>NW_026517300.1:0-585799 GCF_026319265.1 Colletotrichum chrysophilum | reverse complement strand
TATAATATACCAAGCCAAATCAACCCAATATATCAAATCTGAGGGGTCAGGAATTGTTTAATTGACAGTTGGGAATAGCTTCAATTGTTTGGTATATTTGTTAGTAGGTTTGATAGATTGGCTTTGGCGGCAGCGCTGCTGAATCGAAGCAACACACGAGTCATCGGCGTCTCTTATCAGGGCATGGAAGGATGCTCAAACCTTGAGGATATTTTCCGACCTGAAGTGAACAGATTGGCTCTTGAAGCGGCTCTGAACAAGGCTCGTGGGGAAGGTGTGAACGGCCGCGCATTGCTAATCTCAAAGTACGTTGTCCACTTCTGGAGGGAATCAGTGGCGATACAGATCACGGCTTATCCTTTTTTCATCAAGCCCACATAATCCTCTGGGTAGATGCTATCCTCCAGAAACACTACGGGAGTTCGCTTCTTTCTGTGGTAGAAATCGGCTACACTTCATTTCTGACGAGATCTACGCCAAATCTGTCTTCCCGAATCCAGCAATCTCAGGTCAAGCTTCATTTGTTTCTGTCCTTTCACTCGACCTTCACAATGTCATCGATGCAAACTTACTGCACGTCCTATACGGCGCAAGCAAAGACTTTTGCGCCAATGGCCTACGTCTGGGCATGGTGTACACGAAGAATGAGGCTATGCTAGGGGCGATGTCGAGCATTAGGTTGGTTCACTCGTCTGCGATTGACCCACGATTCTAACACGACGTTGCTAGTATGTTTTCTTGGTCACCTCATGTTCTTCAAGACGTCTGGGCGTCTATGATGAATGATCAAATGTGGATGGAATCCTTCATGGAAAAGAAGACAGACCTCATGGTGGAAAACTACCGTGTGGCCACCTCCTTCTTTCGGGAGCACAACGTCAGCTACTTCGAAATGTAGGCAGATTTTCCAACAATTTATCGAATGAAAGTCCTGACAGTCGTGTATGCTAACATTTGTTTAGGAACGCTGGGCTCTTCATCTGGGTTGATCTTCGCCACCTGTTCAACCCATTGACTTTAGACGGAAACCTTAGAATTCGGTCTGAAAGTTGCATAGCTCATCAGCAGCGTGAGCTTGAAATAACAGATCTATGCGCGAGACACGGGATCATGATTGCACCAGGCAGCGTTTACATGCCAGAGGAATTTGGCTGGTTTAGAGTGACCTTCAGCCTGGGAAAGGAAGCACTAGAAGAAGGGTTGAAGCGGTTCGCCAGAGCTATTGCCGAGATGAGAATCTAAACCAAAGATAGACATTAGCCTCAGAGCATAAAAAAAAGTATTTTGTATCTTTTCACCGAGTGATGGGACTTACTCATTTGAGATCGGCGGGCTGTCACGTGGTGTGTTCTCAAGAGGCCTCGGCTTCTTACGGCGCACTTACTCCGCACCTAAGCTCTCTACGGCCTCTTAACAAGTCGCCGGCTTACTTTCACTCCTGGAGCTGCAAAATACCTCGCCTTCTTGCGTCTTGATGAGGCAACAATGGTCGACGATTCCCGCAAAACACCAGACAACCCAGCCCCAGTGAGTCCGAGTCGACCCGTTGTCAATCGCGTCAGAGTCGCCTGCAAGGTCTGTAACGCTAGACGGGTTAAGTGCGATGCCGATCAAGGACAACCATGCTGGCAATGCCGTACGCGACAAATACCTTGTGAACTTATTGAGTCCAAAAGGGGCAAGTAAGTTTTGATTGCTGAGTGTCGCGTTAGTTTGTCTTACGATGAATCAGATATGTTCGTAAGAGACGAGTTCGTCTATCCCCTCAGGTAGCCAGCGAGACTTTATCGCCCCATGTCGAACAACGGCTTGCTCCATCTGATACAGAAGAGACATTTGATCATGTGCATGGCGTTGAGGAAACCTCACATGCATCATCTCATCAGGAGACACCACAAGGTGTCGACCAAGTCCTTTCGCCATTTGATTCTCGTGATGCACAAGGAATCCGGACTTCAATACCACAACGACTTCAACCAAACTCAGATGCGAATCACTCTGTGGATAAGTCTAGTCTATCCTACATTGTCGAAGTCGTTCACCGACCCAAAGATGGCTCAACAGAGCCCCTGAGAGTACACTACCCCATTCCTGCATCGATTGTAGATCAATCAACGGCCAACTTTGGCCCTAAGACACCAGAGGATCCGATCTCTTTGCAAGAAGCTCTTGTTATGCCACCTCCTGAAGTGGCAGATCAACTAGTCCGCGTCTTCTTCGATACTACACACGTAGCCTTCCCTGTCTTTGACCGGCAAAGGTTCACGCGGTTGTACCTCCAAGGCCAGGCTTCTCCGCTTGTATTGCAGACGATCTTCCTTCTGGGTTTTATGGTTGGCAGCGATGACCTCATTCAAGCAGGAGGCTTCAATGACAGAGCCACCGCTAGAAAGACATATTATCTCCGCGCCAAGGCATTGTACGACGCCGATTACGACGCCGACCGAATGAATGTTGTGGCTTGCTTGCTTTTGATCGGCTTTTGGTGGGCTGGTTACGACGAGCAGAAGGATCACTGTCATTGGGTTGGCTGTGCGACGACCTTCGCGCAGTCTATGGGCATGCATCGATCGTAAGATACCCGCTCCTACTTTTGCATCAATCTCTGCTGACTTCATACTAGGATGTCACAGTCCACGTTCAGCCCTCATACAAAGTCTCTCAGGAAGAGAATCTGGTGGGCGATCTACGTAAGTATATGATTGCATATATTGTCCTTCCGTGCTAACGAACTCAGACCCGTGAGCGGCATCTCTCTGCAGCGTTCGGCCGGCCATGTCGTATCCGTGACGAAGATTGCGACGTTGAGCCCCTAGATGAGGATGACTTCCACTTTGATCTGGATTACGACCAAAGACTTATTCCCGATCAACAAGAATTTCACGTATCCTATGTTCTTGAAATGACGAGGTTGGCAGCAATGCGTGAGTGGGCCACACTGTCATACACAGCTGTATTCATGCTGACGCCTAAATGTAGTTGGCGACGTACTCATTTCGGAGTTTAGTCCTCGCCGTCCCATGACAGAGCAGTTCGAGACGCAAACTCTCAAAGAGAAACTGTCTGGATGGGAACGCAAGCTACCAGAGAACTTTCGGGTGTCGCCCCTGGACGGCAATCTCGGTGCCCCTTTTTGGGCCAGCATGCTGCATTTTAACTATCAGTGAGTGAACCCCCACAATAGATATTTACGCGTGATTTGCTTATGCAATACCCAGATACTGCCAAATACTTCTGTTTCGCCCGAAGTCCATTGAGATAGTCTCCCAGGAAGAGAAGGAACGGGACTCACGAGCACGCATGGCAGCAGACGCCATCACTCGCAATGCAGAAGACCAACTTTCTGCAGACACCATTAGATATGCACAAATCCATCTGTAAGCACTTCGATTCCTCGATGAGAGCCATGCTCACCCGGCTACAGAGTACCGGCTTTGTTCGGCGCCCTGTCCATGCATACCATCGAAATCTGCCGCAAGGACTCGATTCGCCGGCAGCTGGCGGAGAATAAATCACGCCAATGTCTCTTGGCGTTGGGCGAATTATCAAAGTCCTGGCCAGTAAGGATTTGGATCTCGAAATCGTTTGTCAGTCTGATGACGAGATTGACTGGCCAAGACTCAGCCCCTTCTGGCGGTGCTATTGTCAGAGTTTCCTCAAGCATTGTGAGTACCTTCTCAACAAACGCACCAGTACTAGCAATTAATTACATGATGCGCAGCACCCTACGAGCCCAGATGGTCAGTCTCTTCACCAGACTGTCAATGACAACCAGGCTACCTCTGGTGGTGGAGGTGGACACCAGGACACAACTGCAACGCTCAACGACGGCTCGCAAACCCGGGACTTCGACCCCTATGACATTACTCAAGCGAATCCCCATCTATTTTATGACAACTTTTGGACCTCATATCTAGACAATGCCTTTGATGTGGACTTACTCATCCATCCTAATTCGGGTCTTTTTTGAGCTGCAGGACTTCAGGTTTCATTGGTTTTCGTCTACACGATAAGATTATTGGATTATTTTGCTACTATTCACGCATAATACCGGACTTTTGAATGAAACACATGGCCTCCGTATCTTGTGTCAACTTTGTTGTCCCCGGTTCAATATGCGCCACACTGTACTTCGCGAAACCGTGCTGGAATGCGCCCACAACACTGACTTGGTCGATTCAAGCTATCACGTTAACCCTCCAGACATATACGGAGGTGGGCTGTAGTCCGAATCATCAGTAGACGACAATCGTCTCTTCCGCCTTGAGGTACTCTCATATTCGGCCGGCGATTCCAGACTGTAGGTAGGTCTTTGGGAAGCCTGCCGTTGCGGTTGCCTTCTTTTCAATCCATTTCCCTCACTGTTAAATGATTCCGAGGAGTTCGAAGAGCTGGAAGCCCTCACAGGTGCAAACCTCCTGGTCTCTTGCGGAGGGGCTCGTCGTATGTCCTTGGCAGATCGACTGCTTGTCCTTGATGCGTTGATTGGTTGAAATCCAGAGACCTCTGTAGATCTCTGTACATCGATAACTTCAGCTGGCGTTCCTCTCACATTCTTTCGGGTTCCCGTGCCCGTTCGGATTTTCTTGAGTGGTGATGCAGTTGCAGCTTCTCCGGATGCTGTGATATAAACCGTTCCAGCTTATCGTCAAATGCCGGTCCTTCACCTGCTGTTGACTGAGATCGCATCGGTCGTTTTCCTTTTGCTTTATCAGATAATTCCGTTGTAGGCAACGGTTCACTTGGATGTGCAACAGTCGATGATGATTGGGTACGTGGCGGTTTAATTGGTGGCAGTGGCTGGCTCTGCGGAGATCGGTGTGGTGACAACTTGACCAAATGTGTCTGCGTCTGTGGTGGAGGGTACACCAGTCTTTTCTCTTCTGCTTTTGCTGGCAGCTTCGTGTCAGGTCGTGTTGGGTGACCCGTGGGAGATTGAAACGTGTCCGACTGAGTCAACGCCTGTTGCATCTCAACAGGATGATTAAATGCAACGATGGCTTGCCACAGCGCACGGTTTACCGCCATTGTGTCACCTGCAGCCTCCTTGTTGTCGAGTAGTGACTTCAGAGAGAGGTAAAGTCTCGCCCCCGGACTGTTATTTCGCATTGCCAGCGCCCAATGTAGCAGATATGTGTAAAACAGCTTGCACCAGTTGAGGGTGCAGCGGTTGATGGGGACCTCGGGATCTGTCACCAGAGCAGCGTATCCTTGCTTTGTTGCGAAAGTGAAGTCAAAGTCAATGGAGGCTGTCCCAGATACTCGGTCTTTGAACTCTCGGAAGAAGTCATCAATGCCGTCCGTTTCGTCATGTTCCAACACAAATTCAGCCATCAAGGGCACCCTCCACGGCCCCTCGAGGTTGTGGCTGTTCTCAAAGTCGACGAGATACGGGTTGCCAACCAGGCATCGTCGGTCGTCGTATACAGGCGCGACCCCAGCGGCCCATAGGCGACAGTCTCCAGATGGTGCAAAAGACTGCGGCCAACTTCTTCGGGATTTGTAAAGAGCCGTTCGAGGCTGATCCAGTCAACAAATGGCTTTACAGACGCGTTGGACGTTCTCGGACCATTGATCCATTTGTACTCAGTATCAGGATTCCACGAAACATTTGATCCTGTGATAAGTTTATCAGCGAATAAACAGGTGAGAGAAGGGCCATAGAATCCATTACCAGTCAGGCGCCGCAAGAATCGTACGAGAAAATTCAGGACGTAATCCCATGAACTTGGGAGAGCGGCAATGTTCGAGGACTTGTAATTTGCGCGCAGTGCTCGTTGGATCTCTGCGTTGATGGCCTTCATGTCTTCCTCGCAGCGATATATCTTCATGTCCCAGTAGAAGAAGAGGAACGCTTCCTTCCAGTTGGCCCTCTTTGGACCAAACACATCTCCATACTCTCGGTGGTCTGAAACTTGTGTTGGTGGTGCACAAGGCGGGGTGTGAGTCGGACTGCTTGCTCCGAGTGACGCACTACAGGACATGTTATCTCCTTCGATCAATATTGTATCAGCAAGTCTGACGACAGCCACAGTGGTTGCTTTTGTTTTTCCCGTACCGATGGCACTCAAGGTTCTCAACTTTCCTCGCAGACCAGATTGACTTCCCAGGCGACACCACGGCGTCCAGTTCCGAGTTGTTTCGACAGACACGTTGCTTTGACTTCTCCACAGTTTGACAGGACGAGATCTGCGAAATGTTCATTATTCTACGGACTGATCAGCTTTAAATCTCAGGACTGTACTGTTTGATAGGGGTTTTCTGTTTGTTATTTCGGGGTGTCTTGAACAAAGAACTGAATGGGCTGCACTTGACCGTGCCTACCCGTCGAAACAACACAATTCCTGCTGAGCCGTGCAAACAGGTAAGAGCATTGACATAAAACAAGCCATTTCGCACCGTGGGTCGTACAAGAGTTAAAATTACACCAGAACTCCTTTGAGATGTTAAAGTTAAACGTCTGAAAACATCTAGAGTCATCCACGGCCGTCATACTGTGTGACACCAATTGACTTTGTTCACTCAGGCGGAATAATTAACTGCTTTCCAGGAGTATAGAATGATGAAAGATTCAGCAGCATGTTTGCCCCTACTTTGCATGTTTGCCATGCAATAGCAGTACATCTATTGTTGAATCTTTGAGAACTTTGCTCCACAGGTAGATATATCTAACCATCTAGTTAGATGCTGACGATAGCAGGGATAAGAAGAGTTACACATGTCATAATAACAATAGGGACAACAATAGAGACAATTACAGGGATGACAATAGGCATGATTTAAATAAGAAAGAGCACAAAGGCTGACGTAGTACGCTGCTCCCTTAGCTAGAAACATCTCAACTACCTTATACATCAGAACTCCCACACCAAAGAGCTTTCTCAGATAATCTTTAATTAGAAGTTACAATTATGAAGACTAAGATATAGGTAGTATAACTCACACAGACGGAAGAAATTTGCTTCAAAAGAGTGGAACTTATAAAAGGTTGGCACTGTGTTGTTATATAGTACGTCACACATATCCTGCCTTGAGCAGCATTGACAATGTTGGTACAGGTACTGGTGATGCCTTCTGACTAGTCAGTATGAGGGGTCATAAAGTAGGGGTGAAAAAGCATTGTATATTGAAGTTGTAGATGCAGCTGTGAGGGCAGTGATATGGCGTTGAGAGCCGGAGAGATCTCTGCCCTCTCATTGGCTGGATTCTGCCGCATCCAGGCTTGGGCGGTGAGTGTGGCATTATTCAGACAGACAACCCTTCTCATTCCCAGGCTTCATATCATTAAGAACTCATCTCGAAATCTCCATCAGCATGAGGACATAGGCCCTGTGCGTTGTTGTCGGCGTGGTGTATGTCAGAGTCGGAGATGCAGATCCCTTGTGTCTGCCATGGACCATGCACGGCGTTGAAAGACAACTGAGACTAGCAACTTAGGATGGGCCATCCTCGAACGATTTAGTCAATCCAAGAAGTTGCGAGAAGGGAACTCCCATCTGCACGGAATCTTCTCAACGACAGGAGAGCATGAGTGCCTGGGCTCCAGGTTCAGTATATCTTTGCTCCTGATCATCTTTCTTCAATGACACAGGTCAGCACTTCATTGGTATGAGTCCACACCTCTACAAGAACAGCAGTCACTCCATCCACGACCCGACTATGCATGACTCACACTTCGCGCCGGAGCAGTCCAAACCATCGCAGGGCTTAGCTCTCAAGGCCTTGTTCATCACCACTCTCGTCGCTCTTCTCATCGCTACGTTACTGATGTACTTCGTTGATCACCTAAGCCGGCGACACGTCTGTGTTCGCCGTCGTTTGGAAAGGTTTTGCGACTCGCAGTGCGAGCACTGGGGCAACAAACTCCCCCTCGGTCGAAGCGATGCATTCTCCTTCCTCTTCCACGACTTGCTTACTATGTCAACCGAGTCAAAGAAGATGCTGTTTGACATTCTTCGTGCTGCTGAGCTGGAGCTGGAGGGCTTCCATGGTGGTATGTTCCCTGACGAGTGGCTAGAGTTTCTCCCTTGGCGCATTGTGCAGGCTTTACATCCTGCTGTCTGTAAGTTGAAGCCCGATCACAGCACCATGGTGCGTTGGTATGACTGATTGGATACTGATTCATAAAGCCATGAGCTTGTCGGACCCACCTGCCGACAACAGTGGTTCCCAAGGGCCAGATACCATCTACGGCAGCAAGGCATGGTTCCAAACCCCTCATGATGGCCGAATCCTGCCAAAGATCGTTCATCACCCAGATATTGTCACAACCACGGGAGTGTTGCGCAACTCCCGATGGCTCAAGAATGACGACGCTTGCCTCGACAACATACTCACCGCACTAATGGAGCCCCTCATCCGGGACATGAGAGCGGCTCATCGAGGCACGCCCACAGAGGACCTGATCTTCTCCTGGGAATTCATGTTCGCCATCCGATGGGCCTGGACCGACAACCCCTACCTCGTGGACTTCCAAACCCGTCACGAGGTGCCCAACTGGGGGGTGCCTGTGCCGAAACGTCTCCTGACCGCCGATACGGACACGGGTGCGGGTCCACGTCGGCGGGTGTTCAAACCCCACTTCGGCTTTGTGGGGTTCTGGGCGGGCGCTTTCCAGATCGCCGTGGATTCCGCGGCGAGAGCGGCGCGAGTCGAGTTGGACGAGGACTTGAACATGCCGGCGCCGAAGGATTTGGAGAAGGTGCTCAACGGGTTTCGGATGCTGCACACGGCGCTTCTCTCCAATTTCGCGGACGCGTTTGATGGGAACCGCGATGCGACTGTGTCGCTGGAGGAAGTCATACAGCAGGCTTTTCACGACGCTGTGACGAGTGAATATACCCATGAAATGGACCGAGAGGTCGAGGAGCACTGGAGGGCACTCGCGAAGTGGCGGCCTTCGGGTTTTGGGTCTTTAAGTTTGCGTGTTCGATATCTTACTGACAGAGATGATTTGTGATTGTCGGAGTTGGGTCCGTAGCATAGATAGCAAGACATCCAGAAGCCAAAGTCGGTTCTCTTTCTTTTCGGAATGATATTGAACGACGCTCACCATAAAATTATCGTGCCCCATCGCAACGCGGCGCTTATCGGCTTGCCGTTGGTGATCGACCAGGGGGCCAAGAGAGGTCAAGCTCCGAACATCGACCCTTGGCATAACGGGTCCGTGGCGATCTCTTCGGCCAACGTCCATGGCTATCGCGATTCGCGAATCGCAGATGCAGGAAAGCACTGCACTGGTCGACTGGGAAGAAATTTTCACCGCCCCTCGTGACTGCGAACAATCGTCGTCGGCGTTATCACGGCGGCATTCGCCTTTATTTTTTCGACGCCACGGATTGCCTCTTTCTGCCTCCCCGTGGGATGCGCAAGCGGTAAGGACGTGTGATTGGTCGTGGAGACGGATTAGGAAGGGGGGAAATACGTTCAACCTCCGCACGTGGAGTTCTCCAGGTGCAGAGGAGGAAACAAACGAGTGGATGTGTGGTGGTACGTCATTACATAATCCTTCACCTCGAGGTTGAGAAATTCAGGGCTTTGAGTGCGCTTCATTGGTCGTCTTCATGCGTATCTGATCTTGCGGCTGGCGCAATCTCGAGATTAAACAGAGGTGCGAGTAACGTTGGATTGAACGAAAGACGGCTGCATCGTACGAGACCTCCACAGCGGTGGGATACCGATGGGTAAACGCCGATGAAGAAAGCACCCTTTGTGGCCGGAGACTCCTGTGCGGCGTTCACGTGAGGATCTTGCAGATGGAGGCTCCGAAGAAGTGGGGAGGGGGGCGGTAGACTTCATGAGCTGGTGGTGCTGTGCGTTCTTCGTTTCATCGACAGTCGGGCCGTCAAGGGAGGATTCGGATGGCCAACCTGTTGGTGATGCGGCTGGAAGGGCTTGGCTTTCCAGGTTCTGGTTCTAGATGGGACGAGAGGGGGGCGTTGGATGGAGGGCTGCGGCTGCGGCTGCGGGAGTGGCTGGCTGTTGATCGACCTCGATGTCCTGGCACACCCTGAGCAATTGTTTCTTGCAGATTAATGCTTGTGCACATGATTGCTGAGTCAGAATAATTTCACAAGAGGAAATCCCATCTCACGCACTGTCGGGATTTTAGCTACCGTCAAACAGAGACCATTGTTGTTGCGGGGAGAGGTTGGGGATGGGATGGAGAGCGAAGGATAGGTACTCACTACGCAGTACAGTAGGTCGGACTCCCTGGACGAAAGACGTCATAGTCAGAGCCGTTCGCGCTCCGCATGCCGCCTTGCCCTGTTCGGCAGTCCGACTGACTGGATGATGAAAAAGAATATGGAGACCGCAGGACCTTTTGGTGTTTGTACCCTAGCGGGCAGGCCAGGCGGCGGGAGGTGGGAATAAGCAAGACAAAAGGTTTACGGCCATGGCTCGTCATCGCCCTCGTTCAGGGAACGCACAACGACCCGCTTCCCTGTCGCGACCAATGGCATGCGCCGGAAGCGGTGCCAGGCACGGCGGACTGCTAAGCCGCCACTAGAGCCGCCTCCCTACGCCCTCCTGGAAACAAGCTTTGCAGGCCGCTTTGCCAAGCTGGCTGCCGCTCTGCCGCAACTTGGCAAAGCCGCGACAGGGCGAGAGACACCAACACAAACATCACCCAGGTCACACATTTTATATCCGGCCAACGCTTTTTTGCGGCTGTCAACGTCAACGATGGAATGACAGCAACGCAGAGGCAGCGCGTGTGTCTCATCCTCCGCAATCGCTCTGACCCTCCTCCGGACTTGCTCCTCGCATCCACCGCCTGTGGACCACGCTGTCCCGATTTTATTCCCAGACAAATGGGCGGCCAGTCGAACGTTCGGGCAAAGACGAACGGCACTAGTTGCTTTACCTCAACCCGCGCTGCATCTCAAAGTGGGACGTGCTGCGCTAGAGGTTGCCTGTTTCGCGCCACCGTCCTCTGCCGGTGATGTCACGGGTGGGTGTCTGCGCTCTGGGGACTGGGGGACTGGGGGAGATGGCTCGACCGCCTGGAGAATGCGGCCAGCTGCGCAGCCTCCTCCTCGGCCTCCGTCCGAAGATCTGGTTCTGCGGACTGAGCCTAACGTATGGACGGTTAGGCCTTTATGTGTCCTCGGTCTCCCAAGGTTGGCAAACCAGGCGTGTCTCCGAAAAGTCAGTTGTCCTACTATATTACATGTGGAAACCATCGTGATCGAAGGAGTCTTGACCTTCCCTCTTTCTTCACCTCTCGATCTCTTTAAAGATAGGGATAGGAGACCTTTACCGAAGCAATTGATAATTTCATCCGTGCATGAGAACAGCCCAACATGTCTAACGCACGCTTCGTCGACGAGCCGCCTCAGGTTATCAACCAGGCGGACCTCGACCTGGCCAACGAGAAGCTCGAGTCCCGCGATGAGAGCTCCGCCAACGGCAACACTTCCAGCGAAGATGCTGTCAAGAAAGAAGTCGACAACACCCCCGGCGCCACCCACGGCGAGCATCCGTCAAACGGCAATGGCACCAAGCTCGAGAGACTCGGCACCAACGACAAGTACGAGATCACCGAGGACGACTGCTACGATGAGCTCGGCTACTCGTTCCCCAAGTGGAAGAAGTGGACCATCCTGACCGTTATCTTCTGGGTTCAGGTGTCCATGAACTTCAACACTTCGCTCTACTCCAACGCCATCCCGGGTATCCAGGAGGAATTCGGTGTCAGCGCTCAGGCCGCCCGCTGCGGTGCCATGATCTTCTTGGTTTTGTACGCCTTCGGTTGCGAACTGTGGGCGCCGTGGTCTGAGGAATTCGGTCGCTGGCCGGTCCTCCAGCTCTCCCTCTTGTTCGTCAACATCTGGCAGATTCCGGTCGCTCTTGCCCCCAACTTCGCTACCATCATGGTCGGCCGTGCGCTCGGCGGTCTCTCGTCCGCCGGTGGCTCCGTCACCCTGGGCATGATTGCCGACTTGTTCGAGTCCGATAAGCAGCAGTACGCCGTCGCCTACGTCGTGTTCTCTTCCGTCTTCGGCTCCGTCCTCGGCCCCATCGTCGGCGGTTTCACGGAAGAGTATCTCAACTGGAGGTGGTCCATCTGGGTCCAGCTCATCTTCGGCGTCGCCATTCAGCTGATTCACGCTGTCTTCGTCCCCGAGACCCGCAGCACCATCTTGATGAACCGCATCGCCAAGAAGCGCAGGGCCGCCGGCCACCCCAACATCTGGGGCCCCGACGAGCTCGTCCCCTTCGCCGACCGCTTCTCCATGAAGGAAGTCATTTCCACCTGGGTCCGCCCCTTCAAGATGTTTCTCACCGAGCCAATCGTCCTGGTTCTGTCACTCCTCTCCGGCTTCTCTGACGCCCTTATCTTCATGTTCATCCAATCTTTCGCCCTGGTTTACAAGCAGTGGAACTTCACCACCGTCGATATTGGCCTGGCCTTCATTCCCATCGGCATTGGATACGTCATCGCCTGGCTGGCCTTCATCCCCGCCATCAAGCGCAACATCAAGGAACGTAAGGCCAAGCCCCAAGATGACCGCGCTCAGTACGAGTCTCGCCTATGGTTTCTTTTATACACCGCACCGTGTCTTCCCATCGGCCTGATCGGTTTTGCATGGACTATCCAGGGTCCTCCCATTCATTGGATCGGCTCCATGGTTTTCGCTGCCATTGTGGGTATCGCTAACTACGCCATCTACATGGCCACCATCGACTACATGATCTGCGCCTACGGACCCTACTCCGCCTCAGCTACCGGAGGAAACGGATTTGCCAGAGATTTCCTAGCTGGAGTGTTAACCATTCCCAGTGTCCCCTTCTTCTCAAATATCGGCGCTGCGAGCGGGAAGAACCTCGAGTACGCATGCACGATCCTCTTCTGCATCGCCTTTGTGCTGGTCGCCGCTGTTTTCATAATCTATTGGAAGGGACCCACGCTGCGTGCCCGGTCGCCCTTCGCCATGAAGCTTGCCGACGCCAAGGATGATGCCGGTGGTCGTCGCCCGAGTCACGTCGAGGGTGGTGCAGAAACTAGCACTGCAAACGCTGGTGACGATGCTCCCGACCGTCCCCCGTACGTCCGCCAGAGGAGCCAGAACTCGAGATTCTTTGGCGAAAGCAGAGTCACCCCCCGCGGCACCCCAAGAGGTACTCCCTCCGCAAGCAGAGCCAACAGCCGTGCCAACAGCCCTTCCAGGCGCAAGTGATGGATTCATGAGAGAGCACTTCTCGATCACTCGTTGGTTGAGAGCATAGATGTGTGGCGTTAATTTCATGACTTGATACCCTTGGCAGTTGCCTATGATCTAGATCTAGTCTAAGTCTTAATAATGATCGTTGAACCAACGAATGATTACATCTCACCACTGTGAACTATATACTGTCGTCCGCAGACAATTCGAGAGGTTTAGCAGTAAATATCGTCGTTCTAGTCGTCTTCGTCCTTGTCGTCGTTCTTGTCCTTGTCATCCTTGTCCTTGAGGCTGTCGTCGTTGTTGTTGTTGTTCGTCGTATTCGTCTCTCGCTGTCGTCTCGCGTCATTTCCCATCATCGAATATCATCGTCGTCTTCCATCGTCATCGCCTCGTCACGCGTTGGATTGACGTAGGCATCGGAATAGGCGTGGTTGTCTTTGGGTCGCATGGCCTTAAGGATATCGATAATTTTGAGGAATGTAAACATGGCCCAGATTAGAAAGGGCAAGAGCTCCTTCACGTGGCATTACTCAAGGGTCCTGCCTTATACAGCAAGCGCCTGCAGCACTTTCTCATTTGCTCCTTACCTCCCCTTGGCCGCCTAAAACGGATAATTCCTCGCCTCCACAATTGCAGACTTGACATCCCTCTCTTCACCTTTCGACTACCCGCATACTTTGCAGACATCACTCTTGTCGATCACCACGTCAAAGTTACCCCCAAACGACTAGCACAGTATGGCGACAGGGCAGCTATCCGTCCTTCCACCAGAGATTCGAGCCATGGTCTGGAAGTTTTCGCTTCCTGATGACGTGCCTGAGGTCTGCGTCTTCCAGAAGCCCTCAATATATGCCACGTCGGTATTTTCTACCTTGGTGGTCGATACTGCTTTTCCGGCCTTGGTACATGTATGTCGCGAAACCCGTTACTTCGTCTTCAACACCAAAATCAGTGGTATCTCGTTTCGTTACTCCGACCTCGCTGGCTGCGACACGCCCTATCGACCCTTCCGAAACGAACTTGATACGTTGCTCAACGCATATGGTTCTGGTGTCAACCACATTCCAACTGATGTCGACTCCACGGTAGAGACGATGGCTTCAGCTCACAATATGGAAGATATAGACGCCATGAGAGAAGTGTCGGAGCTGTCTTACATAGTCAGCAGCTTTCCAGATTTGGAGCATCTGGCAGTGCGAGTACCGGCAAGGCGCATGCACATCCTCCAAATCTTTATACGGGAAATATTGCACCACTTCTTGCCTCGACTGAAAACTGTGACGTTCGTCACGCGCAAGCCACTAGTACTGTTCAAGCCACTGGTACTGTGCAAGCCATTGGTACTGTGCAAGCCATTGGTACTGTTCAGGCCACTGATACTTTGCAAGCCACTTGTACTGGTGGTCCACTGCTACTCCCAGACTTCCAGCCGCCCGAGGGCAGGTGCAAACTGCATCGATTCTCTACGAAAGAGATGGAGCACCTTGCAATCAAGACACGCCAAGATGACATCCAGAACATGGATGATTTGATTGCCAGCGTAATATTGGGCTCTATGAAACTTCGAGCGTTCGTCGATGACACCAAAGCAAAGTAGAAATCGTCACTAGCGTAAGTCACAAGCATCTTACTCGGACCCTGGGCGCACTGCACTCACTCTAGTTTTTACCATTTCCCTCGTTTCAGTCGCTGACCCTTGGAACACATTCAGCAAAAAGATAGAAATCGAAAAAAACATGGACTCTACGAACGGAGACAAAATCTTCCAGGATATCCTGGAACGGGCCATCGACTTCCAAGCACATACCTTCATCAAGTACCAAAACGGCTTATGGAACCGAGCCACGGCACGTTCATCTGAACAGATTACTCATATTTCCTGTTTATTGCTCGACCACCACCATATTACCCCGAAGCTTTTGTCTACAGAGACGGCGCGTACGTTGCGAAGCGGGAAATCCCAGTCTTGTGCGCAGCGGAAGGGCAAATAAGATTCGAGAAACTGCATCAGGAATTCGTTAAACTGGGACTTATCCAAGAAGATGCACAAGTGGACGACGAAGATGAGGGGGACGATGGGGATGACGAATATGACGACGGTGACAACGATGCTTGAAGACGACGAAGCCTGAAGACGACGAAGCCTAGAGACGCAGACGAAGCAGGAAGCAAGCAACGTTGATTGGAACCCAATCAAGACAGCTGAAATACCGGACGTGCTAAGCTTGTGTTCCGCGGAGATGGCCTTTGGGAATGGGGTTTGTCGAACAGATTAGTGAACATAGGTAGTTGCGATCACGGAGTTAAGGTATGACATTGCATTAACGGCGGTGTAATGGAAATACCAGCTAGCTGAACCTTCGCGAGTAACTCCTGCGACGTTGCAGTGATTGGCGTGTTCCTTGTTCTGATGCCAGGTTATCCTTTCCAGAGCTATGTCCTGTGCTTTACACTGGTCGTCAATTGGATGGTGTTCCAGTCAAGTATGTGAAACGGCTTTTGACAGGTCTTGGCCTTCCTAGCTGCACGCAATTACGTCCCAAGTTTGTACGTGAAATAGTATATGTCTGTGAATGCCACTCAGACATCTACATTCTAGACAAGCATAGAGCTTAGAAGATTGGAGATAGAGACGACGATAGAGGCCACTAGACCCAGCAAAGAAGGAGATGTCTAACTAACAGCTGTCGGTCTAGACTTCAGCCGCCAGCCTCAACTTGGAGGGTAGTGGATAATTGTTCAAAACCCCCTTGTATTATCTGCTCATGTATACACTTGTATCGCAAGTCTATTGCGTTGTCGTACTCCTGTCGTCGCTGCACAGCCTCTATGCCCTCAAGAGTATACCTTGCTGCGTGTCTTAAGATTGCCTCTTTCGGTTGCTGAGAGCAAGCGTGTCTTAGACTTTGCCTAACGGTATTACCGTTGTAAATCTCTGGGCGGGCATGATCTCCTCTCTTTAGAGTTGCGCCGTCTCAGGCATTGAACAAGTCGCAACGTGCTCATTGCGTGCGTGGGTTGTGGGTAAAACGGCCCTGCATTAGTGCTGTCCAAGATGCGACCTCGGAGCGGTGATCGAAATCGAGACAGACACCTTCATCTCAAGTCATGATATATCCCAGGACCATGGAAAGGGGTTTCCCGTTGTTCGCGAGTGGTCCGGATGATCGGGCATCGTCCGGCGTACCAGCCTATCGGTAGCACTCCATCTGTGGGAGGTGTAAGCGACAGACTTTGAAGTCGCATTCAGCAAATTTTGCAGTTCGTTCGTCGTCGACGAAGCTGACGCGAAACATCCCCGTTTAACCTGAGGTAGGCAGCGTAGCATCCATTTGTAAGCTATGGCAGCAGCAGCAGTGCAGTGCTGCAGTGGCCCGCGGCCGCAAGTTCGTTAGCGAAATCGGCGACTGACTCGGTGGGAGATGACAGTGGGGAGGGGCTAAGTGATTTTTTAGAGTTACACGCCGTTAGGTCCTTTTGTTCCCCTTCTGCACAATCTGCTGTCGCTGGGCAATATAAGCTCATTGAGAGTTCGCGCGGTTCATCATCTCCTAGGATGAGGATGAGGCAAGAAGATGAGGCCGAGGTGCAGAGACCAACGTTGACGGTACACGGGCCTGGGATGGGCACTTATATAAATTGGTCGGCGGATTCGGCGCAGCATCGGCGGGATGCCACCGCCCAAGAGTGCGCGCCCTACTCCGTCAGGGACGAGGATACGGATAATACGAGAAGATTCGGCCTAATTTGCGGGCAGCAGGTCGGGGAGACGGACCCCACTCCCCGGACGCTTTGCCCGAACGGATTAGAGTTGGGCATTTAGACTTCACCCCTAAAACACAAGACCAGCATCAGGTTGCGTCGGGGGGCGCACTGCATCCCTTGGGGTATAAACCGCGTATGCGCCCATCCGCGCACTCGGACGGACATCTGAAAATCTCCGTCTCGAGAAGAGCCTGTTTGCCCAATTTGCGAGAAGGGCCAGACAGCAAGAGAGAGAGAAGAGAGAGTGAGAGAGAGCGAGAAAGGAGAGAAGAGAGAAGCGACCAAGTTGGACGAAAAGGGAAAGGAAAGCGACGACGACAAGACGAAGGAAGAGAAAGAGGTGGGCGACGATCAGTCGAAGGATTCAACGCTACGGAAGCAAACGCCGAAACCGACGAGAGACACCGACGAAGAAAACCGGTGAGGAGAGCCAGCCAGTCAACCAACCAACCAGCCAGAGAGAAGACAACGACAAAAGAGAGGGATTAACGAGCGGTTAGTAGGGGTCTTTTCCCGCGGCGCTGGCACTCACCCCTCCATGACACATGCTTTTCTGGCCCCCAAACCCAACCACCCACCACCCTAAGCCCCCGAGCCCAAACACCGTCGCCCTGTCTGTTTGACGCAAGCAGCAGCGACGCTCAGCTGGCCTTTTCTTTCTTCTCCTTTACCCTTTTTTCTTAACCCGGTACGGTACGGTCTCCAACTTGCCCGCGCGCGAAGAAGGTGAGGGCAAAAAAAGAGGGGAAAAAGGAGGGACCACAGGCCACGGATATTTGGTTTCGTCCTTTCGTTCTCGGTTCCAACAGCTTGGGGAAAGCAAGAAAAAAAGAGTTGCAGGTCGAGAAACAATCAGTAACGTAGACCGCACGCCGAACAAGTCCGGTTTTATTTGTGCCAAGAGCGAGGAACCCCCCAAAGAGCGAAACCGAGGGCTTCCTCACAGAGGGAAAAAAAAAAAAAAAAAAAAGTTATGGAGCAGAGCCCCGAAGCTCAGCAGTCACCGCCAGACGGACAAGCGGCCAACCGCGGGTCCGACGCACTTCCGAGGCCGCGTCCGTTGGCTTGCACTCCATGTCGGCGCCGCAAGGTATGTTGATGAGATCGTCCTCTTCCACCCCCTCCCCGTACCCATGGATCGCGTGGCCGCCTGCCCCGTCCGGCCCTGTGAATGGGTGAAGCTGAGGAGCCGGCCCATCAGGGGAGCGCGGCAATTCTCGCCGTGGTGGATTTGGGGCGGGCACGCACGCGAACCCGTGAACCATTACCGGGTAGCTGGGTCAAACTGTCTAGGGGGGCAAAAGGCAGATTGATGGCAGTGAGGGGAGAGGGCAGAAAACGGGGAACGGAGAATAACAGCTTGTCGTATGGACATCTTGGCTGACGGCGGACCGGTGATCCGGTACGGCATCTTACAGATTCGATGCGACCACAAGACGCCAATCTGTTCCAACTGCGTCAGGTATGGCTTGGAATGTGCCTGGCCCGAAGGTCGACGCTCTTCAGGACGGCGTCAAAGACCGTGAGTTTGCTGACCCCCCCTCTCTGCACTTTACTCTGCCCCCTTCCCCTTATTCGTGACGATCCTTGGCCTTACCTTACCATCCCGCGCGGCCTGCCGCCCTTCAACCCAGCGCGGGCGGGGCCGTTACCGCCGATCGTATCGGACATGGAACTTTGCTAATATTATCATACCAAGGCTCTATGAGGATGTCGTCACAAGGCTGGCACAGATGGAGAAGTTGGTGGAGGAGCTCCAGACCACGAACCACCAGGGATCGCCACAGTCCAACGAGCCGGCGGGAGCATCGTCGTCCTCAGCTTCAGCGTCGGCACCAGTGCCGACGGCGGCGGCAGCAGCAGCAACATCAAGCGTCTCACCTCTGACGACGCAGCCAACACCGCCGGCGGCGGCGGTGGCGACGAATACGGCAAACACGTCCTCCGCAGGGGCGGCGTCGGCTTCGGTCTCGGCCTCCCACTCCCCCCTGTCGAGACGGAAGGCCAGCAGCGCAAGCCCGTCGTCCGGGAACCCTGACACGTACCCGTCGCCGCCGTCTGCCAGCTCGTCGACCGGGGCGAGGCCGTATTATGTGGGGGCGCCTAGTGAGCAGGTGGTCGCTGCGGCAGGTAAGAATACCTAACCCCCTTTGGAATTCCGCAGAGCAGTCGGACCTGTTGTCCTGGCTAGCTACCAAGATCCAGAGTCTGTCTGCTCATTGAGAATCTGGACAATCATGACAATCAAGAGAAAGACGACGGCTAACGTGGCTGACCTCTCAGGTGCCTGCTCGCTGCTCTCACCGCAAGGCCTGTCGCAGATTGAGCTTCTCATCGGAGACTCACGGTTCAGCAACGCGCTCAACGGCCTGCACCCCAAATTTGATCGTCTCAGGCCGGAGCCGTGGCTGGAGCACGATGAGCTGAACCACCCGCTCCCCCCCAACCATGTTATCATGGACTGTGTGAACGGTATGATAGGCCTCATGAGCTCCATCGTGAGCACGACACTGACATGGCACATCACAGATTACATGGTGACGATGAACGCCGGCATCCGGCTCTTCCAAGAGCATGAAGTACGAGCAGCGTTACGCGCCTACTTCCAAGGCCAGCCCATCGCAGACCCGGGCTGGCGGATGGCCGTCAACTCCATCATCGCCCACACCCTCCGCAAGAGGAACCGTATGCGTAACAAGGAAGACTACGAGAAGTACATTCACAATGCCCTCGGCATGATCCCTAATGTAGTCCTCCGCACGCCGTCGCCGCTCACAATAGGATCGTTGTTGTCAATAGTAAGCCTCTCTCGAACTCCCTCGTCGCGCCCCCTTTTTCACCTGTGCTGACCGCACCAAGATCCTCTACTACAGCTTCATGTCCGACAACCACATCGCCCTGACACTACTCGGCCTCACGGTCCAGCTCCTCCTGATGTCCGGCTACCACCGCCCCGAGCCGGACCTCGCCTTCGCCGACGCGTCAAACCTCAACCCGGTGGAACACCTGCACCGCCGCCGCCTCTTCTGGCAGGCCTACATCCTCGACCACGACCTCATGCTGCGCCTCGGGAAGCCGCCGCTCATACACGACGACTTCCTCCTCGACCTGCCCGAGGAGCACCCCGCGGACGGCTACGCCATGTACTACTACCCCAACGACGTAACCCTCAACTTCTTCCTGCAGCAGGTCCGCCTCGCCCAGATCCAGGGGCGCATCTCGGCGGCGCTGTACTCGCGCAGCAGCGTCCCGCCCGCGGAGCTCGAGTCCGAGATCCGCCGCCTCGACGCGGAGCTGCAGGAGTGGAGGGAGAGCATCCCCGAGATGATCCACCCGGAGCGCGTCGAGGCCCTCCTGGACGGCGATTTTGCTCGCATGGTTTGTCTTACGACGCTGCACTTTACATACTTCCAGCTCGTTGTGGCAATTCACTCGGCGGCTTTCCGCCTTCCGGCTCTCGAGGACCAAGAAGGCCTCGAACAGGGCGACATCGGCCCGTCTCTGGCCCTCTGCGTCAGCGCATCTCGAGCAGCCATCTCCCTGCTCAATTACCATCAGATCGAACACCCCTACACCCCGTAAGTTTCCCGTCTGCCATCCCGACTTCCCCTAACATCAAACTAACAAACCATCTCAAGGTACCTCCTCTACCAAGTCGCCTGGTCCGTCGACATTCTCTTCGTCAACATCCTCCAGAACAAGACCTCCCCGCGCGCCCGCCGCGACCTCGACCTCATCCGCACCGTCCTCACCTTTTTCGAAAAGTTCGATCCGGACCACGAGAAGGTCGTCTCGTACCAGATCATCAGCGTCATCGCCGATGTCGCCGCCTCCGTCCTCGCAAACACCCCCACCCTGCCCCCGCACATGCTCCCCGTCGCCCGGCCCCAAAACTCCGCCCTGCAGGCCCCGCCCGGGTCCCTCCGCGGGACGTCCCCCGGGACCGGCATGCAGCGCCAGTCCGTCGTCGCGGGGTTCCCGCCGGACACCCCGATGACGGGCACCACGGCGGCCTCCGTCCGCAGCGGAAGCATCAACGGCGGGGCAGACGGCATGCTGGGTTCCATGACGAGTCTGTCCATGTCGGACCAGCAACAGCAGCAGCAGGGCTTCGTCGACATGACAATGACCCCACAGCCCGAGCCCCAGTTCTTCAATGGCTTCATGGACATGGCGGACTGGCGGCTGCCGATGGAGTACCAGCCGGAACTCTGGCAGTTCGACAGCGTTCTGGACAACAACCGCTACAACCAGAACTGAGGCTAGGCCAGACGGGTGTGAATACCTTTTGATTTTGATTACATTTACAGGACGTTTGGATAGGCGGGAGGGGGACTAGAGATTCGGACCGGCTGCCGGGCGTGGCCCCATTTTGATCGACTTGAAAACGTAGGCTTGGCGTCATCCGACTCCACCGAGGCACCGACGATTCCCCCTTCCGGTCGGGACGTCCAGCTAAGCGTCGCGCCGGCTTTCCCACATTCGATACCGAGAGGCCCAGTCTTAGTACAGGCTTTCACCTATTGTAGGATAAGTGGCACACGACACAGCGCGCGCGACTCATCGGGAGCGATAGTGGAGACGGCGTCGTCGGGCGAGGCACGCGACTCGAAACCCGAACCTCGCTCCCGGCGCTCCGGATTGGACATCGACTTTTCTCCAAAACGGGATGAACGACGTAATCGCGCGTCTGATTACAGAAGGTCTCGCAGCGAACACGGTGCCGAATTCGGGGCACACGAACACGAGGAGTTTTCTGAGGTTCGGACGATGTCAATTGGAGACGGAGTATTCGGATAGACGGGGGGGGGGTTGGGGGCATATAGGGGAGAGGGAAAATACTAACGGCATGCCGCTGTTCTGTGTCTCAACACACCTTCACACTCAAACGTACAGATACCATGTTACATGCGACAGCAGGAGGAATTGAGCTCTTCTATTTTGCTTTTACTGCGTTTTCTGAAATACGCACGGTCTTGTGTCTGTCTCCCTCCTGAAGACTGTCTTGCTCAGTGAAACCTTTCCTGCCCTGCCTGCCCTACGAAGATGAGAGTGATTCAAAACAGCAAAGACAAACCAACACAACGGTTCCCATCCATCCCCCCTGGCGTCTCACATGTCAATCTCGTGCTGCATCTCCACGGGAATAAGACCTTTGTCGCAAAACAAAGAAGGGACGGGACAATCACCCGTGCCTTGCGCTGCCTGCTGTTCCCACAGCCGCTGCAAGGTACGCTACCGACGCGGAAACACCATCCGGGGGCGGCGCGGGCGGTGCTGCTAAACGAGAAAGAAAACCCCATACCAGACTCCTTCCTGCATGACGTCAGTGCACAAATACCCGGACTCTTCGGAGCAGCCATTGCCCTCTGGACTGTCGTTTCCATGGGACGACTTACCTTGGCTTTCCAAATACAATGGCCGACGACGACCGAGCGAGAAACGAAAGGGGGTAAGAGACATGGGACGCTCGCCGTGGCGCTTTCTTGAGAATTGAAACCTAAACTCTTTTCTGCGATGGCAGCAAAACACTCCGGAATGTTTAGACCTCCTCCCTAGGGCGATTTGTTGTCTTATTTCTTTTATTCCCCTTGCGCTCGAAATTCCTACAGCCATGCTCCGGTGGGAGAACATCTATAATCAGACAACCGCCCTCGCTCTTTATCCTGAGGTTTTCGCGAGACACCGGGCACGCCCTCATCGACGACGGTCTTCGTCAAACAGCAACTAGGCAGGCCATTGACAGGAGCAGCAACCTCATCTGCCATTACATCACATCTGCTCCTCCTCGTTGTCGATATCGGCCCCACAATGTCTGAAAAGACACCCCCGCCAAAGGACGACAGACGACGCCAATCGGCCAAGAAGCATCCGCCAAAAACGCTCCGCGAACGCTTCCTCCACACGCTGCCCTACTACACAGGGCCCTACGGCGTGGGCTTCCTCGAGATCGAAGCCCCGGCCCGCCGTCCGCGCACCGTCTCCCAGCTCAGGCGCGACAACGTCCCGCTGCTGAGGCTCGATACCGTGCTCTTCGCCGTCTTCTACCCGTGCACCCTCAAGACCAAGGTCGAAGGCGGCGACCCGGTTGGCAGGCACGGCCGCAAGGCTAGCACGCCCACCGCCAATGGCAACAACAAAAACAACAACAACGCGGCCAAAGATGGTGAAGACACAGAAAAGACGACGAAGAGTTGGAAGCCTTCGCGCGTGGGATGGCTCCCGCGTCCGAGGCTGAACACCTGCAAGGGATATGCCAACTTCGCGAGCATCCCAGAACTGCCGGTGACGGCGTACATCGCTGCGACCACCATGTTCACGAAGCTTCC
This sequence comes from Colletotrichum chrysophilum, assembly GCF_026319265.1. Taxonomy (NCBI): domain Eukaryota; kingdom Fungi; phylum Ascomycota; class Sordariomycetes; order Glomerellales; family Glomerellaceae; genus Colletotrichum; species Colletotrichum chrysophilum. The sequence continues at coordinate 562,533 of NW_026517300.1, read as the reverse complement.
CGCGCTTAGGAACGCCAAGCTGGCGGAAAACTGGCCGGAGGACATGCTGACGGACGAGGGCCCGGCGGGTGAGGCCGCGAGGAACGAGGAGTGTAAGACATCAGCAAAACCTAAGTTCCCCGTCATCATATTCAGTCACGGGCTGGGAGGATCGAGACTGTGCTACAGTACCATCTGCGGAGAGCTGGCGAGCTACGGCTTCATCGTGGTCGCCATGGAACATCGAGACGGAAGCGGAGCCAGGACAATTGTCAACATCCCCGAGAATCGAGAGACCTCCGACAGCGACTCTTCGTTTGCGCAGGCTAACGGCAAGCACGTTCCCGCAAACAAGATCTGGAAGCGCAGCAAGGGAACCTGTGAGCATTACTGCGTGGACTACCTTTTCCCAAAGGACAACGCCCAGGACACGGCACCGAACAGTGCCAAGGGAGTCGATGTGGTGCTGCGCAGTGCGCAGATCGAAATGCGAATGTCGGAAATAGAGGAAGCCTACTGGATACTCGAACAGATTAACGAAGGTCGCGGTCACGAAGTCGAGGCCATGAATCTAAGAAGAGAGGGAAATGTGGCGTCCAGCTCCAAGGGTCTCACTGGGATCGACTGGGCGGATTGGAAGGAGAGGATGTTCCTCGAGAACGTGACAGTGATGGGCCATTCATTTGGCGGGGCAACGATAGTTGAGATGCTGCGGACGGAGTCGCTCAGCTGGGTAGGTCAAGGCATCATCCTCGACGCTTGGGGTCCCGCCACGCCCCGAGCGGGAGAGAACGCTAGACACCGCGTAAAGAAGCCGCTTCTGTCGATCGGATCGGAGGCCTTTATGCATTGGCAGGATAATTTTGACAGGCTTGTCGAAATCTGCAACGAGGCGAGGGAACAGGAGGCACTCACCTGGATGATGACGATCAAAGGTTCGACCCATCTCTCCCAGACCGACTTTGCCGTTCTGTACGCGACGTGGATGGACATTCTCATGAAGACGCTGGTCAATCCACGGAGAGGCATCTACCTCACCGTTTCGCCGGCCCTCGAGTTTCTGAAAATTACCTTGCCTTGCCAGCAGACAAAGTACAACATGTGGGTGGACATGGGAGTCCTCAAGACCGCGGAGGCACCGTCGTCTCCAGACGCCATGATGACGTGCGATCATCGCCCCAAGGACAAGTGGATCGCAGTAAAGCTCAAGGTCGACAACGAGGCGAGGCTGCGAGTTAAGCACTGGGTACGCCACAACAAGCACTCGCTCTTCCGCAAGGACAAAGGAACCGGTATGCCGTCGGGGCTGATCAACTGGGACGAGGGTAACGAGCTCTTCATGCACCTCAGTCCGGGACCTGAGTCTGTGGAAAAGTACATGCGTGAGAAAGAGCGGATGACGGATGGCGCCAATCCTCATTAGCCTGTTTGGCGAGTTGATGTCCCGATTCGTAGATCTAGGAGTTGGCATCGGTCTTCTTAATCCTATGTATCTCCCCGAGCTCTGAGACTATTAGCGCCCCCCTCGTCTACCTCGACGTTCACCACTTAATGCATAATGTAGCAGCATCTCTACCCTGCTGTTCGTTACGATCACAGTAAAGCTGTTTTCAGAGCACTCGTGAGTGCCTCGATACGTCTCCTCCTGGTGTCAGGCTCCTTCTGTGTCGGTCCCTTGGGCGGGAACTAAATGGAGCATGTTTCGGGGTTCTAGGAGATGATTAGTGAATCGGCTTATGAGTTCGGCGTCCAGCGCCGGGTGCGCCGTGTCCAAGGCTTCGGTACGATGTCTGCAGTAGTGAGTAGAAGAAACAACAGCAATGCAGCAAGCAGTGTTTTGACGGCTTGATCAACCTGAGAAGCCCAAGAGATAGACTCAATGCAATCCCCCAATCGCTCCATTTCCATGCAGTCAATCGGGAGATCGTGGAAAAATGGCGAGCCGTCAGTAATGTTAGCCTGCCTGCACGCCTGCAACGTGATTTCAAATTCGGTCGTCCTGGCTAACGGCTCTACAAGCCATCTGCGTGGTCGGACGGGTTTGCCAAAGCACACAGCGGATCGCCCACGGCGCCAGAGGAGACTAACTGGAGTTTCCGCGAGGTTGTTTCGATGGGTTCTGCAAACGAGATGCTCGTGCGGGCAGCGCTTTGTCGTCAGAGTATGGTAGCTTCGGTTTGAGGTATGAAGCGATGCTCGGACGGGTAGCCGAAGAGGACTAGCTCCAGGGACGTCGCCTACAGCAAATTTCGATCGGATCGAACCAGGGGTGGCCCGGCAGGTGATTTTGTGGGGAGAACTGGTGGTCGCCGATGAATGAGTCTTTGGGGGACGCGAAGGCCAGAGGCGGTGTCTTTTGTCCGTTTTGCATGCCGAGTGGTTGGGACGGAGGGCAATTGGTTGGGCTATTTCTGGCTCTTCGGTTGGCTTGCAGCATCTTCGCCGCCACACGTCTTTCGGATGAAGGGTTTGTGGTAGGCAATTGGCAGGCAGTAGCTGGGTAGCTGGCGAGTAGTAGCTCTCTGGTCTGCGCAGTAAGGCGAGCTTGGGCCAAGCAGGGCAGGGAAGCCTACCCACGATTCCATGCAGGATGGTGGTGATGTTGGAGGTGTGGGAGGCGCCGTGAGTGGTTGGGATGCAAGTGTCAGTTGATGGGACGACGCAATACGAAGTGTGCTGTCAGGGACTATTGGTTTGCGTCCAGCTGCAGGATGGGCATTGTGTGAGCTCTTGGGAGACGGGCAAACCCTAACTTTAATGGTAGCTGAAAGGGTAGCTGTGAGCAGGTCAGCGTGGAAGAAGGTCGGACGGAGGAGGAATGGAGGATGCGGGAGAACAGAGGAGATGTCCGTGACGAAAGCCTATTGTGGATGGATGGGTGGGATGAAGTCTGACGGCGTGGAGGGCTTCGGCTTCGCAGCCATTCTGTCAGTCCACAGCTTCAAGTTCAGGTGAAGCGAGGAAATAAGGTGAGAAGCCACGGTGGAAGCCGGTCCCTGCAACGGCCGGGAGGCGAGGAGGCCCTGTTTTGTCGCTGAGCCATGTGGGGGAAACAGCGGGCGAGCGTGGCCATGGTCGCTTCCTTTTTGCAGCAAACAGGTGCAAAACACCCGTGGATTGGCACACTGGTTAGGTAATCCTTGCTGCCGTCTCCGCCTTCCTCCCAGCTCAAAATAGCGTCCGTGTTGACCCAGTCCCCGTCCCGGTGCTGATCAGCCAGGAGAACTGGCGGGCCCTCGCTAACAGCGGGGCATCCTCAGTGGCGCCTGCAGCGATCCCCAGTCCAGCTGGAGCGAGCCAACGCGCCAAAGTCTCGTATCAAGCATTACACCTTTGGAAAATGTGATGTGTGCCCGTGGAAAACATCCTGAATCCCGCCTTCAGAGTCCACATGGCAGGCCAACATCAGCCGTTGGGTGGTCTGGGCTTGCGACAGCGACATATCCCCCTCTTTCACTCTTTCTCAACCAACCCTGGCGGAGCGTGTCTCGTTGTCGCCGTGGCTGCCGCCTTCGTCCATGACAGGACGCGCGTGTGTAACTCAACCCACCAACAGATGAGTTGCATGCACGCCGCCGTTGGGTCTCCTTTGTATCAGGCAATACATCCACGATGACATGGCACGGAAAGGTACATTGATCTTCTTCTCAACATTGCTTGGCTGCCCTAGCCTCCCGCTTCCTGCCAGTCCGGCTGAACCTGCACTCGCAACTGGACCTGCGTCTGCACCTGTGCTTGCTTCGCCTACTGCGCTTTCCGCACCTGCTGCAGCTTTTCCTGTACCCGGTCCTCATCTCAGACGGCAATGAGGGCTGATCGTCATCCCAAGTTGCAATGCGCTGACCTCTGAGCACCCTCACTCTTGGGCCGAATGCCGGACGGGTCCTTCCATTGGACGACTGCGCGGTGCTTATGCTACTAGCTGCTGCTGATGCTGATGCTAACCACCAACACATGCTGATGCCCTCCGCCTGGTCTCCTGCTGGAGATGTTGAGTAGGCATCCATCTATTCATCCATACCTACATCCATCCAAGGTCTCCCCCACGGCGCCCGTGACCGTTGCCGATGCCCCCAGTCCGTGTCCCGCTCGATGGCCATGGCCCTCCCGGTTGTCGTGCAGACGAGACCTGACGAAATCTGACCATGGCATGACTGCAGTCGTGGTGAAGAAGGCTGCTTGACTTTGACCTGTCTCTCCCCAGGTTGGCCCGGTGCAGAGAGTGCTGTCCATCGTTTCCTGCCTCCGCCAATGCATGTCCCGTCTGTGGTGTTGGGTCTCTCCCGGTAAACAAGCTCTAGATTCTCCGTCGACCAGGGCTGCTCTCCCGATCTGTGGTTCCTTCTTTTGACTGCCTGCATCCCGCATTCGAGAACCACTTTTAGACTCCCGTCTTGCCGTTCTCTTTTTTTCCGGTCTTGCCTTATCCAAACCTGGACCCCAGCTCCTGCTCTGCTCTTTGCTGCTGCTGCTGCTGCTTCCTCCTGGTCCTGACCTGAACTGACCCAAATATCACCTTGCCGCTGGCCTTTCCTTCTTGTAACTCACCCTCGTTGGACATCTGCTTTTCTGTTTCACGACAACGTTACTTCGTTGCACTCCTCGACCTGCCCTCCACCGATCCTCCTACGTATTAGCTCTTGCCGACTCTCGTTCGTCTCATCGCCTCGCTCATTCACCGTCTTTTCCGGGCACACACCTCGCCTTTGCTGTCACCTTCAACACGCATTCACCGTCGCGCGCCAGCTCTTGCTGCAACCTCCGACCATTCCGTCGAGCCGTTTTACCGTTTTTTTCCTTTATTCGCTCGTCGATCTCGCCAATCCTTGCAACAAACAAGAACGAACGTCAACGAGGATTATGACAACATCGAGACGCCACAGCTAGCATCGCCTTAACCTCTTTTCTCACTCTGCGACCGCTAGCCGCGTATCCTTCCCGTCTTTGACGCCACGACTCCACCCTCAATATCCCCGTCTCCAAATCCGCCTCGAAACGATTTGCTTCCGAAAATGACTTCCGCGGCCGCTCAACGCAAGCCGGGCAAGCCCCGACGCGACAGGTCTGACAGCCTTCAGAAGATGCTCGAACTCGAGCATATCCAAAAGGTGAGCCAAGCCCGACCTAGCCCGCCAGCTTCAGCCTCGATGGCATCCACACCAATTTGACTAGTATAGCCTCCCCTCCACTAACACGCTTCACCTCGTAGCTCGAGCGTCTTCAGGGGCACCGTTCCATGCCCACGCCCGCTCACCTATCCCACATGGCGTTTCAGCAGGTTCTGAATCAACAACTTAATGGTCGTTCTCCCCAGTCTCCTCCAAAGCTGTCGCCGTTTCCAACTCTACACCCTCCCCCGCCAGTGAAGCCTCTTGTTCCTTTGCAGTCACGCCGCAGGGACACGCTCCCCGCCAAAGCACCTGAGCCTCTTCCTTCCGCCATGAAAGCTGTGCGCAGAACCACTGCCGTCCCTTCCCTTTCTATATCTGTGCCACCGCCGGCCAACAACATCCCTGAGATTGACCGCGGCTCAGAGGGAAGGGAATCCAACGAACACAAGCAGAAAACCGTAACCTTCTTGGGCGTCGATAACGAAGATAAGCCAGCCGAAGACGACGCTTCCTCAATCTGCCACTCGCCCAGCTGGGAAGCTTTCGGTCAGAAGAAGAAGAAGGAAAAGAAGAACGAAGACAAGATGCGCAGGAAAGAGAAGGAGCAAGCCGACAGGTTGGCCGAGAAAGAGGCCAAGTCTATTGCGAAGAGGCTGGGAGCCAAGCTGCACAAGACCCCTCCTTCACAGAGACCTCCGAGTGCCTCCCGGACGATGTCAAGCCCCATCATGCTTGCCGACGAGCAAATCAGACCAGCCAGCACTCAAGCTTTCTACTCAGCACCACCGCCGCGGCGCCCGCAACACGCCAGGCAGAGATCAGATTCAGTAGCTATGCAGTTGAAGGCGGCTTTGACCGGCCAGAAGCCGCAGTCACAGGCCAACGACGAGCCAAGCTTCATTGGTGGGTTGAAATTGGATCAAGAAAGACAGGCCGCCTCTGGGATGCCTCTCAGAAAGCCGAATCCGCCAGTCTCCTTGATGAATCAGAGAGCTCAATCGTTCGGCCCTGAGGTGAGAGTGCAAGTTGCTGGCGGGTTCCACCCTCCAACACTCCCGAGATCTGCCTCGGATGGACCCATGTCTGAGGGACTGGACTATGATCGCAGCCTCAGACCCAAGCCACAGCAAAACTCGATGAAGGTTCCATCATGGAATCAGCCATTGGTGTCTCCCACGGCACCACCTGTCCCGGATGTCAGCAAGCTTCAGCAGTGGAAGAACAGATCGACGCAACATAAGGTACCTGTACCTACGGACAGCGAGGAAACTGAGGTCACCCTGGTCGAGCCGAGCGTTGATTTCGAGCAAGAGCGAGGCCGAAGAAGAGAGAGCTACGTACACCAGCATCGTCAACAAAGCAGAGACCGCTCAATCACCGGCTACAGGGACGAGGTCAGAGTATCTTCCGCCAGATCACACTATCCGCCGCAGTCCAACCGGCCACATCATCAGGGGCGCTCCTACTCGTCTTCGTCGGAGACCAGCCCGATGGGATCAAACTTCCCTCCCCGCAACGGATCTCTGACCAATCTCGATGCTTCCAATGGACCTCATGGCCAGGGAGAAGACTTTCTCATCACTTTCAGGCTCCCATATACACCTCCAGCCAACGGCAGCCCGAGTCAGGGCTCATTCGAACGGTCACTGTCAGAGCAGCCACCCATGTCAAGGCTTGCTTCCACAGAGATTCCCTTGCCCCCTGAGAGATCTGCCTCCCGGGAGAAGCTTCCTCCAACTCCTGGAGCGGCCATCAGAAGCTTCAAGGATGCCGCTAAAGCGGCTTTCCACAGGGTCTCTCCCAGCGCCTCCAAGCCCCCAGTCTCAAATTACTTCGCTCGGGCCGTACGTGATACCACCTTGACACCGGATTCAACGTCAAGCTCCCGCTATTCGAGCCCAAGTCTGGATCACCTGCCGCTCTCGGCTCCTCCCGTTCGCCCTCCTTTCGTCGAGTCTGCCGAGTCTAGCATGCCGTCAAGAGATTCTTCCGCACGTCCAACAGACAGGTCTTCAATGTCTTCGTTCGAGGAGCCCATGTCTTCACCATCGCCAACTACAACACCTGACTCGTCGAGGCCGCAGTCCGAGAAGGGATTACCCCCTGTCGACGGGGAGGTGCGCAGAGTAGACAACGAGGCCGTGGTCGTCGACAACGATGAGAGATCATACAGACTTTCCCACAAGGCAGCCATGGCCACGACCTCACCCATCGCCTCGAACCCGAGAATCAGCCTTCCTCCGCAGATCCCGGTGCAGAACCACGAGGCTCATCTTTCTGAGCTGGAAGCACTTGTCTCTGAGAAGTTTGGCAGAAAAGCGAGCGTTGCCGATTGCGAATCTGACAGTGATGTCTGCCTAACGCCTGGATTCACGGACGGTTCCAAATACGCTTCCGCAGCGGGATCGCCAACGACCTCTGTCTCTCTGTCTAACTCTCAGGAGCTTGACCGGAGGTCTCCTCATAAGGAGTTCGAGGATGCGCCCCAGACGGCTGAGGAGCAAGTGAGGAGTTCCATTCAGCGTCGCCCGAGCTTGTCTAAGAGCCGCTCGAGCCCTGATTTGGCTCTCGACACGAGTTTCCTCCCGAAGCTGAAGCATCAGCCTCTAGTTCCCCGGCCCCTGGTGCCGCCTCCTCCGCCACGCTCGGCCAAGCGGGCGTCTAGCCCGGCGAACAAGACGGTGGCACAGTCGTCACCCCTGTCAGCTGATGCGAGAAAGTCCATCGTCTCTCTTAAGGCGCCCTCGAATCCGTCAAATTACTTGGAACAGGCTCGCAAGTCCATGCCGGTTCCCCCGCGATCAAGTCGCGCGTCTCGGTCGTCTATCGTGCCTCCTGATGGCAACGTGGAGCCTGTTGCAAAGATGCTGGTGGAATGCTGCAGTTGCAAGTTCTTGCACGACCTTCCGAGCAAGGTCTATGAGTGCATGGCAAAGCCCGATGGCATGGTCGAGGACCGCAATCTGGGCGTCAGTGGCATCATCTCGACCACGGTGAAGTGTCCTTGGTGTTCTCACGGAATGACTACGAAGTGCTGCGCAGGATATGCAGCCGTTATCTACCTCAAGGAGAAGTTGCATTGATTTCACACCTGCCTGGTGTTGGCATAATACCATGCATTGGCTTACGGACGATGCTCACATTCACTAAGTTGGCACACAAAAATACTACGAACGGGATTTTGTAATGGAGGATAGCTAAGGAGAATGAAAATCAAACCAACGAGTTGGTCTGTACGAGAAGTGTATACTAGGCCGCAGATATTCCAGTCCTTGGAACCAAGTCTGACTAGAAAACAATACTATTAGCTACTTACTTCTGGTGGTCCATCTTGTGATTCTTTTCGCACGAACAAGACCGCAGGCTATGTAAAGTCCGGAAAGCATCAAGTGAGCGGATTTTAGAGACCGGAGTTTAGCGCCTTACAATGAAGGTGTGGCCATGGATGCGATTCCTTTCGCGACTTGGCGGGAGTTAAGCATGGCAACGCCATGAACTCGGCGATCCACGAGAAGACTGAGCATTTGGCATGAAGGTCGATGGACTCCTATATAAGCTTTGAAACTTTTCTACTTGAACTCTTACTCCAAGATTCATGGAACAAGACAAGAAAGCAACTCCCATCAAACCCGAAGATGACGTACGATATCCAAGAATACCTCCTCGACCGCGCAAACATACATGACACCATAACCAAACTTGTAAAACCCACTCTTCTTTTCTCTGACCATGCAACCTCGCAACCGCGACTTACATACTACACACACAGTGCCTCGCCTACGACACAAACTCCCCGGCCCAACTGACAAGCGACGTTTACACCCCGCGCATCCGGCTCGACTACGCCGCCTTCTTCGGCGCCGACGCGCCCGCCGCCGCTGATGCTGCCGACTGGGTCCGCTCCGCGGTCGGCGCGCTGGACGGGATGACGGCGACACAGCACCTTCTCGCGGGCATCGTTGCGGAGCTGCCGCAGCCTTCGACTTCGTCCTCGTCGGAGAGGCCCGAGACGTGCAGGGCTACGGCGAATGTCATGGCCAGCTTGGTTAGAGAGGGCGCGCGGGGTGGTGCGTTGATGCAGAACGGTGTAAGTCTTTCTTTCTTTACTTGTGTTTATGTCGCTTCCCCCATTCCTTTCTGGCAAAGGTTTTTAGGAAACTGACGCAGGATCCAGGGATACTACGAATTCGAACTGATGCGTGTAAGGGAGCTCGAGGAGCAGGGGAAGAACCCGTGGAGGATCAGCTTCCACAAGGCCGTCCCGACGTAGGAGAATGGGAACTGGGCCGTGTTCAGTCCGCCTGACTTGCCGTCGATCTATCCGCGGAAGGGCTAACCAACGTGCGGAGGGTTTCCATGCTCAATAGTCTCTCTAGTCTTTTCCAGCTCAATCATGGTCATATGAATCGGTAGCCCAGAACACTCATGACGGAAAAGCAACCATATGAATAGATTGTCCTCGTTATTTCGTTATCTCGTTGGTCTCGTAGTATACGTTTCTATCTCTGAACCCAACAAAAAGCAAAAAGAAGCGAAAAGAAAAAGAGTCACTCTCAGAAACTGGATTGCCCCGCCCGACCCCCGCTACCCCGCAGACTCTCCTCCATGGCCCTCTTCAACTCCTCGTCGTCCTCGTCAGACTCGTCCAGCGCCTTGCCCTTGGCCGCGGTGTTCCGCCGGAACTCCTCCTCCGCGAGGCTCTGCTTCTTGACGTACTCCATCACAATGTCCTCCTCCGTCCGCGCGGCCTGGTGTCGGCTCATCTGGTCCTTGTGCGCCGCCTCGGAAGCCGCAATCGCCCTTCGCAGCTCCTCGTCCTCATCCGCCGCGCCGTCGTCGTGGTGCATCTTGGACGCTTCCAGCGCGCGCCTCAACTCCTCGTCGTCTTCGTAATCAGGCGGCGGCGCGGCATTCTTGGACTCCTCGAGGGCCCGCTGGAACTCTCTTTCGTCGTCGATTCCTTGCGGTGTGCGCTGCGGGGACTGCTGGGCTCCTTCCTGAGAGTGCGCGGCCATGCTCTGCTGGATCGCCTGCTCGATGAGGTCCTGGTACTCTTCGTCCGTAATCTCCAGCTCCGAGTTCTTGAAGATGTCGGGGTTCTTTTCGTCGAGTTGGCGGGGCGATTTCGGGCGTGGGCGGGCGTCCGGGAGCGGATGGCCGCTGCTGCGTAGGTGGTTAATGCTGGCCCTGAGAATCTGCTCAATCTTGGCGTCATCCTCTGGGTTTCCGCGAGACGTTTCCCTGATGGAGGCCCTGATGGCGCGCTCAAACTCTTCATCTTCGGCCACGCTGTCGGTAGTAGTGCTGGTTCGCGGTGATGGCGGGAGGTCTCCTTCCATCTCGGGGACCAGGGCCTCAACGTGCCCCTTCTTCCATGCCTCCTTGCGGGCGTGCAATCTCTTTCGCTCGTCAAAAGACATGTGTCTCGTGTGTGCCCAACCCGTCACGGGAGGCGACAGCCCGCTGTCGTTCTTCCCTGGTGGCGACAGAGGTCGGTCGCTCTTCTCTCGCTGTTCCTTCAATTTCATAGCCTGGAAGTTCTTCAAGTCGTACTTTTTGTTATTCCACCGCACAATGACGTCCTCCCGCTCGGCGATGCTGGCACAGTACATGTCCTGCTGCCCCTGCTTCATGCGCGACGCTATGATGTAGTTCAGGACGCTGGTCGCGAACGCGTTGCGGAGAGTAGCGTGTACACCTTGCATCGTGTAGGCTGGGATTGACCAGACGGCTGTATGGGTTAGCAGTGAACGACAGTTGATGGTCCTCTCTATGAAAAGTAGAAACAGTAACTCACCAGATGCAGGCTTAAAAATCAGACCACCAATACCCTTTCCGAAACCTTTAATGAGGCCCTTTCCGCCTTCCTTCTCAGCACCCTTAAGTGGTTGCGTGACAAGTCCACCGATGCCGTCAAACATGCCAAATGCGAACTCCTTCCCAGCAACCCTGAGACCGCTCGAGAAATCAGTGACTTTCTCTTGCGGGCGCACCGTGTCGTCGTTGTACAGCCGCGGGGCGTTCCGGAAACCCCGAGCCAGACCGAGACAAACGTTCATTGGTGTCTTCACACCGGTGGTAACGATTCGACTAACACTCGTTCCGGCTGCTACAGCCGTATCAACTCCAACGGTCACTGGGGAGGAGTCCCTGATGGCAGATCGTTTTCCTGGGCTTCCTGGCGGTCGACTGGTACGGGACTGATCAGAAATTGTTGTTGTTTCTGTAGGAGCAATGGAAGAAGAATCTGGTCCACTGAAGACCATGGAAGGAGTGGCGGAAGGCGCATGGGAGGGGGGCGCAGACGATGTGGTCTCACGCGGGGTCAAGTGCAAGGTCGGTGTAGAGGCCCCTGTTTCGACCAGGCCTAGTTGCGTGGAAGACTCGGATGCATGCAAGCTTGGAGCCGCAGTTGATGACTTGTCACTCCCCTGGACCAGACTCGTACGGGATGTCGAGCCCTCCTTGAAGGGGATTTCTGGGGGCTCTGGGGTCTTGTCTCCCTTGCTCCGGCTCTTGAAGATCTCGCGAGGGAAATCCGCAACGGCCATGCCAATGTTCCCAAGATCGGTAGCCAGGGACGAGGCCACTGCCGAAACGGGATCCCATGGCTGGCCGTCAGTGATGTATTCTTTTGGTCGGTATCTGTGAGTTGTGTGCGTGTGTGTGAGCAAGGGTGGTGTGGTTCCACTTAGACGCAGGGGCGGGTTGGGCGGTGAGCAACTTACAGCTTGAGGTCTGAGTACTTGATCAAACCCCTGTCAACCAGGACCGCTGCAACCATAGGGCTCAAGCGAACTTTGGTGCGTCTTACACGCCAGGCCGCTGCCCTGCTGGGCTCGATCGAGCACCGGAGTGCATCGGTGTCTAGGTGATCGTGGAAACTCTTACCGCCAACGTCAGTTCCCTTTTCCTCGCGAATCTTGTTACCCAGGTCCTGCGCTCTAGCCTGGGTCTCGGGTTTTAGACAATGCCGGATTGCCTCCGCAAGCTTCTCTCCACTGAGCTGCTTAAACGGGATGGGGTCTGGACCGGCCCCAGCCCTGGAAATCATGGCACCCCAGAAGGGCTGGTCTCCGAAGAACGGCACCACGATCGTTGGTTTCCCGGCCTGGATTCCTGCTGCAGTGGTGCCCGCGCCACCGTGGTGACAAACCGCAGAAACATGCTGGAACAGCCAATCATGCGGCACGTTGCCCAACATGAAGACGCCCTCGGGCAGCCCAACGTCCTCAGCTCCGAGACCGCCCCAGCCCTTTGAGACAAGCGCCCGCACCCCCGTGAGATGGACGGCGTCGAAAATCATCCTCGTCAGCGCGTTCGGGTCGTCCACGACAATAGACCCAAACCCGATGTAAACCGGAGGCGGACCGGCTGCCAAGAACGCAGCCAGATCAGGGTCCGGGGTAAATGCCGACGCTAGGTTCAAGAAGTAAAATCCAGAAATGTCAATCTCGTGGCCCCAGTCGTTCGGCTTCGGAATGAGAGCCGGCGACCAGCAGTACGTGTACGGGATTCTCAGTCTGTTCAACACGCCCGGTGCCCAGATGAGCGACATGGGGTCCAGATCCAGCGCCTTCTCTCGGAAGCGGTTGATGACGTCTCCCAAGCCCTGCCAGGTCATCATCTCGACCAGCGCGTACGAGACGTAGTTGGTCATGACCGGGTCCGTGTTGGTGGACTGGATATTGGCCAGCGGGTGGGGAAACGCGCGTGTGGGCGTCCACGGCATGGTGAACATGAGATGCAGCGGAATCCCCATCTTCTCGGCAATATGAATGTGCGCAAAGCTGGGAGGGTTGGCAATGATGGCATCCGCCACAAACGGCTTCCGCGACTCATCGCCTGGCATCAGGCCCATTGGGTCGTCCATCGGCGCGTCCCGGCCATGTGGTTTCGGCGGCGGGCCCAGTCCGTCCCCGGCCTCGATGCACGAGCGCCAACAACCGAGTAGAATTTCCTCGATGCCCCGTCTGCGCTTGCTCACCTCGCCGCTCTTGAGGGTGTCGAAGCCGGGCATCAGGCCGGGATTCTTGACCATGAAGGCCATGAGCTCGGCGGGGTCGCCGCCGATGTTGAAGAACTCGAGCCCATTCTCCTCAACGAACTTTTGGAACGTCTTGTGCGTGGCGATGCGCACCCGGTGGCCGTACGTCTCCTTCAGGACCTTGCCCAGCGCGACAAAGGGCTGCACGTCACCGCGCGAGCCGACGATCTGGACGACAACGTTGAGCTGCGGGGGAGGAACCTGGCCTGGTTGACCGCCGAGGGACGGTGGAATATAAGCGGGCGGGAGGGGCCCTTGGGGCTGCTTGTCGGCGAGGAGCTGGCTTCGCGCGATGGTCGGTGCGAGGATTTCGGCGAGGCGGTTGCCGCTCTGGTTGATGTTGATGTTGACTCGACCGTCGACTGGGTTTGAAAGTTAGCTATTGGTTTGGGAGGCCGCCAGGGAAAGTCCATGGAGGGAACGCACTGGTGACATTGGCGCCTGCCTCTACGCCCGACTGGGAGAAGTGAAGCTGGTCGGGGAGGTCGCCGTACGTGGGCAGAGGCTCATCGTCGGCTCCCAAAGACGGCAGACTGAAGCCATCAGAAACCAGGGCGTCGGGAACCTCTGCGCTGTCGGTTCTGTCGAGGTCGAAGTCGCTGGGTCGGCGCGGGGGAGGGGCAGAGCTCGAGCTTTCGCCCTTTTGGCCTTTGATAGCCGTCATGGTGCGGGGTTGCGGTTGCGGCTCGCCGGCTGGTACGGGGAAAGCGACCAGAGACGATGGAAATGGTTGACGGCAGTGAGTCGAATGTTAGATCATCACGGTACGATGTTGACGAGATGTGAAGACGGTGCCAGAAGCTCAAGTGATTGAAGAACGATGGGCGACGGAGCTTTGCGCTGGATACTGCCAAGGGAGCCGTTGCAATGCACGAGCGCAAGCTAAGTGGCACGAGAGGGGCAAACACAGATGAGCAAAAGCTACTTCGCGTGTGTCCAGTGTTGTCGACGAGTGGCACTGATAATCCGATGAGTGAAGCTTCGAAGAGCAGATGCAGGATTCAAAGACGCATGTGCCTTGCCTTATGTGCAGACCAACACACATTCAGCCCCGTTTCATCATCAGAGCCAAAGTTCAATCAAGCTCATGGGCTAGACCCTGGTGCTACCTACCTACGCCAGAGCTAGAGTGGATGGAGGCAACCCAAGAGGAGGAACATGATTGCAGATTGCAGGTGGGGTAACTACCTATGGCATGGGCGCGCTGAAGTTCTCTCGCCTAAGAGTGTCCCGTAGGTTCCCTACCGAACGGACCTTGGCCCAGTCCAGTTCACCACAAGATGCATGCATCAACAGCACCGCCATCCCGCACTCGCACCCGTCTGCCGCCATGCCATACCATGCCAGCTTGAACTACGGTGCGTATCAATGCCATGACTGGCTTTTCGAAGCTAAACATCACCACAGCTGGGCGAATCGCACACTCGGACTCGCACGGAGCGGTACGCATACTATGCTACACTACACACCCCTGTCACCACTACACAAAAAAGGAGCAGGCAGCTATGACGTCCAACCCTAAACGGGTCGTCCAATGGATTGCGGGCCGCAGGCTGAATCCTCCCAGAAGGGGCGGCGGCGGCGTCTAAGTCCAATGAACGGTCTTCGTTGGGACGATTGGGGGCCGTTGATCTCCAACCTCCCCGCACAGCCACAGACGGCGAACAGGGTCTTCGTCTTTTTTTCTGTCTTTGCTGTCTTCGTGCGCGTCTCATTCTTGGCAACGATTTCTTTGCCGGGGTCGAGAGAACTACTAGGCGTAGGCAGCAGGAATGTCGTGACTAATTCAGTGACGGCCTCGTGGGATCGAGGTCCTAATCAAACCAAGGTGAGGGACGCGTGGGCTGATACGAGGTAAACGAATCCCCTGGTCGGCATGGCCCGCGCCTTATTCCCCGGTGCCGGATCGGAAGCGGAAAGTTTGAATGAGAGCCAACGGAGATGAACGCTGAAGGCAGATACGAAACGACACGGTCGAGATGTGACCTATGGGGTCGTGGGCAGAAATGGTGGAGCACACAACTGCTGTCGCGGCTTCAACAGTCGGGGGAAATGAATAGTGATCTTGCAAAGCCACGGAACGTTGTTGTGACCTTCAGACTGACACACGGAAGGATTTGGTAAAGCCCGTGATAAGAGAACACGGACGCAGGCGGAGTATCAAGACGGGTCGCAAACTGCAATCATACAGGCAGTAAAATTTCACTCGAACCGTTCCGTCTGAAGTCTCGCCATGTACTCCATCAGACGGCCATAGTGCATGTCCATCACTCGACACGGAAACAAACTACCTGGACCATATCATCATGTGGCTTCAACTACTTTGACTATAGACTGCTCTGATGAACACCATGCCAACATCAGAATTACGAATAATAAATGCAACATAGCCGCTAATCCCAAGCCAGCAATAGTTCAAATGAAATCAAGAACATTTCTTTACAAATCCAGAGTTGAGGTAGTCTTGGAATCGAATTTCGCCATGAACATGATGAATCCATACGCCCGCCATTCCGCGAGGTATACTTCCATGGTAGTTGGCAGGAATCGTCCAAAAGCACAGGCTGGCTGATACGGTCCTCGCCAGAAGACCATTCAATAGGGTTCGTTCGGTCATCGAGTAATAATTCATACCACTATGTCGGTATCTGACGCGGCGCCCGTGACAACATCAGACATCACTGTTCGACTTCCGTGGCGATGTCTTCCGAAGCCAACAGCTCCAAAGACGGAGGTACCCTCCCCCCCCTCGACGATGAGGTATACTCGCAACAACCAAAGTCTGTTAGCATCATCTTGGAGGCCGCGGGTCGCGTTCGAATACGAAGAAGAGGAAATAGGCAGCAACGCTTTGCTCGTTCGAATGACTTGCTTCTCGTACCAAACAGCCCATCCTCCCACGCCCGTGACAGTCCCCTCTCAACTCCACAATGTAAACAACAAGGCCCGTTCGCCTCGGTGGACCTAGTGGATCGGCCTTGATTAGGAAGCTCATGGTCATCAGGTCAAAGGAGAAGTCACCAGAAAGTCGAACTTCTTACGAAGGGGAGAGGGGGCCAGTATCACCACTGGGGAACGAAGGTCTCACACCCATCGGACAACTTCGTCAAGATCCCGTTCCAAAAAACCGCATGTCGGTATAAAAAGTGCATAAAAAGGAGGTATAATACAGCGGCGGGCATACCATCATGCTTTTCCCTTTCTGTCTTTCCGCCGCCCCCTTCAGTCTTCCTCTGAATCAAGGCCACAAGATCCCACCCTCCATTATCGTCAAAAAGGCTGCTGCTTTTTGTGTAGTTTGATATATGAATGCTTCCAACGTCTCAAGGCCGTCTGTCGGGTACCAAGTCTGCTGTAGAGACGGGTCATCACGAAAACGGCTTCGCTGTTGATAGATAGCTCACTTGGGACCACAGCCCAAAGCCCCATGTTCTCCTCATCTTGCTTTCGAAATAGGCTCGTATCGCGTCATACGTCCTTCCCTCAACGTTCGTTCAGGAAATTTAGCTGGAGAATTTGCGGGTGATCTTGGCAATGACTGAAATCCGTTTGTTAGCAAAGGACAAATTCCCTTTGGTAGAGCCATTGAGACAAGGGAGCGGCAAAGACTCACTGTGAAGGGCAACGACGCTGAAGATGAAAACAAGAGAAAGGACGAGGACGACGACGGGGTCGACCTTGAGACCGGGAGACTCGTCGGTGTACAGCCCTGCAATCACCGCGCGTTAGCATTCAATTCTACACCATATTCCAGTCGCCTCTCTTTCCAGCCCCCTCCGCGTCGCGAACGCAGGGCGAGTTGCAAAAGACACAGGCTCGAAGGGGAACGTACTCAGCATCGTGCTGCTGCTGCCGCCAGCACCGGCCGCCCTCGTGCTGTTGGGGCGCGCATTGGCGATCTTCTCCTTCTGGTCGGCGGCCGCGCGGCGGCGGATGGCGGTGCGAGGTCCACCAGGGGGAGTGGGCGACGAAGGGCGGGCGACGCTCGCGCCAGAGGCCGCGGCGGGCGAGTTAACGGGAGAGGCGGGACGGGGGGAAGACTGTACAATCCTCGGGTCAGCATAACAATTCTGTCTCTCCTGCCTGCCATTGCGCTGTTCGCAACAGTCCATATCGCGCGACGATAGGAGCTCCAAACATCCAGCCCACACGCGCCGTCTTCATCCTCGGCCTGAATGGTGTGGCCAGAAACGAAGACGAGGTCGCGTGCAAGCTCCCGAATCGCGAGATGGACAATTAAGCCCCCAAAGAGCCTCCTATGCTTCGCCGACGTGCATTGACGGGGAAATACTAACCATTGTGAAGGAGTGTGACGGTAAGCAGATCCCAAGATCGCTGCAGGATTTCGGAATTGGTCGAAGAAGGGAAACACGTAGGACGGACTGTGGTCTGGGTGGATGGATGTGATGGACGATCGAGCTCCTTGCTGGGGGCGTCGGCTACGGTGCGACTCAAATGTGCAGAGTTGAGGCCACAGTTTTGGAAAGGGGACCAGCCAGCTGGCCGGGGGTGGTGGGATTTTCCGACCCGATGTTCCAGAACCACTGAGGTGCCCCCCCTGGGCTGGGGCGGCGAACCTACCTCAACGGGTCCCTGGCCGGAAGGTCACCTCAGCGCAGCAAGCGACAGCGCCTAACCCGACCTCTCCAGGTCCACAATGAAAGCCCCATCCTGGTTCCATCAACTGATCAAAATCACCGCGTGGCAGACATGGTAATCCCGTCTTCTGCATGTCCACGCTCCAACGCCAATTCCCGCTTTGGCACATACTTCATCATCAAGACAACAGTAGTTCGGACAAGTTTTGAACGCTTTCATTGAATTTGAGGGGGTACTGTATATCTAGGAAGCAGCCGCTTTCTGCAGCCAAAACCTTTCCATCTGATCGGCGCCAGCTTATGCAGCACTAGTTGAGATACAATAAAATAAGGCTTTCCCTCGTCTGTCCTCTGCTTCCGCTGAACACTTGGTTTGCTACACTGGCAGAACAATAGAGATGAGTCTGCTGGCAGACTCGAAGAGAGTGAGGAATATGATTCTGGGGTGAAGGAGGTGATGGTGTGAGAGTGTGTTGTGTGTACGATTCAAACAAAAGTTAGAGAGAATGAACAAAGGGAAAACAATATCCTGCCACAGAAAAGGGCGTCCCCTGCCCAAATGAAAACCAACACGACATCCCATGGTATCCTTCCCCGCCTTTTTTTCGTGGTGACTGGTCTTCAACAACAGATGGGTGTCTTTCGTGAGGTTCCTCTCGTGTGCACTTCCAAAACATGGGCGCCGGAAAAAGAAAAAACACACCGAGGTGCCAGAAGAGCGTCAGCAGCTCAGCGTCCGGCCGTCCCAAGCTCCCAAGTGCCCCCTTTTTTGTGTCCCTTTCCGAATCCGAGGTTTTTCGATGAAGTGTCATCCTCGAGGTCATTTGAAGCGGCCCCTGAGCTCTTTGCGTACAAGCCGCCGTGAGCTGGCTCGGTCTGGTACCTCCGCCATTGCTCATTATAAGGTAAGATTAGACAGTGATACATCTACACCTGCTGGAAACGAACCATCGCAACCCAAACGCCTTCCGCTATGATGGGACCGCGGTCCTGCAAATTTCCTCGGAGGTGATGAACGAAGAAAAGAAATTGGTATCTTCAGCTTCAAAGTGTAACGTCGAGAACCAGGCTGACGTCCTGGACATCCGACTTTGCAAGGTCTTCTAGAACGGGAATCAAATCCAGCAGCTCATTGTCGTGTGCGTCCGAAAACCAACTGCTGATGGGAACGGCGTGCTGCGGGTGGAAGATGTACGACGTGGGGGAGTTGTCAATGATGATTGTGTCTTTGAGGTCTCTTCCCACCTGGGAAAGATCCTTGACGTAGTTTCCTTGGTGGTTGTAGCAGCTCTCGCGGAAAAGTCTGTGGTGAACGACCTTGTGGATATCAAGCTGGTCCAGAAGAGGGTCGCCATACTGCAAAATGTCAGCTTTGGGCCGTGGCGTTGGGAGACGACATATCGTACCTTAGAAACAGACGCGGTGAAGACCACCACTTCATAAAGTTCGCCGACGCGCTTCATGAACTGATCCACGCCCGGTCTCTTGATCACATACACATTATGATAGTTGCCTTCGATTTCTACGGGTATGGTGAAATCGGCTTGGTGGAGAATCTGCGACACATTAGTACCGAAATTGGGGACGATGGAGCATCTCTCATACCTTGAATGAACTGTGAACGAGCGTTTCATCCAAGTCGAGCACAAGACATTTTCGGCCCTTGTGTTCGGGGGCAATTGGGCCCAGCAGGAACTTCTGCTCGGTGGCAACGGGGCCTGCCAAATCAATGGATCCGGTCTCGGCGGTCGGGAGCGGCGGAGGGCCCGGCAGTTGTTGACTTGTCGGTGCGTCTTCGACCGGCGGCGGTATTTGCTGCTTGGACTCCTCGGGCTCGGGCGTCGCATCGGGCATCGCCTCATCCCCCTCAACATCCTTCTTCTCCGGCTCTTCTAATTGCGCATCCTGAACCTTTTCGCCGGTGGTGGACTCGACGGTGATGACGGGCGCAGCTGTGCTAGCGCTAGCTCCGGTACCGAGGGCGGTCGCGTGCTTTGGATCGGAGCCCTCCTGGCCGCCGACGGTAGAGTCGTCGGCCGTAGTGGTGTTAGAGACGCGCTTACCCTTATACTCGTTGCCGGCGGTCATTGGCTGCTCGGGCTGCGGTTGCTTCTCGTGGATTTGCGGCTTGTTCGGTGGGATCGGCTGCTCTTGTGGAGTCGGCTGACGGGACTTGGCAGTTGTCGGCCGCGCAGGCAGCTTGTCGAGCTTGTGGACGGCGTCGTCACCGTTCTCAATAGCGTTCGCGTTGTCGGGGACTCCACAGCAGCCGAACAATGCGAAGATGCCGCCCTTCTTCTTCTTCTGCGGGGGATTCACGGGGGAGTTCGGTTGGGTGTTGCCGGGGGTGTTTGTCGGTTCGGTTTCGATGCCAGATCGGTGGCTGCCGACGCTGCCATTTCGATGCCGCCCCAGAATGCTACCCTTGGATTCCTTTGATCGGCCGCCGATGCTGTTTCTCGAATCGCTGACTGTGATTCCGCTCAGCCCTGTCGAAGTCGGAGAGGATTGATTGCGCTGCGAGGAAGACCGCGATGGCACATGCAGCAAGCTCCTACCCTTCTTTGAATTTCCACCCTCCTCTGGTGCCAGAAGCACCTTTTCCTTGGACATTTCTTGACTTGACTGGCCGTTCTGTTGGTTTTGCGGAGTGATTTCGTCGACTGGGTTGGATGATTGTGGCTTCTCGGACATGGTGCTGTCGAACTAGATTGGGGATGATTAGCGAAACGCCGCGAAAACCGGTCAAGCGAGGCGATAACACGAGAGAGACCGAGCGGTGAGGACTCAGGAGGGGCTGGTAATCATCCCGGTGTGCATTCTAGATCATCCATGACACAGTTCCGCCTCATCCTCTCATTCCAAGGTCTAAGACATGACCGAGGTGCTGTTGGCATAGCGCAGGCGCCTCCGACACGAAGCACACGCACATGGTGCGCGTGTGGAGTGGAACAAATCACGGAGCAATGATGGCCCAAGTCAAACACGACACGATCGCGCAAGTACGGGGTTGTTGATGGGCGTCGTGAGGTGGTCGAGTTGGCGGCGGGTAACGGTTGGAAAACGTAGGCAAAGAAAGAGTGTCGTCACTCACCTCCTTTCTTGTCGGGTCCGGCAAGCTTTCCCAGAATCCTCAACCCCTAAACTCAGCTGATGTCGGCCGTAAAAGGCCAATTCGCAGTGCTCGTCGCGCGGTCCAGATTGAAGGCGAAGCTGTCTCGAATAGAAACGATCGACGCGGTGGACGATGGATGGAATGGGGGAAGAGGAGGAAGGGCGAAGCGACGTCCTTGGAGGTAGTCGGTCGAACGCGGAGAATGGAAGATGGTTTGGGCTCGGTCGCGCAGGAAGCGGCGCCAATGGAATGACTGAGTGGGCGAGGCAAAGTGGCTGGGGGAGCCAGCAGGTAACCTGTGCTCAGTGATGTACCGTTCCGCAGGTTGGAGTCAAGTCAAGCCAGGCTCGTTCGGGGGACGGAGGACCTGGAGGGGAGACTCTGGAGGTTGAAGGAGGTGTGCTGCGGTGCGCTGAGAAGAAGCGGCGGCGGCGGTGGTAGTAGTGGTGGTGGTGCTGTGTGTGGTTCGCGGTGGATGGCGGTGGTACTTGGTGCTGATGCTAGTTGGAATCAGACGGGGGGGAAAAGTGGGCGAAAGTAGTGAGTGGTTGCAGGGAACAGCACGCAGGCGGCTAGAATTAAGGTTCGCTGTAACAAAGTGAAGGTGGTGATTCTTTGGGTAACAAAAGGGTTGGTATCGAATATCGCTCGAGCTTGAAGGGGGGAATGATGGCGAGGCGAGGCGTTGGAGTTGGGCGACTCGGGGAGAACGAACAGCGCAGTGTTCGCAAAACGAGGAATGGAGGATTGGGAAGAGAAGAAACGAGACCCAGCCGAAGGGGAACTTGGTGAGAAAGGGTTGAAGCGTGAGCTTTGAGAGTGAAAGACGGGGAGTGGAGGAAGAATGGGCGGCAGCGGTGCCAAAAGAGATTAGAATGGATGATGGGCTTTTGGGGGGTGTGGGTGGTGGTGTGGTCCAATGGACGTGAAGCAAGACAAGGCAAGGCAAGGTAATAAGGCAGGCAGGAAAGTAGGTAGGCAAGCTGAGCAAAGCAGCGCGCAACGGAGGAAGAAGTCGTCAGTCAGATCGAGTCCAGTTCCAGTCCCAGTTCCAATTTCAGGTAGTCCAGGCCACGCTTTCTGGTGCAGGTGCTAAAGTAGAAGCTGCAGCAGCATTAAGACCAAGGCAAAATGGAGGGCAAGACAATGGGTTTCCCCGGGGGGTGAGGGTGAGGTAGGAAGGGGGGTGTGAGGCGAGACGGGAAAGCAGAAGCAGAAGCAGAAGCAGAGGCACGGCAAGCGCTGCAGGTGCAGGAGGAAGACAGGTCCAAGGTCCAGGGATTGGAAGGGCAAAAGAAGTGAGAGTGGGAGAAAGAGCGCGCGAGCGAGCGAGGAGAGAGAAAGTGCAGAGAGAGACAGAGACAGACAGACAGACGGTCTGGTGGGCGTATCAGAGACCAGAGGCTGAAAACCAGAGCACAAGCGAGATGATTTGCCTTTGAAAGCAACGCTGGATGGGGTACTTTGACCAGGAACGGGACCGTGTCTACGAAATCTACAAATGCAACAGGCGCAAAAAACACCAGAGAGAGAGAGAGGAAAAAAAAAAAAAAAAAAAAAAAAAAAAAAGCTGGGGGTGCAGGCCCCTTGTCACTTCCCATCTGGGTCCCCAGAGGTCGTGCTGGACGACGACGAGATGGACTGGGACTGGGAGCGACGCTGGAGGGTGTGGGTGGATTTCCCGGTGAGATTAGCCCGTCCCGTCCTGGTTAAGCAGAAGCCGGGCTGGCAGATGGGGCACGATAGGGGAGCAGGCGGGATCACTGTGTTTCTCTCCAAAACACACGGCCTGCCTTGTGCACGGCCTATGCAGTTAATGCAATTTCCACACCCAAGACAGCGGAAACAGTGACGTCTGCACCAGTGCGCCGTCGCCATGGCCGTGGGGACCCACCCACGGATGCACTGACCACCTGACAGCTGCACACTGTGCCAGAGACCAGACGACTATCTGGCCGCATCAGACGCCGTGTCTCATCTCCCATTTCTCATGGCTCGCCGCCAAGCTCATCTTACAGAAATCTCCATGGTGGGAACACAAGAGAGGTTCCATCCCGGCCCATCACACACCACTCGCTCCTCGCTCGCTCGCGGCTCAGGAGCTAGAGCCTGAAATTGGCCATTGACGGGGACATGCCTTGCACTGGCACTGACTGGCACCGATCATCTTTTGCCCTCTACTGCATAGCATCACAAACGTCGGTGATTTCCATCCGCTGAGAGCCTGAGCCTTGGAATCAGTTTGGCATCCATTTACCTTTGGTACAGTATCTGTACATATGGCACAGATGCCCAGGCGGCTCTGTCAGAAATGGGAATGCGGACCCTTTGTCAAAGAGCCAACTCGGCATCCCAGTTCCGTGTTATTTCAACCTCGACCACGACGAGTAAGGTGCGCCATGCACTCACATTGTCCTGATTCTTCATCCAGAAAGAAATCGGCGCCCCATAAAATTACGCCCTTCTGAGCATTTCCAAACAAGAGAAAACAACAAACCCACACTCTCAGACCTTCAACCGTACCTCCTCGACACGGTCCACCCGTCGTAGCCAGAGACATTCTGACGAGACCTGTC
Organism: Colletotrichum chrysophilum; assembly: GCF_026319265.1. Lineage (NCBI taxonomy): Eukaryota > Fungi > Ascomycota > Sordariomycetes > Glomerellales > Glomerellaceae > Colletotrichum > Colletotrichum chrysophilum. The sequence continues at coordinate 539,107 of NW_026517300.1, read as the reverse complement.
TAACGACGACAACGACGACGAGAGGGCCATGATCCCACCCCAGAGTGCCCGAGGTGGTGTACCGTGTAAGCAACAAGCCCGGCACGCGCTGCGACTTTGCGCCGCCAAGGGCCGCCCGTAATTAGCCCTGGATAGTAAGGCTCGCAAGTGCGAGTGGATGCTGCCGCCGCCGTCTCTGCTTGCGAGCGTCTGGTCTAACGCCGGGCCAGACAGGGTAAGGTCAGCCGGGCGCCTTCTCTCAATGCGCGCCGGGTCCCCCGTCCAGTCCCAACTCTCGTCCCGGCCGCCGCGACACCATCCGCTAGCCTAGCCTCTCTCTCTGTGTGTCTTTCTGCCCCAGGGACCTCGAAGTCGCTGTACTTTTCCACCGTCTCGCTATTTGTCTTCTACTCCCCGTTGTGACGACGACGGGCCAGTAGCAGGCGCAACAGAGGTGTGATTGGGGTTGCATGAGCACTCAAGTTGAAGCTTCAATGGTTTTTGCTGGCGCGCGAGGTAAAGCTAGCTGTTTTGACTAATCAACCCAAGGAACCAGAACCAGACAGAACATAGGGTGAGGCAGCCCAGGATACCTCCGGCTGCTCTTACGCGCGCACCATAACCACAGGTATCTCACCACGATCTGGTACGAGACAAACCAAGGCAGCGGACATGGATGAGGCAAACTCCAACTGGCAATATCCTCATGCACTAAGCTCTGGCAGCGGGCATCCGCCCAGGAGTACATGCAGCTAGCTGCACATCTCCGAGTACCCTCTCAACCTCTCAGACTACTCGCCCTGATTCTGGGCCAGTGATTCCATCCACTCGTCTATTACCCGCCCGAGTCGTCGCCACTAAAAACGTGCTAGCTAGGGGAGGGGTGAGCCAGGGCCAAGGAGCCTGGAGGAACCACCACCATCCACGCGGGTACGACACTTCACTCTCGTGGACTTGCAGGTAGCTCAATTACACCAGAAACACAGGTGCAGATAACACGAGCACGCGCAAGGGGGAGGAGCTGGCAGGGCCATCAGGAAAATGCATCGTTCACGAGTAAGCCATCTGCAGCTCGAGTAGTAGCAAAAGCCCCCCCAGCAGAGCAAGAAAGATGTGATGCCCATGCTGCTTCGCAATTCTCCAAATCCGAGGGGGAAAGAGAAGAAGAGACCGCAGCCAACCACAGACGAACGGGAAGCTCTCGCAGCCGGTGGGGATCCAGACCCCTTGGGCCCTCCTTCCTGATTGGCCATGTTACCGCCGGATTGAGTGACTGATCTCACACGCACTGGTTGGGCAGCACCTGATGCAACACTCAATCCAGAATCTTGTCCCCCTTCCACTGCATCACGAAGGGGGGTTTCCCAGAGCGAGAGAAAGGAAACAGAAGGCAAGGGGTGCCCACTGTCTGCCGCCCACTCAGGCACCGCACTTTGGTGCGCCAAGGGGTTCAAGTCATCACTGTGACTGGGGGACGACGGGGGCAACAGGAGTGGATGAGCCGCAAAAGCGGCAATACCGCCGTCCACGGTCCAGGGGGAGCTTCACCCGATTCCGATTTCCGCTCCCGCTGCGACCTGCCAGAGATCACGACCATTGCTCGCCTGCCTGTGCGCCGCCTTCGTTGCTGTGCTCGGGGCTGGGTCCACTGTGTGAGAGATGGCTCCAAATCAAGCTCGAAGCGAAGGTCTCGAAGCTCGAGGCTCTCTCTTGCTCCTTAACTTCTCCGTGCTCACAAGCTCTGCACCCCCGTCGTCCATCGCCAGCGGTCTAGATCGCAGGCACACAGGGCGCCTGCTTTGACGTACGTACTCGAAAGATATCCGTACGCACCTCGACTGAGGGCGTTCCCGGCTGCGTATCCCGCGCCGCGCGTACCGCATACAGAGACATTGGATGACAGACCAATCCCCAGCGCTGCGTCAGAGGTTCGAGGTTAAATGTCGGGCTTTTCCAGGGCTGCGGTGAGAGCATCCGTAGTCCTCCAGAAGGAAACAGGAAAAAGAGGCTCATGGTGGCGGAGGTTCCTGCGTGTGCTGCTCTGCAAGGTCAGTGGTTCTCGGTGGTGTGGTGTGTGTGTGGGTGGGGATGCTTGCCGTGCCGGCGCGGTGCGTGCGAGCAATGCTTTTTTGCGGGGATCCCATCCTTTTTCCTTGCTGCTTGGTTGCTTGCTTGGGTTTCTTCCGGCCAGCTTCCATCTCGGATGGAAACAAAACGACGACCGGGACCAGACATGACTGGGCGCCCGGAAACTCCTTCTAGAATACGTACCCGCGTGGACAGCACTTTCTTCTTTCAACGGCGTCTCTCTCCTGCCACACGCACGCCGAGTGAGTACGCCAACAGAAATCAATGACGACGAACACATGGTAGGTGGCTGTCGAGAGCAGCCCACCCCTTGTGGAGAGGAGCCAGAATCCTGCATGTTCTATTTGTGTCCAGACTTGCCATCATTGTCTGCCCTACAATTCACGAGCGGACGTATCCGAACGCCCTCCCAAAGACGCTGTGTAAGCATTTTCAGCAATGCAAATGCACGTCGTGGTTCCTGCGTGCCGCTGTATCACATCTGATGGCCCGAGACCCCCCATCGTCCGTCCATCGATACCTATCCGACCTCGTCCCCGGGGCCGGGCGGAGGGGCCGTCAAATGAGCCTCCCGCAATCCCCGCAGCTTCCGGGGGCACCATCTGTCAACTTCCTGGTGCTTCGTTCGTAGAGATCGGTGCGGTGAATTGCACGAGTGATGTCAAGTCTAACAAGCCATTTCTGGCATGCCATGCTGCTCTTGATCTATGAACGAGTCAAAATGGTAGCCCTGCCGCGATATCACAGTACCGCTGCGCCGTCTACGTTTTGCGGCGGCTAGTCCAACCTACCTGCTTCACCGCTCTCCGTCTGTTTCAAAAGTTCCTCTCGCCAGACACGGCTCAAAACCAACCTCGTGAAAACCAGGCCTAGCCAGATTCGAAGTCTGGCATCGACACGTGCCATGCTGTCCAATGTCAAGAATGTCCTGACCTGTGGACTGCGGCATCTTCGATATCGTGCCCGGTGCCTAGCTTAACGCGTACTGGCTGTGACATGAGATCAGACATCCGCCATCTATCTAACTATCAGTTTCATTTGCGGGAGCATTGCATACAACCTCGTTCACAAGTGTGTAGGCCGGTCTTCCGGATTGTTCTAAAGATCCCGGGAAATGGTGCTCGCCCAGCCAGCTCGCCCAGCCATCTCTTCCGAGTATTCTTTTCCCCGAGCAGCCTGATGTCGACATCGTCATCTGCACCTTGCTGGCGCAGAATCTTGAACAGGGACGGTTTTGCAAATGGCGAGAATGGTTCAAGGTACTGTTGGTCCCGTCTCGCCAAGGGGCTATAACCTAGAAAGAAGAAGATGGCTTGCACTTCCCCCGACTAAGCCCGCAGGATAAATCGATGAGATTCTCAGACTTCCTTACTGTTGGTTATTGTTGTTACCTTGAGATGATTCCGACATCTCCTGCACTGTCAAAGTGACAAGCATTTAACCTTCCCTCCCGTCTATCAACGCCATGTCCAACTTCTCAGGCGTCACGGATAACCCCGAATGCCACAGTCGGCCTGTATTTTCTCTGGGAAACCAACAAAATCCAGCGATCATGAAAACTGCTACCCAGCATCACCGCGGAAGCCTGGATATCTCGTCACAGATGGTGTGAAAGTTCCGACAACGCCAAATGCCGCGATTTAGCTACAATACACGGAATCGCAGCCGTCAACTATTACGACATCCAATCCGCAATGAGCGGCAGCGTTTCCGGCCCGCGAGAGGTCGAAGAGCACTTCAGATGCCTGGCCTCATGCTCCGTCATGTGACCGTCCCGTGAGTGATTGTCCGTAGCTGTCTGTGACTGGCTTCCCCACATCCGATTCTGGGGTTGTCATCTGGAAAGCCCATCCGTCGTTTGCCGGATGTCATTCGTTCAGGCCTCCCCGGATCCTGGCGGATTAGCGTCATTCCCGCTCGAAACCAGCCACTCACATACGATGCAGTGGAGAGCGCCCAGCAACGCAGCAGCGGGCAGCACCGTCTGCGACCGCCTGGTCCCCCAGCCCAGCACCAGCACCAGCACCAGCTTTCCCCAAGTTATCCACCGGTTCGGGTGTTGAAGAGGTACCTCCACGCTCTGCCACTGCCTCGGAACTCCACTGTCCCCGGCATTCACATGTCGTAATGGATCACGAGCCAGCAAAGCCCCCCAAACCAACGTCCGCCGTGTCCATCTCCAAACACCTTAACGACTCAGGCTGCTAATGCGACCACGTGCTTAGCCGGACTCTTTGCAAGGCGCACTTCTTTTTGCAAGGCTGGCAGATTTCCGCCGGCGAAACGGACACAACAACAAACCACTCTCAATCGCATCGCGTCGCATCGTGTCCTCCTCCCGTGCCGTGCTTCAACCTCGACGGCCGCAAACCAACTCGACCCGCACTCCGTCCCGTCGATTTTGTCCTGTGATGGCAGCGCATTCGTAACGTAATTCCCATTCGCGGCGAGCCTGCGCGACTCGATCCCCTTCACAACAACCGAACCATCCCGTACCGCCGCTATCCACTGCCGCCATGGCCGAGCAATCGACCCTTCGCCAGTCGGCCGCAGAGGAGGCAATCGCCGCCTTTATCGAAAAGTACTCGACTCTCATCCGCACCCGTCTTCAAAACACATCTCGCACAACCCGGCAGCTCGGTGTTCTTGCTCTTGCCGCCTCTATTGTCCTCAGCGCCGCTGGCGGGAGGAGATGGTGGAGGCGGCGGCGTGAGGAGCGCGAGCAGGGCCGTAAACTCGTCCGCACGAATTCGTGGCTGCACAACAAGGACGGCTCTCGGACGATATACGTTCCTTACAAGGACGGCACCTCCAAAGTTGTCATCCAGACCACCAAGCCCTTGACCTTTGAGGCGCATCGCAGGTTGTTCCTGAACCCGCCGCGTGTCTCTGGCCTGGGCGATGGTACTGTCCCGTCGGCGCAGACCAAGCCTGGTTTGAACCTGGCCTTCCTCCACCAATTCCTGAGTCTAATGAGTATCATGATTCCGAGATGGTCAAGTAAAGAGGCCGGTTTACTCGTGAGTCATGGTGTGTTCCTGATGCTCCGGACATACTTGTCGCTTGTTGTCGCCCGCCTTGATGGTGAGATCGTTAGAGATCTTGTCGCGGGACACGGCAAGAAGTTCCTTTGGGGACTGGCCAAGGTAAGCGCTTCGAAAGTACCATTTTTCTTCGTAGCTAATCGGAATTACAGTGGTGCGGTCTCGGCGGTTTTGCCTCTTACACGAATGCGATGATCAAGTTCCTCGAATCCAAGGTGTCCATCGCCTTCCGAACCAGGCTTACTCGGTATATCCACGATTTGTACTTGAACGACAGTCTCAACTACTACAAACTGTCCAACTTGGATGGTGGTGTTGGCCAGGGCGCGGACCAGTTCATCACACAAGATCTGACGCTCTTCTGCGCCGCTGCGGCGAACCTGTACTCGTCGCTCGGCAAACCGTTTGTCGATTTGATGGTGTTCAACTATCAACTCTTCCGGTCCCTAGGACCATTAGCCCTGACGGGTCTGCTGAGCAACTATTTCTTGACGGCAAGCATTCTGCGTCGTCTATCGCCTCCCTTTGGCAAGCTCAAAGCCGTTGAGGGTCGCAAAGAAGGAGACTTCAGGAGTCTCCATGCGCGCCTTATTGCCAACGCCGAGGAGGTTGCCTTCTACGGTGGTGCTGACATGGAGAAGACGTTCCTGAACAAGGAGTTCAAGTCTCTCAAGACCTGGATGGAGGGCATTTACATGCTCAAGATCCGCTACAACATGCTCGAAGACTTTATTCTCAAGTACAGTTGGAGTGCGTATGGCTACCTGCTGTCATCACTTCCAGTTTTCTTGCCCGCCTGGGGTGGTCTTGGTGGTGCCGCAGAGTTGGCTGAAACAGCTGCCAAGGGCAGCAGAGAGCGTGGCCGTATGAAGGAGTTCATCACCAACAAGCGTCTTATGCTTTCACTGGCCGATGCCGGTGGAAGAATGATGTACTCCATCAAGGACCTTTCAGAACTTGCTGGCTACACCAGCAGAGTATACACTCTCATCTCCACCCTCCACCGAGTCCATGCCAATGCGTACTACCTACGCGGGCAACAGAACGAGCTGTACTCCCTTTCTGACGTTCAAGGTACGATTCAGAAGGGATTCGACGGTGTTCGTTTGGAGGGTGTCCCTGTTGTTGCCCCAGCCTTGTGGCCCAACGGCGGCGAGGAATTAATGGAGTCGCTGTCCATGGTGGTGAGAAGAGGAGAGCATCTTTTGGTAAGTACAGCCCCGCCAAAGGTCAGCTCAACCCTAACACAATTAGATCTCCGGCTCCAACGGTGTTGGCAAGACGGCCATTGCCCGTGTTCTCGCCGGACTTTGGCCCGTCTACCGCGGATTGGTCAGTCGGCCCAAGGATATTGGCCAAGACGGCATCATGTTCTTGCCACAAAGGCCATATCTTAGCATCGGTACCCTCCGTGACCAAGTCATCTACCCTGACGGCCACCATGATATGCGTGAGAAGCGAAAGTCTGAGGACGACTTGAAGCGCATCCTGGAGGAAGCTCGCCTGGGATACCTCCCTGACCGCGAGGGCGGCTGGGATACTCGCAAGGAGTGGAAGGATGTGCTAAGTGGTGGCGAGAAGCAGAGAATGGGTTTTGCTCGCATGCTTTACCATGAACCTCAGTACGCCATCGTTGATGAGGGCACCAGCGCCGTGTCGCAGGATGTTGAAGGATACCTCTACGAGATGTGCAAGGAGAAGGGCATCAGTAAGTCACAGCTTTCCAGCGCGAAGACCGTGGTTGTTAACGACAGACAGCACTCATTACCATTTCTACGCGTGCCTCCCTCAAGAAGTACCACACTTACAACCTCATCCTCGGCATGGGTGAGCGTGGTGATGAGTGGGAATTTGAGAGGATCGGAACGGAGAGGGAGAAGATGCAAGTCGAGAAGGAGCTTCAAGATCTCCGCGAGCGCCTCGAGCAGGTGGAGACGTGGAAAGCAAGGCGTCAAGAGATTGAGGAGGAGCTGTCGCGCGTCTGGGTTGCTGGCGGCGATGCCTTGGATCCCCCATCATATGCCGAGAGCGAGAGCGACAGCATGAAGAGTAAGGGTAAGGACGTGGCCCAGGAAGGTGACGCGTGAAGTGGAAATTTTGGTTAAATTTTTGCTGCTGTAAAACTACAGGATACAATTGGCGTGTGAATGGGAGGGATGATCAGCATCATCACATTGTAGAAGAGAGCAATCACTCCAGAAATCTGTTGATAGATCCCGCGATGTCAGTGGCTTAAGCACCAATACACATTTGAACATAAATATCCTCTCCGCCGCACTTTCCTCGCCCGGCAAGCAGATCATTATACCGGGTGCCCGGCTTTCTATTACCGCCAAGGCCTCCCCCCACGACATCATCACTTCCACTGCGTCCGCCCCTCACCCCTGAGTCTTTTCCAACTTCGGAGACCCCCGTGCCGGTCTTCCCTCAGTTTTCAGACGCAGAACCACAATGCAACTCCCGAGGACGACTTTCGGAGGTTCATTGCCCCCCACTGTCCCGTCCCATCCACGAAGCCGTCGCGCCATCCAGCCGTTCCTTAGTCCGTCCCTGTCATCCATTCCCGGAAGTAGTTAGCCATGTCTGACTATCAACTCCATCAACCAATGAGGGCTTTGACTAGACTGTTACTATCGCTCAGACTATTTTCTGGGCCAACTTGTGGGGCACCATTCCGACGTCGAGCCTCTTTTCCCTTGTTCACTTCGCCGTCCAGGTTTCTGACGGTTTGCCCGCTGGCCCGTTACCTTGACAGAGAACCGGCCTCGCATATCTCTGCAGGACTCGATTACTCCCTGCAAGCCTCGTGGTAGTGCCGGGTGCTGCGATGGCAGGTTCCAGATAACCCTGTCCAAGATGACAGCGACATATCTTGGGAGCCGCCAAATGGGGAATTGTCTTCGACCTCCCCGCTGCAGAGTGCCAGCTGGACCCCTGCTCGGAAGGAAGCTCTTCCCGTGGCGGCAACGCACCTCCCACGTATGTCCTGGCCAAAGAGGAAGTCTTGAATTCTAGAATTGGCAAGCGCCAGGCTCAGCCGAACGTCGACGACGCCGAGTCCCTACCCTGCCCTGCCTGCACCTTGAGCTCAGCCTCCAGGCACGGCACAGCACACCAACCGCTTCCCACCATACCTCAAAGTTCTAGAAGAGATAGCTTGATCCTCGGCGGCATTCCTAATGCGGCTCTCACTGCGGCCGGCCAACATGGTTCGGACAGCAGCTGGCTCCCCAGTCTTGCCAGTATCAGTCCCCAAGAGATCTCTGAAACGAAGCCTTTTCTTTGCTCCTCCTCCTCCCCACCCGTTCGTTTCTTTGTTCTTACCAGGCCCGGGACTCAAGTTGTCGATCTTCGCCCCAAAATCCAACACGCCATTCTTCCTTTGTCCTACTTTCCCTCGGGGGCTCCAAGCTGAGTCGCGAGCGCTTGCTTGAATGGAAAGTCAGAAAATCATCCGTTGCTGCCTCTACACACGCGCGGCGTCCAGACTTACCCCGTAGAACCCGATTCCCTTTTGTCCCTTGCCTTGATATATCAGGTCCTTCAATCGTCGATCAGTGTCTTTGATCATCGTAGAACCCGCTCTCCCCCCTTGCAAATCCCAGAACCACGGTCCAGTGAGCCGCAAACGTTCTCTTACACAGTCAGATCGTTACACTTCGAGAGATTGGGATTCCACATCCTATCCCCCATCTATTGCGGCTCAAATCTCTCCGGCGCCTTCATCGAGCCACGGGCTCTTTCAGGCCTAACCGACTCCAACAGCCACATACATGCATAATAAGGACTGACGACATTGCAATCTCACCTGCCCGACCACCACTTGGCACAATATAACAAAAAAGAGCCCCGATATCACACCCCGGTTGTACAACCTCACTTGATTACAACGGACACTCAAAGGCGGAAACACCAGGCACAACCATGCCCAAGTCTCCCTCCCCCTCGGTCCGCACAGCAATGATGCTGGCAGGCCGCATGCCTGTGATAGCAGAAGACGACTCCCTCCCGGCCGTCACGCACCCATCCCAGGCAGCCCTCCCGTCTCCGCCTCCCTCCCGCAGCACAAAACCGAAACTTTACGGCCGCCCTCAGAAGATCGCACACCCGTTCCACCCCTACCCGTACCCGACCGTCCCGCCGCCCGCCTACTCCCGCAGCTCCTCTCGCGAAAGCTCCCGGAGCACCGTCAGCACGAGGAGCCTCCTCTCCGGCGGCTCCTCGGCCGGCAGCAGCATCGCGGGCGGCAGCGGGCCCAACTCGGGCGCCTCGACGCCCCGGAGCACGTACAAGGGCCGCTCGCAGCTCCTCCCCATCACCACTCCCATGGGCCCGATAGAAAACAGGGATGAAAAGGTGTTGAAGGCAAAGGAACTGAGGAGGCGGAGATGGTACATGGTCGTCCTGTTCATCATGATCATCGGCCTCGTGGTCGGCCTGGCCGCAGGGCTTACCATCTCCTCGCGCAAACAAACGTAAATCCTCCCCCCTTGCTTGCCCTGACTTACACCAGAAAAGCTAACAACCCATTTTCCCCACCCCTCAGTACAACCACGCCAACAAACACAACCGTCCCAAACATCTTCCCAGCAGGCTCCTTCGCCTTCAACACGGCCCTCGCAGACGTGGCCACAAACTGCACCGCCAACCCGGCGACGTGGCGCTGCTTCCCCTACGAGACGTACAACCAGTCCCTCACCTCGGGCTCCGCGAACGGCTCCCTCGCCACGTACTACTGGACCATCACCCCCAGGAACTCGTACACCTACCAGATCTCCTCGTCCGCGAACCCCTTCTCCCCGCAGTTCGCCAACCTCAGCATGGCCCTCTTCGACGGCAACTCGTACAACGAGCGCCTCGTCTTCAACTTTACGCTGCCCAAGAGCGTCGTCCCCTCTGAGGCCATCGCGGCGGATCACAAGGCCGCGACGTGCGTGTACGCCGACACGGCGTTCAGCGCGACGCTGTGGACGCGGAAGAATAGCAGCGTCGGGGCCGGGTCGGCTGCGGCGGACGGGAACGTGACGGCCGTGTCGGACGGGAGCAAATGGGCTAACTGGCCCGGGCAGATTGAGATTACGCAGATCAAGAGCGGCGGGGGCCCGGAGTGCAAGGATTCTGATGGGAATGCGGTCAGTGTGGCGGCCGGAGAGGGGCAGTGCGAGTGCCGGTACGCCAACCTTGGATTGGGGGCTTGAACAAAAGTTGTGTGATCTTTCTTAACTGTGTGTATATGGAGTTGGACAAGGACTGGGCCGGTAGGGACGGATATAGCATTAGCATAGCACGAGATCTCAAGATACCCTTCGTTTGAACATATCTTCAAGTCCAAAAATTGGTTTGAATGTAGAGTAACAATTCTATCACATGGCCTAGTAGTTTTGTAGTCCGTTCTATCCCAAAACCCCTCTACCATCCAGATCTAAGCCAGAAACTCCTTCATGGTATCTTGGAAACCTATGAATCAGCTGTTCAACATCTTCCACTCATTAAACACAGCTCGGGCCTGCCGGAGCTCCTATCGCCCTGCACCAGAGGAGGGTACTACCAAGTCTTCAAACGGACCAAGATGCATCTCCAAATCATCAGATGCAACATCGGGGTACGGGTCGTAGTTGTACTTCTCAGTCATTTTCTGACGATAGCTCTTCTCATCCTGGGGAGGCTGCTGTTGCTGCCCTGGTTCGTTGTCAGTCTTGGGGATCGGCGGTACTAACCCTTTTCTCTGGCCGGGCATCCAGTGCTGCGGCGGTGCTTGTACGGGAGGGCAGGGAGATAGGTATCGGCCGCGTTGCTGCTGCTGGTAAGGCAGAGGAGCAAAGGCGTCTGTGTTGCTGTTGTTGGGTCTCCAATGCGGTGACTGGGGTTGCTGAGGTTGCTGAGGTTGCTGAGGTTGTTGGGGCTGGAACTGGTTCTGATTCTGATTGTAGTTCTGGTTCGGGTTCATGGGCTGCCATGGTCGTTGTGGCTGCTGCTGCTGCGGCATTGGAGCCGGGAAGGGGTTCACGTAGGGCTGCCACTGTGGAGGAAGAGGCAGCCCTGGAGGGGGGACAGGAAGCCCAGGGATGGGAAGAGGCAGTCCGGGAGGGGGGACGAAAACCGGAGGAGGATTCGGGTTAGGAGGTTGCCATTGCTGCTGAGGCTGGCCCTGAATAGGCAAACCGTTGCGGGGGTTCGCGAATTGCCCGTTCGGCTGGAAAGCTGCTGCGGCCGGGTTGAGACTCGGGCCCCGCTGATGTCCTTGTCCTCCTGGTTGTTGACCTGCCGGCTGCTGTTGACCTCCCAGCTGCTGTTGACCTTCCGGCTGCTGCAGTGGCACTTCTTGCTGTAGTACTGGCAGCAGTGGTGCTGGCTCCAGCCCACGAGTCCGAGGATAGCGCATGCGGCTGAAGGTCTGGGGAGGATCCTTCTTCTCGATGGGTGTTGCGTCATACAGCTCGACGTCGCGGAAGGCGTCGATGATCATCTGCTGGGGCGGCGGCCGCTGTCTATCGCGGGTGAAGTCGAATCCTTCTTGTCTCTGAGGCATGGGATACATCGTGCCTGGATGAATCTGGTTCATAGTCATCTGCTGGTGTTGCGGTTGCTGCTGCTGCTGCTGCTGCCGCTGCTGCTGACCGCCTTGCTGGATCGTTCCCGGGGCCGGGTTGTGGACGGTCTTCAGGCGCAAGACGGTACCCCGCTGCTGGGGGTTGCCATCCTTTCCCGTCCGCTTTCTCTTGTCGCCAGTGCGAACGGGCTCCTCGTCGTCGTCGTCGGTGTCATACTCTTCCCCGTTCTTCGTCTGGGGCGGCTGCGGCTGCGGCGGTGGGCCGTCACCGGGGACGCGCGGGCTGCTGAAGAACTGGGTGGCCCATCTCGCGACGTGGTCGTCCGGCTCCAGGCCATTCTGACTTTGGAGTCGAAAATCAATAATGCCATCGAGGTGGATCAGAGTCGGCCGGGCCGCGGGGTCTTCCACCAGACACATCGAGACGGTCTTTCTGAGGTTGCCGTCGATGTGACTGAATCTTGGATCTCCGAGGGCGCTTCCGTACGTCACTTCTCCGCCGACTTTCCACCCGACGACGGGATCCTGGAATTTTGCCCCTGTAATGGCACACCACATCTTTATCACCAAGTTAGCCGTAGTCGAAAAGGAGATGCTCAGGGGTTCATACTCACGATGACTCCAACCTGGTAGATGTTGGAGGGCATACCGTAGTTGCCGGCAATTGATGGCTTATTGGCTTCGAGGAACATGTTGGATCCGCCGTCGTTGAAGGGCCGGAGTGAGTCCCAAGACCTATGAAATTGTTCCTAAAAAGGTCAGTATGGCCACGAATGTTGTTTGTATATGTTTACTCACTGGTGTGTGGTAGCCCGGCTTTCCTAGCGAGCGAGCTCTCCAGAATATTTCCTCCCTGAGAAAAGAAAACTCGTGTCAGCAAAGGTTGGCACTTTGAATGAAGGCAAAACTTACGTGAATTCATTCGGCTTTTGATTAGCTTCGTCAAAGAACTTGGCACAGCCAAAGTCCGAGATCTGGATTTGGCGTTAGCTTGTAATCAGTTTGTGACATGTTGTGACATTACCTTGAAGAGCGGCATAGGACCGTGTGGCTCTAAGCTCACTAGGACTGTACACAAAGTTAGCATTACTATTCACAAAGTAATCCACGACACGCTTACTGTTCTTGGGGTCCAGATCAAAATGAACAGTTTGCTGGGGCTTCTTGGTGTCGGGGATGGACTCTTCAACGGAATTGTTGGGATCCCAGTCAGGGTGATCCCGTCCATAGTTCTCCTTTGGGGGATATCCAATTCCAATAAGCCCCTTGATGACTGCGTGGTTCATGTCAGTATATCAGAAATATGTGTCAAAGTCCGGGGCTCAACTTACGGCACTTGAACAAAAGCCAGAGAGCCTTATTAGGCCAAGGTCTGCCAGATCGACTAGACTTGTTCAGCCATGTGTGAAGACTCTTTCCGTTGGCATACTCCATCAAGATGAAGCTGCGTTCCCGCTGGACTTTGATGTCCCAATTTTTGTCCCGAGCCTCTGTACTCGATCTGGGCACGTATGGTCTCTTACCCTCGTTTTCGGCGTCTCTCTTGTCGTTGATTTCTTTCGTAAAGTCAAGGATTTGGACAATGTGCTTGGCCCCCTTGAATTTCTAGAGCAACGAGTTAGCAAAGGATATCTGATGTCGTTTGGGGTAGACTTACGTTGAGAGCCTTCTGCTCCAGCTTGATCGAGTCATACGAGGCGGCAGGGCGGGTCTTTTCAATCTTCATCACACAATCCGTCCTCACGTTGCGGTTGCCCCTGTGTTCGACAAGAGCAGCGATGCCAAAGCCGCCAGCGGCCAAGATCCTCTTGAGGGTGATGCCGTAGCCCTTGGCCATTCGGTTTCCGTCGGGACCGTACTGTTGTTGCGCTATCTCCTGGTGGATGTCGTCCATGTATTGTCTTCCAGCGTACGGGCTCCTGACTGTGTGCATTGGATTAAACTGACCCAAAGGCTGCGCTACGATGGTGCTGCCATCTTGCGCCTTTACAATGAGGTCTCCCCTGATTCGTGCAGCTTCCAGCCGGGTTCTTCGCATTATCATCTGCCTATTCATCTCTTTCGGATTCGGTGCTGGGGCTTGGAGTGCTGGGCCAGCCATATTGTTGCCCGCCATTGGGTTTCCTTGGTAGTTGGCCATGTTGGTTGTCTGAGAGTGCGATGAAATTTATCGATGGAGTCAATGTAAGACAGAAAAGGTGTGTGAGCTGATTGTACTATTGAGTGGATGTTGGATTTTGATATTCATTCTGATGTGAGACTGGACAATATGACATATATACGACGTTGTATAGCTGCCAACTCAACTCGAAGGAAGCCGTACAAAGGAGACATTCTGAGAGTGAGTATACAAAGGCTATTGTTCTTGTCGAAGACATTCTTTATGGATCGAGGACACAAAACCCCAATATCATTGTCCACTTGGAATGATCAGTTATTGCAAGCCTTTGAACCATCCATTGTGGTCTTCATTCCTTCCAAGTTGCCTCGAATCCTTTGCTGCCGGCCAGTTGTTTTCCAAATGCGGAGGCTGGACAATGACACCTCAACTCAAGTCCGAGTTGCATAAGGGGAGCGTTCTTGTTCGATACGAAAGAAATCGCGATTTAGTTTCAAAGATAGATTTGACTGAAAGTTGTTGACTTGTCGAACTGCAGTCATCGCCGCTTGGCGTCTCTTTGGTTAGAACAAGTAGACTGAAGAAAACAAGTAGGGTGTGTAGTCAGGGCGCGACGAAGCCAGGCCCACCCAGATGAAATGCCAATGGGGCCAGCTCCGTCGATACCCCACGCGCCCGCGCACGTGGATACCAATCGCTCCGGCAAATGCGCCGCGATGCATGAGTAGAGGCGATGGGAAGTGCGACATTCCGCGTTGGCGCTGCGCTTCGCTAGTCCGGCCGACTTCAGCGTGTGATTTTGATCCCAAAATCTGGCATCCATGGCTGTTGGTCAGAACAGAAGGGTCTCATCGTCTGCAACGGTCTACGACGTAAACTAGCGCCGCGTGTTAGTCGAGCAACAGTTGGGAAGCACATTGACAGTTGAGTCTCAATGGGCACAATTCTGCAGAGAAGCGTTGGTGATGGAGAAATTCTAGAAGCCAATTAGCCGCGCCGGGTGGTATTTAGGCTAAATGCCATTTAATCGGGTCTCGGCGAAATCATTCTCCACAAAAGCACCTTTCCAGCGGGGCCTGGAGAGAAACAGCGATTGACAGAGAGAGCACCTCTGGAAGGCCAGACCAGCAGAGCGGATACCGTTGGAAAATGCGAGGCAACTTCGATCAAGGACACTCCGCGACAGATGATACAAGCACCAATGGCTCATGGAAAGCCCTGTGCAAAAGCAGCTAGCTACCCCACGCGGTGTTTCCCACGGCCTTGATTGACAAGCCAACTTTGAACTGACAGGTCTGCATCGCGCTTGGAGGGGGTGCACAAGACCCTTCGCGGCAAGAGTACGGTGGTGTTGGACAGCCAGTGGCAGCCCACCAAAGCCGCCAGCATCAGAGTTGAATGACAACCATGCGAGTTTGGGTTACCGTTGCTTCCTCTTGGCTTCCCGCGAAACTTCACAGGGTTCCAGCGAGGACGAGGCGACGGGAAGCTTGAACTCCAAATTTACCCCAAATTCGGGTCTTCTTCACGGTCCCCTCAAGGGCTCAGGCTGATTTAAACGCACAAATGGGCGCGTTGCGTTGTGCAGCGGCCACCCCATCTCAGTCATCTCCCGCCTCTCTCCACTTCGAGCTGGCCGCCTCTGCTAAAGGTCCGGTGCATTATCTTTGCCTGTTGATATTTATCCATGCCAATCGCTTCCCCAAAGTATCGCCGCGTCGCGGACCGGGTCTGGCAGCCGCCTGAGCCCTCTCTCCAGCGGCCACCCCCGCCGCCAGCCTCTCATGCGTTTAATGAGCCGCCAGTGCTGTACGGTGACGGGACCATAGGCTGTTTGAATCTGGAGACTGGTTGGGGAAAGGTACGAGTTGTCGATGCAGGGGATAGCAGAGGGAGGTGTATCTATAGCTACCATGCTCTGCCGTACCTACAATCCGAGCCAGACCAGTCTTGCCTCGTGTCCGTCTGGTCAATCTGCCTGGCAACCACAGACCCAAGGCACCTGACGTATGTGTGTGTACCTGTTATAAATACTACTTGCTTTGCCTCCTCTCCATCCCAAGTGCTGCCCATCTCTCTCCCCTCCTCTCTCCCAAGTCTTTTCGTGTGCCTCTTGATACCCCCATTCTCCTTCTGGCACCATCTTCCTTTCTCCCAATCAGAACGACAACCAAACGTCACAATGGCTGTCCCCAACATCAAGCTTAACAGTGGCTTTGAGATGCCCCAGGTGGGCTTCGGTCTGTGGAAGGTCGACAACGCCATCGCCGCCGACACCGTCTACGAGGCTATCAAGGCCGGTTACCGTCTCTTCGACGGCGCCTGTGGTAAGTAAACAGCACCAGTCTCTTCGTTGCGATCCAGGACACAGGGAGGGGAGCAGTCGTTCAATCTCCGCCACGACGACGCAGCCAGAAATGGTACGGCCGCGGGAGAAGGCCTAAGGGCAAGAAAGCGTGTCAAAAAACACGTCGCCCGCAGTCAATGGCCCGTGGTGGTGGTGGTGGTCTGCTTGATCCCCTCTATGATTTCTGGAAGCCTGAGTTACCCCTCCTTCACCCCACCAAAAATGATCGGTGCGCATTTCTGCAGAGGCCGATTTTCCCATCAGTGCAATTCCAGTGCAATTCCGCCGGAAAGCTCTCCGCAACATCCCTGCACCCCAGCCTAATTCATACCCCTCCCCTGTAATCACTCACTTACACTCGGGGCTCGCCCCCGTCTTCCCCGACATCAATCACATGAACCAAATTTCGGGCCTACATCACACGTATCCGAATCCAAGTGTGTACACAATCTTGATCCTAACGGCGCTTCTTCTCTAGACTATGGCAACGAAGTCGAGTGCGGCCAGGGTGTTGCCCGCGCCATCAAGGAGGGCATCGTCAAGCGCGAGGAGCTCTTCCTCGTCTCCAAGCTCTGGAACACCTTCCACGATGGCGACCGGGTAGAGCCCATCGTCCGCAAGCAGCTTGCCGACTGGGGCATCGACTACTTCGACCTCTACCTCATCCACTTCCCCGTCGCCCTCGAGTACGTCGACCCCTCCGTCAGATACCCTCCCGGCTGGCACTACGACGGCAAGTCCGAGATCCGCCCCTCCAAGGCCTCCATCCAGGAGACCTGGACTGCCATGGAGAGCCTCGTTGCCAGCGGCCTCTCCAAGAGCATCGGTGTCTCCAACTTCCAGGGACAGCTCCTCTACGACCTCCTCCGCTACGCCAAGATCCCCCCTGCCACCCTCCAGATCGAGCACCACCCCTACCTCGTCCAGCCCGACCTCATTAAGCTGGCTGCCAACGAAGGTATCGCCGTTACCGCCTACTCTTCCTTTGGCCCTGCCTCCTTCAAGGAGTTCAACATGGAGCACGCCACCGACTTCGTGCCTCTGTTCGAGGAGCCCACCGTCTCTGAGATTGCCAAGAAGCACGGCAAGACCAACTCTCAGGTCCTCCTCCGCTGGGCCACCCAGCGTGGCCTTGCTGTCATTCCCAAGACCAGCCGCAAGGAGATCCTCGCCCAGAACCTCGACTGCACCAGCTTCGACCTCGAGCAGTCCGAGATTGACAAGATCAGCAGCCTGGACCGCAAGACTCGCTTCAACCAGCCCGCAAACGTAAGCTTCCCCGAGTGTTTCTTCAGTTCAAGGCAAAATCTAACACTTAGTAGTACTTCCCCACTGAGAAGCTCTGGATCTTCGGTTAAGTGGTCTGCGTATGATGCATTGTCGATCCGAAACAATAATACGTACCTGCAATATCATCAGCACCTGCCTATCAAAGTGGCATGTTAGTAGTCCACAACTGGCGGTGTGCAAGGGAACCATATCGGGTGTTTGTCGAACCACGCACTGTGCGTCGATTGTATCTAGATAGCCGTCTCCCTTCGGCATGACTGTGATCTGCCGTTACAATACAACCAAAGCCGTGACCAAGACAGTCTGTTGCTCCCGCTTGTACAGCATGCTGCAGCGTGTTTTCGCCAATGTCAGAATAGCCGCCCGCCCGTCCTTGAAAATGCTCCCTTCCATGCTCAGCAACCATAATGGTCAAGAGAGAGCGCTCGGTAAAGAGGTATCTCGAGTGAAGAAGAAAGATCCCGATATGTTCATCTGCCCGACCGCCCCAAGGGTCTCATCAAACGCCGTTGTAACGCCATGCCGGCCTCGTAAATTCATGCTACAGAGTGAACCAAGCCGCTATGATCGGACAAAGGCTGCAAATATTGGTTAGCAATCTTGGTCTCAACCGCTCAACCTGTGATTGTAAACTTACTTGCGTCGATCTGGGATAATTGGGGCAGCGCCAGACGGACTTTGTTGCGGTACACGGCCGGCCCCCTGAGTTGCAACGGGTTGCCCTCGAAGTAGACGGTCGTCAGGTGCTCCTTGTCCTTCAGCTCCTTCTCGACCTCGTTAAAGTCGGAAATCTGGTTGTAGCTGGCCCAGAACTCCTCAAGGTTCTTGAGCGGCTTGAGGCCCTTGACGCTCGCGACGGCGTTGTTGGAGATGTCGAGCACGCGCAGCTTCTCATTCTGCTCGATGCCCTCGAGGGAGGTGAGGGCGTTGTGGGAGATGTACAGCTCCTCGAGGCTGGGCACGTCCTTGAGGGGCGAGAGGTCGCGGATGCGGTTGGACTGGATGCTGAGGAGCCTGAGGTTGGGCAGACCGCCGAGGCCGGTGAGCTCTGTGATTTTGTTCTTTGCGACCCAGAGCTCCTCGAGGTTCTTGAGGGAGTCGAGGTTCTGGAGGACGCGGATGCGGTTGGAGCCGAGCTCGAGGCTGGTGAGGTTGACGAGGCCGTCGAGGTTCTCGATGGTGCCGACCTTGTTGGCAACGAGGAAGAGCTCCTTGAGCTTGGTGAGGTGGTTGACGCGCTTGATGTGCTTGATCTTGTTGAAGCTGAGGTCGAGGCTGGTGAGGCTGGTGAGGTCCTCGAGGCCGCGGATGTGGGATATGAGGTTGTCGTAGAAGTCGAGGTCCTCGAGCGTCGGGGCGAGGGCGGAGAGGCCGTCGATGTCCTGGATGCTGTTCTGGCGGAGGCACAGGCGGACTACTTTTGTGAAGCGCTCGAGGCGGAGGGCGGGGATGGAGGCGACGCGGGCGTGGGAGACGATGAGCTCGTCAGTGTCTAGATCTTCGCCGTCAAGGAGGTCTGTTGAAGGGGGTTCCAAGAGTCAGTCTTCCAAACGATTCTGCACGACTTTTTTTGCGGCTCCACATGGAGGAGTGAGGGCATCAGCAAACTTGCCTTCATCCGCGGGGAGTTCCTCGCCCGGCACCACGTTCTCGTCGTCAGACTCCGGGTCTGAGAGCACCTCGGGGTTCGCGAGGACGGCGGTCCGCTGTACCCTGAGCTTGCCATCCCATCCTTTGCTATTCCTCATACCAGGGCTGGCCTGGCCATCGTGACGCGGGGAGCCCTCCTCCTCCTCCGGGAGCTCGATGCGCGGCGAATGCCTCGGCGAGTGCTCGGTGGGGGTTTTGGGGTCGACGGAGCCGGGCATGGTGTAGATTGCGCTCGTCTCGTCGCGGATGGGTTGTAGAATTGGTGGTTGTGTGGTTTTCAGCGTCGCTCCTGTGCGGGTCTCGAAGTTGATCGGTTTTCGAAAATGGCGGGGAAAAGTAAGGAAGGATTAGCGGTGATGATGATTTCTCAGCGTGAGCGGCGGGTTCGCGGCGGGTTCGCGGCGGTTTAAGCGGGGGTTGGAGACGGGAGTTCGGTTGGTAGAAGGGGGTTTGAAGAAATATGGAGGTCGGGAAGTCGTTCGAGATGGAGGGGTTATGTTGTTGACAGGACGTGCAGAATCAGGATTCCGTGTCGCATGCTGGGATAAGGATGGGAAATCTTGATCTGGCGTCGGTTTGACTGTCAGCCGGGTCCTGGGTCTGTCTGATTTATTTATTATGCCCGCGGGCGTAGAGAGGGGAACAGCACATGCATGTGGTGGTACAACTGCGAGTGACTGAGTGAACGCACTGTAAACTGCCCGCAGATTATGAGGTGATAAGTGACTGGACGGAGATGGGATGGCTGGTGGGACTGGCGCAGCGTCACAGGCCACCAGCACCAGGGACCTTCCGAAGAGACAGCCCAGAACACTGGCAACCTGGAAGGTTTGGGGATCGCTGGTTGGCGGAATGGTTCCAGATCCACGAGGGACGTTTGGCGCTAGAGTATGACGTCCCAATGGGTCTCGTCCTGCGAGAATCACGCCGCGAAATGGGAGCCCAGCAGTACCTTACTACCTATTACCTATTCGCAGGCAGGTAGGTATCATCAGCGGTTTGTCATTTGAATGGAAGCGTCTTCAGGCGACGGCGGGCACTGCGGGGTCGGGCAGGTCACCCGGCCATCAGAGAGGGACATGGAGATGCAGCCACCTTCCATGCTGCTGGGAGCAATCAATGGAAGCTCATTGTCGCTCGAATGGTCCCTGTCACGAAAGACGGTGGGTGCCGTCACAGTGGTTCAGCGCTGTCTCAACTCGTCATCATGTCGGGCTTTGGCAGTTTCCCATCCCCTTGACCAGGCAGGATAAAGTGTTCCTGTTCCCCTGTAAATCTTGAAAAAAAAGAAGAAAAAAAGAAGAAAAAGGACGGTACAGTCGACGAAAGCATCTTGTCTACCTGCCTCATTTCGGGCTGGAATCCTGCGGACCTCATACCTCGAGCCGCCTTCGTTGCTGCCCGCATTGTCTCGCCCATTGTCTCTGGACGGAACGGGCTGCATGCCGACCACATTGGAAGAGTCCAGTCGTCTTTGAACACATGCGCGCCATGTCATGACCCTCAGTCCACGACGGACCCTGATTTGCGAATTACCCGGCCCCAATTGAACTGCTGCCGCAACTTTCTGCCGCCGCGCTGCACTCAGAACGATCTTCCATCCTTCCATTCTCAGGGTCCGGCGACACAACCACCACCACACCACGGCCCGCGACACGCCTCCATGTCTCGCAAACGGTTGTGATGCATGCCATCCGCCCCTCCTCGATTGGGCATCTCCTGCGCCGTACTCGTCGTCCGCACGCACCTCTCGTCACCTCGCCGTGGCGAGCCACGTCTCTGACGGGTAGTCTGCCGCTGCCGCCGCTGTCGCGCCTCGGCGTCACCACCCAGAAGAGGCAATTGCATGATGCGTTCCTCTTGCCCCCTCTGTACTTCACCGGTCTTCTGCTCGCCTTATGGACGTGGAAGTGTTTTATGATGGTTGTCTTCCAGAATAAGATCATTTACATGCCAGGACTGCCGCCCACCGCGCGCCGCGAGCGGATCGAGGACTACGAGAAACAGTGCTGGGACGTGCGCTGGGAGGAGAAAAGGGTCCAGGCCGCCGATGGGACGGATCTGGCACTATGTGTGGCCTCGGTGACATCCACTGGCGACGAGAAGACCACGTCGCCCACGGAGCCCCTCGCCGTGCCGTCCATCTACGTCCTCTACTTTCAGGGTCCGCCCCATCCCCTGCTGTCCTCTGCGGGCAGTTAGCATTAAGCATCAAAGGCTCACCACGATTGCGATTAGGAAACGCATCGTCCATTCCCCCACGACTGCCGGACCTATCATGGGTCCTGCGGACGCTGCAGCGCAGCAAGCGGCCCGCGCGATATACAATGGTGTGCCTGAGCTACCGCGGTTACTGGAGGTCGAGAGGCCGCCCCTCTGAGAAGGGCATCAACCTGGATGCGCAAGCGGCTCTGCGCTGGATTGGGCAGATGCACGAGGATAACGTCGGGCACAGGCAGCAGCCACTAGAGCTGGTGATCTGGGGTCAGAGCATCGGCTCTGGGGTGGCCACGAACCTCGCAGCGTGGGAAGGGTTCCCGCCCACGTTGCGGCTAAGGTCGTTGATCCTGGAGACGCCGTTCACGTCCGTACGGGACATGTTGGGTGAGCTGTACCCCCAGAAATGGGTGCCGTATCGTCACCTGTGGCCGTTCTTGCGCAACCATCTGGATAGCTTGACCAACATCGCGGGGATTGCCAAGAATCATCGGGTCAGTTCGGGCCAGGACAAGCCTCATGTCACCATAGTGGAAGCTGGAAGGGATGAGCTAGTGCCGGCGGACCACGGCGCGAGGCTGGTCCGGCGCTGCGAGGAGTTCGGGCTACCGGTCGAGAAGAAGACGGTTCGTGGTGCTTTCCACAACGATGCCGTCATCAGACTGGAGGGTCGTCAAGCAGTCGCCGACGCCATTGATCAGGTCGCGGCTAAAATCTGATTGCGAGCATGACATCAAGTGAAGTACTAGGCACAACAGACGTTGTGACAACATCGCGGTATTGATGATCACAACGGGACCATGTGTCGTTGAAAGTGGGCAAGACCCTCGATATCTTACCATGATTTCGGATTTCGCCTGTCTCTTGATTCCTCCGGGGTGTCTCGAAGCTAGGAATGTTCCCGAATCTCCCGCTCCCGATGTGGAATTTTGAAGAGAATTGTCGTGAATTCGTGATACGGATAGTCAGGGGCATATCAGTTTGCGTCGACACCTTTCGGAATGCCGGGTCGCATCCGCTGGCAAAGATCGAGCCCGGCCTATGGCGTGCAAAGGTTCGTCACAGCTTCAAGGTTCAGACCCATGTGCCGCGCACGGTTCCGTCCCCAAAACTTTCTCAACCTCGACTCCCAGTGACGAAGGAGAAATGGCCCGTTTTGTGTCTCCTGGAAGAAAAACTTTGAAGTCGAATTGACCCGTAAAAGGGGAGAATCGCCTCGGCATCTGATGGACGACGAATTTGCCTTCCGTGTAACACAATTCAGGCAGGGGCAAAGCATACGTTTCTTCTTCCAGCTTGGTGATAGGATGGCAGAGCACTGACACTCTCTCGCTGCCTTAACGTGGATCTTTCCAGGCAGCTTCGTCGAGCATCTTCACGGCGTCGGCAGTCCTGTGCTCGCGTCCAGAGGTACTCCTGCGCACGCAAGGCGCTGGGAGGCTACCTCGTCGTCGGAGTTCAGGACCCCAACCCCCTAAGATTGGCACGCTGTGCCAACCCGGGCTCTCTGACTCGCTTGGTGTGCAGTTGCACCATCTCATCCCTGCGGAATGGCTTGCTGCTAGCATCCGCCCGGTTCGCACTGCCCGCCAGTGCCCATATCCGGTGTGAAAACTGGAGGCAGCCAGCCCGGCGCACGCAAAACCCCCCTGAGTCGGTCATGTGATCTCGCATTTCCTACGTGAGGAGTGCAGGAGCCACAGTCGCGGTGCAGGGGTGGGAAACGCGTCCAATGACCTCCCCCATCACCAGTCGCCTCAGTCCTCGCAAAAAGCAGCAAGGCCTCGGGGGAGAGATGTAGGGGACCGTGCTGGGATGTTATCAGGCTGTATATATATATTCGTGAGCCCCGTTTCTACCCAAAAATTCTCGCCTCTCTCTCCTCTCTCTCACGGACGCCTTAGGTAGGTCAGCAATCTCTCTCAAGTCAGTCGATCACGACAACCATTCTTCACCCATCTTTTGAATCATTCTCTCTTTCCAACGATCGCTTTTGATTTTGGTTGATTTCCCCTACATTTAATTTAACACCTACCATTATCGCACCGCAACCCCGACCGGTCGATCATTCACCAGCACAATGTTCGCCAGACGCTATGAACAGGCCCCCTCGCAAAGCCACAGGAGCAGTTTCTCCAAGGGCCACAAGTCGAACAAGTCGACTTCATCATTCAGCAAGACCAGCGGCGTTTCAAAACGCCGCGACTCTCGTGCGACCAGACGGCCCAACACGGCCACTTCATCAAGTACCCATGACACCGAAATGAGCAAGTAAGTTTCGGCAGTGATTCATGCGCTCTCTACAGCCTGCTAACACAACGCACCAATAGCAACCTTACCTCCGCGATCGTGACACTCGTCGTCGGCACCGAACAGCGTCTCTTCGCCGCCCACGAAGACGTCCTCTGCGCATCCCCCTTCTTCCAGGCCGCCCTCCGAGGAGGCAACTTCATCGACGGCTCGCCCTCGTCCTCCTCAGCCCCCGCCAGACGCATCGCTCTGCCCGACGAAGAACCCGAGATCTTCTCGTCGGTTCTGGAATACCTCTACAAGGGCGACTACTACCCGCGACTGGTGCATAACAAGAGACGCAACTCGTGGGAGATTGAGCAGCTGTCTGAGGACGGCAAGGGCATCGAGTCGACTGTCTACCATCACGGTGTCGACGGTGACTTGCTCAAAGATACCGTTATTTACTGTGCTGCTGAGAAGTACGGGCTTGAGGAGCTGAAGCGTGTTTCTCTGAGAAAGCAAGGTCTTCGTGAGTACTTTCCAACGTGGTCTTGGAGATGTCTATACTAACCACCCCGGCAGAATCCGGCATCCAATGCAGCACCATTCTCTCATCGGCCAGATACGCCTACGCCCACACACCCGACAGCGACTCCAAGCTGCGAGCCCACTACCTCGCCCTGATCATCCGCAGCCGCAGCACTTTCAAGCGGAGCGGCACGATGCAGCTGGAGATGTACAACGGAGGCACTCAGCTGTTCTTCGACCTCTTCGTGGCGCTGTGCAACCATGTTGATGACATCTCGACTGCGTGAGTTGTCCTGATCGATATTTCAACCTTGCTCTCGCTAATATTCTAACCAGAAACACACCTCGCACTCCCCGCAGCGGCCGCTAAATCACATTCTAATCATCTCATCTCATATTCCCAACTTTTATCTCATCCCCACCTCATCCAAGATTTACCAATACCCGCCTCATACCTAATGACTTCACGTTCTCACGCAATCTTGTCTTCATATCTTTTTTTCTTTCTGTTTCGCATGGGTCGATGAAGCTTTTTGATTTGAACAAACAGCAAAACAACATAAACAAAAGTGGCGTTTGAGATCCCGAAAGGAAGGGATCGGCTACGGCGTTGCTGGACGGACATGTATTTTTTCCCATCCTTCTCATTTGTCGCCATGCCTTTTATTTTGATTTACATTCTCACGAGAAACCCCTGTACAATTATCATCCGTCTCTCCAGAGGTCGAGGACCCTCTCATAGAAGAAGAGACTCTGGGAACACACATTATTGGGGTAGCGTTGGTGGTTATGTTGAGATCCCGGCAGACAGCCCTCATACACGGCTGAATTTTGAAAGAGCCGGGCACGAGGTTTTCCGTCATCATTAGAGCGAAAAGAAAGACGAAAGAGAGAAAGTCAGATTGCGTTTTCTGCGAGAACGGATTACTTGTAAAATTATCATTCTTCACACTCGCTTTACGTCGTAATCAAACAGGAGTTGATGTGACTGTATTTGCTATATTGAAGTGCCCTGCGTATTCACGATTTAATTTTGAATTGGAAGCTATTCCCAAAAGCCATCCAAGTCAGAAGAATCTCAATATACGCCGTGGTCTTGGTTTCAGCCCCCTTTTCTCGGCAATTGCAAACTTCGAAGCAGGTCGACCCAAAACCTCGGTTCCGGTCCCCATACCCCTCCCGTGAACGATCGTGAATGCCCAAGGCAACGGCCCTCTCTTCTCTAAACGACGACAAACCAACGCCAACCCACCCACACTCACATATACCCCCCTGACTATCTCGCCCTGGTCAGTCTTCGGGGAACCAGACACACCCACTCCCGGTTCCTGGCCTCCCGCACCACTTTCCTAGCGTCCGCCGCGTTTCTGCTAGAAGGCTGCCACAGTCGGCGTATTTTGTGAAATCCACCTGAACTCGTGTGTGAGTCATATGTCTGATACTACCACCATACACACCACGCTTTTTGAGGGGGATGTGATAGTCAGTGTCACGGAAGGGGACCGGCCCCACTTTGGGTGACCGGCCGCTAACGGATGCAAGCACTTTAAACATCCTTGGCTCGGTTGGACATTTGGTGAGACGTTAGTCACGGCGGAGAGGATGGGCATTACGCCGAGTGGTTGAAATTTCTGTTGTGACAAGTACTCGGGAGAACGATTCCGTTGGGCTTTGGGTCGGATAAGAAACGAGCTATTGGGTTGCCCTTGTGTCGGGAGGTTTGGTTCGGGCTAGCTGGACGGTTTGAAGTATAACGTGCGTGATTGGGAACCATGTTCACGGACTGAAAAGTTCACGGCGGGCGGGGTTTGTGTCTGAGTGACTGGTAGAATTTTGGGAGGGGCAATATCGCTCCGGGGAAGAGGGGACTTGGAGCCCGGTGGAAAAAGTGCCCATATGATGGAAGCGAGTGTCACGATCACGACTCACCATGCAAACACGAGAGAGAACAGAGTCACAGTCGGGCGAACCGCAGGATATGCGTCAATGTTTCTGACCGAGAAAACGGGGTCCAGATAGACTTTTGATGAGTATTCACAGGTCTGCCCCCCTCCACCACGAGGGATCTAACATGCATGACCTATATACATGACTGTGCCGCTGAGGCTGTTTCCACCACGCCGAGGCGGCCTTTCTGGATTGGAAGAGGTACAAACACCACAAAAGGGTGGGGAGAAACAGCATCGCTGCTTTAAGAGAGATAAGGCCTACGGTCATGTATGTGTCTCCCTTTCCTTCGGCCGGTAGAGCCCGATGCACCTCGTCTGTAGTCTCTGTCCATCCCACTACACCACCGACATCACCCACACACACCCACCACTCATATGCAGACTATACCCCTGTGCCGGGGAAAGCACCGTTCTTGGACAGGACGACGATACCGCGCTCTCGCGCAATGTAGCCTTTCATAAGATTCTGCATTCGGTGTTAGTGGACCTGGAAATGAGGCGGCATGCCGATGGCCAATAGAAATTGGGTGTGAGTTAGGACATTGTGAAGGTTTGCTGCCTTGGGCACTCACCGTCACCAACGTGATGATGCTGCCTAGCAGGCAGACGACGGGTGACGGTGAGTATAAAACGGCGCGGGATGGACGCGTGAGAAAATTGCAGAACTCTTTTGGCCCGACTGGCTCACCGAAAAGCGACGTGTACAGGCAGGCTGCCATCACTAGATGCACGCGGTGCAGGATACGAAAGAATGATGACGCAACATACCTTGTAAATCATGTTAGCCAGCAGGCACTCGACCTCGTCTGGGTCCACAGTCTCTTGACTGCCGAGGCTGATGGCGGCCGCGAACTCAGCGACAGGGACTCTGGTGCGGCGAAGCTGAGGGGCGCCGGGCTCCTTGGCCTTCTCGAAGCCACCGGCGATGAAGATTTTGCGAAGTAGGTTGCGTAGGGCAATATCGCGGCCGCGCTCGAGGGTCAGGTAGATGCGGCGGCGGACGAATTCCTCTTCTCCTTCTTGCAGGGCTAGATCGAAGTTGCGGAGGTCGCCTTTGCGAATGCAGTTAGAGAGCGGCAGGAAGAGCTTCTGCAGGCGGGGGAAGGGCTCGAGAAGTCTGCTGTTTGGGAGTGTGTGCGTTGTGAGGAGGTGGCATGGGATGAGATAGGTGAGAATCCTCCTGCTTGAAGTTAGCGGTTGTGCTGGGCCAGGACGGTTTGTGATGACTTGCTCTTGGTTGCTCTTAGCGTCTTTATGACACAGGGACCAGGCCTCGGTCAGGTGCTTCTCAGCCTGGATGTTGTCAGCAGTGATTTAAGGACTGCATCATAGCTTCCTTACTTCGACGTAGTTCTCCTCCAAGAAGAACAAAACACCTTCATAGAACTTGAACGTCACCCGTTGGGACTTGGGGAAAGCCTCCAGAGGAGGCATGTCTCCGCGATTTGTTGACAAAGCTTTCAGAATAGTCCTGCTAAGACTGGCAGAGTTGAGCTTGAAATAAGTCTTGAAGAGGAGGTTGATGATGTAGTAGATGGCCCATTTCCTTGAGTCTTCGAGGGGCGCTCTGAAGACCGTCAGTCGACACATCTCTAAGGAGTTCATACAACCAACCTATCACTTAGGCACAACGTGAAAATGCGCTTCAGTTGCTGTTCACAATCACGCAGCTGTTTCTGCTTCTCCAAATCAGGGTCAAAGTCGTCGCCAAGCTCCATCGCGTTGGCGTTCGCATCGGTGTTGTTACGTTCCTCGTCTGAGCTAATGGCAAAAAGTCGCAAGTGCTTGCCGGCGGTGTAGAGACACGGTATCGTCCACGCCTCGAATCCATAGTTGGTGTAGCCACGGATGAGTGCGGTGGTAAGCTCCTTCCATGCCTCATAGACCTTGGTCCACGATGATGACTGAGGTCGGTGTTAGTCATTTCCCCATGCAGCAAAGACATGTATCATGGGAGCTCACCCTACCTCCAGCGCTGGAGTCGCCCTCTACCTTGAGAATCTCGCCAATAGCCTTCCAGTATGCCGAATACACTTCCACCCAGCCGTTTGTCTCCTCGTAGTCAAGCTTGAATTTCCGAGATCCAGATGATCGCCCGAGCAGCATGTACTTGACGTCGTTCTTGACATCTTGGCTGTTTGTGCCCAGCCAGATGGAGCGTAGCTTGTCTGGCTTGTTGACCGGACTGAAAGGCTGGAGTGTTTGTGCGAGTGAGTATCCCGACCTGGCCTTGTAGGCGTTGCGAAATTCTTCGAAATGGCCCTCCATTGTGTTGGATGTAGTTGCAGCCACTCTGACGCTGAGTTCTCAGAGAGGTGAGACCGGGGTGTTGAGATGGACGTTGGGAGGGCAGACGACGAATCAATGCTGTCTGAGCCGATCAACTAAGGTCCCTAGCGAGGTACTGGGCCCAGGCGGGAGTGTACTCAGTCTTTAGCAGTGAGTGGCCCTCTGTGATCCGTCCAGGGTGCGTCGTCTCCTCTGCGATATGCCCGTTCTCTGTGGACGAGTTCAAGCCGCGCTGTGATTGGCCAAGAGGCGACACCATCAGCGGGACCCTGAACAGCGTCTGTCGTCAGGCCGGGAAAGTTCATGCCCCCAGATCCAGGCATCAACGGTCGTCAAATTTCTCGGGCGCAGCCACACCCAGCAGAGCGGAGGCAAGCGCAAGTGGAGACAGACGGGTCGCACCAGCCACAGCCCTTACCCCACAAGGCTTGGTCGCGCTTAGGTCGAGTTGGCACACAACATTTCTCAAGGCACAAATTCTCTTTTTTTCCTTTCCCTTTGAATCGGAACTGACCCTGCAGCAACCACCACGATATCGGATATTCGACCATCGGCCAGCAATTCAAAGTAAGTCCCCAATCGCCACAAGGTACGGAAGGAATATTTGTCTAACAGTCGAGCAGATGGGTAAGCACAATAATTTCTAAATCCTCCCCTCCCCGCGCGAGACCTGGACGCGAATGCGCGACCTGAACGAAATTTGCGAACCGACGACAAACTTTTCGACGCTCGTGATGGACCTCAACTTCTGCGACGATGGCACCTAGGCGACGGAGGAGTGCACTGTCTTTCGATGAGTCGCTGCCTTGCCTTGGAATAGGTTGGCGGCACCCGTCACCTCGGGCACAACTTTGCCACGACGTGACGGGCCTTTTCCAATTCGACGAACACTGGTGTCAAATCAACAACCTACGCTCCGACGGTCTTCGAAATGCAATTTCTGTGCAGCGGTCGCAGTCGACAATTTTTCCACACAACTTCTTGAGCAACTACACCATGCATCGGTCAACGCAAACGCAAACGAATCTTGGTCTTGGCGCAGAGGAACTTTTTTTGAACCGGGACGGCACGCAGCTAACAGATTTCCGCTTCAGGTCGTCTCACGGAATACGAGGTCATCGGGCGCCACTTGCCCACCGAGTCCAACCCGACTCCCGCCCTGTACCGCATGACCATCTTCGCCCCCAACACCACGGTTGCGAAGTCCCGTTACTGGTACTTCTTGCGCGGCCTGAAGAAGGTCAAGAAGGCCACCGGTGAGATCGTCAGCGTCAAGGAGGTACGTCGTCTCGAGAATCAGGATCAACAGCCCAGACGACAGCGAACTAACGCATTCCCCCCTCCGCACAGATCCAGGAGAAGCACCCCCTCAAGGTCAAGAACTTCGGTATCTGGATCCGCTACGACTCCCGCTCCGGCACCCACAACATGTACAAGGAGTACCGTGAGATGTCCCGCACCGACGCCGTCGAGGCTCTCTACTCCGACATGGCCGCCCGCCACCGTGCCCGCTTCAGGTCCATCCACGTACGTCACGTGCCCTCACTTTCTGCGATTCGACCGGTCCCACTAACGCAGCCCCAAACAGATCCTCAAGGTCGTCGAGCTCGAGAAGGCCGACGATGTCAAGCGCCCCTACATCAAGCAGCTCCTCACCAAGGGCCTTACCTTCCCCCTTCCCCACCGCGTCCCCAAGATCCCCAACCAGAAGATCTTCTCCGCGAAGCGCCCTACCACTTTCGCATAAATTCACTGTGCGGGGCGTTGTTTCTCTGGTTTTCGACAAATGGAGGGGCGGGCTACTACTACTACTGGCAGGTGTTCACTAGGTCTCATGGAACTATCACATTTGCTTTACTGAAGGCAGGGGGCCACACAAAATGGAATGAAGAATCACAAGAATCAATTTTCGAGCATGGCCAAAACAAGTGGGAAATGACCAAAAAAGTCCTGATAGACCCGGCGAATGACGATACCTGAGTACGAAGCTTGTGAATCATGACCTTTTTGATTATGAGATAATGCCTCTGCTAGTCTGGCTCGGTCAGCAGGTCGGCTTCGTGTTTCCTAGGAAGCACGGGCAAGATGCCTGCTCGGCCGAGCCGTGTCAATTCAAGTTCGTGAGCCAAGACCTTCAGTATCAAGCAAGTGTGACTCCAGTAATTATCAGCGTTTGCATCATCGCGGCAGCCCGCATTGATTCCACGGATGAAAACGGGACTTATCATGGCTTCGGGTGTCATTGCACTCCTCCAGCGTATCCTTTGCCCTGTCGGAAACGTAGACATCGACCTATTTCTCGCGGGACTAAGCGTTCTTTCTGGCTACTTGAGGGTAGTCACGAGAGAGATGTTCCTGACCCTGCGACGCCCTGCTGGTTAGGTTCTGACAGGTCTTGTAGGGACAATAATGACCGTGGAAGAGTGCGTATTTGAGAGCCAAGACCATGGAATGCATGATGTAAGGCCGTCTACGGTGACACTGTAACGTCCCGGTGAAGGGTTCGTCATCAGTATCAGTCGAGGTTGTTTGTGACGTAGTTGCTTGGCCAGCCGTACTATAGCACCTCAGCGAAAAGCTGACACTTGGCAGTATCGTCGTCAACCGGTCAGCGTAGACAACGGTGCGTAGACAACGGTGATCAAAAGCGAACATTTCCAACCGATGTCTTCCCGTCACGTTCAGGTCATCTCGGCATCCCACGTCGAATCACAACCCGCACCCAAACATACTGAAAGTTGAACCTGGGATCTTGCTCCCTTTTCTAAAGACTGATAGGCGTAACACATCATTTCGTACATTCCCTCCGCAATCTATCAATCCCCAGGCGACCTTTCCGTATTCGCCTCGTCCACGAACTCGCTCCATGTACTCCAATCCCACGAAAAGTCTCCAGCGTCCATCTGCAGTCCGAAATGGTTGATCAGATCCTGCGGATGGCCCCAGAGCGGCGTGTTGCCGAACATGGCCATGTCCTCCGGCGGCGGCGGTGGCGGCACGGCTGGGTTGGGCGATGGGTCGACTATCATCGGCGCAAGAGGAATGCCGGCTCCAAGACCAAGACCAACACCAACACCAATGGGTGCCAGGACCGGAGGCACTGCGCCTGGCGGTGGCATCGGTGGCGGCGGCATTTGTTGACGTGGTTCAGCCCCAACCCCAACGTCAACGTCGACATCGCCATCCCCATCTTCTTCTTCGTCATCGACATCAACATCGCCGTCGCCGTCGTCGTCTTCGTCCTCCTCTTCATCTTGCTTAGCCCCCGTGTGCGCAGCAGCCGGAGTAGTCGTCCTCGTCGTCGAAGCAGCCCGCGCACCACCTCCACCACTCCCACCAATCTTCAAATCACCCATCAGAGCCTCCGCCCTCGCCGCCCGCGCTTTCCTCAACAACTTCTTCAGCGGCTTCCACAGCGTCCCCCGCCTCGTGTCCGCGATCCGAGCCCCCATCTCCGAGAAGTTCCTATCAACCACCTTCCACGCCCGCTCCACCAGCTCCCCCCGTGTCTGCACGCACAGCTCCGCCAGCGCGACCGCTAGCGGGTGCCACTGCACATAACTATCAATCCACCACCCGAACCGCTCGCGGTACGTGCTCGTGCTGAACTCGACCAGCTCGATCGTGTTCACCGCCGTCCGCAGCATCGTCTCCCGCGCCACGCGCGGTTTCGCCGCCGCCACCGCCGCCCGCGGCGTAAACGGGTACTGCGCCGACAGCCACATCTTGAGGATGATGATGCGCACCGTCACCGCCGCGTGGTTCGCCGGCAGGTGCGTCGCGTCCTTCTCGCCGCCGCTCCCGTCTTCCGCAGACGACGGCTTCTGCGGCGCCGTCCCGAAGAGCGCCTCCAACCGCTGCGCATGCGCCATGATCTCGTCCTCCGAGGTCGTCGGCTCGGGCGTCCCGTCGTTGTCGAGCGCGAGCTGCGGGTGCCGCGGCCGGAGGTTGCCGAAGATGCCTGAGCTCATGGACGTGCAGAGGCAGAACGTCATCTCCGTCGGACCCGTCCGGTCCTCGAGCGGCGTCGTCGTGGACGGCCCGAAGTCGTCGTCGTTGAGGTTGTACGGGAGCCGCGTGTTGTACGACTGCCGCGGGATGGCGGCGTCCGTGCCGCGGTCCTCGGCGGCGCGGATGTCGAGCACGACAATCATCCACCACAGCCGGCGGCGCATCTCGGCCTCGAACGGCGGGATGGGAGGGGAGACGCCGTCCCGGTGGAGGTGGAGGGCTTGCGCGAGGCGGACTACGAGGGGGATCAGGGCCCATGATGCCCTGCTTGCGTTATGGGTGCGGAGGAAGCACTGCTTGCGCGTTAGTAACCCCGAATTGTGTCAAGAAAGGTGAGTTGAAACTTACGACGTAATTTGTGAGGGCTTGGAGGGTCTTGATCTCGGTGCTGTTGAGATAGTCCGCCTTGATTAGCGCCCTCTCCACGCCCTCCCTGTACCGTTGGGCAAGGACGCTCCTCTCCTCGCCCAGGTTCTTCACGCATGCCTGATTTGACAAACTCGTAATGGCCCCAAAGTACAAGGAAAAGAACAACGCCTCCGTGGCGTCGTCGATCCGTTTGTTTGGTGCGTTAGCAAACGCCTCCATCTCGGCACACGTCGTCGGCCGGTGCAGCACTTTGAACGCCGGGTCCACGTTCTCAAAGAAGATCCTGCACATGTACAGAATCTGCTCGCGCGGCGGGTGCTTCATCTCCTCTCCGCCGGGGGACGCTACGGTGCTGCTCAGAATCAACCCCGACGACGCCGGCGGCGTCAGACCCTTGTTCGCAGAGCTCTCCGGGGTCGTCATCGGCGCCTCGTCCTCAGACGACTCGTCCCCGTCGGAGGGCTGATCCAGCGCCTGCCTCATGCCCTCGACCTCCTGGCACAGGTTGTCCCAGAACTCGGCGCTCATCAGGTTCGCCGGCGGCGCGGGATGGTCCCACCCCGGGGCGGCAGGCGACGGCTCATCCGACTCACCGCCTCCGGCCCCGGCTCCCGCTGAACTGCTGCTCCGCCCGCGGCCGGCTTGCACCTGCGCCGCGGCCGCGACCGCCGCCACGGCGGCATCCTTGGCGGCGGCGTCGAGGTTGCCCGAGTCGACCTTGGAGACGATGCTCTCGAGGCGGGTGATGCGGTTGAGCAGCTCGCTCTGGCGGCCCTGGCGCGGCTTCCGGTTGCGCTTGCGCGAGGGGAAGACGCAGTCCAGGTCGGAGCGCTCGCACTGCGTGCACCGGGGCTGGACCTTGTCGCACTTGATCTTGCGGTGGCGGCAGTTTGCGCAGCTTAGGGGTTGTTTGCCGCTCGGTTCCTGCTGGTGCTGGCGCGAGGCCGCGCCTGATGCCGGCGGTGTCATTGTTCGTGGGAGTGTGTTGTATTGTGTGTAATTTGTTGTGAATTGTTGTGATAATGCGAGCGAGATGTGTGTGTGATCTCACATGGGAAGTCGAGTGCTGACGTATGTGATGTGTCGCTCGCTAGTCAGGATAGGTCAAGTTCAGGTCGTGGTGAGTGAGTGAGATGGGTGCAGGTGAGCCCAGCTGATGTCGGCCCAAGGCATTGAGAATGGCGAGACTGGATACGATACACGCCGAGCTGTCGAGAAGAGGTTGAACAACTGCTGTGGACATATATCAGTCCTGGGTTTGCTGACGAAGAAGGAGAAGACAAAAGTCTTGTCGTCGTTGTCTTACTTTTCGCATGGCGGTGCTGAGAAGGGGGGAGGGAGGGCGTGGAAACGACGGGCTGCTGTGCCTGAAAGAATGGGGGTTCGATCTGCATTCACAAAATTCCTTACACTAAAAAGGCACGGCCGTGATCCCCACTTTGGGGCCGGTCGGGGAAAGCTTAAAGGTTCTTTACTCGGGGGCCGGGGGGGTTCCAAACCCTGCCCAAGGATGTCTTGCCAAGGGCCGTATTTTATCGCGTTGCTGGTCCCCGGGGATGCAGTTGGTTTGTGTGAGTGTGTGTCCCAGGAAGGATGCCGGCCGGGTTGTTGGTGAGCAGAGAGCTGAGCCTCCGGGACGGGGGAAAGAGGGAAGGTCAATCAGTCAATGACAGGAGGGGGAGAGATGGTCGTCAGCACCAGCGGTCCTAGTCATACTGCGGAGCTTGACACCCCCGTTTCATGCGCTAGTGTAAAGCGCGATAAAGCCGAAGCCCTCGTCGCTTTGCTTCTCCTGTAAAAGGAAACTGGCCGACGGTATGAGTCAATCTCGATTTTACAATATGATCTGTACTTTAAACAAAAAAAGGGAGGTTCGAAGAGAGTTCAGCCAAGCCTGGATTCGCATGCTTTTGAAGTCAGGTCACATCGCTTGGAAATAGACGCGCTACCAAGGCATCAGAGAAATCACATCGACGCCAAGACTGTATACATATATATAAAAAACGCCAGTCATGATGGATATCAGCCCAGAACCGCTAGACTTCAAAACGGTCAAGACGACCCTGCCAACGCGGCCCCTGCCGCCACACGCCTTACGACAGCCTGTCGTCACCGAGCGGCTCATCCTGAGGCCCGTCTCCGCGGACGACCTGCAGGCCCTGCACACGCTGCGGACGCAGCCCGAGGTGATGAGGTTCTCGGCGGTCGGGCGCGTGGACGCGGACCTGGACGAGACGCGGGCGCGGCTGGCGCAGAACCTGCCGCCCCACGACGCCGACAACTACGACGTCTCCATCTGCCTGCGCGCGACGGGCCGGTGGATCGGCATCGGCGGCTGCAAGAAGCCCAGCGGCGGCGAGCTGGGCTGGCCCGAGATCGGGTACATGCTGCAGAAGGACTACTGGGGCAGCGGGTACGCGACCGAGTTCGTGCAGGCCTTCCTCGGCGCCTGGTGGTCTCTGCCCCGCTCCGAGTGCGAGATGGCGGTCGAGAGGGCCTCCGTGGAAGGCGAGAAGGCCGTCTCGGGGCGGGCGGGCGAGGTGGAGGGGGGCGAGGTGGAGATACTCACGGCTGTGACGGCGACGGATAACCCTGCCAGCCAGAAGATTCTCACGAAGTTGGGGTTTGAAAAGTTTAAGGTGTGGAAGGAGGTGGACGAAGAGAAGCAGACGGAGGTCGTCCTCGTTGGATACGGCATCAGGCGGCCCAGGCAGTAGCCAAGACCATAGCCGGGGCGAGGCGATGCTTCTATGCTAATTATATGACGTTGAATGAGGCAGGCGGGGATGGACCGCCGTCTCAACTTGGGACGCAATCTCAACCTTTGGACAATGAGTTGTCCGAATTAACGCGCACCTGTGTCTTTCGTCATCGGCACAATCGACCCCGGGATTCAGACGACCGGCCGGTAACCGACTGCGAGGAATCCCGGGAGATGGTGGAAGTCAGATCACCGTGTGGTCAGGCCTCGAGAACCCCATTGGCAAGCAGGGGTCGTCCGGGCTGTCGGGCGGCAGCGGGACGGGAGGACACCACCGCTGTGACCTCGGACATTTTTGCTCGTCCGTGATTCTCCCGATCGAGAGTCGGCGGCTGTAGGCGCCGTTGTGTCCACACAACGGCTTGGTATATAATGAATACGGGTATCGTCCCGAAACCTAGATAGATTTTGAAGCAAATTATCGAAAAAAGGTTTCTGTACGCCAAGACCATATCGTCGATTGTGTAGCAGCATCACGACAAGCGCAGTGAGACCAACTCGACTCAGACACTCGGCAATCAGTGACACACACGCGTACACGCACACACACGTGTAGCTACACACAGCCCTCTAGATCAACATGTCGCAACTAGGCTTGACTAACAACATCGTCACTGCGACAGGCATCCTCGGATGCGCTTGGTGGGCAGGTAAGCTCTTCTCACGCCTCCGGGGGGTTTCGTCGTGTCGTTCGCAGTCGCTAAACTCTTAGCACAGGCGCGGGGCAGTCGTTGTCCATTTTCAGCGTCGCGGCGGCTCTCGAGGCCAGCGCAGAGCCGATCGATGCACTGAAGCTGTGGCAAAACCTATTCTACCGCGGCATGTCCATAGGCCCAAAAGTCGCGGGCCTCACCTTTCTGTCGCTGGCGTATTCGGCCTACGACCGCTACCGGCACGGCCTCGCGTGGAAGCCATTCGTCGTTGCCGGGGCACTCGGTCTTGGAATCGTGCCGTACACGTTCGCCTTCATGGGGCCGACCAACGAGAGACTCCTGGCGGGTGCGCAGGGCGTGGTGGCGCTGGGATGGTCCGAGACCAGAGAGCTGCTCGTGAGGTGGCAGACGCTCAACATTGTCAGGAGCTTCTTCTCAATTGCCGGTGCCGCCGTTGGGCTCTGGTATACGGCCTTCCCTTGAGGAAGGGTTGAGAGCATGGGATTTTCGCAGAATATCGATCGTCGTGTATCGACAGGGGTTGGAGATTTTGGGACGGAGCAGATTCATGTAAGATATAGATAGTTCTGGAAAAGGTGCGGTTTCAAAGTACCATAGAGTTGAATCTTGGTAGGGTCAGTACATACATAGATAGCAACAGGCGCAATGCACAGCACCGGGACCTTGCAAGCCTCGTTCGTAAGTCTGGTTGTGACGGGTTCCTGCTCACCTGCTCACCGCTAGATTCGGGAGTCCCAAAACCTTGGCTGCGACTACATCATACACGCATGGCGCAACGCAACGATTGAGACGAGACGGGATCGCGGGGTGGTACTGGCAAGTTTAATGTCACGACAGTCAAGGCGCCGTACCGCGGAGCAGCATCCGGTTGCCAGGTGCAATGCAGTGCAGTGCGATCTGTGCTGAAGCGGTTGGTGGTGCAAAGACATGGTGACGCTGTCTTGGGTTGAGTGTGTTGGGACACCCTTCATGGTAGGTATCCGTAGTGGCTGGACCGGTTCTTTCGGCCGCGTGGTGAAGGGCGGATGGGATGGCGGGGACTGAGTTCATAGTTGGCAACGGGATGGGCAGAGTTTACCGGTCGCCCAGCTCTGGGGATGTGGCTGGCGGCGTGTGGTGTTGGCGGCCGTGGGCCGTGGGAGGCACATCTTTGGCGGTTTGTGAGTCCGGCGGCGGCTGAGCGGGTGCCAGCCCCCGCAACAAGGCACATCGCGGCAGGCCGTCTCCAGACGGACTCCAGCGAAGAGGGCTCACCTGGGCAGACTTCCAGGCTATCGTCTTCGACGGGCATCGCTGGTCCGCCAAAGTTGCACTTGGCGAGATACCTTAGTATGGGCCATGGCCCATTAGCTGCCTTGAATTTGCCTTGCCCTATCTCGCTCGTGTCGAAGTCATGTTTAATGAGAAACTCGTCAACACCAATTCCGTGTGGATGCCCACCGTTCCAACCCAACATGAATGAAGGCGCCGGGGAGCCCGAGTCGTTTGCAGCGTGTGAGATGGGGGCCGAACGGCAGTGTGATTCGAGAATGCACATGAACCGGTGGAAGTCAGACGAATGGAAGCTGGAGGTGGGAAAGCGGAGGAAGCCTAAAGACATTGAGTGAGGGTCGACAATAAGCAGTAAGGTAGGTACACCCAAAAGTGAAAGGTACCGTGCCCCAAGTGGAAGGCAGAGCGCAGCGCATCGCATCGCATCGCATCGCATCGCATCTCAGCGGCCGGATATCTGATGACCCCCATTTATTTTTTTCCCTCTCTCTCTCGAGGTCCACGACCAGGGAAGAGAAGGGAAGGGAAGCTGTGCCATGCCAGGGTGCACGTGTCAGCCCAACAGCCAAACGTTTTCCCTGTTTGATCGCTATTCTTACCTGCCACTGCCCTGTCCAGCCTGATAGCCTGCTGCTGCCTTACCCATGTCCCATGTCCCTTGTACTGCGGTACCCATGTCCAGCCCCTCCGCTGTCTGTGTCTGTTCTTGGTCTCCCGTCTCTGCCTGACGATGTGCTTCTCTGACCGAGGGTTCCTTCGAGTGCAGGTCCATACCCAAGGTGCTAAGTAGGTAGCTTGCGACTTGACCCCTCCAACCTCCATCCACGCGTGCTCAACCGTCCCGTCTTCACCCTCACCACTACTGCGGTAAACCCAAGTTAAAGCTGCAGGTGCAGGTACCCTGTCCACCTGGAGTTGCAGTCCGAGTACTTTAGTTACATCATCAGCTCTCACCCGCGCGCCGCCCAGCTCAAATCAACCAAAACAGCCCTCCTCCCTCGAGTCGTCCGCCGTCGCTTCGCTCTCACACCCTCCGGACTGGAATCATCCATCCATCGCATCCACACACACGCACACATACGCACTCCCACGCGCGCCAACGTCTTTCGTCTCTCTTCGCGCATGCGCATATTGCCGGCTGCGTGCGCCTACCACAACAGAGCCTACTTGACTCACCGTTGCAGCTGCTTGGCCTCAGCCTGCTTCTGCCTGCCATACCATACCATACCTTGCCTACATTACATCTCCGTCTCGTATGACGATGTTATGGCGGCCCGCATCCCAGGCACAGTCCGTCTAGCTCTCGGTTATTAGTACATGTTGATACCCTCCGACTCCCTTCGCAGTCGACACTAGTCTCCCCTCCCCTCCATATGTCCAGCAGCTTGCTTTGACAAGACGCATACTACAACGCCACGCTGCTCGCTTGGAGTCGCCCGCCGCGTCAAACGCTCTTATTACCGACTCAAGATCGACCAGCACAAGCCACGGCCGTTATATCTACCCAACCCAGCCCATCCGATCTCCACAGTTTTTTCCCCGGGACCTTCCTGCCCGCAAAGGCACACTGTTGATGTAGAGTTCGGCCCCGGATGGCGACGGCGACCCCAGAGCCAGACTCGAAAGAGTCTCCAAAGGCTCAACCTCAACCTCCACCCCAACCACAGCCACAACCTGCAGATTCAAAGCCTCCAAACTTTTATGGTTATTTGATCAACCAGGACAAGGCGCCAACCCCGATTCTAGACGCCCTTCTCCGCGCCATCGCGAACCACATTGTACGTCTGATCATGTTCCCCATTTCCGCCCGCCCTTGCCTATCCACCCCGCTTCGCAATTCCAGACGACAACTGACATACCCCGCCAACAAAAGATCGCAGAAATCGGCGACAAAAATGTTCAGGCCTTGACTCCTCAAAAACTTGCCGCCTTCTACAAGGCGGTTGGCGGCAACTATGACGGTAAGCATATCCTTGGATCACCATGTGCAACCTTGCCATGCTGACGTGCCGTCATCGCAGCCCTTTTCATCGAAATGCCCTACCCCGCCATATCTTACATCTGGCAGGTCACTGGGTGCCAACACTCCCTGCAACCCTCCGAAAACGATTTCGATGCCCCTTCCGTACCGGCTTTGACAAAACGCGGCTTTGTGCGATGGGAAATAATCGAAATCTTACTTGACCCGGAAGAGCATGTGCCCTTTATCCAAAACGCAGTCAAGAATTGGAATCTCAAGCATCCTGTGACGAACGAACCGTTTCCTAAAGATCTGCCCGACGACGCCTTTCCCGCCCAGCCAGACCCCGGGATCTCCGAGTGGCATAAGAAATGCGCCGAGAAGTTGAGGAAAGCTGCGACCCCCAATCCAGACTCGACCGCTCCGAAGCCCGCCGCCGCCGCACCACCTTCAAACTGGCCGCCGGAAAGGGACGAGCCGAGGGTCAAGGCCGCCTACGTGCACGTTCGAAACCCCTATCCAAAGGCATCACCACCTCCGCGCGCCCCCCAGACGGAGTACTTTCCCCCGCCGACACGGCCAGTGGCCTACAGTCATGTACCGGGTCATGGCGGACGTTATCCCCCGTCCCGGCTGAACATTCCAGCAGCGCGATCTCCCGAGCAAGAACGGTACCGAGGTCAGAATCAGAATTCACCGGATGATCGCCGCCGCCGAAGCTTCTCCGACTACCCATCTCCCTCGGGTGATCCCATGTATGCTTCGGAGCATCTCCACCCAAATAGGCCACCCATGCAACCTCGAAGGCATAGTCAACCTCGTCACTACTCGTCCTCCTCGACTTCCGATTCCGAGGAGCCAGGGAGCCCACGATCCAAGCGCAGGCCTCACACGCACCATTCCAACGAACCCCCACCTCCAGGCTTCCGGCGCATGCCTCCTCCCCCACCATCGGTTCAAGTACCGTCAGGGGCTCGCCTGCATCGCTCGGAGCTACGGGCAGACGACCCTCGCCGTCGAAGCATCCCGATCGTCGAGAAAATCAGCGAGAAAGTGGCATCTATCCTCCCCAACGGCCGTTCACCGGACCGGCAGCGCAGCACTTCAGGTCGCCGGAGCGATCCACCCTCCCGTCGCAGCCGTGAGCATCTTCCCACGTCGAAGCTGAACCGCAGCTGGCCCGACATCGCTCCGGATGAGTCAGAAGAATCTGAATCTGAGGAAGAGGCGCGCCGGCGTCACCGGCGGCGTGAGGTGGAGGAGAG
The DNA here is from genome assembly GCF_026319265.1 of Colletotrichum chrysophilum. Classification (NCBI taxonomy): domain Eukaryota; kingdom Fungi; phylum Ascomycota; class Sordariomycetes; order Glomerellales; family Glomerellaceae; genus Colletotrichum; species Colletotrichum chrysophilum. Next base: position 498,513 of record NW_026517300.1, on the reverse strand, counting down.
AGAGCGAGCAGAAAGGGAAAGGCAGCAAAGAGCCCGTGACAGAGAGCGCGGCAGGGACAAGGATCGAAGACGCGACAGGGAGAGAGACAGAGACTACGAACATCGAGAGCGCGACAGAGGAGAGCGGGTAGTAGACTGGGAGAGGGACGAGGACAGGGAAGCTCGCCGACGGCGGGAGCGACTGCACCCTGTGCGTCCGGAGGCTCAGCGCCGCACCAGCAGCCACGCCGACATAGATCGCATGCGTGAGCGAGGCGAGCCTCCCTGGGAACCTCGGGACCGTGAGTTCAGAGATGATAGAAAGAGGTACAAGGAACCGCGCGGAGCCAGTCCCACGATTTCTGGCGTTGGCGGGCGTCAATATCCCAGTACCAAGCAGGCATGGGATTGATTTGGACCATGGGCATCGATTTGAGCGGGCAATCTTGAGCGATTTTGGTGGATTTGGGCTCGGGTGGACATATAAAGGGATATCATGATGATCAATCTTCACGCTTCAATCTCTGTACAACATGCTTATCTCACCTTGCGGACCGAGAGTCAGATGAGTGCACATAGGGTAATGAGACATGAACATTCTGCTGGAATATCTCTCATTCGTTAATGCATTTCTATCTCAAAATGAAGCCAATCGATGCTATGCTCTGCCAATACAACCAACGTTCCTGCCATGTTACCATTCTCCCTCGAAGCCGTCTCCTTCCTCGTCCTCTTCATCGTCGGACATGAGATCCTCGCTTGGGAAGCAAGAAACCATGATGGTGTCAATGGGACCATCTTTGCCAGGGCATAAGCCATGTTGTTGAGAAGTGCCACCGTATTCAGAAGGCCCAGAACTCCGGACTTGGAGACACTGGAGCAAGTCGTCGAGGCCCTCCCTAGAAAAGTCCTTGCTGCGGCCCGTAAGAATATCGCTGCCGGCCAGCGACATGCGATCGTGCGCAGAGTACTCGACGCGCTCCGAGTCGGTCTCGTACCTGAAGCGAGGCCTCCGCGATTCTACCTCTTCGTCCGTGGTGTCAAGCTCAGAGTCCGGCTCCTTGTTCACGATCTCGTCCAGAGTGTCGTACTCGAATTCTTCGGCGTCGGCAATGGCTTCAAAGACGTCGCATAGATCTTGCTTGCATGTCCTGAATCCATAAGATGGTTCAGAGCCGGAGCTCCCGTCGACGTCCATCTCCTCCGCCACAGCATACCCCTCCCCCGGCTCCGTCTGGCGCCTCTTGCGCGGTCCGTTGTCCCCGCCGGTATCCTTGCGCTTGCTACCGCCGACTTCCTCGCTTCTCTCCCGCGGGCATCCCCGCTCGTTCGCCGCGGCGGTCATGGACTTGGCGATGGGGAGGTGGTACGCGTTGACGAAGCCCTGCGGCAGGCTCCTCGCCTCGGGACAGCCCTTCCGCAGGCGCGTGATGCGGTGGTGGTAGGGGCATTGGCGCTCCACCTTATGGACGAGGGACGGGTGGAAGGGCCGGGCGAGGCAGCGTTGCGAGGTTGGGCCGGGGGCGCATTTGTTGCGGCGGTGGAAGAGTTGGCAGTTGCAGGTTGTGAAGTGGACGTAGATTCGTTGGCACATTTTTCGGTGTCACGATGCGTTTTGTCGTATTTTTGCTTGGTATGCTAATGATGACCGTTTTTCGGTGGTGCGTAGTGGTGAATTTGGCGATGTTCTTTTTGGTGTTGTGGTCGGGTGGAGGGTATGTTCAGACGAGTTGGGTGGCAATAGGGGGCGATAGTAGCAAGTTGGCTGACGTCGGTTGAAGGGTTTAAAAAAAAAAGAGTATGAGATGGAAGGAGCGAGTGAGGTTGAGGCTGTCGTGAGGAAGGGAGTCTCGTGGTAAGCAGAGTCCGTCGGGTAGTTGTTGACTTTTTCCACTCTAGACCCGTTGGTGAAGCGGCAGGCTTTTTGGGTAGGGGCGAGATAGACCTGCGAAGGCAAAAGCTTCGCCTGTCCACGCTGCCGAGAGAATAAGTGGACTTGAAACGGTGATGATTGTTGCCTGGGAAGATGTACCTGAGAAGCTGCAATTCATTCCAGAGTATTCACCCAGCCGAGGGTTGTTGATTCATTTACTCTGCATTAATACCCTCAAGTCAAATGGGTTGTCTGCAGCAAGATTTTCCGTCCGAAATCTCTCCTTCTAGTAGTGACGAATGATAAAGGAAGAGACAAACTACAAACAAATCTGCCTCAGCGTTATTTCTTAAATCAATAGGACATTGCTCATGTATCCTCAGACGTGGCCACACTCAAAACGATACTCTTGAAATGTCGAAAGATGGTAATCTAAAGAGTGGTGACGATGCGTTCTCCTCGAGGACAACTCCCAAATTCTATCGTTCTGTATGTCTAAACCTTTCCCGTCAACATCTCTGCCTATATCATGCGCCCCTTTCCACATCCCTGCGCCCTTGCAAATCCTCTCGACTGGTATCATCGCGGGTAACCAGCCCCTGCTCCGTCACATGCTCCTGGTCCAGGCTGTACCTCTTGATCGTCAGACTCAGCACCATGCAAAACCCAGAAAACGCAATCAGACTGATCCAAATCGCCCTCAGCGCGTCGCAGTATGCCTCCACCAGCTCGGCGCGCACAGTGTTCCGCGGCATCTGCTTGATGATCTCCACCACGATGGTCGCGTCGCGGGAGTACTCGTCCGCCACGTGCGCCAGGTCCGGTACGGCCGCCAGCTTCTCCCGGAACGCGTTCTGAAAGATGACGCCGGAGACGGCCACGCCAAGGGACTGACCAAAGGTGCGCAGGAATGAGTAGAACGCCGCGGCCTGGCCGTTGAGTGCCGGCTCGCACGCCGCCTGGATCGATAGGGCCATGGCCGGGAAGAGCATGCCGGTGCCCAGCCCGATGGGGATGTTGAGCCAGATCCAGGCCGGCACGGTGGTCCCCGGCTTCATGAGGCACAGCAGTCCCGCGCCGAGGGTCGTGATAACCCAGCCTGACCAGATGGACCAGCGGTATCTACCCGTGATGCCGGCGACGAGACCGACGGCCATGGCGGCGGGGGCGACGGTGAGGGTCTCGGGGAGGGCGGCGACGGCTGATACGACGAGGGAATACGACTTTACGGCTTGGTAGTAGAGGACTGCGAAGCTATCAGCATTGAAGCAAGAAAGGGGTAAAAGCGCATAAGGAGATTTCTTACTGAGAAAGTAAAGAAGAGACCAGAGAATCATGCCGTGAAATACCGTCATGATGTAATTCGCAACCATGGTCCAGTTGTTGAAGATGCCTTTGTCAATCATAGGCTCCTTTGCGAACCTCAACTCCCAGATCCCAAACGCCACGAGGATGAAGATCCCCAGAACGAGCGGCAGAAGCGACCTGAAGGATTTCCACTCATACATGACGCCGCCCGTCGAGATCCCAAACAAGAAACTCGTCGAGCCCGCCGTGAAGAGGAAACTCCCCAGCCAGTCGAACCGGGCGAGCTTGCCCGCGATGTCCCCCGGGATCTTGGCCTGCTTCAGGAAGAAGAAGATCATGACGACGCCGACGGCGATGATGGGCAGGTTGATCCAGAAGATCCACGCCCACGTCACGTTCTGCGCGAAGCCGGCCCCGATCAGCGGGCCCGTGACCGTTCCGACGGACCAGACGGCCGAAAGCAGCGAGAACCACTGCCCACGCACGGAGAGCGGCACGAGGTCCGTCACGATGACCTCGCACAGCGCGAGGATGCCGCCGCCGCCGACGCCCTGGATCGTGCGGCCGACGATGACGACGCGGAAGCTCTTGGCGACGGCGCCGACCACCGAACCCGCGGCGAAGAAGAGGGCCGAGACGTAGACGAGGGGCTTGCGGCCGAAGATGCTGCTCAGCCCGGCGACGGTGGGCTGGAGCACGGTGCTCGCGAGGAGGAAGCTGGTGCCGGACCAGAAGGCCTCGAGGGCGGTGCCGCCGAGCTCGGCGCTCATTGTCGGGAGGGCGACGGAGAGGGTCGTGGCGTCGAAGGCGACGGCTAGGGCGACGGTGCAGAGGGCGCCAAAGGCGAGGAGGAACTCGCGCGAGGGCTTGAAGACGAGTTTGCCATCTTTATCGACGTGTGTTGTTCGTTTCTCTAGGACCACTGTCGGTGGTGGTGATGGTGGTGGTGGTATGTGTGGTTTTGAAGAAGCCATTTTGAAGGTTGTGGTAGTTTGGAGATGATTCGAGAAAAGTAATGGTGATGGATGGTCAAATTGTAGACTCGATGTTTTTGATGCTGATAAAGGGGTGCTGTTATTCAGAGACTATGGACCCGAGCTGTGAATAAGTGATTCAAGAGTCAATGCCTCTTAAATACAAAGCTGAGCATCCACGCTCGAAAGCTGTCAACGACTTCTCATCCTCTCCGCTCCACGTCAGGAGATGTCTTCATACAGCATCCACAGCCAACCCCTGTTGGTAAGCCATACATACACTATATGCTTGTCTGCGGCTCAACACATGGTCGACGCGCTAAGGGAGCTGCGAATGGCCTCATGGGCAGCCAAAAAGCGGACCACCTCTAGTAATTCCGACGCTAATCAATTACTCCGCCGTAAATATCGACTCGTCAGCATGCCCTGTTGCCTGGGAAAAGCTTGGTCCGCAGGGCTGTCGTGATGTACTAGTCGGTCGAGTTGAGGTGGGTTTCGCCCGACGGAGGGCACACCGGCGCAATGAAGTGCAGGCCAGAGCGGCAAACACCGCGATCGTGAGTCGCATCCATTCCGACGGACAGGGCGGGCGAAATGTTCTGCCGAAGGGTGCTCTTCCGGGCTAGACCGTTGACGGCTCGGACATTTGTGGGTCCAAACCCGGCGGCGGACACCGCTAGCGCCGGTGAATTGGCCTGGTAGTCAGGCAGGTTTGCATGCAAGTACCAGGCCAAATGAACATTTCAAGCTAGCCTGATTGGGGGACCAAATATTCCCTTGCAATTCAGATTCTTGGTCAATTGTGTTGGTCAAGTCTTTCCGATTTCTTTCCGATTGTGGCACTTGCCCGAAGAAGCAAAAGTTATGAAGGATTCGTCTGCGTCATCTTGCAATATCCCCATTTGCCGGGCGCTGGTCATCCGCCTTGAGTCGGACTCACTCTCGCCTGATCCCCTCCGGCCCCACCCGAATTCGCTCGAATCTCGAGCAGCCGCGCGACACGCTTGTCCGCTGGACCATCGCTGTAGGTATGGTGGACCTCGGGAACCTCCCTGTGAGATATCTTGGAGGGGAGGGAAATATGCGGGAGATTAAAAGTCGGGATCTCCATATGCGGGCCAAATAGACCGAATTCTCGGGCCTATCCCCGCCCGGCCTGCTGCCGCTCGGCCGAAATTCCATCGGAGCCTTCCAGAGACCGCAGGAAAATGATTAGCCATAGCTGCTCCGATAATGACCAAGGACAGATAGTAAGGAGAAAAAAGACGAGGGTAGTCCTAAACCTGTCGAAAGAGCCCTGCACGTTCACGACTCATTATGCAGAAAGGATTTGAGCAGGAAATTCTCCGAAACCCTTGGACCGGCCTTCCCTGCCGCAATGTGGCCACTCAGCCGCATCGTTCCGGCTATGAAAACCAAGCCAGAGTTGATTCCGAGCTCCGATGGTGGCCACCCGAATGGCTGAGACGGCCCAGCCTTCAGCGACCTTCCTGGTCCGCAGCAGCAATTGTCGGAGGAAAGAGCTAATCCTCACGAAAACGAGCAACTTGCGGGCGTTGGCGAAACATAAGAAATCAATCTGTGATGGGCAGAAACTGACAGATTTACTTCAATATTACACTTCCCCTCCTCCTTTCGCCTCATGCACTTGCTGTGCTCCGTCAGTGGCTCCTGGGAAAGTGGTGTCTGACCCGGAGAGTTAGGTGAGTTGCCAAGAGAAGGCTAATGACTGAGATTCGTGGAGACGATGGCCAGTGGGAACCAAACGTCAAACTTGTCAGAACCTTGCCTTTGAACGGGGAACCCCCGCCAGACCCGAGAGTGTCGACTTAAGTCAGTCTGACAGTGTAATTGCCTCCCTTTGAGTCACAACCGCCTGATGGTGTGTCACAGACCAAGCTGCCTTCTTGAAACCGTCAGACAACTCTGCTGAGCAGAATCGTCGACGCCGACTAAGCGGATGAATGACACGCAGTCGCTTTCATGATGAAGGGTTGCTGGCTAAGTTCCTCGTGTTCTTGTAATGACTCGTAGAACGGCAAACTCCTAGACAAACCGGTTCACCGTTGGAGTGGGATGCCACACATCAACCGCAAGGGACCCTTTACAGTCGTGGCCCTAGCGGCTTACAACCTATCCCCGATCAGCTGGTCGCCCTGAAGAGCTGAAGGATGGCAGGCTTGAGGAACTCGGGCCTCATGAATGTCAAAGCAGTGTCGATACTCTGCAGCTGGAGGGGACGTGCGAGTGCAGATGTGCCGGCAACCTGATAGTTGATGCCACGCGGCATTGGTTGACTCTGACAGGTGGACGTCCCTTGCCGAGCGGAGCGACATTGCAGACTGTTGCCGCTGCATGGACTTGTCGATGCCGCTTGGTTCGGCGTTGGAGCATTGTTATTCGCTTTCCGGCGCTTCGTCCTCTTGGTTCCTCAGGGCCTGAAGTCTTGACAGGCGGTTGCCATCATCACGGCCCAATCAGACATCTGACAGATGGAGATCGGTCGTTTCTGAGGATTTGCCGGCGAGTGCCCGGCGAGTGCCGATGGAACGGCGTTCCTGTGAGCTTCATCAAGCACGTAACGACGCACAGATTTCCCTCATGCACCGCTGGCTGGGGGATGAGAAACAGGCGTGCAAACCTTGGCAGCCATGATGACGAGGAGCAGTTCTCTCGGCAGTCTGGATTCTGAATTCTGGATTCATGCAGTGGACATGCGCGTCAGTCAGTCCGGGGAATGTTATGAGTTGTCATTTGAATTTGATGGGCAGTGTCAATCAGATAGACGAACGTCTGAGAGGTTGAAGATGGACGTTTGAAATAAACTCGCAGCTGTCGCGCCAACGCTACATTAAAAAGTGGATACCGCTGATCCTTCTTGGACCCACTCCAGCCCAGTGCACTTGACGCTAAGATGATCGATTCACTTTCGGCCAGCGCGGGACGACCAAAGGGGAAGAACCCCTTGTCAGGCAGTCCACCTTCCTCCTCGACACCTCGAGCAACAGTCCCTCCCTCCTGCCATCTACAAACACAGTTTGGCACCAGATTTGAGCTCAATAGAAACACGAAGCTTTCCGTCTCGTCGATTTGGTTACAACTTACCTTTCTCGAATACGATCCACCACAACCTCTTGACGACGGAACGCGAACAAGATTACTAGTCCTCAGTCAATGTTCAGTCAACATTCGTCGTTCGCTTAGAATTGACAACAACCGCCTTCCGCAGGACGTTTTGCCAGGCATTGCCCGCGACTGGATTACCCTTTCGGGTTCGGGCTGAACCGGATGAAACGATCCCATCACCTTTAATGACGAAGCAACTCCACGCCGTCAAGTGTCGCGTGTGGGTGGGCAAGCATCCGATTACCATACCGCTGGAACCGCCGACTCAGACAAGACTTACCTGTCCTGCCGTCCGACTCAATGAGAGCCGTCTCTACCCATGGGCCAACGGGTCTCTTCCCGTTTATCCATTGGCCTAATTAGCCCCGTTCCGGGTCTATGGGAGAGGCTTCGTCAACACCATGACGCGCTCCGCCCCGCGGGATCTAGACACTCCGCCATGTTCCCTGCTAGGGATTTTCTTTTTCTTTCTTCCACTCACTATCTGTCGAGTTCCTCTCGATTCGCCGGAGCCGGAGCCGGAACCGATACTGTCATTCAAGTCTGTTCCCCTCGCAGGACCCAACGGCTGCCTGCCGGTCTGCGGTCAGACTTCGGCGACCCTTTGCTATGAACCACCTTTGTTTGAATGTTTGGACCAAAGAGACTTATGCCAAACTCCTAGTGGCTGGGCATACATGCGTGCTGGAGAAGATTCAACGAAGATGTCCTTCCAGGCCACCAACATGCTGGCGCGCACAAACACATACGCTGACTGACACCTGTCTGAGGTGCCATTTATCGACCGGCTTGCCGAAGAGCCGGGTTATCCCCCGGATGATCGACGCCAGGATCGTGGCCGCTGCTGATCTCTCCTCGCACATTTTGTTTGCCGTCTCAAACATTGTGCGCTCGAGCACCGATGGGAGCACCCTTGGTCGACTGCAGTCCGCGCCTCGTCAGGGCTTAGCGGCGCATGAAACAAACCTTCGGGGAGGCCAGACAACAACGTATACACCATCCGCCTAATCCCAGACCACCAGAGATCGTCCTCCGCCAACGGCGCGATCCCGCTCGATCGTTAGAAGTTTTCCTATTCGCTAATGCGTCGAATAGGCGCTGTTGAGTTTCGCAGGCGTCCCATCGGTGATCCAGCCCTTCCGTCGTTCTGTTGCCAACCAGGCATTGGGCTGCTAATCAACCAGCCCTGTACCGCGGATTCCCACAATTTTGCCTGCAGTTCGTCGCTATGACATAGTGGTGTTCTTCTTTTCCCTCCCGCTTGATCTACCGGCCCTCGCCTTTTGGTCTAACCCGAAAGGTTGACCTCGGAACCTGTGTTTTTGGGACGTCGGAACCAAAACTTGTGAAAAAGAGCTCGGCCCCTCATACCCTCCGGAGTTGATTCCTATGATCTGTTGAACAACGACACGGCTCTCAACATACCAAACACACTACTGCAACAATGGTAAACACCGGCAAGCCATCTGGTGGCTGCAAGCTTTGCAGGGCCAGGAGGATCAAGTGTGATGAAGGCAAGCCATTCTGCATGCGGTGCAAAAAGTCCAGGCGTCAGTGTCCTGGCTACCGCGATCCTTTCGAGGCCAATATCCGCGATGAGACCGAGGCGACGATTAAGAGATTCAAGAAGTCGAGGGGTGAAGACAGCTCAGAGGACGAAGGCAAGGGCCCATCACCAGTCTGCAACAAGCAGTGCTTGACATCGGTGGCTGGGCCAAAATACAAGACGTTCGACTACTCGAACCCGGCTGCGTTTCCGTTCCGCGCAGACGATGACTCGACCGAAGACGACGAAGACATTCCTGTGTCCCTATTTGACTCTCTCGACGAACAGGCCTCTTGCTACTTCCTATCAGAGTTCATCATTGTACCCTATACGCCCACTGCCAGGGGCTATTACCGTTTCCTTCCTCGGTTCTTGAGTCAACCGAACGTCTCCAAATGTCTCTCGCAAGCTTACAAAGCCGTGTCCTTGGCGGCTCTGGCGAGTCGACGAACCGTCAACGCAAGCTCTGCCTTATTTCACGCTCAGAACCACTATATGAGAGCTGTGAGAGCTGTCAACAAAGCCATCATGGACCCTGAGGAAGTGAAGAACGACCAAACACTTGGAGCAGTTCTCATGTTGGCGTTTTACGAGGTAAGCGCGTCGGATTGATATTTGAGGTGTTAAGAGGACTAACAAATAGATAGATTCTGACCGCATCTCGGAATTCCATTGCGGAGTACACCAACCACATGAAGGGAGCAGCCATTATTGTGAAACTCAGGGGACAGAAAGGACTCGAGACACCCGAAGGCGAGGAGATGTTCGCCATCACCAGAAACCAGTGCCTGTCAATTCACTGCCTGCCAAATTCACCAGAGGTAGCCGAGTTTACTTGGCTGCTTCACCACGAATGTCGCGGACGTATGCAACACGCCATCGCCAGCATGGATATTCAGAGCAGTCAAATCAGGCAGGACGTCGACAGAATCCTGGGTGCTGGGGACCGCAAGCCCGAGACGATTCAAAAGGTGCTTGACGCTCTCAAACGTGCCCAGGCGCTCGAGGCCAAGTTCCGCAAGCTTAACAATGACCCGAGCCCGCAATGGAAGGTTGATACTGTCGACTGGGTCATGGATCGGCAAGACAACGAACTCGATACGGCACCATCATTCAATGGACCGATTTACGGCTTCTTCAATCTTCCGCTAGCCATCTTGCACGTTGCCACGTGGTGTTGCCATCTAATGTTGACAACCACCATCTTGCGTTGTATGGCCTGGCTGGTCGCACCTGACGACTACCGCATGGGAGAGGAGTATGAAGAGCTGAAGAGTTCGGCGATCTTGCGAATCGATGACACCATCGCCTCGGCACCCTTCTTCTGCAAGTGGAACGGCTACGGAGTCGTCGTGGCACAGTTTCCTTGCGGACAAAACACCAAGCCAGATGATCCGCTGAAGGGAGCCGCTGGGCTCATGATTCTCTGGCCATTGGTCACGGCTTACACCAGCGACTTTGCGACCCCGAGGCAGAAGCGGTTCTTGAGGGGCCGGCTCAAATACCTCGCTGACGTTGCTGGTATCAAGCAAGCCAATGTCTTCCTCAATGTGAGTTTGTCCAGCACAGGCAGACAGCGTACTCCTGCTAACAAGTGGTAGATGCAGATGGAAGATGTGTCTTCGCCATCCAAGGAAATTGAGCGCGACCGTAGGCAAGGCGTTCAGCCCACTTCGGATGGTCTAGAAAGCCTGCGAGCGTTTCCGTTTTAAAGCATCTCTCTCACCGAGCGTGTCCATCTTTCACATTTTCATGGGACAAACCCGGTTTTCACACTCGGCGATCGGCGACTGAGCTTGGCATCAGCAGCAACACACTCTTTTCACTTCTTGTACAGACGATTTTATTTCACACGCGTTACGACATGGCGGGCATGGGGCATGGGGTGCATCGGAGGAGGTCCTCTGGAGGAGTCTTCTTCTGTGGTGTTGGGGGCAGGCGGAAAAGCTTGAAGCTCCAATGGGAGAATGTGGGTTTTGTTTATCTGGGTTTCTTCTTTTCCAGCCGGTTTATCATTTAGCGGGGTTTCTTCATTTTCTTGGTCCGTCCAGACTTTCCTTCTCTTCACTGTTGATATATCGTTCCATGCCCTGGTTTCTGTTCCCGTTTCCAAACGGTCCTTCTAGACAGTTGTTGGCACGACTTGACGAATTCTGCATGACTTGGGTTTTTGAGAAGAGCACGATGAGACGACTTTAGGGGAATACAGACGAACTTCTTTCCTCAAAGACATCCCTGATACTATCGCATGACGCCTATCCCAGTGATCTGTCTTGATGCAGTGCAAACAAACCAACCCAACACGAAGAGAAAATCCAACATCTGACACTCTCGGCTAGAACCAACCTCACCTCCCGCGCCGTCCGACGCCGATCCTATCCTCCCTCGTGCGGCCCCCACGGCCCCCGTCTCCCGGCGTCGGCGTCGTCTGCATCACAGCCGCACCCCGGCCCGGCTGTCCCAGCCGCTGCACCGGCGCCTGCTGCTGCTGCGCCCTCATCATCTCGCTCTGCCGCCTGAGCAGCTCGGCCTGGTGCGCCTCGTACTCTGCGTACTCCTCGGCCGAGATGTCCGGGTCGTACGGCTGCTGCTGGCGCTGCGGCGACGATGATGGTAGTTGTTGCTGCTGTTGGAGGATGCGTTGCTGCTGTTGCTGCTGCTGCGCCTGGATCAGGGCCTGGCGCTCGCGGAGCATGGCCTCGCGCGCGCGGCGGTCTTCGTAGGCTGCGATGTCCTCGGCGGTGATGGAGAGGGTCGTTGCGGGGCGGCGGAGCATCTTGGTCTAGGTTGGGGGTTGGGTTGGGTGAGTGAGGTGAGGTGAGGTGAGGTGAAGCAGGGGGCTGAGAGGTGAGTTTGTGTTGGTTGTGTCTTGCTAAGCAACACGAGACAATATGGTGTGATGCGCGCGGCGAGGTTTGGGGGTTTGGTTCCAACGTGATCCGATACTCGTGACGCAGCAGCCTAGTGAAATGCAACTCGGCGATGAAAAATACAGTGGCGGCGATGTGAGGAACAGTGTGCTCTCTTGGGTTTCCGTCGGATTAGGCAGTTGCTCAAGGTGCAGCTGGATGAGTTTACACCTTTAGCCAGTGGACCCGCAAAGTCGTCCTTGCAAGGGGTTCTTTTTCTCTCTCTGCGAAGAAGCGGCGCGGGAATATGCGAGAAAGATGCCTGAGCCTGCGAGAGATAGGGCGAAGCGGCGTGGGGTCGTGGTGAAGAAATGTGTATGCGTCAACGGGGGGGGGAGCGCGGAGAGCTGACGATGCAGTTGGTTGTCGTTGGTCGTGTTGTTGATTTTTTGCTCAGTTGTCGCTTTTTTGGCGCGTCGGCGGCGGCGAGAAAAACACCGCTGGAAATTCAGCGACAACGGGTCACCCAACCCCCGGTCCATTTCAGCCTGCCCCGTCCATCAATGTGCCCTGCGACTAGCGTGCGGGTCTTGCCGGGGCGATCCGCGGTGGGGGGTCGGCACCGGGGGGGCTCAAGTGCTCGCTCACGCGGGCGAGGGGGCTGCCGGCGGCTGTGGCCAATTGGGGGTTGTTGGAGCGGGACAGTGTTGGCCGTACTGTATCATTATGTTGGGTGAAAGCAGCAGCAACAGCAGCAGGCAGCGAGCAGGCAGCTCAGCCCTAAGAGAAATCCATCATGGCTGCTACCCTCGGATTGTACCGCCTTGTGATCGGCGGGTTCAACCAGACTTTTGTGTGTCAATGTGATTACCACCGAAACTACTTTGGTCTCGATGGTCGCTGGATTTCTCTTCCTTCACTTAGCCCATGTGGTTTCGGTGGTAATCACATTGACACACAAGAGAGAATTCACATAACCAGAGAGGATTCATATTATGCATTGTTTTCATTTAGATTCGTTCTACCCTGTAAATGATTGTCCCTTTCCCTTTCATGCCCATGAACCTCGTTCCGTCGTAAATTTGTATGATATCGTGTGCCTCCCGTTCTCAGTACACCCCCGTAGCGTAGACGTGCTCCGCCTCCCATCGCAGGAAATCGCCCAGGTCGTGCCCGAGGTTGTACCCCATCGGCACCACCTCCGCCTCCCCGTCCGTGCCCCTCACCATGACGAGGTCCATCATCGGGCTGGGCGGCAGGCTCTCGATGCTCTCGCGGTTGTACCGCTTGGGGTGGCCCTCCATCGTCCACCGCCGGATGTTGCACCCCTTGGTGAGGAACTTGGACGCGTCGAACTTGCCCTCGTTCCAGAACCCGCTCGGGTGCTCAAACTCCACCGGGATCGGCAGGTTGATGTCCGTCGAGACCGACGACATGGGCGAGTACTCGGACGCCGTCGTGCTGGCGCTAACGCTGGCGGGGCTGGCTAGTGCCGCTGCGGCGGCGGCGGAGGAGATGAGCAGGCCGTGGTGGTCGAAGCCGAACTCCTCGAACCAGTCGACCAGGTCCGCCGTCTCTTCGGCCTCCGACCGCTGCGAAAAGTCCGACGGGTCCGAGAAGAGGTCGCCCGCGCCGCCGAGGATGGCCATCTGGAATGCGGTCCAGTCCAGGGTGTCGTCCGGGTCGATCTTCATGCCCTGGACGACGTCGGACTTGGGGAAGCGGATCTGTCCGTGGCGGAGGTTGGGGTGGTTGAGTGTGTAGTTTGTCGACTGGAGGAAGACGAAGTCGTCCTCGTCGACGGGGGCGAACGTGCGCGTCGCCTGTTTCTGCGTTCTGTCTGAATATGTCGTCGTGTCCGGTGTCGTGATGATGACCTCCGGTATCGTGGCTAGCTGTGGTGCCTGCGGCCGGGGCGCGAACCTCAGCGGGTTCTTCGCCGGCGGAGGGGGAGGGGCGGCCATGTCGTCAATCTCCGCGGTGTCTCTGGTCGTGGAATCTCTGGCGGGCGCGGCGACGGGCTTCTTTCGCCGCGGGGACTTCTCCTTCACCGAGAAGCGCCGTCGCACAGCTGGTTCGAGGGGCTTAGAATGTGACACGGTGTCGCTGGATGTAACCACCATGCCAACACCTGCCGCTCCTATCCGGCGGGGCAGGTCTTGGAGATGGAAAGGCTCGACGGGTGTCTCACTGCCGTCCGTGTCGACTGTCCTTGCGGTGTCGCTCGAGATGCGAGCCTGAGTCTCCCGGCCGGCCCTCAAGGCTTGAAGGTGGTCTGGTGAGAGGAGCTCGTTGACCTCCATCTTGCGGAAGAACTGGCCGCTGAGGATGTCGACGACTTCCTCTCCGAGCTGCCATCGAGCGTTCTTCTTGGACCGTGACTTTGATCGCTTAACCTTCTTTGACTTCTTCCTGCGGGGTCTGGATGTTGATGAACCTGAAACATTGCGGACTGGAGGGGGAAGGGGAGGAGTGCTGTTCGCAATGGCATGAGGTTTCGTTGACCACATGAGAGGCGATTCCATGTTGGTGATGGTAGGAGATGATGGACGCCTCGTCTCTGGGGTGTTGAAAGACGAGACGGCGACCTTGGCTTCTTCGATGGCTGTCCCTACGGCCTTGAATGCCTCGTCTGTTTCTCGGATGAGGTCTTGAACATTTAGTGACCAGTCATCCGGGCTGTTGTCCGTTCGTGACGCTGAGCTGGCAGGGGTTCCTCTCAGCGCAGGATGTTCTCGCGAGGTCCTAGGCCTGGTGTCCTGTTGTGTTTGTAAAGGAGCGATGCAAAGATGTCTTCGGTCCGCGAGACGTTTTGGTGCCGAAGAACGAGACGCTCGAGGCGGCGGCCGCGGCGGACAAAGGACGGCATCTCTGCTGTTCGTCGAGGCTGTATCTGTATGACTCTGGGAGCTGCACAAAGAGCTGGAGGACGAGCTGGGTGAAGGCTCAGGCAAGGGAACAGCTTCGGTCGAGGTCCTCTTGATGCTTTGTGTCCTTCGTACGAGGGTGTCCTCCCTCGATGGCCTGCGGGCCTTGGCGTTGGATGGACGTCTGGCCGGCGCCCATGAGTTTGACTTTTGTTGTTGTTGCTGCTTACGTCGGGACTTGAAGATGAAGAGGTCCTCGCTCGCGGCCGAGTCCTCCGAGTGGCGACGTTCCTCCTCGGCGTCGACCGCCTGTGAGCGGCGAGGCGAGATGAACCTCCGGATGCTGAAGCTCGACCGAGACATCCTGATGGGGAGTTTGGGCGTACAAAGGGGATCATGCAGCTGGTCGGGACTGACAGTATGGTTCTATATCGACTGGTACATTGGCATATATGAGGACACGAAGGGGTGAGGGGGGCGCTGTCTCTTTGGGGGCCTTTAGCGAGTGACGTGACTGAGAGCAAGACCCATCAACCCAAGGGAAAGAAACAGGACAAAGAGAAAAGAGGGATGGAGGTCATCCGCAGGCAAGGGCAAAGGCCGCGAGGGTTGGCTGTATGTATGTTGTTCTCGATCTGCAAGTACATAGTATCACAAATAAAAGCAAGCGAGCCGGGGGCCATGTTGGGCCAGCTGATATGTATGGTTCTGCCTGCCTGCCTGGCTGTCGTCCGTACGGGTGCAGTGTATGTCGAGCGAGCGCAGGCAAGTTGGGAGCGTTATCCGGAGGTCCATGGCAGACAAGATGCAGGGTGGTAGTGGAAGTGGTCGATGGGAATGGTGCGGTGCGAGCTGCGGCGGTGCAAGAAGCCAATGCGATCCCTGTCTGGTCGTGCAGGCAAACTGCGAGAGGGCGGAGGCTTGTAGGGTTCGTGTGTCTTGCCCATCGGCCTGGGGTGGAGGTGGTTGACTCTTCCCGGCTCCTCTCGTTATTTTTGTCCCGCTTATTGGCTGTCTCTGCCGGCAGGTTGCTATTACTGGCCCATTATGTATGCCTCTGCAATGGACATTTTTCTCGAGGAGGGGGGGCGGGAGACTCTCGTCGGGGGTGGTTTTCCTGGTTTCCTTGCTGGCTGGCTGGCTCGTGGTGGTGGGCGGCGGGCGACGACGGCCCAGGGGGGGTGACATTGCATGCGTTCATCGCCGGCTCTCCCAGGCGTGAGAGATGTGATTGTTACAAAGATATGAATTCCAGATAGACTGCTTTGCTGTTAAGTTTGGAATACCTCGCCGCCGCTCTGCCGTCGTTTCCATGGTTCTTGCGGCCCCCCGCCCCGGCTCACAGAGCTAGCCAGCCCATCGTGCAGTCAGCCTTATGGAGGAGGAGGGGTTGCGTTGCTTGACGCGCCGTCGTAGCTGTCCAGCAATATGGAACATCGCGGCCGACGTAGAGTGACGGATCAGCTCAGGATCATCCGCCCGTCGCAATTGGAGGCGTATGTCGCACCGCGAAGAGAGACCTTCGGTCACCTGCAGGCCTGAGAGAGATGCGACTCGAGGACTTCCTCGCTGTACGACGACGCAGGCGGCGACGTGCAGTGATGGGCGACCAGTGGGATTCCCATCCGGTCCGGCTCCCTGGCAAGGACTCGCTAGCTTTTGCCCACGAGTTCAACTTGCGAAAGTAGAAGCAGGGGAGAGAAAGACTGTCGACTGGTAGAGCCTGACAATGGACCCGGCTTGCGCCCAGCAAGGTACAGCATTCACCCAAGAGTGGCCCCAACGGTGACAGGACAAGGGAGCCATGGGGACCAGACAGCGCCCTTGCTGCGTCTATGCAGCGACTGACGATGCCACAATGTTGAAAAGGGACATGCTAGCACCAACACAGCAGATGCAAACGACTGACTGACAGACTGCTGACGGACATCTCTGAAATGACAGATTGACACGTCCAACTGCCGAGAGTTATCATCATCCAAGGGTTCAGCACTTGCTGGGCCTGCGGTAGAGACAGCAGCGGCGGCAGCTTACCTGCAATCTGTCAATAGCAAGGCGATTGATTGTTCCCGGATCAACATGCACGTAACGTAGTCCTGCTGGGCAGCCAAGCTACAGGGGGGTTGGGATACCACCTTGCTGAGGTCTTCCACGCTCCCTACCAAGAAGGGCTTTAACAGCAACAGGCAGACAGACAAACCCAGACGTGCTAGTGTCATTCAATCAATTTGTTGCCGGGACTGCTTGTCGATACGGAGCAAAGCAGATCATTGCAGAGCCTCTAGGACCGAATGAGGGGTTGGACGCGAACTGGGGCGATGATGACTGGGCAGGCGCGGGTCGGAAGCAAGAAGAAACAGAAAAGATACTTGGAAGAAAAAAGAGTCCGCGGCGGCCGCATTTCTCATGCGCCTTCCCGGTGACGCGATCTGGGATTTTGACAAAAAGCCCATGGGTGGTAGTGGCAGAGGGGACGGGGGCCTGTTTCATATCCAAGCAATTCCAAGAAGATGCTTTCCCAGCGGAATAATCCAAGGTGCAAGTCGGTCCGGCAAGGTGTCGACAACAGACTCGGCCAGACAGGCTAGAGCGAAAAGAGGATATCGACGGGACCTGGGATTTGAGAAAGACGTGGGAAGACGGGGCGGTCGACTGCTTCCCCGGCCGTCGGCCGTAAGCAAGACACGGCGAACCCACGAACCCTGGACCGACGACCTATGTCCGGTGACGTTGACGATGGACTGTTATTGGTTCCATTGGCTGGGATGAGCCGGTGAAGAAGCAAAGGAACTCGTGTTGAAAAGTGAAGTGCGCCGCCCCCATTCAGCAGTTGGCTGTGTTGTGGTTGTGGTGTGGCTCAGGAAACATGCAGAGGTTGGGTCAACCTGCTCTCCTCGAGTTGCGAATAAGTTGACCTGACTGACTGAGTGACTGCCTGCCTGCCATAACCCCCCCACTGTGCCCCAACGGCGCCCTCTTTGCCTCTCCAGCTGACCTCTGAGTCGAGAAGGTTCCTGGCCCTTGCAGGAACCGTCTTTGTGCCCTGGAGCTAGCGCGCGGGGTTCGGGGGCCAGTGGGTGGTGGTTCCTGACAAGGTGCCCGTCGATTCTGATGAATGAGCCTCGATCAGGTATAGAGGCGATAGAGAGGAGGAACAATCACTCAATCCAACCCAACCCGTTCCAACCAACCGCGATTCTAGAATTACCGACAAAGAAACAATCTCGGTCACTTTGCTTTTTTCTTCAACGCAAACTCTTCAAACCCACACATTTTGCCCATTCCAACCCCGATCGCCACGGCCGTCCCTCACCACGCCTGATCAACACCCCATCGAGCCCGCAACTTCCTTCATCCTAACCACCTTACTCTGTGCTGTTCTTCTGCGTGGTATGCTAAAATTGCTGATAATTCACGAGCTGCTCGCGTTTCCGTATCTTTGCAAAGTGCAGCAAGGCGCCTGAGTCGGCCCTCCGTCATATGCCCAGAACGCCGTTCTATTTCAGACCTCTCGAATGGAACATCGGCGGCCAACCCCTGCCGCCATCAACACCCCTGCCGCTGTTGCTGCCGCTGCCGCCGTCGCCGCCGCCGCACATGGGCAACAGGGGGGGCCGTCAGCTCTCCATCTAAATACCTGGGCCTTTTGCCCTATAATACCACCAGAATCTATATACCCAACTCCCCAAGAGAAACCTTAACCCCAATAAGGATGACAGGCATGGGAATGACAAGCAGGGGACGAGGACAAAAACTTGGTCGAAGCTGAACTGAAAGTCCGTCCGTCCGTAAGAACGAGGTGATATCCGTACAGCCAAAAAAACCAATTAGACATAGACAGCCTGCTGCTGCTCTCTTGCTCACCGCAGTAATCAACACCCATGTCCCACGTGCCCCACGGTTCGCATTGAGGACTGAGACAGGCACAGTTGAATGCGTGCCGTCGATCCAGCTCTCTCCCATCTCCCAGTATTTGCTTTTTCGGCCGGTTGGCCCCCTCATGTTAAATGCCTGTCTCGGTGGTTTCGTAAGCCCCGTACGGATAGTGTTCTGTTTATCGGTGCCATACGGACGTAAGAAAAGGACTCCACCTTGGCAAACACGCGATCCTCACGACACTTTCGAGACATTTTGAGGTTTCCCGATCTGGCCGAGAAAGGTCCGCCTGCAGGTACAAAAAATCGTATCGAAAATTATACGAATTATATACGTCCGTTAGTTTCCACCCAATCTTTGCCAGTCAACCCAGTAAGCCTGATAGGCCAGCCCAATGTGAGAGATGCAGAAGATGGAACAAGGTCGCCGTGCGTGGCTAGCAGATGGCTACTGACTCCTTCATCGGTGCCGTACGGATTCGTTTACAGTAAACTCAGGAAAGAAAATACTGATTAGACCGATATGCACATTAGAAAGAAATCTCATGAAACAAGTTTGGCACATAGGAACCGGGGAGCGAATCCGTCGGCCCCTTGTGGAGAGACCTTCTGCATCTTGACCATATTACTACAAGATCTGGATATATCCCGGCGCTTGCCCGTGCTGATTGTTCTCTTAATACTATCCTTGCCGCAAAGTCATCAGGCTTATATGAAATTCAAGTAAAAATGGCTGCGACTGCCTCACGCCGGCTTAAGCGCTCGCTTGGATGTAAGCACGGGAAGACACCGTAACATCGGCAAGTTCGTTTAACAATTATGGTATTCTCATCTCTATACGGCCGGGCAAAATGCTACTCTAAAGTTGCAATTCTCATCCTCCTCGCTCCAAATCCCAAGCCAACGGATCATTTCCCCTGGCCATGTCTAATCGGGTAGTAATAGAAATATCTCTCTTCCTCAAGAGATCTGCCCCTCTTCCCCTTTTGCCAGTAATTCCGACATATTTTCCCATCTCTAAACGCCACTAAAAATGAAGAACCGATCGCGCCTCGTCAAGTGACAAGGGTAGCAAGCACCTGGTGATGACTGCATAAAATAACCGCGGCGATAATATTGGTGGTCTCTTTGAATAGAAGTTTTTTTGGTTGCTGATTATCTTTTTGATGTTTTTTTCGTCCGAGTGGACTGCAGAGTTGAACTCTTCCGGGTATCGTTGTGTGTGGTATTAAGTGGTATCGATGATTGGATGTGATTTTGTGTCTCTCTTACAAGATCTCGCTGTTAACGCGGATCTCGTGGTTCGTCGTCGTCTTGATGTAAGACTTGGCGGCGTGCCTCGGGACGTAGGGCGTCTTCTTGACGGGCTCGTCGACCATGAGGCGCTCCTGCTCCTCGGGGGCGCCGTTGGAGAAGAGCGAGGAGAGGGAGGAGCTGCGGCTGGTCCTTTTTGAGGTGAAGCTGGCGAAGGAGGAGACGGAGTCGCGAGAGCTGGAGCTGCGATGGCCCTTCTTGAAGGCACCGCCGAACCAGCTGCTGCGCTTGCTAGTGCTGCTCTTGGGGGAAAACATCTTGATTTTTGGGGGTGGTGTTCGACGGGGGTTGTCGGAAGTAGGGAAGTTGTTGGTTGCTTGGTTGAAAGCTGAAGAGTGGCTGTTGAAAGCTGGTGATTGTTGTAGTTGAAGCTGATGATGAGAGTGAAAGTCCGGTTGCAGAAGGGCGGGTGAGACCTTGGATTTATAAGACAAGAGAGTCGAAGAAGATCTCGACGGTTGACATACCAAGACACGCGAGAGTGAGTCGAACTGCGGGTTGCCGATTGAACGACAAACGGACACGCAGTCAAAGGAAAGAGGGGAAAAAACTCTAATCCACTCAGGTGGAATGTTCAAAAGTCGACAATACGATTGGGAAGGAAAAGTGGTCTAGTCAGGGCCGGCTTCACGATGGCTACGTCCGCAAGAGGGAAGACGTGACCGCGGCTTTCCGCAAACAGACGACAGCAAATATCCTGCCCAACTGCCGCCTGTGAGGAGAAGAGGACAGCCACGCACTGCGGCACTGCCAGACGGCGTGAGCATTCCGGTCGGATGGCCCGCAGTGTCCAGTCAAAAAACTCTTCTGACCGAGACATCAACAATGTCCGTTCAACGCCTCGCCAACGCCCTTGCCGTTTGCGAACAAGACTTCTTCGCTCTCTCTTCCCTCTCATCACCTCCGATTCGCTCGCCCACTGAGTAGGCGACCCAAGCCTTTGGGTCTCCGCCCATTTGGGGCTTGGGCTGGTGGCCGTGGTGGGCTGTGGAATGCTGCTCTTGGAATGGCCTCCCACTAGACGCCAGACACGTCACTTTCCCGCGTTGAGGCCTCGATGGGCAAATTCCTACGGCGATGATAAATCGGACGGGTAAACAAGCGTGTATACTGACAGGAGCCTGGGCCACTTGGTCCGCGGGCCAGAGCTGTCATTCCCGTGGAGGCGTCCTGCGGACCCAAAGCCAAGTTCTTCGAGGAAAGGTTAGCTACATGTTATTCGCTCTAAACTCGGGAATGGGGAGCACGGGTCATTGTTGGGCTCGACGGATGCGGAAGGGCAAAGCCATATCGTGTTAGCTAATCATGGACATAGTCAGATGGAATAGCCCGTCTACGGCCATCGGGACATCCACCGATCGGAATAACCTTGCCTCGCTTGCGCTTTTCCCCGTAGGACTATGGCCCCCGCGAAGCTGATTAGGCGTCCAAGCTTTCATCCTCCTCATCCTCGTCGTCGTCGTGAGAGATGTACGGCACAAACCGGAAGTCCAGGAAGCTGATCCCATTCTCCTGCTCGACCATGAACTGGAGACTCAAAACCCCCTGATCATCGCCCCTGAAGCTGACCTTGCTTGCGATGCGCATCGCCTCGGTGGAATACTTGATCAGATCGAATTTGTAAGACTGCGACCATGCCTCGTGGATCGAAAAAGTCTCCAGTAGCTCGCGTCCTTTGGCGAAGGTCACGCTGGAGCTGCCCATATCGCCGGCGCCGGAAAGGGTTAAGTATGGCGAAGCCCTCGAGGCTGCAATGGTAAGGCGGTTAGGTCCGGTGGGGGCCAGCTCGGCCAGCGCGTCGAGCAGATAGCGCGCCAGCATAATAATCTTGAAAGAAAGGTTGTCCCGATCGAAGGGAATCTCCTCTGGGATTTCCGGCAGATATGTCGTGAGGCTTGCCGTGGTCTTGACGCCCCCTTCCTCAATCACGATGTCAAATTGACCGCCCTCTTCTTTGTATATCAAGCTGCAAGTGCCGCCGATTCCCAGAGCCTGGTTACTAAACGCATCTGGACGGTAATTGCGGATGTTGCTGTGATATGAGTCTTGTTCCGCCCTTTGTGTGCGGGTCGCAATATCGACGGCACCAAAGATTTGCAGAGTGTCGAGTAGGGCAGGCAGCGCAATTTGAAAGTTGGGTAAGTTCGGTTGCGAGCTATCGGCACCGTCACCAAGGTTGAGGGAGTACGTGGTGAAGAGCTTCTTGTCGAGGAACGCAGTACCTAGGTTGCGTCAGCTACGAGGTGTTCAAATACCCCGTCGACGCTTATCATACCTTGCAAGACCCTCGAAAGGTCGGCCGCAAATCTGATACCGTCCTCCTGTAGCTGGACATGGACTTTGTTGGTGAAATTGATAGTCTTGAGTAGTTGGTAGAGAGGTTTCGTCGAGGACGCTACAGCCCGAAAGATGGGCTCGGGCTGCGCTCCGGCCTGTGATAACGCGCCCGACATTGTGTGTAAAACTTGCAGGTGGAATCACCCGAATTGTGGAGGCAGTTGGTATGGAAGGTCTTTCTTGGTTGTTTCTAAAGTACAAGGCCGCTGCCGGATTGAAATGACTCTTGGGGTATCTTAGACGTAAACTCCGACCGCGCAGAACATGTACACCGTTCCGAATCTGTGCAAGCATTGTCAGCAAAAAAAATCACGGCGAGGCATAGGCAGAAACACCCACGCAATGGCAGCAGAAGCAGGAACGCCCAGGGCCGGGATGTTGGTGAGGGATCGGTCTGTTTGGCAAGTTAGAACAATTTTCTAGGTTCCTGGTAGGAACGGGAGACTTCTTACTCAGAGCGAAGAAACCGGTGATCGAGATACCCGCGAGGAGGAGCAGGAAGGCAATGAAAAATTGCGAGTCCTTGGCAACGGCGGGATGGAACGGCGTGCTAGCAGCAGCTTGCCAGATCTGGGGCAGGGAGGAGTCCATCTGCTAGGTGGTCGATGAGAGGGATTTGTTTGTTCGGTCGGGGATCAATTGGCGTGTCGAGTATCTCGAGAGAGTGGTCGGTCCTTTGCTTGCGCGAAGTTGTTCACTGCCAGTGGTATTCAGTAGGTGTTGCTGGCGTGCGCAAGCTCACGAAGGTCGCAGCTTCCCCAAACGTGTTCGAAGCTCCAGGCCGACCCACATTGAACTGTGGCCTGAACAGAAAGGGCTTAGCGCCATCCCGTCTGCCCCTGCAGAGCACATCCCCCGGCCCCACTCTGCGGACACCGGCCACGGAGAAACATCAGAGCCTAGCGCGATATGTCATTAACCTTCAGGCATCACGACAACATCCATTGACAAGTTTAGTCGATTAAGGCCTGCTAAGGCTCGATACTTAGGTCGAAATGAAGGAAGAAAGTAAGTCGCATGATGCTTGTTAGATTTATGCTGCGTAAAGTGTCCTAACGCGACGATCCAGACGCGAAGCGCAAAGCCGAGGACGACCCGTCCTCGCCAACCGCAACCAAGCGGGTGAAGCACAATGAGTCGGCAGAGCCAGAAAAGAAGCCGGCAATGAAGCCTATCCCGTTTCCCGAAAAGGTATGTGCTGTATCGGTCTGTGGTCGCGATCTGTCCAGCGCGTCGAGACCTTCACCACGGCCCCCCCCTCTGCCACGGACCCGCAAAGCTGACCACCCGCCTGCGCAGCCCGCTGTCATCGAAGAGCGTACCGGCGAAATCGAGTTCCGCGTGGTAAACAACGACAACGCGCGCGAATCCCTCATCATCCTCACCGGCCTCAAATGCATCTTCCAAAAACAATTACCAAAAATGCCCAAGGACTATATCGCGCGTCTCGTATACGACCGGACCCACTTGTCCATAGCGATCGTCAAGAAGCCCCTCGAAGTCGTCGGCGGCATCACCTACCGCCCCTTCAAAGGCCGTCAGTTTGCCGAAATCGTCTTCTGTGCTATCAGCTCCGATCAGCAGGTCAAGGGTTACGGTGCGCATCTCATGTCCCATCTGAAGGACTACGTCAAGGCCACGAGCGACGTCATGCACTTCCTCACATACGCCGACAACTATGCCATCGGGTACTTCAAAAAGCAAGGGTTTACTAAGGAGATCACGCTCGACAAGAGCGTATGGATGGGATACATCAAGGATTATGAAGGAGGCACAATCATGCAGTGCTCAATGCTGCCGCGCATCAGGTATCTCGAGATGGGTAGGATGCTCTTGAAGCAAAAGGAGTGCGTGCAGGCCAAGATCCGCGCCTATTCCAAATCCCACATCGTCCACGCCCCCCCAAAGGAGTGGAAGGGCGGTGCCAAGCCCATCGACCCCCTCAGCATCGACGCCATCCGCGCCTCCGGCTGGTCTCCCGACATGGACGAGCTCGCCCGCCAGCCCCGCCACGGGCCCAACTACAACCAGCTCCTCCACCTCCTCAACGACCTGCAGAACCACCAGTCTGCCTGGCCCTTCCTCGTGCCCGTCAACAAGGACGACGTGGCCGACTACTACGAGGTTATCAAGGAGCCCATGGACCTCAGCACCATGGAGACGAAGCTCGAGGCCGACCAGTACGCCACTCCCGAGGACTTCATCCGCGACGCCAAGCTCATCTTCGACAACTGCCGCAAGTACAATAACGAGTCCACGCCGTATGCGAAGAGTGCAAACAAGCTGGAGAAGTACATGTGGCAGCAGATCAAGGCTATCCCCGAGTGGTCTCACCTCGAACCGTAGAAAGGCGGGGGAGTTCCACCGCGAAAGAGGTTTAACATGGCACAGGTTGCTTCATGAGTGTAATGAGCACGGGAGGGCGGTTCAGGCAAGGGTTATAGGAGTTGGAGTCGGTCTGCTTGGGAGTCCTGTTTGAGGAGCCTGCAGTTTTGGTTTTCATGTTTATCCAAGTAGCTCAAGGCGCGTTTGGGGCAAAAAAGGCGTTTACGGGCGATAGGGCGTCCGCATTATTACTGTACGATATGCCCATTACATACGCTTGAAGCTTCGAGGCAAAATATCACGCTTGCTCAAAAAGAAGAGAATAAGCACATCATATCATGTTCGAATTGTTATCAAATTACCGCTTTTGTAGTCAAGGGTACTTCGCTAAACACAAGAGAGCATCTTTGGGAGCAGGCCCTCGAATGCATATTTCTCGTTTTCTCGCATTCCCTTGTAGTCACTGTTGCAGACCTCGCAAGTCCTCGAAAAGGAAATGAAATACAATCCTTCCAACGCCAGGGGGAATAACCGAGTGATGTTTGTGCAGGGCTTTTTGCAGTTGGTGGGTGATCTCCCCTATGACCAGAAATCTCGAAACATATCTAGTGTAAGGTAGTATCTGGTCTGCTCCTTTTGAAAGAGTCCCAGAAAGAGAACCCCGAATGATGTTCAGGTGTTCAGTAGCCAGATTCGAGTTCGGGCTACGTCAAAGATTCCTTTGGCGGTCCTGGAGTTGCTGAAAAGCCGATTGAAGTCTCTCCAAGCGTTCTTCAAAGCCGCTTCGCGTGACCAAAGGCGGATAGGTAAGTGGGAGTGGGAAGTCGGCTATGGTGTTTTCTGTGTATTGTGCGAGCTCCCGTGGTGTCATTGATGAATTTGGGGTATTTTGTTGAAGAATGGGAGTGAGACCCAGGACTTCCTAAGCGCCTGGAGCCTGCGCTGCGCGATGCAATGGTGGGGCGGGTGCACTATCGCCAACCGGAAGACGAAGACCTGAATGAGTTCGTCGCCAACTTGCAATACCGCCAATATGGTGTTCGTCGGTACCTCTACGCTCTCTGGTATGAGGTGGCGGAGACACATCATCCTCGCCGCTGGGATTTTGCGACTCGAGAGTACGGCGGATTATGTCGTGAAGGAAATCGGGGATGGCTTGCCACTGTCCAGCTCGGGCAGCGGTCAGCATTCCAGGAGGAAAGGGCGAAAGCGTCGGGGCAGCGTCGGCAACTCCCCGCTGTGCAATTTGGCTGCTGCTGATGAACGGCAATTCGCCGCTCTCGATAACGTTCTTTAGCCATTGCTCCCATTCCTCATCGAGGACGGTAGACATATCTCCAGCTTCCCGCTGCGCTGCCCTCTCCCTTAGTCTTTGATTCAGGGCCTCACCAACACTGTGAAGCTCCTCGTCGCTTTCTTCGCCATCCATGTCCTCATCGCCGGGGTCCGTCGCATCGTCCGTCTCTACTGACTGTGATCTAGCATTGCGGCTGGGTACGGGTGGGCGATCCTCTGGTTCGACCCAGTCCGGAAACCCGTCACCAGCGGTATCGCGAATGGTAATGCCCTGCTCCTTCTCGAAGCGCTCCTTGGCCCATTTTGTGCCCTCCCACTTTGTCAAGCCTGCAATCTCGTTGTGAGTCAGGTGAAGGTTGTCAAAAGCTCGAAACAGTCGACGGTGCCAGGTCCAGCGGCTCAGGCGAATGCGGTGGATGGGGTTGCAGTAGTCGAGCCCTGGGTACTTTGCTTCTTGGGTGTCGAGGTGACCGTAGAATGAGTGGACCTCTTGACGAACCTCCAGGATGAGGCTGCGCTGCAAAAGGGCATGGAAGTTCTGGGGATCGCTCGCGCGTGGCTTCGGAAACATGTGCTCGTAAACGAGCTGGTCGACTGGGCGTCCCTTCATCTTGAGGTTGCGCCGGCTGTGGCGAGAGGAGGACCGTAGTTATGGCTGAAATCGGGGCGCAGGGTTTAAGGGCGACAGAGCTTGGTGGGAATCTTAGGAATGAGTCGCTGATACGGTCTGTATTGACGTCTTGTCGTCTTGTCGTCGTAAACTGGCGTGAAGACGCAGAGTATGTTCGTAGCAGGACGCAAAGACTTTCGGTTGGGAACTGCAGGGCGTAAAACGGTTTTGATTCCCTGTTGTCGTCGGTCCGGTCGTGCGTCAGGTCGTGTTAGGAGGGGGTTCGGGAGGGAGCTAGGGTCGCAGCGGCGTCGCTAGGTCGTCCGAAGAAGGAGGTTTTGAAAGACAAGAACGGTATCGGGTGTTTGGGCGGTCCTTTGTTGGGTTTTGTGCGCACGGGTTCTGGAGAGTTGAAGGCCAACAATGTGGTTGAAGAGGTGTCGGTGGAGGAGAATTGCGTGAAAAGGTAAGAGTGTGGCCGGGGAGAAGTCGGAAGGCAACGGCGAGAGGCGGGTGGGAGGTGTGTTGCGTGAGTTGCGGGCTGAGTTGGGAGCGAAGACGGGGATGAGGATGCAGGGTGTGGATGCGGGTCAGGTATTGAATGTTGGACGCCGGACACAGGGCACTGGACACTGAAGACTTGATCGTGGGCCTGTCGGGTCACTGGTGGGACGCAGTCGTGGGACGTGAAAGTGGACGGCCTGGAAGACGTGGACGTGGAACGGGGATTCGGGCGTGGATTGCCTTAAGGACTGGCCACCGTAAACACACAACGACCAGGATTTGGTGGCCGGGGCTGGGAATGCCTTAGCTGACAAAAATAAAACAGCGAGCACCGCCCACCACCACCATCAAGACAAGACAGCAAGGTCCCGAAAAGTAGGAGAAAAAAAAGGGAACCTAAGATACCAGCACCTTCTACCTTACGGAAGTACCGTGCCAATGGATGGATTCTCGCGGTAAGGTACCTTGGTATCTACCTATCACTGGGCCGCACCAGTAAGGCAGGCAGGCAGGCAGTTCAGATTGCCAATTGGTGGTGGTGCCTGCCTTCCGTGCCTCTCGAACCAGGTGGCTTCCTGCCTTGGCCGTATCGGCTGGTCTGCCTAAGAAAAAGTCAAAAGGACCATCATCATCACCAACAGGCCTCGACGCACGTTCCTGAATCACTACTAAGTACTCCTCATTCCCAAATGGTCCCCCAGCCGGCGGCTCCATGGATTGAGTTTCCCGTCTACGAACACTGGACTGTCGGGAAGGTGTGAACCTTCCTCCTATGCACCTCAGTAGAGGCAACTATCGCGGCATGTCGCCCCGCACTCTGCGCTGTGCGCTCGGTACTTCCAAGGTTGGACCCCTAACAAGTCTCCGTGGTCGTCTTACACGGGCAACGGGTACCGATCCAGACAAGGCGAATTGCCATCCACGGATACCAGTCGGGTGCTGGCTACGGCGGTAGCGTTCCTTATTCTCATCCACCGGACTGGATATGCCGGAGTCCCTCTGCCCAGGCTAACCCGGAAGGTCTTGGACAGTCATCTGCACGCCCAAAACCACCACTGAATCCACCCGCCTTGCATGGCCTGGAACGCCCAGATCGTCGCCAACCTAACGACTACCAGCGATGTTCGTCTCTTGAGGCTGTCGTCTCTGCCGTATCGTATCCCTCACTGCTCATCCTGAGATTTGCGCGTTGCTCTTATCTCTCGTCAGGAAGCTCGACAGGAAGTCAGAACAATTTTTGTCAAAAACCATGACCCGTGGAACAGGGGCAACCCGAGTCAGTCTGATTCCACGCTTCAGCGACCAGTCTGGGATGATGACATACGCATCGTCTTCACTCTTCTTTGCTGACGCCGGGGCATGACTGTGCCTGAAATCGAAATAACGGGACACACAGGCCTCCGCGCGGCGCCTATCAATTTCACTTGCAGTCTGCTCTCGCTCCTATCACGACCGCACCACCGCCCATTATCCATTGCACCACGATGCTCGGCTATTTCCCCTCCTCTCTATCGCACAAGGATTGTGGGCGCCGAGAACAGAGGCCATAACTGAGACCCGCGGCAGCCTGACCTCGCTTCGCAACGAGGAGCCACGGCCAGACGGAACCCGAGCCAACGGCGCTCCCCCACGATTGCCTTTCGCAAACATGACCGGCCACTCATCGACCCAGCCGACTACAACAACAACAACAACAACAACGCACAACTCACAACTCACAAGCCGGCCTTCCACTGTCCTCCCTGCAATGCCGCCTGCTTCGCTGGTCGGAAACCCCTCCGACCGTGGCCCACGCTCATCTGACCTCGACTGACCGCCTTGTTGGTCCGCCGCTGAACCCCGACAGCCGCCCTACAACCCCGTCCCCTGTCCGTCTCAGGCACAGGGATCCCTTTCGTCGGGGCCAATCATACTGCTGGATCCGCCATCCCTGCGAACATCCCGCCCTTCCCTGCCTCTGCTTCATGCACGAGGGCCAAAATCTTCTCCTCCTGCCCCCCTTCATGACCATCCGCAATCTCACTGGTTCCATTCTCCTCCAACGCTCCGGAGCCTTGAACGATATTCTGTGCAGCTCAAACCACACACCTGCGCCACCACTTACATACTTACATATGTATGGATGCGAGACTTCAGAATCAGATTTGAATCTGCGTCAAAGACCACACCGTGGATCCAGACCCGTCGGAGCGCATGCCATTGCGGACAGGTGCATTACGCTCCATCTCCGGATGAGATCCTGCCCGTCAGCGTCAGCGGAGCCTCTCTTTTCTTTTCAGACCACATCATATGCCATGCAGATGACATTTCAGCCTCTTTCATCATCAGACTTCTCTTTTAAAAACATCAGACCGAACTAAGCTCAGGATGAGTCTCGGGGGCGAGGCAATCGCTTCCTTTCAAGCAGCATCTACCCTGCCAGCATCGTTCATCCCTGATCCAAGCATAAAGTTTGAGGGGCGGACGCCCATGACGTTTGGCAGAACCCTTCAGTCTGGAAAAAACCGAAAGAAAATTCTCTCAACTCGCCGACTTGCATCTGTTGTATTACGTACCTTCGTCGGAACTTCGGGGGGAATGAATTCAAGAGTAAATTTGTGTGGCAAGTTGGATGATTGATCGCCGTCTAACTTCAACACAGCTCGCAGCACTTGAACCGCAAGCTGTCTAACAGCGCCTCGGCCCCGCCATCTATACTGGCTACTACGGCCGTGAATCTCGTTCGTCTTGCGTAAATCGCATTCCGTAGTTGATGATGCTTTTCTACACAAGTGCATGCGAGTGATACATCGCTATAAAATACATGAAAAGAAATAGGGAACAACACAAAAGTATAGGGTCGGTTCAGTCGGTGGCTAGTGCGCGAGAAATCAAGGTTTAAAGCACTTAACTCGGGAGAAACATTGTCACTCATGCCATCTGACCTATTTTGAGGTGGCTTTTCCATCTGTCCATTACGCCGATATACTTCATTTGCAGCACGTGGATGTCAGAGGTCAAGTACACAACGACACAACTTGGCTTCAAGTATTAATCAAATTGCTATTGCCACTTGATGAATTTTTCTTCCTACTCGGTGTAAGTACAGCGGGAACCTGCAACTGACTTTTAGAATATTGAAAAGTCAAGTTACCAATACCGTCGGTGATCATCTCATTACGTGGGTGGAAGGGTGCGGCTTGCGATCACATAACTCAGCACTAAAGATCGAAACACGGCGTATATTTCATAAGGGTACTGTTGTCCCATGCGTGTTCTTCTACCAGAATTCACCCTGGCGTTCTAAGCTAATCAGCCCTCAACGGCTCCGAAAACGTCGTCATGTCCCCGTCATTGTCCACCATCTGAATGCCCTTGAAGCTCTCGTCGTCGTCATCCGAGTCCTCCTGTGCTGGAACAGGAAGCGTCTTTGGCCTCACAGGCAACTCAGGACGAGCGTGCGACTTTATCGCACCGTCGCTCTGGAATGAGTGGCCAAGGGCAGGTCTTGACGAAAGAGCAATCTCCTTCCTCGGTTCAACCGTCTTCTCAAGGGCTCTGGCGGGCGTGGTCTGCTCGCTATTATGGCCGAGCGAGCCAAGATTGAGGGGATCAGCAGCTCTCGAGCTATTTGACTGCTTGGCTTGTGACTGAGGATCTAGACTCATGAGATCTTCATGGTTGGGTGACGTTGGCTTTTTCCTGCCCTGGCTGAGGGAAGCCAGGTTCAAAGGGTCACTGCCTTGATCACCAAGCGGATCAAAAGCCTCTGAGACTGAAGAGCCTCCAGTTCTTGACACCTTGTTGCGGCTGGGATTCTTCTTCTTCTGCACCGGCGGATCAGGGTGAAGAGGGTGGCGCAATTCGTTGGGAAACCTGGCGGTCTGCTTCGACCGGATTGGCTGCGGCTCCGAGGCGGGATCGGGCTGTGCTTCAAGCTGGATAAGCTCCCCCATCTGAGAACCCGCCTCTTCATCCGTGATTTTGATGTCCTCGTCCTTTTCGATCGCTCCTTCGCCGCCCTTAACGCTGGGGAAACCGCATCGAGTCAGGATCTTGGCGATCAGGCTGGGATACCGCAAGTGCCCGCTGACCTCCGCACTCAGGTTGAGGTTCTCGACCCTATCAATGTCCTTCACCTCCTGAAGACCAGCGATACCCAGCTGGAGTGACGTCGTACGATACAGAAAGCCGAGAATGTAGTCGGTCTCAGAGTAGACGTTCACGATACGTCCAGACACTACCGATCGGAGGACTTGCCAGTGTTCTCGATTAGATGGAACCGGTGCTCCGATCAGAACCACAGTATCGACCAGCCCAAAGGCCTTTCGTTCAGCAAGTGACTTGAGGCACGAGTAAATCACTCGAGCACCCAGGGAGTACCCAACCAAAGTCACCGGCCGTTCCCCCTGAACTTTGGCAATGAGAGCGTCGGCAAGAACACGGCCAGCTTTGTCTGAACGGTTCCGCGCGAGGTTGAACGGGTTGTCGATTTTGGTCGCGGCGCTGATGAGGTAGGCAGGCCACAAGGCGGCCCAGAGGGAAGCCAGAACTGTCCGCTTGAGGATCTCAACCTTGACAAAGTTCCAGGCGTAAGACGACACCATGTTCTCCAGCTCGGCGCCGAGAGCAAGGAGGGCTTTCATTTCGTACCGCAATGCGAACACCTCTGACTCGTCGCCTAAACTCCTCCAGGGCTTCGTAATGTCGCTCTCGTCCGTAAGCCATCCGTTAATGCCGATGGTGACACGGAGCCGTGCCCCTTGCTTTCCATCCGGATCTGCTCGTTTGTAGTCCTGACCCCATTCGTCCTTGAGTGGGAGGAAGCGAAAGTCCTCGACCTCTTTGGCGTAAGTGTCCATCATCTCGCCCGTCATTTTGGCGCCGTAGGCTCCAAAAAGCGTGCCGACAAGCGCGCCATTCATCCAAAAGATACCGAGGAAACTGGCGACGCCTCCTAGGCCAACACTACCCATGAGACCGCCGATTGCACCAGCAACGACCGGCGCTGCCAGACCACCAGTGATTCCGATCACGGCTGCGCCAGCCACGGATGCCAAACCGACCTTCCAGAAGCGGCTCTGCTTGTTTTCTTCACGTCGCTTTGCGGCTTCAGCCTCTGCTGACATGCCCGCCTTCTGATTTTCGGCCGCAGTCGAAGATTCGACTAAGGACTTGGCAATCTCTGTCTCCTCCTGGATGAGAGCTGCGATGGGAAGCTCGAAGGCGGAACACAGGTACAGGGCCAGAACTCTGGAATGAGCAGAGTAGCAGCCAGTCGAGAGAATGAGAAGCAAAAGACAGCTGAGAATCTCCTTTCGATCTTCAAGCGGGATCGTAGTGAAACGGTTCGGGATAGGGTGGTAGTGCTCTTGCAGGATAGCAACCTCCTTGTCAACCTCTTTCGCCCCAGGGTTCACAGGTGTCGCATTCCCAAAGTTCATCAAGTCCTCCCCGGCACTAGGAGACTCCCGCCTAAGCTTCTCCATCTCGTCGAGACGCTTCTTACGGGCAGCGAGGATCTTGTCATCATCCTTGGCAGATGCAATCTCCTTGACCTTGTCCAGAAGATCCTTGCGCCACTCATCGAAGTGCTTCAACGCCGCTTTACGAAGAGCCACAAGCTGGGCACTGTGCACGCCGGAGCCTCCGCGGTCTGGATGGCTTGGGCTGCTCCGACCGCCTTGACCCGCCGCGTCCGGGACGAAGAGGGGTGCCGCATTGCGGTCCTGAGGTGAAGGGCTGGCGGCTGCTGGGACGTTGTATTCGCCGTCTTTGAGCTCGAGCTGCGTGCGCATGTAGCCAGTAATATCAAAGAGCAGCGTGTAGAATACTCGGCGACGGGCCGGGTTGAGGACCACCATTAGCTGGCGGGGGTCCGCAGCAAGGGGAGCCATGGTTGCAATCACCGCTCACTTCATGCAGGTGAATTTGTAGTGTAAGGTTCTCGGTTTGTAAAGTTGTTGCAAATCGCAGTCTTGTCATAAGTTTACGGGAAAACAGAGCTGAAGACTGTGAGAAGAGGACAGGTGGGAAGAGGGATGAAGTCAACTTAGATGTACCTTAGGTTCCGTTGGCGATCTAGGCAGACGTCTGTCCATCAGGAGAATGGATCAACAGGCCCCCTCGCCTCGCTGCTTCCATTGCCTATTCCGGCCCTGTGCCACGCTACAGCGGTGCAGTTGCAGTACGGGCGGTGAAAACCGCCCCAGTCTTACCGCTGCAAAGCGGGTTTGGTTGCCCGTGCTCCGTCGTCCGTGCTAATTTCCACCACCGCCTCCACCTCTGCATCATGCTTGGGCAAGGAGGGACTGCCTGCTGCAGATCAACGCAATAGCTCAAGCCACATCGACGACGCTATTCACATTGTTTTAAGACTTTTAACGACGTAAAGGGGAAGTGAAAATGCCGCTTGGAATGAGTTGTAGCCTCTTAAATTATTTGCATATGCCTCCATGATATTCCCAAACACCAGCGTCCTGTTCGGCGCCGCAAAACACTTTTACTACACACCTCACTCGACAACTGTCTACTCACTGTCATCCTCCATGACATTGTCCTCTTCATCCTCATCCTCATCCATGTCATCGGCATCCTCGCCATCCTCACCGTCCATGAGCTCGTCACCGTACTCTTCCTCGGAATCATCACCCTCGGCATTGGCAGCGAGAGCCTCCTTCTCCTCCTCCTTGCGCTTCTTCTCATCCTCTTTTCTCGCTTCTTCCAGAGCCTTGGCCTTCTGCTCGCGCATCTTGCGCTGCACGACGACGTAAGCACCGAGTGGCGTCTTCTCCCAGTCAAAGTCGCGGAGGAAGGCATCCACCTGAGCGCGATCCTTGGGTGCGAATTCGACCTTTGACCGCTTCTCCTCGATGAACTTGGCGTTGGCCTCCAGCTTCTGCACCAGGAGAACGATCATGGAGATGACCTTATTGTTCTTGTTGCCCGTGCTGATCTTACGCGCCTGCTTGACCCAGCGCTTCAGCTGAATAATGACAGGCAGGGAGAACTCGGGGAAGGCGACGTTCTTCGCCCAGATGGTGAAGTACTCGCTGAAGAGCTCAACGAGCTGCTCTCCAACGCCATCCTGGTAGACTCTCGTGCGGTGGTAGGACTTGGCCGCCTTGTAAGCGAGGTTGAAGTCGAGCGGCTTGATGGATGACGCCTTGGGGAAACGCTTCATATCGGCCGAGTCGAGAACCTCGAGGAGCGCGGAGGCGAGGGGAATGTAGGTGTCTGTTGCGCGAGACAGGCGCAGGATGGAGCGAACCAGGTGGAAACGTTGGGGGAAGAACGTGGAGGAGGGGACGAGGCGCATGGCACCCATGGTCACCTGCACGAGGGGGTAAATCAAAAGCTTCAACTGGCCCTCCTTGCCTGCTTCCGCCTCCTTCAGGGGACTGCAGTGCTCGGCAAGTACACATGACCAGAAGTCGAGCGAGTGGGTATATTGCCAGTTGTAGATGATCTTGTGCGAGTTCTTTTCCTTCTTCACGATGCTGTTCCTCAGATGGATGGCCAATTGGCGGATGAAAGTGAAGGCCGTCGTGTAGCCGACGTTTTGGTCGATGCCCCAAAGTTCTGCGGCAGAGTTCTTCATCAGATTGATGCCCTGAATGGTGTTGATGTTTGTTGCCCTGGATGCTGACACGAGTCCCTGGTACACCGCCTTGAGAACAGTCTCACGAACACCCTTGTCCCCAATGACGACCAGTTTCCTCAAAACGAGGAAAGCAGTGATCTTTGTGGGTTCTGAACTGGCCGGTCTGGCCCAGTAGTTGACTACCGTCTTGATAAGGACCTTGAGGAGCTTTCGGAAGGAAAGCAGGTAGGGCACGAGCGGCTCTAATGATCCGATGGTAAGCTTGAGGGTGGCGTCGTCGGACAGTGTGCCGAGTAGGTGGATGATGGATGCAGTGAACGTCTTGATCATGATCGAGAGTGTGTGGAACTTCTTGGAGTCGGTGGGCACGTAGATCTTGCCAGAGGCAGACTCCTTGATGGGAAGGTGGTGGGAAACGACAGCGGGAATCTGCTTCAGGGCGACGATCAAGACGTCGTGAAATACCTCAGGGCTGTTGATGCTGTATCTTTGCGCTGCTGCGGAGCTCTCCTCGGCGTCGTCCTCGTTGAGATGGGCAGCGCAGCGGAACGCCAGCACGATCTGTCTCGCAGCGCGCAAGCTCTGCTTCTCCACAATCAACTTCTTCCACTTGGCGACCATCTCGCGTGTGAGCTCGTTGTCGAGCAGGACCTCCTCTTCGGCCTCCTTCTTGGCCTTCTTCTGCTTCTTCTTCGGTTGCTCGTCGTCGGACTGGTCGCTGCCGGCACTGAGCTCATCGATCTCGGCCATGTCGGCGTTCTCGTCGAAGTCGAGGGCTTCGGGGTCGTTCTCCTTCAGGAACTTATAGAACTCGGGGTCGTCGGTAGCGAGCTTGTCCATAGCCGCCTGCGTCATGCCGAGGTTCTCGTCGTCCACATCGTCGTCGTCTTGGGCATCGTCCTCGCTGTCGCTGCCAACGGGTTGGTCCTCGACAGAAAATTCGGAGCCGCTGCCTGCGTCCGAGTCGTCGTCGTCTCCCTCCGGCGCATCGCGCTTCCGCTTGCCAGTCTGCTTTTTGCCCTTCTTCTTGTCGATGATGTCCTCGAAGCCGCCCTGGAAAAATTCGTCGACGCTCATGGCGCTCACGGTAGCATCCTTCTGGTTGCCCTTTGGCTTTTTCGCCGCAGGGTCGCCCTTGAAGAACTCTTCATCCTTGGGCCGCTTCGACTGCTTCTTGGCCTTGACCTGCGCGCGCTGCTTGATCTTCGCCGTCTCCTTCCTCTTGTCGAGGACACCCTTCAGGTGCTTCTTCTCGAACTTCTTCGTGGCCTTGAGGTTCTTCTTGGAGGAACCCATGGTGAACGGTTCGGACGGGGCCGGTCAATTGGGATCCTGCTATTGGGGAGTGGTGGGAAAGGAAGGAAGCGCCTGCAGGGACCGTGGAACGGGAACTTCAATGGCAGAACGCTCAGCAAAATTTTTGGAGGAGCTTATCTTATCGGCGAGTCCCGCTAAGCCATCTATGGCCTTAGCGCCACCTGCTGCCCCACGTCTAACGCTCAGGCTCCTGCTGCGGAATGGAACCTGGACACCCATGTCTGACTTTGTCTTGGAGGTGTGCCTGGCCACTGCAACACTCATTGCAGCTCAACAGCTCCCGCGAAGCTGTGCCTGACGACCGCTGATCGACCATGAAGCCGGCGACGATTCGAACCCAGCCGCAAAGATGATGCCCCGGCAGTCCTATGCGCCTACGCCGCATAGCTATATCCCAAATACGACCTTGTCAGCAACAATCAATCTCGATGAGGTACCGTGCCCGTTCTCTTGTTCTTCCACCGCCCAGCGAGCGACCATGTCATCTGCCCCGCCCCCCGCAGCGCAACGCAGCCATGCTAACATGACGATGCCTCGCAACAGGAGGTGAAGCTGGCCGACACCCGCGCCGAGCGCGACCTGCAGGACTCGCTCGCCGAGATCTTCAGCATAATCGTCACTCTCGACGAGCTCGAAAAGGCTTTCCTGAAGGACGCTATCCCCGAGGCCGACTACACCGAGATCTGCGAGCGCTCTCTGAAGCAATACAAGTCCATCCTGGCCGACGAAACCGTCGCGAAGGCCTTTGGAGGCCTGGAGGAGTTCAAGGCGGAATGGGATGTACGTGTCATTCCACATGCACCGAACGGCTACTATCTTGTTCATGAAACCAATGCTGACAACGTGATTCCACCAGCTCGAGGTCCCCCGCGCAACGGAGCGCATCCGCGTCGGCATGCCCTCAACAACCGTAAACGCCTCCTCCAGCGCCGCCCCAGCTCCCGCTGCTGCCGGTAATACCAGTGGCGCCTTGATTTTAGAGGCCACTCAGGAGTTCATTACCTTCCTCGACGCCGTCAAGCTAGGCCTCCTTTCCAAGGACCAGCTGCACCCCTTGCTCTCCGACGTCATCCAGTCCGTCAACAAGGTCACAGACCGCGACTTCGACAGCAGGGGCAAGATTGTACAGTGGCTCATTACTTTGAACCAGATGAAGGCTACAGATGAGTTGAGCGAGCAGCAGGCCCGTGAGCTGGAGATGGACATCCAGCAAGCCTACCAAGGATTCAAGAGCACTCTCACTTGATGATCTTTCCCGGGTTTCGAGAGAGGTGATAGTTCTTCTCTTTGCAAGTAGATACCATTGTAGAGCAATCATGCATGTGCCTTCTCAGCTCCAACCGTTGCGCTGCCCAGTGACCTTACTTTTGATGCCATGTTAACAAACAACGAACCCAAACGCCGACGTCTACACCAAAAACGTCCAGAAGCTGGGATACACAAACTCGTTCTCGAATATCCTCCTCACCTGCTCCAGCACGAACCTCTCCACCTTGCCCACGTTCTTGAGGCTCTGCTTCCCGCCGTCCCTCAACCCAATCTCGCTCTCGACCTGGATCTCCTGCAACAGCCCGCCAAACCTCTTCCCAGGCTCCGTGGGTCCCGCCTCGTCCACACCAACCGCAGTCGCAGCGTCCTCGGGGTTCAAGAAGCAAAAGTGCACCCTCTTACGGATATGCGCCATCACGCCGATCCCGTCAAACGTGAGACCTGTCACGCTCAGCTGCACGGGAATCCCCACAAAGCTGGGCATCGGGTAGTCGAGCAGGATCTCGGCCGTCAGCCGCAGCCGCACGTCGCCCGCGTACCGGATCCTGAAGACGGCCTGCAGATCCTCTGGCCTGGGCTCCCGGAACCGCGGCGCGTTTTCGTCCTGTTCCTCGTCGTCTTCCTCCTGAATCGGCGCAGAATCGGTAGGGACGTGTGTATCCCTTGTCGGCGGCCGCGACGCCCCGGCGGATGTGGGTGCCAACGTCGATACGCTCGCCTTCTCCCGCAGGTCTTGCAGCTGCTGTTGCTGGGCAAACGCCGCCGGGTTGAAGTCACTGGGCGATATCGAGCTCAACGAGGCATGACGGCTGTGGCTCGGCGAGTAGCCATTGAGCAGCGGCGAGCTCACGGGCGACACGACGGCCGAGGTGTCCAGCCTGTTACCCATATGCGCGCCAGCTACCGCCGCGAGAGGCGTCTGCGTGCCGGACCACCCCGTCCCGAGATGGGACTGAAAATAATGCAAATTCGACGTCCCGCCCAGAATCCCCGGCGTTGACACCCCCAAGAACGGGCTCGGAAAGTCGCCAGACTGGCCGCGGAGCGGATGCGTTCTCAGTCTCGGCGGCACCGAGATATCCTCCATCTGCCTCCTCCTCTCAGCCGCCCTCAGCTCGCTGGGCACCTGCTGCGGTGTCGGCGGCGTTGGCTCGGGGACGTCCTCATCTTCTTCCTCGTCGTCCTCAATGTCTGGGTTCTCTTCGTAGAAATCCGGCAGAGGGTCCGTGATGTCCTTGAGCTCCAGCTCGGGCGCGATGGCGCCGAATTCAAAGTCGTGTACCTTTACGGATTTGATGAAGCGCGGCAGTGGAACCGCCTGAAACTTTGTGTGGATGAAGTCGCGGATCCGGAGGGCCAGCGCCTCGCCATCGGGGCCCGTGGTGAGCGTCTCCCAGTTTAGATCTATTGACATTAGAGGTGTGCCGTGCCGTTTTTTTTGTGTGATAAGCAAATTTGAAATGTTTGCGACTTTGTAGAACCAGGCTCACGAAGTGAGATGAATCGACGTTGTTGTTTGAGTTGAACAGGGTTTGAGCTCTCTACCTAGGCTAGGTACATGCCAGGGTGCCTTGCTAACGCCGCTGAAAGCGTTTAGTGACCTACGCAGCAGCTCAGCGGCCCTAAATGGTGCCTGTGAATCAAGAGAACCACGCTACTGCATCCACCCGAGAATTACACGGCTTGTTCCACATCACGTCAATTCAAGAAATGCACCACCTCATGCCGAGACTATTCATGTAAAGATACCTTGGGGTCATTGATGTCATTACTGGGTATCTGAATTTCAAGGCCGTATATCATCAACGCCATGTCAGCTCCTCCCTTGCTACAGCACACTATCCCATGCTAACATTGGACTCCATGTTCTCCTTATTGCTTTCCATGTTCAAGTAAACGCCTCCAATGCAGTAATCCGTTGCGACTTTTCGAATGACGGGACTCTTATAAAAGATCGTTGAAGACTGGGATCGAAGCAGCCAACTCACTCAAGCTTGACATCAGATTCAAAACGCGGCCTCATGGTGTTGGCCATCTGAGGCGCGCCAAATTGATGCCAGCAGTTTGGAGCCTGAAGAATGTATCTATGTGATACGTTAGTTTATATGATGGCAACAATAATTAGAAGAGACGTACCTAGCCATAGCCTCTCGGAAGCGAGACTTGTACTCCTTCGGACTGGTGACTGTCGGGCGATTTCTGCCACCACCCGCGAACCCGCGGTCCTTGATCCAACTTTCGAGTTTCTTGTCCCATGTATACGTACGAATGCAATCGATGATGCCGACGACTAGCTCTCTCTTAGCCTCGTCGACTGCAATCATCAACGAATAGTCCATAACGTTCTGGCGTGCAAGGAACAGAGTGTCATTCCAGACCTGGACTGTTAGCAGTGCTTTGCAACAAAAATGGGTTTAAACTTACCGATGCTCTTAGGAGTTTCTTGGAATGCTCTCGCGCAAACAAGGGGGACTCATATATGAATTCTACCATGTTTTCGTCCAAAAGGACTTCGTTCTGTTCGCCTGTAGACTGAATCTTTCGGTTTCGCATGGAGCCTTTCAGATCGAAAAGACGAGTTGGGCCGCGATCGTAAAACAA
Organism: Colletotrichum chrysophilum; assembly: GCF_026319265.1. Taxonomy (NCBI): domain Eukaryota; kingdom Fungi; phylum Ascomycota; class Sordariomycetes; order Glomerellales; family Glomerellaceae; genus Colletotrichum; species Colletotrichum chrysophilum. Next base: position 458,961 of record NW_026517300.1, on the reverse strand, counting down.
ATTTTCCATGAGCAGCAGATCCAGCTTGATCTCGATACCTGTGACAGGGTTCTTGATAATGAGTTGAAAAAATCCCAGCATCTTTGCGATCACGGAGGGTAGATCGTGGAAGAGAGCCTCTGCCATGATGCCGAAGTAAGCTGGCGCGAATCTGAGGAAGGCGGATGTCTCAATGGGAGACAACCCCTTCAGCACGAGGCGATCGTCGAGAGTCTTGAGAAATACCGACTTGGTCTTGCCTCCCTTCGAGTCCCACTTCAGGCAACGAGAGAGGGATTCGACAATGCGATCCGCAACACCACACTTTCTACGCAATGCATCGAACTGCTCCGCGTAGAAGATCTTGCAGAGCATTGTTGCGGACCCTTCCTTGAATTGGTATTTGAGATGGGTTCCCGTGGCCCTGAGTAGGCTCTTCTCCAACTCGCCCTCTTCCATGACGAACTCACCGCCAGTGTCCGACATGCCTGATGACTTGCCATCCATGTTAGAAGCCTCGTAGTCTCTCTGAATTGCGATACGTTCTTGTCGACGAATATCGGCCAATTTAGTGCGGTAGTCATCTGAGCTTAGAGCGAACGCAATGACAGAACTTGGTTCGTCCTCTCTTACAATGACATCGGAGTCTAGGAAAATATGATCGCTGGCGTTGACTGGATAATCAAGCTGAGGCCAGCCGCTTGCCGATCTTTCAGCCCAGAAATTCGTAAGCATCTTCATGAGACTGGTCTTCTGGTGTTTTGGCAGTTCGAGAGGGATTTCCGTGCTTGGCTCCAGGGAGTCGGCTAGTTCCTTGACATCGGGCAGCAAGTCGTCTAGAATTGACTGTTCAGTATCACTCTGCCCTTCGTCATCAGAACCACCGTGACTGGCCGTGACAGTTGCAGTATCGTCGGTTTCGCCACCCACGTGTTGCTCTTCCGACGGAGGGGCGACTTCTGGCGCAAGTTGTGCCTCTTCGGCCGGTGGGTCAGGTGTCGGCTCAGTGTGGACCGTGTTGGGTGCCGGAGTAACAGGTGCCGTCTTAGGCTCAAGAATCTTGATGTCGTTATTGTGATCAGTTGTCGAAGGCCCAGGCTCCTGGACAGCATTGTCGATGTTGTGGTAGACTTCGACAATGGCCTTAGTTGCAGACCGTGGCAATCCCGCACGAGGTTGAGTCCCCTTCGCCAGACGTTTGCGACGATCTTCGCGTTGCCTCTCCTTCTCGAATTCGCGGCTCAATTGTTCAAAGTGTCGGGCAATTCTAGACACCTGTGACGACACATGTGAATCCTTCTTCTTGGTAATCAGCCGAGGAATCGAAGAGGGACCAGCTTTCCTATGGCTTTTCATTCCCAATGTGAGGCGGTCGAACGGCTTCTTGTCTATCTTGAAAGACGATTCGGTTGCGGTATCGCTGACATCCTTCGGCACTATTGACTTCGCAAAGCTTGGTTGGGATCTTGGCAGTGTCGAGGCAGGTTGTGAAAGAGTTCTAAGCATCGGGTTCCTGCGGGCGACAACTCGCTCTGGGTTCGGTTTCGGCGGTGCCTCGACCGGCTCCCCCGTTGATGGCGTTCCGGCGCCCATGGCTTGTTGCTCACGACGAATCTGCTCAACCTTTTCAGACAGAGATATTCCAGTCGAAACAGTCGTGAGCGGGGGCCTGGACCCGGGAGAGGTCGGTTCTGCCGTGCTGGGAGATCCTGATATTTGTTCGTTCTCTTCGGTTATAGCGATAGAGAAGGGCGGTTTGACGGTGGGCGACCCAGGTGTGGCAAGGTCGAGAGGTTCTACCCGCTCCAGCACAACTTCTGCAGGTGTGCTAATCTTGCTGTCTTCGGACGTAGACTCCTCAGTGGCAATCTCTTTGTTCTGCTCCATTTGCTCCCCTGCCTCTGGCACAGCAGCAGGAGCAGAAGTCGTGACTGAATCGATCTCGGGCTGCTTTTCTGCCAGCGACTCCTGTTCTTGCTCCTTCGTCTCCTCTGCTCCTTGCTCTTCGGCTTTTGCTGCATCTGTGTTTCCATCACCGCTGGGTTCACTCGCATCCGTAGGTTGTGTCGAAGCCTTCTCATCAACATCCGAGAACGTCTGTGAGGGGGGCTCTCCAGTATCAACGGTCGATGCCGTGCCGTCAGTTGAAGGCAGCGATTCTCGAGACTCGTTGTCCGTGAAAATCTTTTTGAGTTGAATCATTGTCAGCTGCCGCAAATCCTTGTCAGGAAGGAAATCGATCTCGAATTTGGAGAATGCAGCATCCCAGTCGCCAGCTTTTTCCAGCATCTCCCTGACGATTGCGTTGAAGGGAATAACCTCGTAGTACTTGGAGTTAACGTAGGTCTCCTGAAGTCGGCGGATCAAAGCTATCTGGTCCTCCTGTGCTTTCTTGGCCAGCCTGTCGACTTCTGCCTTACAAGCATCTGCTTTCTCAGGGAGAACACTGTCGATGCGAATGCTCTTGATCCGAAGTTTGACGGAGTTGACGAAGCGCACCCATCTTTCTTCGATTTTATTAAAAATCTCGTTCTTGAGCTTCAAGTCATTCTCGACCTTCCATGTGATCCGAGCTCTGGGTACAATGATCTCGAGGAGATCAATGGGATCGTGGTGAATTCTGATCCACGTATCACGGTGCTGAAAGTAGCGGATGTGATCTCGATGATGGTCGTGGGCACAGCCCCTCTGATCGTGAAGTCGCAGCCCCCTACTCCAAAAGAGAAGCTCAAGATACTTTCCGAAGGAATATTTCCAGGTGCTGTCTGACATGGCCATTTCTGGAGAGTCCTTTTTGCAAATCTTGCAGTAGCTCCACATGGATATACCGTCTACTAAACGGCGCTGTTTGGGAGCCGCTGGCTCAACGAAGATGGTGACACGTGACTCATCATGCACGTATGTACGGTGATGTTCAGTCATCTTCCGGTCACAGCCATTTGCTGTACATATTGAATCCTTGTTGAGACAGAGATCTTCAATGTACTGGCCCAAAGTGCAGTCAGGGTCCATGCTTCCGCTGTCATCGACATGCTCGTCGTAGAATCCGATCGCGATCAACCCAGGTTCCGAGCATGGGATCTTGGTCTCTGTGCATATTTCCGAGTACAGCACAACAATGTTCTGATGCGAGTAAGGATCGAAGAGATCCAGGTTGCCCTGAATATAGTTCTCCCACTGTCTTGTCTGAGTCTGATAGTTGTAAAGCGCCTTGTCATACTCAGCGTCGTGGACGGCGTGGAGTACTTCCATGATCTGCCGCGGGGCCTGCTGTCCAATCGCATGGACCATCTCGGGCTTGATCAGTTGGAACTTTTGCGACTTGGACTTTTCGGCATCTGTCTGTTCCTCTATAACGTCCTGATCTCTCAATCGTTTCAGGTAAACCAGACGTCGTTCTTGCTCGCGAGCTTTCATGAGCAGATAAGGCTGTGCAAATTTAACAAATGGTGAAGCAGAAAGAATCTTCGTCTCATATCTAGCAACCATGTCGCTGTAGTACGTTGGCATCGGCACGTCTTCGGGCACTTGAGATTCGGGGGACGTAGGCGGGACGTGAGATGCGTGCAAGGACACAAGAGGGGGCCTCTCTTCCACGGATGGCTCCTCAGTCTGTTCGGTTGATACGGTGCCTTCGGCGGTGACCATTGAAGTACCGTTGCTGGTCTGAGAAGGCAGCTCGGGGGTCGACGTACTGACAACTGCAGCGTCCTGCTTCGCGCTCTCAACGGACGCGCTTAGAGATCGCGGAGCATCCTCCGGAGGTTGACGAAGGGATGATGCCAATGAAGATGCTTCATCGATCTCAGCGGGCAGCTGGATATACTCATCTCGCATCAAGCATGTTTCCAGCTTCAAGTTGTAGACGACGTAGACCATGAACTCCGTGATCTTCTTCATCTTTGACAAGACTTCAGTAGAGTCCCCACGGAGGGCGATGGTGCAGCCAAGCTTCTCGGAGCAGCCCGACAAAAATATGTATGTTTTCTTCTTGCCCGGATAGCTTTTGTTGACGTAGGTTTTGACCTCGAAGCCGCCAGACCTTCCAACCTGGACCTGCAAGGCGAGCATGTCGAGCGAAGAAATAATGTCTGTTTCCGCACACCGTGATACGGCTTCAATCACTGACGGTTTCACGTTGTACGCAACCGCGATATTAGCCTCAGAAAGATACTGTAAAGCAACACCAGAAACAGACTTTTCGCAGAGCAGTAGCTGAGGGCGCAGATTGATGATGCGATTGACGACGATTCGCAAGAACTCCTTTTCTTGTTCGATGACTGGCTGGAGGCTCATGAAATGCTGTTGGTGCCTCTGGTATTCGATAGGGAACGATACGATGACAATACGTGGGTTGATGATGCGGCGAGGCATGCTCTTCAGGGCGAGGTTCTTGGTGAAGATGACGCCGGAAACGTAGCTGGTGTCGCCTGGCTTGCCCCCCGGAATCTTCTTGAGTTTGACGTAATGGCGGATGTCCATATCGTCGCCAGCCCTAATGTCGGGCGTAACGTCATCCGTACATTGAAGCAAGATCGGAACTAGAGCCCTTTCCCAAGCGGGTACGTTGGGAATTCCTGAATCTTCGAGCAACTGATGTAGGAGTTTCTTCACATGGAGCATGCTCGACGGGTTCAGCTCCACCTGCGGCTGCTTGTCGTCTTGCATGGAGTCGCTCCTGGTCAGCTTAGTAGCTTCTATGGCGGGATTCTCGATAGTGAAGACATTTTCGTTAGATGCCGAGGGTCCTTTGAATATTCCAGATTTCGGACGTGGAGACCGCATTTGATGGCTCACATTGCTGAGATTGCGTCTCCTTGCTGGCCGACCATGGCCAATGAGGCTACCGGAGCCGGCGTTGTCATCCATTCCTCGACTCGTGAAACTCAAGCCACTGACACTTTTTTCTCCTCGGCCGAGCCTGTGTCTCCTGCCCGCGCTCAAGAATGGCCCAAAACTGGACTTTTCGTGATCGTAACTTGACGGCTGCAGATCAGCACTTGACATTGTAGCAAATATGCTCATTTGCTCGTCACCACTGGACTCGTCTGACATGTAGGCAGCCAATTCTGGGTCGATGATATTGTCATCGTGAAATGCCGGGTACTTTGGTTTCTTGGTCATTTCATCGGTAATGCCTTTGCGGAAGGGAGCGCTGTTAACATCTGGCGCTGGCATTGGTTTAAAGCGTGCCAGGAAGTTATTATGATGTTTTGAATGATGGCGCTTGTGACCTGACGACTGCGGACGGTTCGCGGAGGTCAGAGATCTGAGTGAGCGAGACGAGCTCGGACGACTTAGTTGCGGCGCATCAATCTCAAGAATGGCAGAGTTCCTGTTCGAGTCGTTGATTCGTCTGGTGGCAGGAATGGCCATCATTGGGGTCTGAACAGATCTGGCGTCATTCAAGCCCTCCATCTTGTCCGCAAAACTGGGCTCTTCAACCTCAGCTTCGGCCTGCGTGACCTTGGGGGTCGCCTTGGTTTGTCGGAAAATAGCCGGCAGAAATGAGTCATCACCAGAGTCTTCAGAGCCGCTTCCTTCGTAAAGCCGCTGGTTGATGACTTTCAGACATGTTTTGCATACTCGCAGAGTACCAGTCATTCCAAACTTTGAGGCCGGAATGATGGAAGTGCACTTGGAGTCGAAGATGCAGCCACAAGTTCTACAATGGTGTTTCCGCCTGAATGCCGAGAACGGTTGGCCACAGATGAAGCACTCTTTGCACGTTTCGTCCGCCATCCAGAACTCCTTGCTCAGCACTTGTCGCCGCATACGATCGAGCCTGGCGTTGACTTGCTCTGGCGCGCCCTCATTAGTCGTTGTCCCAGGAATTCGGAGTACCCCAGTCCTTCCATGCTTCGGTTGAGAGTCGTGAGCGAAAGAGTCATGATACACTGAATCGTGTGCCGAGGTGCTGATTGGGCTTGGCTCCGCGGTGACATGCTCCATAGACGATGATCTTGAAGGCGCATACCCAGGCGATCTTGAGCGGCTGATTCGATCAATAACCGCCGGTCGCTTAGGCGCGATAAGCATTGATGCAGCCGAAGACACTGGTGATCGAGGGTCCGTCGTTTGCAACTTAGGTAGCGGCGGAGCATTGGCCTTGATAGGGCTCAGAGGCTTTTCAGCAGGTCCATCAACGCCTACCAGCCGGGAGCTTGCATGGCTTCGATCTATGGCGGCGGTTGGCTTGGGCTCGAGAACGTCAAACTTATGGGAGCTGTCGGAGCCTATGACAAGTGGTCGAGGATCAGGCTTGCTGATGCTGCGCCTGCCAGATGACCGACTAGGACCGTCTTCTGCGAGCGGCAGGCTTCTTGTCGCCGTGGCGGGCGCGACCTCCGGGTTGATAGCCGTGACTGCTGACGCTTTGGCAACACTGGGCATACTTTGTCGGCTCGAGGTGCTTGACTTGGATGCTGTCATGGCAGATATGGAGGTGGCCTTGGAGGACTGAGGGGGCTGAGACTGGCTATCCGACATGGCGGTATTTACTCCCGAAGAGGTGGTCGCCGTCATGGGCCCATCATTAGAGTTGAAAGAAGAGCTCGTGACAGCACTCTCGACGCGAGCAAGGGAGGCTGCCGGAGTCTTGGTCGAGGTGACCGTGCTAGTGCTACGCTTCGACGCCGCGTCGAAACTGTCGGCATCATCCGTATCCTGTGTCCTTGCTCCAACGGCACCGACGGCCTCTTTCAGGCGACTATACAGACCACTGAGCCCGTTCTGAACCAGCTCGCCAGTCAGCGCCTTGGTTTCCGTCGTGGGGAGGGAGGCGGGAGGCGGAGCGAAATCGTTGAAGGTTGTCAGAGAGTCGGACTGGCTCGCTGACGTATGTATCCGGTTGAGAGTATGGGCCAGCTGGTCTTTATCGGCCTGCGAGGCGGTAGATATTGAGTTGATGGAGTCATGGCGGCTCCTAAAGCCCGGGGGCGTCGAGAGGACCGCGGGAGAGTTCACTTTCGGGGTGGTGTTGCTGGCCATCTTGCGCAGAGGCAGAGATAGAACAGCTAGGCTATGAAGGATTCGTGGGGGTCGCTACGACATCGGAGGCAGTGTATGCGTAGCCGGACCTCAGAGTGACATAACGGCGGAGAGAAAATGCGGTGTCGTGAGAAGCTTCCAACGCCAGTCCTTCTCCTCGTCGTCTAGTCCTGCCCGGGTCGTACAGTGTGTGTTCGCAATGCGCCGGATGAAAGAGACGCGTTCGGCGGCGGGGGCCCGTTGAAGAAGGCTCTCGTGTTCGTGGTATTTATGCGAAGGCAAGTATCGGATCGTCTCGACAGGGTCGGTGGTCTCGGGCGAGATCAAGGGTCCAAGGAGGGGCGCAGGTGACGAGGAGGAGAAACGACGTGGCGAAGGTGTAGGTCAGGCTCTAGGTAGTTGTGTAGGTAGGGCGATGAAGGAGAAAAGGGTGTGGTGTGTCGTCTAAGGTAGGTATGTATGCCTAGCACGCTTAGGTAGTCTGCAGTGGGAGCTAATGTCTTCAAGTCGGCACCGGGTTCTTTTTAGAGACGGACCATCCGTGAGCCAGCAAGCACTATCCCGTCAAGGTCTAGGCCCGGGTGGCCCAGCGGCTGCCAAGTTGGTGGAATCGTCAAACGGGGATGACGAAGCTGATGGTGGTGGTGGTGGTGGTGCAGTGGGCAGTTGGCAGTCGGTAAGTCCAAGATACAAGGTCTGCGTTGTACAGCCGGGCTTACCAAGAGTGATGCCTTAAAATGGTTGGCTTTGGGGATGTTTGGGGGGCATTCGTAGGACGGATCAAGAGCCGTTGCGGCGGTAGTAGCAGTGCATGTGGATGTACCCGGTACCCGTTCCGACACTTGCCCAGCGGCCACTGCGACCCACCTGTACAAGGTACGTACTCTGCCTCTGCCTCTGGAATTGCGCACCTTTGATCCAGATGCCGTGGTGTCTTCCCTCAGAAACCAGAGCTCGGGCCAAGTGCTACCTAATCAGTGCTGCCCCACGTCCCCAAGTCGGGCGGGCTGTCAGCCAGGACCCCGCAGTGCCAGGCATGTCGCTATGTGACCTCAGGTAGGCGCACGCTGGAGGGGACTTTAAGGGTTGACACCAAAAAACGCGTTTTCGGCGCGTCACCTCCAGCAAGCTTCCCACCCGCCCAGCTCTTCAACAAGTCCCGTCGTCCACGGGGTAACGACTTGAAGTGACACCTCTCTGGGCCACCTCATGTTGAGGCTTGGATTGGTGACTTTAACTTCTGACCAGACCCATCCGTTTCCAGCTCAGGTCCCCGAAGTCAACAAGTTTCCCATTTGTTGACCTTTCTCTCGATCATTTCCAACACCCTTACCAGCATCAACCCAGGCACTTGCGCCAAAGTGAGGCGATCTACACTTGCAGCACAGATGCCAATCAGCACAGTTTTTTCCTCCCACCAACATAGATCACATCCATTGTCACAATGACTGGTCTGGGAGGCAGTCCGGGCTCTTCCGCGCCTCAGTCCTTCAAAGCACTTCTGAGTGAAGGTAACACCATCAGCCGGAACCTTGCAAAGGTGCCCAAGGACCAGCAAAAGCTCCTTGACAGACCTGGCTCCTGGTTCACATCTCACAAAGACACCAATGGACCACCTAACCTCCCTGCCGGGGTCCTTGAAAGCCTCAGAGAATTCCACGCAGCCCGTACCCTTCCACCCCCGGCACAGAAGCCAAGAGCACCTGTCTCGAGTGTGCCTTCCCCGACGGGAAACGCAAGACCAGCTGTTGTTCACAACTTCTCTGATCATGGGCAGTCTTCTTCATCTTCTTCCTCTCCTCCAGGAACCCCGGTCTCCTGGCCTTCATCTCCAGAACGCCCTCGACATTCGGCCAACCAACCCGCATCTCCGACCCTTTCCATCAAGTCTCAAATCGGAATCGAAAGTCAGCTTCCTGCCACAGCAGCAACGGCAAACCTCCCAAGCAGTCCTCCCCAGTTTTCATCACCAAGCATACCTGCCCCCAAACGCTTCGATCCACCGGCCAACTTTCCTCAGCCAACTTTGAAGCGCCGCCGTGTTGAGGAATTCCCATCCAGCAGCGGCGGGTTCGAAGACGAACTGGAAACAGCCATTCCGAACGCACTTTTCCAAGCAACGCCGCCCATCAATCGAATCGCAGCCCACCTTTTGACGAGGTCTGAAGCTGCCACCAGCCCCCCGTGCGGACAAGGAGGCATGGTTCCATCAAGTTATAATGACGGGCGAATGACTTTCAAATCATCGACTCCTAAGGAGAGGCGAAACATGAAACTTATCACCTTCGATTCCTCCCCTGGGGCATCCACTGCTGATCGCCCGCTCGAAGCAACGCCAGATGAGTTGCCTACGATTCCTCTTTCTCAGCCCCGAGAGAATCGTGTACCGGTATCATCAGGCCCCTGCATCGCCTCGACATACGCGGCCGACTCCCACCAGTCCGCTCAAGCGCCCCAAGTTGTTCACGATACCCCGGGTGCTCCCAGAACCCTCGCACGCGCTCCAGGAGCTGAGAATTTCTTGGCTTCACAAGCAGAACCTTCGGGTTCGAAGTCAAGCACAGGTCTCCCGGAGGCCACAATTACAGACGAGCAGAGGGCAACAATTGCAGAGGAACGGGATCCCATGATCATAGAAGATGCTGAAGAGGAGACTATTGGCATGGAAAAGCCAGTGCTACGCGTGAGTATGGACGATCCCGTACGTTGGAAGAAGGCAGATGACAAACGGGAACTCATCCAGTGGTTGAATGACAATTGGGCGGAGTCCGACTGGCTTCCGCCGCTTTTGCAGGAGTATCGATCCACTCTTTCCTTCAGCAGTCTCAAGACCTTGCAGAATATCACCAAGCTAGCCATTGATGGAGGAGTTGATCTTTTGAGTCTATGGGCTGAACCCGACGGCTGTCTTTACCGCATAATCTCGAGGCAAACCAATGGAAAGCTCTCCTTTCCTGAAGATCTGAATCACGAAGCTCTTGAGCCTTTGGCGAAGGCTTCACGACTGGCAAGAGAGAGAAGAGCTGCGCAAACCGCCAACCCCACTGCGCTACAACGCCAACCAAGTGGCGAGCCTTTTGCAGTCGCAGCTCCCGTCAGAGACGAAGCGGCTGTGGAGAACGCAGAAAACGACTCAGCGAAATCAGGCAACATGTTGCTTCCATTGCATGCTCCTAGAGAGGAAACCTTGGAATGCTTCTCGCAGCAACCCGCAAAGGCTTTCCAGAACGCATACCCGTCTTTCACAGGGAGTGTTGCCGATTTTGTCAGGGCGTGCATTGTGGTCAAGGGACTTCAGCGCAAGCATCAGCTTCCCAAATGGCTGTACGATGACTTCATCCGGGCATTCGTGGACGATTACACTTCATATATGGATGAAGTAGATAAGTCGTCCTCTATTGCAAAGCCAATGTCAGCCATAAGATGGTACGTGGCCAATGTTGACCGGCCCGTCTATCAAAAGGAAGTGGTAACGGCCGAGAATCTGGATCGAATCTTCGAAATCTACTCCGAAGAGGTCGGAGAAGCCAAGAAATGGCTCTTGAATGGAATTTCGTCTTCGCCAATTGTTCTTGAAACGCCGCAGAGGCCGGCCGCGAATGTCTCGATGGCGAGAAAGCACGCTTCACCGACGTTGCCAGTAGCCAGTATGCGGAAGGATGACACGAAGCAACCGCCCAGCGCCTCTGGCACTACGGTCCCCCGCTCGCCTGCTGAAGGTTTGCGTTCGCCTAGGGAGGTGCAAGCTGCATCAGAGGTCGTTCAGGCTCCCATAATTGGAGAGCAGACCAGCGATGAAGCCTCTCTACCCGAACCAAAACTGGACCCCAGCCGACAAGACAAAGGCAAACAACGAATGGCAGCAGAGGAACCTCCGCGTCGTGTCTCTCCAATCACACCAACGCTGCGACGTCAAAAGTCACCTACTTCAAATAATGATGATCTGGTTTTCGCTTCGAGCCACCCGCGATCTCGCCCTACATCAGTCCAAGCGGCCGGTCCAGAGAAGATTATCAAGCATGAGAGCCCAACGGCCCATCGTACTTCCCCTCTTGATCGGTCTACTCCACAGAAGGTCCCCGCCATCGACCAAGCGAATGGGACCTTGTCAGAGAGACGGCGGACTGGAACCGTTGCAGAGACGCCACCGCCAGCACCGAAGACCGCGGCCGCCTTTCCTGGAAACAAAGTGACATCGGGAGCGGGGAAGACTGCCGTGCGTCGAACTCTACCCGCTTCATTCGATTTCGACCCTCCTTCGCGTCCTGCGGTTAGCAGCCCGGCACGGAGTACCCTCTCCGCTTCTACCCAAGACGCACGAGCCAAGAAGCCGAAGAAAACGGAGAAGGAAAAACAGGAGGCGTACAGAAGAAAGATCGCGAAGCTTTTCAAGCAGGGACGTCTTCCTGGATCCACTCCTGCGCCTAAAGGCGGGGATGCTTAAGCTGTCTGCGGAGGGTGTTCCAGGAACACGCAGCTTGTCTGATGCCCGACGATTCACATGACGGTGACGTTAGGTGTGATTTGGTTCTGTCCATGTTACTTGGGAGGAAGTTGTTTGGTGCTTCACGCGGGATGAGAAAGAGGAAAATGTCTTCAGTGTTACACATGTATGATACCCCAAGCTTGTGATATTTGTAGAGTTGTATTAGACTATAATGGTACGGACTCAGTTATGGTACTCTGAAAGCAAAAGTCAACTCTGAATTGCTCAGGCAATCAATCTGTCTAGACTGGATCTAGTGGTGCTTTTCGCGCGACCGGCTCTCTGAAGAGTCTTGAAGGTATCTAAATGCCCCTTGTAGAAAACATTTGCCAAAGTCGATAATCCCGTTACAAATTGGCGTTCGTTATCCGATTCGTTCGTAAAAAAGTTGTGTGATTTCGTCGCAGCAAGCAAGCATGACTCCGTTTTACAGTTTACACCAAAAAAATGCCCGGTGGTGTGAAATTTTTCCCATTGGTTTTGCCCCATCATTCGTCTTCTCCCAACTGGTGTGGTCGTTCGTTTCTCTCATATCGATATTTGGTATTCGTTTTTGTTCGTTGCCGTGGTTTGGTTTAAAAAAAAAAAGTCATCTCATCTTTGTCGTCGTTGTTTTTCCCTCTTTGTTCAAGTAGAGTCGTCGGACGACTGGGCCTCAGCCTCGGCCTGCTTGGCGGCGGCCTTGGCCGCCTTTGCCTCTCTCTGCTTCTCCTCCTCTTCGGGCGTCAGGGTCTTGAGCTGGAGGGCGTGGATGCCGCCCTCGCCGGACATCTCCTCGCGGAGCAGGGCGTAGATCATGCGGTGGCGGGCGGATTGCATCTTGGTGCCGAAGGCGTCGGAAACGATGACCAGTCTGTGAGGCCATTGGTGTAAGTAAAAGGAAGCCCGTTGCTACACCCCTCGCGGGGGATGCTCACCTGAAGTGTGTCTCCTTGGAGGTTTGGCCTTGCATGGCCTTGTGGTGGCTGTGAAGGTGGGAATCGTTGTAGATTTCGAGGGTGGAGGGAGAGAGAGCGGCGGTGACCTTTTGGGAGCATGTCAGCAAACATTTTCGTCTCGTCGACTTGGAGGGGGAAACGTTCGTACCTTGGCGCGAATTGTGTCCTCGATGGGAGTGGTGGACGACATGTTTGGCGGTCTGGCGTTAGCCGAGAAACCGAGGGCGTATCTGCGCAACATTGGTATCGGTATTTGAGTGTAGGTCTTTGGTATGTGTAGTGTTGTTGGTGTTGTAGTGAATCCTCCGGTCAAACTCCCAATCCTGCCGACGAAGGGGCGGAATGTGTTCATGGGGAATAAGAAGAGAGGGGAAAGGAGAAAAGAAGGAGAGAAGAGGGAGGGACTTGAAGTAGTATGAAGGCGTGTGTCGCAAAAAGGAGGTGAGCAAGGTGTCCTGGCGTACCTTGGAGAGAGCGTGTGGTGAAAGAGTGGATGGAGACACGGCGGCGGAGGTCAAGGTCACGGCAAGCAAGCAAGCAAGCAATCGAGCAGGCAAGCAGGGCCAGGAACAGACAAGACAAGGACAGGGAATAAGCAAAGTTGCGCGCGTGTACTGGATAGGGATTTGCTAGCCCAACAGCTTTTTTCGGTTTAGGTACGGAGGGCGCGGTGTGGACTGGTACGGGTACGGGGAGCAAGAGGCGACAGAGAGGATGGACGTGGAGTGTGTAGCGTAGACCGAATGTGCGGTAAGGCTTCAGGTACGGTTGCAAGGTTGTTGTTGTGTGCGTGCGTGTGCGTGTATGGGAGGAGGAAAAAATTAGAGAGGTGCGGCAGCAGATTTTCGTCAAACACCCCGGGACGGGGGGTGAGGGGTCCAGAAGAAGTTTCGGTGTGTCGGTGAGAAAAGAGCGGCATGCGGGATGGCCTTGGCAGGCAACATGGCACCGGGATGCCGGCCAATCAGCGGGCCGGGAAGCGCGCCTCTGTCCTTCCGGTTGGTAACCGGCGGACCCCACTCCCAGGGAACTCACCTCCAGTCTTTCCAGAGCCCAGGGAAGACAAGGGAGCGGCGGCCGGGGAGGAGAGTCGGGTGGGAGTGGGAGGGCACGGGGGGCGTTTGTTTTACAGAAAACTTCACCTCAGACTCTCTCCATCATCCATCCACACTGATGAGCGTTGCGTTTCCAGGTTCTCTACGGCTTCGCTGGCCGGGCCCACGGGTTGGGTCGGGCTGTTCTTTGCAACCAGGTCCATGGTGCCAGATGTGCCCATCGCCCCTCCAAGCGGTGCCCTTCCATGGTTCACCTTCTTTTTTTTTTTTTTTTACTTTTTTTCCGCCCCCTTCTCCCCGTGTTCCCGCCGCTTGGCTGACACCTTTGGGTTCAGCTTCTTGCCTACCATAGTACACACCCTGGGCCTGGCGCCAGGCCTTCCTCGTGTGAGTGTGAGGTGAGGTGGTTAGCTTTGCTTTTGCATTGGATTCTGGTTCGCTGTTATGCCCACCGCCCTTCTTCTTTGCTTCTTTCCACGGACCATCTGCCCCCTTGTCAAAACCCGTGGTGTGTCCTCCCCATGCCGGTCCCGTCACATCCCAATGGACGGTAAAGGGATGATGAGGAGTCACATTTACGATTTTAGTGCGCAGGGTGGGCCGGGCTGGAAGAAGGCTAGAAAGCCATTGGAAGACGTTGGACAGAAACGAACCGGGGGGTCCAACGCGGTGACCATCTCGAACATTTGTTGACCGTCCACAGCATGGGCTGCATACCGCCCGCGCGGAGTGGGAGAGGCTAGTGTCCTCTGAGAGAGAGCTCAGAGGAGTCACTCACTTGCTGGCGGCAGAGGACGCACGCAGAGAAACGCTCACCGCGTGTTTCCCAACCCCCGTCACCGTCCCCTCGTCACCGTCACCGTCACCGCGCATCCCTTCCTCTGACATCTGCGAGCACGAGGCCTTGCGGGCACCACAGCACAGCTCCGCTTTAGCGCAAGGCACCATTGGCACCTGATCACAAAAAAAGGCGTGTCCAGATATCTGCTTTTCCCTTCCCATCCCCCAAGCACCCAAAGCAAGGCCCAAACGCCCCCGTCGGCCGTCCCAGACTTTCTATCTGTTGTTGATTCACAATGTCGCCAATGCACGAGGGCGGAGAATAACTGAGCTTCTAAATAGGACGACGTGGGCCTTGCATGGAACTCCAAGAGTCCAGGAGTGAAAGTGCGGTGGTGACGTGTGATTGCGGCGCCGTTTTGCAGCGGCAGAAGCAGAAGAAGCGCAGCAAGCAGGATGTAGCAAGCATCAAGCAGGAGAAAGCAGCAGCAGCAGCAGCAACGGCCTCACATGAGCAGAGCGAGCCGAAGTACCGACGGTGAGGAAGGTGAGTCGACAGGAGAGATGGGCAGCATCAAGATGTACGGATACGTAGCCGACATGCGCACAGAGGCACACGTCTTGCCTTGTCCTTCATCTTCTTCTCAACTTCACCCCCATTTCTGTCCGTCTCATCCCTCTTGAGCTACAGAATGGAACCCTATGGGACGCTACGCGATGGAGGGACGGATAGGCACCTCATCCCAAAGGTCCGCCGCCTCAAACGGTCCCCACTAACGTTTCTCAACGCTCGGCGTGCTGCGGTGATGTAGTAGTGTTGTTGACTGTTTCCATGGATGTGACGATGTGACGATGGTGTTTGCTGCCCGCCGTGCTGGTGTAGAGACTGGACTGGAACATCTGATTATCCCATCTTCATTCATACCCTGCCCGCGTCCCACGACATTGGATGAACTTGGAATGGTGGGCATCTCCACCCACCTCACCTCACCTCACCTCACCTCACCACGGTCCTTCACCAACATGGAAGTCACAGCAGCCGCCATCACGGCCTCCGTGGACCACAACTTGCGCCGGACACCACACTGTACCCGCGGCGCACGCACACCCTCGACTCCCACTGTCCTTCAGAGAACCGTTCCACCGCATCACAGACCAACCACACCACCTCAGAGTGCTCCAAGCTTCTCGACGCCCCGCTAAGCAAGCCACAGTTTTCCGTCCGGTCTTCGGCAGATCCAGCCGGCGGTCCTGCAGAGAAGTCCGATCCGGGACCTGACAGCGCCGCCGCAGACCACCCACCACCACTTACCACTGCTACCAGTACCAGCACAGGAAGGGCCAAAAAAAAAAAAAAAAAAAAGTTCCGACGGCACCTCATACACCACGACGCTGCAGACTGCACTGCACTGCACTGCACTCTCACCTACCTAACCCGACTCCCGAGAGCAACACTACCTTGCCTTGCCTACCACATCGACGGGGTCCGTCCCCCCCAATATCCACTCCGGCCTCCGATCCCTTAATCATAACGCAATTGATAACGGACGCATATCAATCTTGATCCCCCTCCCCTTTCCCCCACCCATGTTGGCCTCCGGTTTGCGGAATGTAGCACGACGGCCCGGTTGCTGCTGCTGCTGCTCCCGAGCATCGCCAACAACACCGTTCTCAGCCGCCGCCGCCGTCATCGCCGCCGGAGTACCGTCCGCAACCTACAACAACCTTCCCCCGCGTCTCAAAACATCCCGATTCTTCGCTGCCGCTGCGCGCGCCTCGCAATCCCTCAGAATGGCTTCCACGACATCCCTCCCGAGGCTGCCCCTCTTCGACGCCATCTCCCGCCACGACCCCGAGTCCACCGCCGTCGTCCACTCCCTCTCCGGCCGCCGCTTCAAGTACGGTGAGCTGCTCGGCGATGTGCGCCGCGCGCGGAAGCAGCTGCTCGAGTCGTCCGGCAAGCCGGACCTTAACGGCGAGCGCATCGCGTTCCTGGTGGAGAACAGCTACGACTATGTAGGTAAGCCAAGAGATCGCAATAACTGCCAAACCCTCCTTTCACATAGGCCATTGAAATACGAACATTGCTCCTGACACTCTATGCGCTTCTCCGCAGTAACCCTTCTCGCCGCCTTCGCAGCCCGATCCATCGCCGTCCCCCTCTCGCCGGCCTTCCCCGCGGCCGAGCTCCAATACATCCTCAACCAGAGCGAAGCCTCGCTCCTGGTGTCCTCGGCCAAGTTCGCCGCCAAGGCGAAGGAGGTCCTCGCAACAGAGCTCGTCTCGAAGCCCGCGCAGCTCGAACTCGAGAAACACCCGGGTGGTGCCCCGCACGAGCAGGTTGAGCTGGACAGCCCTGACGCCGGCGGTGCGGGCATGATGCTCTACACCTCGGGAACTACGAACAGACCGGTACGCAGGAAGAGCCATTGAGTTTCAATTTTGGATATTGAACAGCAAGCTAACATCCCCACCTAGAAAGGCGTCTTGCTCCCTCAGTCCGTCCTGACGGCGCAGTCCAAGTCCCTCATCGAGGCGTGGAACTACACCCCGGCAGACCACCTCCTGCACGTCTTGCCCCTACACCACATCCACGGCACCGTCAACGCCGTCCTCACGCCCCTCCTCGCCGGCTCCACGATCGAGTTCATGTTCCCCTTCAACGCCGACGCCGTCTGGAAGCGCCTCGCCGCGCCCTTCATAACCTCAAACGGCACAAACGGGACCAATGGCACGAACGGGACAAACGGTGTCAACGGAACCCACGCACCACCCCCAAAGGAGAAGATCACCTTCTTCACCGTCGTGCCAACAGTCTACTCCCGCCTCCTCGCCACCCACAAGGCCCTCCCACTCGACCCCGAAGAGCCCACCCGCGAGGCCGTCTCCCCGAAACACATGCGCCTCGCCATCTCCGGCTCCGCCGCCCTGCCGACCCCGATCAAGGAGGCCTGGAAGATCCTCAGCAAGGGCAACGTCCTCCTCGAGCGCTACGGCATGACCGAGGTCGGCATGGCCCTCAGCTGCGGCCTCGACTTCGCCGACCGCGTCGACGGCAGCGTCGGCTGGCCCCTGCCCGGCGTCGAGGCCCGCCTCGTCGACATGGACACCGGCGCCGTCATCCCCCCGGGCGAGGACGTCGACCCCGCCACCGGCCGCGAGCGCTCCGGCGAGATCCAGCTCCGCGGTCCCACAATCTTCAGAGAGTACTGGCGCAACCCCGAGGCCACCGCCAAGGAGTTCGTCGAGGGCGAGGACGGCCGCGGCAAATGGTTCAAGACGGGCGATGTGGCCGTGCGCCGCCGCGTCGACGGCGCCGGGCTCAACGCTGCGCAGGCCTCGTGGGCCAAGGGCGACATGTACTTCATCCAGGGCCGCAAGAGCGCCGACATCATCAAGACGGGCGGTGAAAAGGTCAGCGCCCTCGAGGTCGAGCGCGAGCTGCTGTCCCTCCCCGAGGTGGCCGAGGCCGCTGTCGTCGCCGTCCCCTCGGGCAAGTGGGGCAGCAAGGTCGGCGCCGTCGTCATCCTCAACAAGGACGTCGTGCCGCATTGGTCGCCCATGGCCATGCGCAGGGCCCTCCGAGATCGGCTTGTCAACTACAAGATCCCGCAGGTCCTCAAGGTCGTCGACCACATCCCGCGAAACGCCATGGGCAAAATTAACAAGAAGCAACTGGTCCAGGCCGTGTTTGAAGACCAGTTTAGCGGTGATGAAATGTAATAATATTTGCTGTGCACATATATCCGTAGACAGGTACACACTTGTTCGAGTAGGGGAACCATAGATTTGAGATAGAGAAAAGAAGACATGCCACCCTCACACGATCGTCCGAACAAGCTGGGACGAATTGTTCCAACGGCGCTCATGTTGAATAGTCCGGTGATTCTGCCGACCTCGTCATCGATTATGTTCCCTGTCAGCTAGTACAACTTGCATGCTGTCACTCAAGGTGAAAGGAAGTAGGACGTCCGACGCAATGTCCGCAAGTCTAAGCGCCTCACATAGGGGACATGGCGACTGGCCTAAAACCTAGGTATCTATTCCGATTCGCGTCCGCCTATGTACTATCGATCGTGGCCGTCTAGAAGTAAAGCCATTTTTGTTTTCTCAGCAACGCCTTCATCGGGGCTCCCAAGACTATCATAAGAAAACCTTTTCCGTCCCTGAAATGCGTTATCATTGATGCATAGCAACGCCCGATACCTGGTGTTCCCCACCAGCATCAGACACAAAAGGTTGGCTTAAGAAATGCGAGGAGTGATATCATGTAGACGCATTTGGCCTCTTCTCGAAGGAGGAGGAAGCCAACAAGTCCGGTAAAATGCAGGGTAAAGTCGTGTGTCGTGTTGTTCGAATTCGTGTCCGTCTAGACAGTGTGCTTGGCCTTGGCACGGCTGCTTCCGCTGTGTGCGCTGTCCGTGTGGCCGGAGAACTCAACGCTCTCACCGGGGGGCAGGTTCAGAATCTCCTTGAAACGGCGGCCGATGTTCAGGAGGATCTCACGGCCCTTATCCTGGGAACGTCCCTTACCGCCAGCCACATCTCCGTCACCACGGCCGGGAATGCTCTTGCCAATAGTACGAGTCCAGACACCGATACGGAAGAAAGCCTTGCGCACGTTGACAACGACACCCATGACTTCGCCGTCGTCCTCACCCTCCAGAGTCTCGCCAATGGCAGCCAGCATCACGTGCAGCCAGAGGTCATCGATAGGAACAGCACGCTTCTCCTTGAACTGGTAAGACCACTTGCCACCGTGCTTGTTCTGAGCGTCCTCCCACTCAGGGCGGACACCAGCCTTGAAAAGGTGGTAGTCGGACTTGAGGGCCAGCTCGGAGACGGGAGCGATGTTGTTCTGTCATTACGTTGTCAATGGGGGGCGGGGTCGTGAGGGATAGGGAAGCAGATTGCACGTACATAGACACCCCAGAATTCTTCCACTGAGTTAAAGGTGATAACTTCCTTCAGGAGGTCATTCCAGTTGTCACCCTATTTCCAAAGTTAGGCGGTGAAACTTGTCGACATTTGCAACAAGAAGGTACGAACCTTGCCACTGGGGGGCTTGGTGAACCAGAGAGTCCATTTGTTCTGAAGTGGGTGCTTAACGTTGAAGTTGTCCTTGTCGTGGAAGACAGTGATGTCCTTGTCGGTATCGTTCTCCTTGGTCTCGGTGCTCTTCTCGGCGCCCTCGGGGGAGATGGGGATGGTCGAGAGGTCGACCTGCTGGTCGGGGTTTGTGGGCGTTTGCACGGAGGTCGCCATTGTGAAGATGTGTTGATGTTTTTGAGGTTGTGACAGCTGAGTATCACTCGGACGGGCGAGTATGTGTGCGAAGATGTCGACGGAGGTTGACGACGCGAGAGGAGAGGGGCGAGGTCGACGAGGGTATTTCGACTCGAGGAGGAAAGTGGGAGGATTCCGCTCGTGAGGACGGTTTGCTCGCTGTTGGGAAGGTACCGTGGGGGTTCACAGTTGACTACTTCCAAGTATGCGGGGTTTCCGACGTTGCGCCAGGCACGTCAGCGGATATAGGCAGGCTCGGTGAGTGATTAAGGTGAGAAACGGAAGGTGACGTTCTCGTGGACGAGGAAGTTGCGATGAGGTTTTGCGAAGGATTGCGCTCAGCAGTCACGGTTCGAGCAGTGTGGTGCTTTCAGTCGCAAAAAAATGCCCAAGCGGGCGGGCCAACCGAATGGAAGAATAAAAAGTGGGGTTTAGACCTCTGACGGGAAGTCGGGTGTGGTACCTATTCGGACAAAGCACTCGCTCTTGAGCCTGTTAGCCTGCCCTGCCTGCCGTACGTCGGAGTGAAGCAGTTTCCCACGGCCAGGCAAGGTGCCCAGGTACCTCACCTACCTACCTAGGTACATACCCAGGTCCCGCCCACCTCACCGTAGCCCACAGCTCGCCAAAGGCTTGGCTCATTCCGTCAGACTCACCACTACGCCGCGGGGCCTTCCCACACAGTCGGTGGGTTGTTAGGGCGATGCGCAATGGACCTCCTCGCCAGTCACCACTCACCACACGACACAGTTTCTTAGCGGGCAAGGTTGTCATCCGACAGGCGAGGCCATTGGAGCAAGATGCATCCACTGGGCTGCTTAAACTTCCGTAAACCTGGCCTTGACTGGGACCAGACCTTGGGCCGTCTTCCAGGCCGTCACGTCTGTCAGGGCGGTGCTGCCCAGGAGAGACTTGGAATTCAAAGTTTGATGCCATCCAATCCGTGTCTCTTTGTCTGGCTTAAGCCCTGCAGTGCTCAACGCTCCTTGGTCAACGCCTGCCACCAATGCAAAATTATCATTACTCAGGTTGTACAGAAAGAATACAATCAGCATTCAGAGAGGGAGCACAGCCAGGTATCATGTCTTGTTGATTTGTTTGCCAGCTACATGTCCCTTGCAAGCTTCTCAACGGCGACTTTGCCAGAACCGACTCATTTTCAGCCCCTTCTCCTGCCCCTTCCTACGCTCAAGGACGCACCCCTGTTTCGAGATTTATTTTTCGTCTTCGGGGTGCGAGCGTCGTCTTTCTTGTCGGGCTGCACCGAACTTTTCCAGAAGCTTTTCCCTTCCCAAAGTAACCTAGGTGATCCATCCATGCACTTTACTCGACCTGAGTCAATCCGCACTTTCAGCTTTTGCTTGCAATACACCTTGACCTCACTTGGTCAATCCTCATTTTTTAGCCTGGACTTTCTCCTGCTACCTCCCGCACATAATCGCCCATTGCGTGGAGAAGCCGACGGAGACAACGGCTGAAACACGAAGGGTACTCCCGTCGAAACAAGCCTCAGGGGATCTGCCCCAGGTCAACATCGGCTCATGTTGCCATCTCGGGCAAGGACGTAGTTCGTCGAATGATATTGAGAGGCCACCCTTACTGCCCTGAAAAGAATAAATCAGGGCAAACTTTTTTTTCTTCTTCCGCTTCCGTTCGTGTTCTGTGGCTGAAGAATGCAGGGCGGCGAGAAACATGGCCGCCTTTGTTGATGATATTTCTTTGGCCATTTTTCGGCGGCTTCTTGCTACTTGACCAAGAGATCATCGTGCTTCCCATCTCAACGCGGTCGATATAGCGAGGAAGATTGTGTTCAAGCAGGGCACAAAGATGACATCTGCCTTTTGTGCATTCAAAGAGGGCTGACTGTTCAAGAAAGAACATTGCTCTCGTGATGAAGCCCGTCATTGAGGAGATCGAGAACAATGAATAGGACTGAGTTGCTGGATTTATTGCCTATCCTTCTTAAGTTCGTGCTCGCGCCCAAAGCGAATATGCAAATCAGTATCACAACCAACATCTACACTCAAGTCTAACAGCCCGTCAGTTTTGCCGTCAGAATATTCAAGAGCTAGCGTCAGAACTCACTAGGTGCGCTCGTGCCATGTCTTCCTCGAACTCACAAGGAAGCAAGAATGCTTCAAAACCACCAAGGAACAATAGTGGCCAGCATATACCGCCCCTGTTTCCTTTGCCTCGGAGGCAGGATTTAAATCTGGACGACCTGCGCGGTTTTGAGCCCGGACGCCTCGACTTGCAATGGATCACTCCATCTCAGAGACTAGACGACCAATTCTTCACGGAACACTATGCTTCTGTTGCCTCCAATATCAAGCAACTGGTCAAAAATCTCTTCAGGTGCGGAGATCTTCCTCCAGATGGTTCCGTCTGGGCTGCAACCCGCAAATATCATGGCGAAAAGTTCCATCTTGAGCGTATCGTCGGCATGGTCGCCCGGCCAGACCCAATGGACCCAACTCCGTGGGAGGACCTCATGACAAGCAAGGCTAAACGGTTCTGCGTGATGCGGGCCGTCATCATGCTAGTCCTTGAAGAGCAAGTGTTCTCGGAGCTTCTTTTCGGGGCGACCAAGAAACAGGCCGAGCAGCTTCATGCTCAGGACTCTGACTATTGTCACGATGGAGGTGAGCCAAGCTTGCGCATTATTGAATTGAACAGAATCGCTAATGAAGTCACCTGTAGGCATCCGACGCTCAAGGCTCAGATCAACACTTGTGGAGATGATGCTCGGCCACTCTCACGGCATGCCGCAATGTTTTTGGCCGAGTGTTGACAAGGTAGCCATGAGGCTGTTAACGCTCATCTTCCCAGTACTCAACTGGGTCAGACGAACATGGCCACCAGACCAGGACATGCCCGACATCAAAACGATCTACCAGGAGATACACAACTGTCTGGCATATGCCTGTTGGTTCGCCGTGCACAAGCAGCGTGCTTCTTCCGTGCTCGAGTTCACATGGCTTCACCCGGGCGACCAGTACTGTCCTGACCAGATCGAACTGTGTCCAGCAGGGCTCCAACGCGCTCTTGCGGCCTCTGCAGACGCCTCCTCGGCCTTGGGATCAAATACTCAAAACGCATCGCCAGCTAGGATTGCGAGGGTAATGATATGCGTGGTCCCTCGTCTGGACATTATCAAGTCAGTCGAGTGCGACGGAGAGGCGGTTGGCCATACCGTCACTACGCTTGCGGACACTCGTGTGGTCTACTATCTCGGGCTGATGGATCCGGACGCCGACGACGAGGTATTCAAATGGTCTCTGATGGAGTACTCCATGACTCTGCAACCGAAGACATCCCTTGCTAAACGTCTTCGCGCAGGCCCTCTTGCTTTCCGGCGTTTCCTCAATGAGTTAGTGATGCGCATTCTAGCAGCTTTATGGCTTTTGGGGATACTATTTGTGATTCACAAATCCGTTGCACAGGTTTGGCAGAAATACGACATGATTACTTCTCAACAATTGACTGCTCTATGGCAGCAGTTTGGGATACCAGAAAGGAAAACAACAACGGCAACGATTTGATTTTTACGTTTTGTAAGATTGATGGCGTTCGGGTTGCTTGCTAGAAGCAAGCTGGGCTAGACTTTATTCATTCATTTATTCCTCAACATAGAACATGTCAACCGTCCAAGTTGTTCGCATTGCCTACCGTAGCACGTTTACTACATCTCAACTGTGATAGACAGCAATGGGATACACGTTACTTACCGCTCTGAAAGATTATACACTCCAGCATTACTATTAGTTCTTATGAGAATAAGGTCTGCAGTCTTGACCACTGCTATTTCAAGTGACACGTAAAAAAACAAAACCACCTGCTGAACTGCTTGAGGTCATCATCATCTACATCTGTACAACTCCGGTGAGCGTTAGGGAGGGAGCAAAAGCAAAAGTTGCGCCGAGGGGGAATCGAACCCCCGGCTCCCCGACGCTGCTGGATGGCAACGGAGAATTTTACCACTAAACCATCGGCGCTGATGATTGACTGAATCGTCAAGTGACAGGAACAAGGCCGCAAGTTGCTTATGTTGCAGAGCGGTGAGCGAAGTTATGGGCGTGATGGTGGGGGAGAAGGGCTTCAGGGTTGGGTTGTGTTCCCTAGACAACTATCGGCAAACCTCGTCCAAGCGCTTGCGAATCCACCAGTTCCCCTCTCAAGCACAAGGGCCGCACAGATTTGAGATTCCCGTGGTCAGATTAGCCTATCAATGCGCATCAAATGGTTCTCGAAGCCCACTTTCAGCCAACGTCAACGGAATGTCTTGAGGGGAGTCGGGGAGCGCTGAACGTTCGTCTGAACAGCGAGGGCAATACAGGAGGGCCAATCGTTTAGCGGATATTGACAAGTATGGCAGGACCCTTTAAAAGACGCCTGAGGGGAACGAGAGGCTCCATGTTACCTAAGTCTACTATGGCTGCCACGTGCAGACGGATACGTAGGACATAGGCACATCACACAGGGCCGGGCAGCAAGAGAGAGGGGTCGCTGCGGGCGAGGTCCGACTGTCGGGATGCCCGACATGCGCATGACGGGCTTCAGGTTGCAGACTCGGGACAAAATAGGAGTTGAGACTGGTTTGCCGCTGGGAGGGAGGGCTCTCCTGTTGTGTTGCCACAGGAGGCCGGAAGTCCACTGCCAGGCATCTGGGTTGCTTGCTCAAGCCGAGTCAGGCGGTGAGAGAAGCAATGTCGGGGCCGAGAGTTGGGCGGCGGCAAGAGAGGGATGGCAAAATCAGAGGACGACTCGTAGGCAGTCGGATTGTCACGGTATCAGACGGATACTCACCCGGAAGTCACTGCTGTAAGGTCCTGATAGAGGAGAGAGTCTGTCGCGACCTGCCTGGGTACAGACATTTGACCGTTGCCGGGCAGTCACAGCACCAATGACCGTTTTAGCAGACGAGTATCTGGAGGTAACCTGGCCAATTCAAACGAGGGCAATCCCAGCCACCACCTCATTGAATAGCCGCCGTGCACCTCCCTCTCCTACACATTGAAGTCCAATTCAACAGCAGCTGAGGGCGAAGCGAGGGGAAAGGAAGAAAAAAACCAAGGTGGACAGGGGTCCGATAAGATAAGCCCACCAAGCCAGGCGGGAAAAAGGGCAAAAATTCCTCGCCGCCCTCGAAATTTGTGGTATTGCGCTAGGCCGGTCTCACGCTAGAGGGGGGGTTGGTGGGGCCCCGGCCCAGAAAAAAAAAGTCGAAATTTATTTTTTGCCGGCCTTGACAAAATCTCTGTTCGGTTGTGTTGAGTGCGAGAGAGAAATTCTTTTGAAAGGACCCCACGTCGCCCGCCCGCCCTCTTTCACATATCTTTCTCCTCCGCGCAATCTTCCAACCTTACCTTCCCTCCTCCACCCCTCACACAGGTCGACTTTGTCTTGTGCAATATCCCAAATTCTTCAAAATGGCGGACGAGGTCTACGATGGTGCCATTGGCATCGACTTGGGTAAGTTGCGCAACCCCTCCTCATCGTTATGATGCCCTTCTTGTCGGCCCTCTTTGCGGGGTGAAGAAACATCACCGATCATCGCCACCACAAACCACCACACATCAGCCAAAAAAAAATCCCATCACCACTCAGCGCCCACGGGCAAACACCATCTACACAGCGCAGAAACCAGAAAGGCTAACATTGTGTCTTCCTCATTAAAGGAACCACCTACTCCTGCGTTGCGACGTACGAGGGTACCAATGTCGAGATCATTGCCAACGAGCAGGGTTCTTTCACCACCCCTTCTTTCGTCTCCTTCACCGACAAGGAGCGTCTGATCGGTGAGGCTGCCAAGAACCAGGCTGCTATGAACCCCATCAACACCGTCTTCGATGTCAAGTGAGTAGCCGCGCCTGTGTCTTTCGCTGCTCTGATGCCTCTCTCTGGGCCGACGGGAATTTTCCCCGCCCAAGGAGGGGTAAAACAAAAGCAGCCGAAAAAATTTCCATCACCAAACACTTTGCTGACTAGCCGTTCCTTCACAGGCGTCTTATCGGTCGCCGCTTCGATGACCCTACCGTCAAGAAGGACATGGAGTCCTGGCCCTTCAAGGTCGTTGACGACAACGGCAGCCCCAAGGTTTCCGTCGACTACCTCGGCGAGACCAAGACCTTCTCTCCCCAGGAGATCTCCTCCATGGTTCTCCTCAAGGTACGTTTCTTCTGCTGCTCGGCTTGTACGCCAGGCGCCAAGTTTGTGCGACGCAACATGTTAACACCCCAAACAGATGAAGGAGATCGCCGAGACTAAGATCGGCAAGAAGGTCGAGAAGGCCGTTATTACCGTCCCTGCCTACTTCAACGACAACCAGCGTCAGGCTACTAAGGACGCCGGTGCCATTGCTGGCCTGAACGTCCTCCGTATCATCAACGAGCCCACTGCTGCCGCCATTGCCTACGGTCTTGGTGCTGGCAAGTCTGGCAAGGAGCGCAACGTCCTCATCTACGACTTGGGTGGTGGTACTTTCGATGTCTCCCTCCTGAACATCCAGGGCGGTGTCTTCACCGTCAAGGCTACCGCTGGTGACACCCACTTGGGTGGCCAGGACTTCGACACCAACCTGCTCGAGCACTGCAAGAAGGACTTCCAGCGCAAGACCAAGAAGGACCTCTCCGGCGACGCTCGTGCCCTCCGTCGTCTCCGTACTGCTTGCGAGCGTGCCAAGCGTACCCTTTCTTCCGGTGCCCAGACCACCATCGAGATTGACTCTCTCTTCGATGGCGAGGACTTCACCACCCAGATCACCCGTGCTCGTTTCGAGGAGCTGAACGCCAAGGCCTTCAACGGCACCATTGAGCCTGTTGCCCAGGTTCTCAAGGATGCTGCCATTGAGAAGTCCGGCGTTGACGAGATCGTCCTCGTTGGTGGCTCTACCCGTATTCCCCGTATCCAGAAGCTTCTGTCCGAGTTCTTCGACGGCAAGAAGCTCGAGAAGAGCATCAACCCCGACGAGGCCGTCGCCTACGGTGCCGCCGTCCAGGCCGGTATCCTCTCCGGCAAGGCCACCTCCGCCGAGACCGCCGACCTTCTCCTCCTCGACGTCGTTCCCCTGTCCCTCGGTGTCGCCATGGAGGGCAACATCTTCGCCCCCGTCGTTCCCCGCGGAAACACAGTTCCGACTATCAAAAAGATCAGTCGTCCCGTTCTCTATCGTCTCGAATCTGACTAACATCCACACACAGGACCTTCACCACTGTTGCCGACAACCAGCAGACCGTTCAGTTCCCCGTTTACCAGGGTGAGCGTGTCAACTGCGAGGACAACACCTCCCTGGGTGAATTCACCCTTGCTCCTATCCCTCCCATGAGGGCTGGTGAGGCCGTCCTTGAGGTCGTCTTCGAGGTCGACGTCAACGGTATCCTCAAGGTCACCGCCACTGAGAAGACCTCCGGCCGCAGCGCCAACATCACCATCTCCAACTCTGTTGGCAAGCTCTCTTCCCACGAGATTGAGAACATGATCAACGGTATGTGCAGCTTCCAGTCACAGTATTGAATGACGTTGCTAATGAATATCAGACGCCGAGAAGTTCAAGACCAACGACGAGGCCTTCAGCAAGCGCTTCGAGGCCAAGCAGCAGCTTGAGTCTTACATTGGCCGTGTTGAGGAGATCATCTCCGACCCCACTCTGTCCCTCAAGCTCAAGCGTGGCCAGAAGGACAAGATCGAGCAGCAGGTCTCCGAGGCCATGGCTGCCCTTGAGATCACCGACTCCGCCGCCGAGGACCTCAAGAAGCAGGAGCTCGCTCTTAAGCGTCTCGTGACCAAGGCCATGTCTTCCCGCTAAAGGGTTTTAAATGAAAACTAAAAATGGCCTTCGGGCCTGGCGAAGGGTTGCTTATCTGGTTCAACTTTCTTGCGTTTGGGTGGCCGAACAGAATCAGGCCAGGATGCGAATAATTTGGGTCAGGTGATATCAAAAGGCACTTAAAAGTTCCTCTTTCTTCCAGCCGCCTTCCTCCCTCTTATACCTCCACACCATCTCTCACACACTCACGACACATGGCATGCCTCTCGGGAGAGAGGGAATGCTTTCCGGGTGCCGTCTTCTACGGCTTTCATAGACACTGTAGAAAGGATCAGGGCGGACATGAAATGAAATTACGTCTACGTTACTATTAAGTCTTTATTTTCGCGTGATATGTTCTTGAGAGTGATGCCGTTACTGTTGGTCTTATCGTCGTCATCGTCGTCGTCGTCCTCCTCCTCGAGTAGCTCTGACGTGCACTCGATGGCCTGGAAGCAGGTCTGAGTAAGTCGAGACGAGGGGCAAGCTGCATTCTGGGCTGGAGACGAAGCATGAAGCCCGGAGAAGGGGGACGGAGCCCAGAGAGGATTAAGGACGAAGACAGAGGACTGAGACAGAGGACGGAGACAGAGGACGGAGACAGAGGACTGAGGCAGAGGATAGAAACAGGAATGATAACGAAACCGGAACTATGGCTAAACCGGTCGCAGGGTCTCATAAAAAGAATCTGTTCTTCATTTCTTCAGCGTCCTAGTACCAGTGTCAAAGAACAAGCAACTGCCGCGTAGGTTGTTCACACTCATATTGTTTCTGAGGGTGCGTAATAAACTATCTTCATGACTAGACACTAATTCAATCGCATTGGCATGGTTGTGAACAGCAAGTCTCATTCAGCTCGCTGTTCTCGAATCTGCGAATCAGAGAAGAATATTATGCGGTATCGTTTCCAGGTTGCGTGGTTTCCTGATTTGTGGCCGGGCCTCATTTGACTTGAAAACCTGAAATCAATTCGGAAACTACAGCATCAGAGTCGGGGATTGTTCTCGCCTACATTGTTCTTAGCTAAACTCGTGCTTATTTACGTTTCTGAACCCCAACCAAGTGGTCAAACGAGACATTCCCTGGCTCAGAGCCACCTGAACTTGATCATTCAAGTGCAACATCTTCAAGAAGTCATAGGGCATCCTCTCAGAGGTCCAAATACTCAAAAATCAAAACAATTGATCTGGCCCGGACTTGAACCGGAGACCTTTAGTGTGTGAGACTAACGTGATAACCAACTACACCACCAGACCAGTTAAATCATTGTGGAGATCACGAGGACAAGATTGCCTTGAGGGAGGGGCAAGGCGCATGGGATCGTGGTCGTCAGAGCTCAAGCGTGGGTCGCGGAGTGCTGGCCCGCTTGGTGGGCCGAAGCCGGGCCGGAGTCCGGAAGCCGCAGGTCTACCGGACATGTTGGCGACCGCTTTGATACGGCGTGCAAGATTGATTTGGCCAGCCAATTTGTGTCTTGTGCCCCTTTAAAAGTTTTTGGTTACATGGGCGAAGTTAGTTGCCAGCAGTGGGAAAAGGTAGGTGTGGAGATACTTTGCTGCGTTTCTTATATATACAGCAACATGTCTTATTCCGAATAGTGGCTCAGTAGTTGAGTCTCGACATTAGTAGCTTTGAGACCGCTTACTACGGGCCCGAAGTTGTATTTGCGTTTTCTTATAAGTAGACCTATAAGGAGAGCAAGTTTCCCTAGCGACATGGGCTTCACCGTGACGTGTCTAAGAGTTTGCGATTCTTGGGGACATTTTCGTCTTGGTATGCAGTCATGAACAACAAGCTGACTGTTTTTTTTTCGAATCGGTACTTGATTGCAACCCAAAAGTCTCCGAACGGGTTTGTTGCAGTCGTTCGCTGCTCTAGCCTGCACTAATGCTTAGGTGTTGCTAGGTTTATTTCTAAGTGACGGTCTCGAATGAGAGCAAGGCAGCTAGCTAGAATGAATTGTTAATCTTTGTACTCTCAAAATCTGCCAACCCAGAAAAGTTTCATCATTAGGATAGGTAGTCTTAGAGATGAAGTTGAAATAAAACTAACAAGGGGAAGGGGCCAGCGCGGAGTAGACTTGCCACTGTGGGGCTGACAGACGTCAATTAGGTAACCTCCCTCCCCCACCCCCCTCCATTCTAGCCGTCACTCCTCCATTTTCATTGTCTCTCGACCAACCGATCGCCGGCTCATCACGCCTGAACAGCGGAGAGCTACCAGGAGCAGCCTCTCATCTTACACGACGGTCCATCATACTCCAC
Source organism: Colletotrichum chrysophilum (assembly GCF_026319265.1). Taxonomy (NCBI): domain Eukaryota; kingdom Fungi; phylum Ascomycota; class Sordariomycetes; order Glomerellales; family Glomerellaceae; genus Colletotrichum; species Colletotrichum chrysophilum. The sequence goes on along the minus strand of NW_026517300.1, from coordinate 429,379 downwards.
GCCTCGTACGGGCTGATCCGATACATGCCCGTCAACCTCCACTGCGATGGCTATCCGCGTTTTTGACAAGTTCTTCGACCTCCCCCAGGAGATCCGTGACCAAATCATCTCATACCTTTGCCTCCTCCCGAATCCGATCCAGGTAGGACCGACAGTCGACACAGAGATACCCTTCCCGCATGACCTGCTGCTTTCCCACCCACTTCTTTACGCCGCCGGCTCCGCCATCTTCTACGAACAGAACCGTTTCATCCTCAACCTCCGCGGCCGGCCCCGCGCCGCTCTCGAGCGCGCAATCTGTGACGGCACGCCGTGGCTTCTGGGCAACACTAGAGCCCGACGCCGCGTCAAGTACCTAGAGCTCTCGCCCGGCCGCCTGGGAAATGTATTCCAGAGCCACATATCCCCAGCCGTGGCGGATATGATTCTCAACGGCTCGCTGCGCCACCTCAAGCTCGTGCTGTATCCCACGAGCACCGACAAGGTGGTCTTCAACCATGATGCCGTCGATGCCCAAGGGCGGCGGGCGGCGATGACGAGGCGAGACGATGCCTTTACCCAGTCGAAGCCCTTCAAGGCCTTGCTGCGGTTACTTGCCGACCCGGATCTGGAGACGGCGGAACTCTTTGTCGACCCTATCCATCGCGACTTCTGGTGCGATTTTCATGAGGGAGTGGCGTGCTGTAAGGGCCATCCCAAGGGGCCATGGCAACTGATTCCTGTAGACTGGAAAAAGCTTGCTGCAAGCTACGGTCAGGATCATGAGCTGAGCATTGTCAGGGTAACCTCGTGATGCCAGTTACACAATCAAGGCCGTCTTGTTATGACATAGTATCCACCTGATTCGGTGCTTAGCTGCAGAGGCGTGTATGTGTCTTTGGGGGTGGTCAAACGCCATAAGAGACCACGGATTTCCAGGATAACGACACGGAGAGCAGACTCACGATCGATATACGGGTTAGAAGGTTCACCTACTTTTACCTGGGTAGATATGTGGCTTAGTCTTGTGGTTTAGTTCTCGTTTCAGACTACTACAAGACTTTCACGAATGTTCCATGCCCAGCTTCGGCCACCTTCAGGACAGCTAGTTGAAGCTCGGTAGCGGGTTTAAACTTACTAGGGTCAGTGGTGTCACCTCTGTGGCTCCTGACTTTTCAGTCTAACCCTGTGTTATTCATGGACAAGTACATATATGGAGTGCCGCAAAAGTCTTACGGAATTCGAATGGCAGTTCTTTAGGAAACTTAACTTTCCAAAAGATTGATACAACCCCCCCCCCCCCCCTATTCACAAGATTTTTACATCGACTCAACTTCACTCTATTCCCGCAGCTTTCAATTCCTACAGCTCTAATCGAACATCTACAAACTGGGAACGTCGGCTACATCCGCATTTTGCTCAAGTTCAACTTGTCGCCATGGACTCAATAAGTAGTTCCCGACTTCCGCCCGAATTGTGGCATGTCGTCTTCAAAACGTTGGTTCAGCAGTACGCTCGCCAAACTCAGCAGCCCGGTCGCTATCTCCTCAAATATGCGTGTGTCAACCGAGATTGGCAGGCCTTTTTCGAGAAGGAGCATTTCCAAAGGCTCACGGTGAGCCCGAAACGCATGCATCAGCAACTCGGGAACATGGTCTCGCGGCAAAGACGGCTTGTCCGCCACGTCTAGTTTCAAATCGAGATGGCGACTTACCCTTGCGATTGCTGTCATAAGCCTCGTAGCGACAACTTCAATCACCGGGAAAGATACTGGGAAAGATGTTACAAAGATACTAAAATTGCTCAACAAGCTTTGCATGGGATTTTCTCGATCCTGAAAAACTGGTCGCGTGGCACTGATAATGACGGACTGACTCTTGAGATCGGCCTTCACTCCCCGAGTGATTTTCATTACCGCTTTCAGCACTATGGGATTGATTCATCATTTACTCAAGCTCCGGAACACTCGTCAATCGGATACCAAGTACCATCAAAAAATCCGATGTCTGGATGTGTCAGTTGTTGTCGAACAGCGATTCCTTCACTGTGGTCGGACATGATGTTGTACGGCCTCGTCTTCATGGAGGAAAGCTTTCCCACAGTAGACGTGGTGCACCGTCTTCTCGTTCGCAGACAGACTCGCCGAATTCTGTCCGTAACATTGTGGGAGAATATGGTTAAGGCACTCACAAATCTTGGATGTTTACACCAGGAGCTCTGGAGGGTGCGGGTAAACATTAATCATCTACAATACAGGTCAGGTAAGCCTACTACACCACTTTCCTTCGCCCCATTCTCTCTTCCTTTCTTTTTTTGCCATTTCTTGCGGTGTTCCCGAGCTAAGAAGTGAGGCAGTGGTTTCCAGGGTACTCTCCGCACTATGTAATTCTAGTGAGCTTAAGAAGCTGGTGGCATTCGGAGAAATCAAGCCGTCACTCGCACCTGGACCTTACGAAGCGCTTTCCGAAGAGCTGAAATCCGAAGAGCTGATTCACCGTCTCGCTATGAGCAGCTGTAAATTGGAGCAGCTGTGCTTGTCCTACGTTGTGGACGCCTTCAAATTCTTGATCATCGCTGAAGGCCAGCCTGCCTTGCACTGGCTGAAGCTTGAAACCCTAGCACTTACATCGCCAAGTTTCCACATCGGAAATGAAGCGGGCATAATACAGATGCTTGAGACAGCTGCAAAACTCGCACGTAAGATGCCGGAACTGCGAACTTTGGAGCTTTGGAATGCAGAAAAGAGCCATGCTTTCGCCTTCACCTGCCGCATCACCCCCTCCGCGGTTGAAATCTTATATAGGGCAACTTGGGAGTTCAAGCTCGCGGGCTCCGTTGAGAAACTGTGGGAAGACTTTGCCCAAGAACGGAATCAAGGACACAAAGTCAGTGTCCAAAGGGGCCAGTTGATCAACGCCAGCGAATGGAAGTCTCATGGGGACGCCATGCACGCTCTAAATTTGACGGCGGACGTGGTACATCCATCCCGTGTCGTTGATGCAAATCCGTCGAGGGGAAATCATTTCTGCAGCTGAGATGCCACCTATGGAGCAGCAGTAAAACGGTCAAAACTATCACAAAGTCCCGTGGATTCTATTCAGGGTGTTTATGTTGGAAGTAAAACTGACAAAGTTTACAGATCGGATTTTATTAGCTCCATACTTCAATTTACGTTGTTGTTGCCATGGATAGGTTTCAGCGTCGCATGTATTATGTCGCGTGTGCTCACCCATTATTGCTGCTCGCCTGACTGGAAATCATACCATTTTTCGATATCCTAAGGCTTGTGTAAGAGTAGAGAGTATAATTGGCAAAAAAGCTTAAGCCGAACCATATTTGATAGATAGCAGCCAGGCTATCAGCCAAATTTTGAATCCGGTCACCTTGAAGGCGTGAGATCAAGCGAGTTCAGACACCGAATACCCCGAGGGAAACGGTTCAAAACTAACGTAATCCCTGAACGAAACCAACCTCAAAAGCTTCGAGCTTCTTTGTTGGAGCATCCCAAGTAACATGAGGCCCATTGCGGGAAATGTCCTGGCCCCCGGCGCGCCGCTAGACCCGCAAGCGCCGGGTGGGGCCGCGAGGAGCCCCGTAGTCAGTTTGACGGAGTCTTGGCGAGGCCCCCAAACCAAGCGACACTCCCCCTTCCGGTTCCCACTCCTATTTCATCTAAGAATGGCACCGAAACACGACGGTCGAGCCTCACGCCGAGTCCGGATGCTACCCTCCGTCCCCCGGGAAGATCTTTTCATAGAAACAAACACGCAAGGGCCCCTTACAGCACCATCGCATAGGCCAGCACAATCGCAAACCGCCAAGATTGATAGATTGCTTCACATCGAGAAAGAGGAACCAGAAACCCCCACGGCCTCTATTTACGTGCGCAGATGGGGGTGACTCTCAGACTTCAAACGTCGAACAGCTAGCTGATCCCGCGCAGCTTGGCGTGAAACTCGCACGAATCGGCTGTGCTACCGACCTTGCTCGCTTCAGTTTATCTTAAGCACAAAACCGAACAGACTGTGAGATCTGTGTCTCGCTGACATGGGGGCCAGGAAGCCATTTCTTCGAACGAACTTCGGACAGACTTCCGCGGCAGCGGTAGCGGTCGCGAAACTTGGGACGACAAGCCGCGGCGGTCTGTCCGTCCAATCTTGGCGCGTGTCGGAGGGCAGAGGGCCTCGGGGCCGGCCCGCCGCCCGAGTCTGGCTTGGCTTTGGCTCTCGTTCAGCCATTCTGCCTGCACCGCCGTGGTGGGGGTTTGGCATCGGATCAACAAAGCATACTCCAGGGCCATCCCTTGGACACCGTCGAACACATGCCAACCACCACAAACCGTCCCCCTTTTCCCTTTTCGTGGTGACGTCAACCCGGGCTGTGGTTGCGTATCATCGTCGGGACTTACAGGGCGAATGGCTGTGTTCTGTTTGCTCTGTCCAAGGTTCTGTCGCTCATCTCACGTTCCGGCAGATGCAGGGAAACTCTGTCAGAGACGGGCGCGGGTGCCGATACTGTATGCCAGATTCCGACGCCGATCCGCCAACGCGACAAGCCGCTCAACGGCCGGAGATAGATGACTTGTACATCGCTGGCGCCGCGTCTTGCCTGCAGCTCAGGTGCGCCAGACAACTGATAGAGACCCGGCCTGACTCGTCGCGTCTGCACGAGACCTGCTGTCGAGCGCAGCAAACGCAAGAGCCCTGCAAAGCAGAGTTGCCTCGAGGGGTTCCCCCGTACCGACTTAACTCCAGCGAGTGCGAATAAACTCCGAACCTGCAATTAACTTCCCGAGACGCAGGACAACATCGGCTCCAAGGGCGAACCATCAACATCCGCGTCACTACTACATTCCATTCACGACCGTTGATCATCTCTTGGTAGGCGACGATGATTTTCGCTAGATAGCGAGAGCCAAGAGGGGCCAAGAGCAATAACTCAACGCTCTAGTGGGAAAAGGAAATTCGAAGAAACTCGTCAGACCTCTCCAGCTGGCACCAGGAGTGCGCTCAGCCTCGGCATAGCGAAACCACCCCCAAAGCCCCCTCGGCGCCCCGCGCCCATCGTGATATTCTCTGTGTCTCTTGTCATGTCTCTACTACCCCACGTGTCTCAAGAACCCCCTCGTCAATCAACCACCCGCTTGTCTCTCTGTCTCTCTGCCCCCGCCCTTCTCATCTCCCTCCTAAACTCTCTCTTTCTCTGTTTCTCAATGTACCCCGAGCGACGTCAACCAACTGCCATATGTACAACAAAAAGAAAATGGGTAATTAGCAAGCAACGCGCAATCCTGATTCCATGAAAATGTCAAACCTGGCGGTCTCCAATGCGGCACCGACACCCCACACCATTCAGCCCCCCTCCCAATCCTCCGTCAGTCAATCAATCAACCCAAAGCCACCACGCCAACTGCCTGGTTTGAAATGAGTCGTAGAGAGAGACAGAGAGCAAGAGAGATGGAAAAGGAGGGGTGGCAAGGACTGGAACCAGCGCATTCCACCACCATTTTCGAAACCTGACCTCTCTTGCCTACCGCCCATCCGGGTCACACATTCTCTCTCTGTCTCTTCGCATTCTTTGCACCCTTCCCTGATCAGCGGGGTCAGATGTCAGATCATTGCATGAAGAGATCCACATGTGAAGTTTTCTGTCTTCATACCGCCGTATTTCTTGTGTAGATTTGCGCGCGCTGGCACTCTGTCTGGGGGCAGCAGCAGCCATTCATTCACTGGCTCCCCGCTTGCCCCAGGGTTGTTAATCTATCTCATCGTCTATCTCTCTCCTGTCCCCCACAGGCTCGCCTGACACATGTGATTCCTCCTTCCCTTGATCCGCGTAACCCGGCAATGTGCTGCGTAGAACCATCAAACCTCCAATGGCGGTATACCCGAAGCAGCAAACCTGTCTGCCCACCACCCACATCCTGCATGACGACTTTCCTTCTCCCCCTTCTTCAACTGACGAATCGCCAATTGCGGATTAGTCTACACAAAAGCACCAGACCAGCGTAGCCGTTGTTATCATATCAGACAGAACATGCAGGCAATAAGTTAGTAGCTCCATGCAAAAGAAAACGAGACGGAGGTTTGGCCGTTCAACTCCTGTGGTATTTTTTTCCTAGTTTCTGTGTGAAAAGATACTTTTTTTGCCTGGTTTCTGTGCCAAAAAAAATCCCATGCCGTTCCGTCCCAGACTCTATAAACGAATGGGCTTCGGTTTTGTCCTGTATCTCACATGGACACAATTTGCCTGGTCCTCGCTATCCGTGCGAATGCATTCTGCTTCCCGAGAAAAGAAAAAGAGTCGTTAAAAACCAGAGATCCTGCGCCATGGGAGTGGTCTTCCCATTCTAACTCGCTTGCTGATAATGATCAAAAAACCATCGGGGTTTCCTGCACCTTGCAACGAAATCTTAATCTTGCTGCCGCTCCAAACTTTGATACGAACGCTCTCGCATTTAGATGCGGGCAGGTAAGAAGATCATCGTCGAAATTTAGGACAGGAGGGCGGGGTGCCAGTCCTCCTTGTGCTCGTCGGGGTGCTCGCCGTAGTGGACGGGGCCGAGCTTGAGGAAGCGCAGGCCGTTGCTGCCGGCGCTGCTGACGCTGGATGTGCGGCGCTTGATGGGAGCGGGCGCGGGCGAAGCGACGGCCGCGGGTTGTTGTTGGGCCTTGAATGGGTAGGAGGAGGAGGTGGTGGGGGCGAGAGAGAGGAAGACGGAGTTGTCGACGGGAGAAGACATTTTGGCGGTGGTGTTTGGTGTTTGGTTGTTGTTGTTTGGATTAAGGACGGTGTGTTATGGAGGAAACAGGTCAACTGCTTTTTTTGTTCGAGACGGATGGTAGAGATTGAGCTTTGGACTTGACTGAGAGGAGCGGCCAGCGGATAATGAAGGTTGAGAGCGTTGGAGAATGGGATAATACGTGATGGAGAGGGGGGACGCTTGTTCATCTTTATATGTTGGACATACCGGGGTCAGCGGAGGGCAGACCTTGCGCCCCTCCCCCTCCTCGTCCACGTCCCTCCTGGTGGAGGGATGGATGGTTTGAGTCTTGGTAAGACGACGGAGAGTGAGGTGACTTGTTGCCGGCCGCCCAGGTCCGCTTCCAACCGGGTAGCAACCGGTTGCCAAAGACGCCGGGGTGCATTTACGGCTGCCGCGTACATACTTGCCAATCTCTATCACTCTCTTCTTTCCCAAAATTTGAATGGCGCGCCTGTCGCACCGAGGGCGCACCTCTCTGGCGCGACGCAGCCACTTGCGCCGGACACATTGTTTTCCGCAGACCGTATGGGGTTTGGGGTGGCAAGCCAAACCGGGCAGGCCCAGGCAAGACAGGGAAGCATGTCGGATGGATGGGACAGGATCAGATGGGATGGGGATGGGATGCCGGGATTGCTGTGTTGGCTTTGCGTCCTCCCCCACGGCACGGACACACAAGAAGGCATGCACGAGGAAAGGCAATGATGTGCGTGGTAGCTCTGCCGTTGTGTTGCGGTGCCTTGTCTTGGCCTCTGGGTAACTCTCTCAGCCAGCCGGGGTGCGCTGTGATGCAAAACAAACCACGGCCAAGAGATCTAAATTTTGATCTCTCTCTACCGGGCCTGGGCTTCATCTCGCTCAGTTGTTTCGCACGGCTGGGTACCGAGGCGTTTCATTCGGGGGAAATGCAACTTCGCCCGTACAGGAAGGCGGCGATAACAAGTCAAGACTCAAAACTTGCCAAGGCGCAAGAAAATCGAGAAATATTTAGAACACGCAGGATGAAAAGGGTCCCTCTGGGGAAAATAGATCTGCGGCCCACCGCCGTGGGCGCTTCTGAAACCCCTTATCAAAAGCGCTCACCGTCAAGTGTCAAAAATGACCGGGCTTTGCGACGACGTCGTTATTTTTGCTCTGTGCTTTTTGGGACCTAGACGAGTCTATTGAAAGATCGTCTTGACATGTGCACGTGGGCCCGCAATTGGCTGAGCCCATGTCGGGCGACAACGACGACGGCGGACGAGACGGGAGAAGAAGAGAAGAGAAGCGGTGGAATGAGAATTGGTCAGAGGCGGATTTCTGACAAACGGGTGGGCGAAGCACAAGGAAGAGAAGGGAAAGTGTTCGCGGGCGGGCGGATGTATCCTTGCAGCACTTGTCTGCGTTGAGTCTACTTGTAGCAACTCTGGCAACTCTCTACGGCGCTCGCTGTCACGCTGTGCTATCCGCAGCAGACGTGGGGTTGGTGCGCTTGTAGAAAAAAAGAAAAAAGGAACGCGAGCCACCCGCAATAAAAAATTGTGAAGCGGGGGGCTCAGGGGTTGTGTGGTGGTGAGTGGATTGTAGGCGGACGGGTGCATCCTGAAGGCTCGCCATCATGAAGTTGCGAAGATAACATCACCAGATTTGATAGCAGAAGACCGGAAGAATGACAAAAATGTGGAGAAAGCCGGCCCTGAGGCTCTTGGAGGAAAACAATACCTAAAGCGTGAGGTAGAGTCCAGAACCCGAAGCCAAGTTGCCGGGCCCCGGAGCGCCGGTCGCGTCTCATTGGGCGCGCCGGAGACCAAAGAGGATTTCTCGGAAGGACGAGAATCGGCAAAGCTGGGGCTGCCATGCCACCCACAACTACCCCCATCACCCCATTTCACTCCGGAGCAAAGGAGCACACCTCGGCTGCGTGTGGGGTACCCGGAGACTGCCGGCTTTGAAGCCCTTCTTGCACATATCGCTCTGTTCCTCCTGATTGCGTCGCCGTCTTGTTCCGTTCCGTCGTCTCCACCCAACCAATCCTTCCCTTCCTCTGACACAGCATTGCCCGACACGGCCGTCATTGCCGCTAGTGGATTCCCGCCAGTAGCCGGCCGCTCGGCTGCTTGGGTGGTTGGCCTCCGTGTCGTCGGGTGTTTGGTACGGGCTGGTGCGGTATGGTGAGGTATGCCACGGCACGGCACGGCGCCGCCTGCATTGCCATGTGTTTGTTCCTGCTTGTAGGATTCGGAATCGAATCCTGAGCTCGATCGAACTTGCCCTGCATCTGTCTTCTTCCCGGGCACTGGATGCTTCAGCCCTGTGGCTCCTTCCCGCTCAGAAGATTCCTTATAGGATTGTGGTCCATGATCGGTCACAACGCGGCATGCAAAATTGACGTTGGCCGCCCTTCGTACTGCATTGTCTCGGCTGCACACGACACTGAGATGAAGTGCTGCCCGACAGTTCCTCCTTCCATATGGCCATGCTGGGGCGAAACTTTCGTTCAGGTCTCTGACCTTGAGTCACTCAGCAAAGCCTAACTGTCAGACAATGGTCAACGTCAGCCGGTCGTCATCGTTGCTCCAGACCCGAAGCCGCGAGTACACTGACTCGCTCTTCCCACTTGCGCAAGACCAGGAGAGGGGTGAGTTCAAAGGTCCCGCATCTAACGCCGCCTCGAAGGACTTTCACGAAGACCACCAACAGCCGCTTGATAGTTGATGGGTGTTGACCAGTGCCTGCAGGTCTTGTCACAAACCAGGCAACACTCCGAATACTCTCCATCTTGATGGACACACCTGGTCATTATCACCAAGACGATGCCTTTTCTGATGCAAGATAGGGGCGAGGCAAGCTCTCTCTGCCCCTTTCACTGCGTCATGTAGATTCGACGACCGCGAGGGGTTCGAGATAGTCCGCAATTTGGGGGAGCAGGTGACGGTTACTCCCTAGTGACAAGTAACTCGTAACCAAGTTCGAGAAGGATGACCAACACGGACAATGAGATGGTGTCAAGGCCGCCTCGCATGCAAACTGCGGGCCGCTCGCGAGTTCCTCGTACGAAGTGGGCAAACAAGGTGATCAACAGTACGTTGGGTGGCACAGCAGCCCATGCGCAAAGGGCGGTGATGCGGAAATGAAGCAGCCACCATGGGCAATCTGTCATCACCTTGGTGAGGGGAAACCTTGTTGCTGATTCCTTCTACCCTCATCACAACCGAGACGCATCTCTGGTGATGAGAGCTTGCATTAGTGGGCACCTGACGCATATTTGCTTGTGGATGGCACGAAGTACTGTACCAAACGATACTTGACGCAGTCGTTCCAACATCGATGAGTATGTCTTCGCTTCCGAGGATGCGTGATGGTTGCCTAGCGTCCCCTCTATCCGTCAAGGATTGCAACATTCCTCGCCGGTCAAGGCTGGCACTATGCGGGTGCGGGCTTGGTGCGGATAGGGGCTAGACATTTCGAGCAATGGCTGCGGGATCAGGAGCGTCGAACAAGGGCAAGACCGAGCTAGGGCGAGCAAAGACGCATGGTGTTCGCCCGCAGCTTCGTGTCCGGTGTTCAATGGGTGTCTCGATCCGCAGATGTTCACCAAGACCGAATCCACGCTCAGGCGTCCTGGTTCTGTTGGTGACGAGGAACAACAAGGTGCAGATGTCATCTCGGCGAAAGGTCCTCTGTACATCCAATGAACGAGTGATCTTACGTCTTCAACTGTTCTTTTCTGCCCTTTTCAGGAGCTGCTTCTTTGGCTGAATGCAGGCATCCCTGCTTCCAGGCCATCCTCGAGGTCGTTGGGACATCGGCGAGGAGCACTGAAAGGGGGTAGAATTGCCCGAACAATTGCGAGGTTTGTCGAGTTATCAAGAGTCCCTTGCTCGAGGAGCCTGTTGTCTGCCATGAATTCTGTCGTTATTCTGAATATTGAGCTGCTGCCATGGGCGGCTACGAAAGGCAACCATGTAGTCGGGTTGGTTGCGCCCCAAGATGTTGGCAGAGCGCTTATATGAACCAGGGTGTACGGCCTCGCATGCTGATTGGTTGTTGGCCAAACACCCGCCGCTGCGACCTGGATCACACCTCGCCTGCTTCAAGAGACCTCAGGTTGTTCTGCGCCAGGCTCGATTAGCAAGCTGTTTTTCGCTCAATTTCCAGTTGGTCTGCTCGGTTGGCGACAATCGCGCTTTCGTTTGTTGGCGCCGCGATATTTTGCCGAGTTGTAAGTGGAACTATCCAAAGCTGCAACGAACCAGGGCCAACCATCATCCGCTCACTTCCGCCGGTTGGGGGCAGTGTTGCAGCTAAGCAGCCTTGATGTGTTGTTGGGTCGCTTGTCGAGGAGGACAAGTCTCGAGAGACGAGCAATAATTTGACATTCATCCCTGCTGCTTTCGTCGGTTTTCCTAAAGCAGGTTGTTGATTCTGACTGCATGGTGATGAGATGGGTCGATTCTTCTTTTGCTAGTTGCGGTGGCATATGTGATACAAGTATCTCTTGAGACAGGCTTCAACCTGCACTGTCGACCATCGATTTCAGTCACTTCTGTGGGCCTTCCTGTCGACCGGCAACGTCATGGGCAACCGAGATGTTGGTCAGGGCTGATTTCGAGCTTCAGAATGAAGTTTACCGGGTGATCTGGCAGCGAATGCCAACGGACTGGCTTGGGTATCCACTAGAGAGGAAGTCAGGGTAAACACTGCTGTTGCTCATTGGCGTCAGCGACTGCCGTGATGTCAGCCTCTCTGGCTGGGAACTGATAATTGTTGCAGAATGGTAGACAGACCCCATGTTGATCAAAAAGTCTTTCGTGAATGCCATAAAAGGGGTTGATGTCGAGCTCGTGTTGGAGTCTGTAATGCTGAAGAAGGTAGGGGCTGCCCAGGGGAACAGCACTGTCATGCGAGGTACTTCTCTGCGCCGAAAGGCAACGGTACATGGGAGAGAGGGGCATCCAGAAGGAGGGGTACCTCATCCGTCGGTAGGTTGGAGTGCTCGGACAGTACACATCTTATGACGGGGAGCAGGTAGCGGTCGAAGGAACTCGAGGACATTCGAACAAGCTTGCATGGTAAGACTGCCGGGAAGCGCAGGTCGCACGCTCGGCCGCATGAGACGGTGCAGTGTGTTGGAACAGATTGATGGTAGATTCATACAATGACGGACCACCACCACGAGAGAGTGTGTGTGCATGTGTGCGTGTGCGTGTGGATAACCACCCTCCCTGGAGCGGACCAAAGCGGAAGGCCAGTACATGGACGCAACCAACCCAAGAACCGAAGCGGTGGGCGAGTGAGCCGATGGATGGTGACCTGGGTGCTGTCGGTCACACAGCATCGACAATGCGGAGTCTTTCCATAAGATTGGTGAATATCGACACTGCATGAGGTGGCTGCTGAGATACGTCCCCCCCTCATTGCTTGGCCTTGGGCTGGACATGAATCTTGGGATCAAGTGGCCCCCTCGTCTCGGGCAGGCCGCGATACAGAGCAGACATTAATGGCTCGATTACGAGATCTCGCGGTGGCGTAAGAGCTGCTATATACCCTAGGCATCAAGAGTTGAGCTTGTAAGGCGCCACCGTTGTGACTATGGTCAAGTGTGTGTCTAGGGCATTTGCCGTTGACGATGAGGATCTGAGCCATCGGGACGCCACGCCGATAAAGAAGTCTCTGTGCCTTCTGCACGCACTGCGGACGAGCGAAGAGATGTCTCGGGAAGAGCCTGGAGGTAGGTAGGGCGGAAAGCATTGGGCGGGCCGGGATGGGGGGATCTCGAAGCGTGGAGTAGGAGCAGACAAGTGCATTCCAGTGCCATCGACAACCAACGAGCTGGGCAGTGCAGCACAGCTAGCGGCCGTACCAAAGAGGCCAAGGCTCGAATTCTGAATAGGTCTTATTGATAGGTCATCGAAGTCTCTAGGTCAGCGATGGAGTTGGATTAGTTGCGCAGTGGATTGAGTAGTATACGGACGTATGTCGAAGGATGCTAACATACCTAGCGTTGGCTGCTAAGGCAGTCGGCTGGGGCAGCTGCTAAGTCTTTCCATTTGTATTTTTGCCAGCCAAACATCAGCTCATTCAGCTGCAAAACTGCCTGCTTCCTTCTAGTTGGCCCAAAGGAGAGAGAGGTGCTAAGGTGAGGTGGGTAAGGTTAAGTGCGCTTCCTCAGACATGGACACAAAGGAGACGGCCACAAAACGTACCGCTTTGGACACTGGACAGCGTCATGTATGTAACCTATCGCTCAGATTGCTTCGGGTGTAGAACAGTGAAAACCATGGAAATTGAAGCGAAGAGGCACAGTTCCTGGGTTCCTGATCCCAGCTTCGTCAACGGCCGAAGGAGAGAAGACGGACGGTCCCATGATGATAGAGGGCAAGGCGACGGTGGGTCTCTGCATGCGATGTGTCGAGTTATTTGGAAGACGGTCAGCGAATTGTGTGAGAAGTCGCGGTGAGGTTCGAGGTGTTGCTGCCGTCGGGGTTTTTTTTTGGTTTTTTTTCTTGCCCCTGCTGTTGGTACTTGGCCGTACTGTTGTTGGTGCTGGGTTGAAGTTGCCTAGACCTGTCGTTGGCAACAACACTACCGGAAGCAACCTTGGACATTGCTTCCTTCCCATTAGGTATATGCATAAGGCAGGTAGGCACGTAATCCACACCGTGTGGTGACTGCCATTTCACGACGGACAGCACAGTGCCATTGCCGAATTGGGTGCGAACGAACCCCCCCGTCCCTTCTCCCCTTCTCCCCTTCTCCCCCAAAGCTTCATCTCGCCTCTCATCTCCCACACATGTGGAAAGCCCACCATCTACCCACTCCTCCTGCCCGTTCCAATCGCGGTTGGTGCAGGTGCAGGTGCAGGTGCAGGTGCAGGTGCAGGAGCTTCCAGAGAGATGTCATCCACTTCCACCGGCACACCGAATGAGGGCGAGGATGGCTTGTTAGTGTCATGGCCGGCTTAGATGTCGACCACTTCACAGACGCACACACGGCCGCGTTCTTGGCCTCCGTTCCCTGGGCTTAGCTTGCATTCCATTGCACACCAGACCAGATTCCACATTCCGCCTCCATTACCTTCACTGCATTCTTTGCCTACACGCCCGTCGTTTTCATCCGCCAACCCTCAATCGGTCGTGCGGCCCCCGGCTTCAACCTTGACGTTGGTCTCCTCTTGGTCTGCGACGTCCTTTCGCTCCCCTGCAATCCAATTCGCACTTACACGCCACATCCCTGACGGCCTCTCTCTTCCCAGGTCTGCTGGGTTCCTTCACTGGCCGCTGGCCGCTCTCTCACCCCAACAGGGGCCAGATATCCTTTACTACGACCACAGGCGCAACTCAGAGCGGCCCATTACTGAACCTCGTTGGGCTGTCTTGGCCTTGGCGGAAGATCGAAGCGGCGCAGTCTTCCCTTCCCGAGAAGAGGAATGATGAAGGACGTGACCAATTTGCGACTCTGCGTACCCGTGTCACAGGGCCACACTTCCACAGAGTCCGGCCTCGGTTGTCGACTCCACTCTCAAGGTGAACCCCTGGTCGATGATGTCGCTTCCCGCCTGTCTCCGACCTACCGCTACACTATGCACCACAGAACACCACAGCCATCACTGTCCGACCCAGCGGCCGCTTGTCTACTTTCTGCCATCACTTACGAATACTGCCTACCATCGACTGTCATGGACGCTCCAACCGTGGACACCATTGTGACGGGCGAGCGCCGCTGCAATGCATCCTAACCTTCTTTTGCTCCACATCAAACTTGCCTGACAAACTTGTCCCTTACCCTTAACGGGACCGGGACCTGGATTTGGCTGAGGCAGGGTTCGCTCTCTGTCCAGGGACGTTGATGTGGATGTGGATGTGGCCTTGGCCCATCCGGCCGATCGTCCGCCTGTCTACGGAGTTTCTACCCTGCCTTCTTCTGGCCACTGCTCTAGTTCAATTCTTTTTCGTTCCCGGGGGACGGGGCACAATCAAACATTACACATGGGGGGAGCAACGTAGACACCGTCGTTGAATGGTTCTTGTCTTCGCCCTGCGATTCGACCTGCGGCCTCATTCGACCTTTTTGGGCCTTCCCTGCTCTATGGCCACCCCCGTACTTCAGGTTTCGACCTGGCCAACGACGACAAAGTTATCCTTCATACCACTCCGGCGTAAAGTGCGCTTGCGCCATGGCCTGCTTGGCTATTCTAGGCTGTCCGTTACCTCAAATCTTTTCCAGCTGGTTGGGGCAAGCCGCCATGTGGCAGCCAGCAGGGCTAAGTACATGACTGGCTTGCTCGTCTGAGCTTATACCCAAGACTGCTGAAGGGACGGCAAACTGTGGTAGACAAATGAAGAGCTACACAAACGGATACAAAGGGCCTCAAGCAGTGGCCATGCCCAAACAAGTTAACCAGGGCTTGACGCGGATCACCCATGTGCGACATCGTTGAGCGATCCACTCGAGACACTGAACCGTCATCTCGACATTTGGGAGTATTCCTGGTATACGGATGCACTAGGACCAGCCCACGAGGGGTCTTTGGACATCTTCTGGCCATGTACAATCAAAATGAAGACGGGCAGGTGGGTCTGCTTTCTTTGTAGGCAGTTGCTTGCCCGCTCCTTGGACACCGGGAACCGACCACTGCGGCATGACCCTGGACCACCACCACCACTACCACCACCACCACCCACGTCAAGCTCTACCCTGCTCGGCCTCGTCGTCGTCCCGTCCGTTTCCCACGTTCCCCAAATGGAACGTGCGGCCAGCGGGTGACATGCGGCAATGGAAACCCACGAGAGGTGCAACGCCTTCCCTGCCGCGAGTGTCCGTTATTGCTAGGTAGCCAGTGAATTGGGCGGGGTGGCTTTGGTCACTTCTTGTCGTCTTCTTCCTCGGCCTGTTTTCTCTTCTTACAACATTGTTCTCGACAAACTTCAGTTTGCAACACCACGAATACGCCTACTAGTCAGCTTCTGCCTGCAAAAATTCGACAGTCTTTATCCCAGGTGCAGTTCAAAGTCGTGGGGCGGCGAAGGCTACTTTGAGGATATCCCCTTGTCTACTCACATCTCGTTTCCTGCTACAACACAACAAGACTTGCGTCAACAGGCCCGAATTGACGACCGCGCCTCCCAAGCGCAGTTTGGGGGCCCTTCATCTTCAGTAGATATCACATCTAACGACTGTCGTCTTCCAGAAAGGTCTCTGCACGAGACCCTGGTCTTGCTGTCTGGACAGGAGCCGGCTTCACGCCCTCTTCGGAGATAGCCTGTCTTTTCTTCGAATAAGCCGGCCTAAACACCCTCAAGAGCAACAGATTGGCCGTAGTTGTTAGCTGGAAGCACACAACCGGGCCATTACTCTTGCCCGGGAGAGCTAGTAGTGAGGGCTTAGTTGCCTTGCATAGGCTGGGTTCTCCACGACCGTCCATCCAACCCCACAGGACGACCGCCTCCCGACCGCATATCTAGGGGCGGATCAAATCAACCATCTGCCCGGTCCGCATCCGCAGGCCAGCTTCCCTCTCACAAGTACCGCGACATTCAAGGTACAAGTGCCTGTCACAGCCCGTTACATCTTCTACATTACATCCCTCCAACAAGTCGCAGCCCTCCCTGCGGCAATATTACAAGACGTTTGACGCACCAACATCCGACGCGGCCCTACCAACAGCAGCATCGCGGATAGACTGGCAAACAACCAACAGCCAAGCTGCGTCTATTTCCATTTGGCATCATCGGTGTGATAGCTTTCGCTGGCCCTCGTTGCTTTGCTTGGTTGGCAATTATTGACGATGGCAAACCAGTCAGCCCACCTTTCCCGACCATCAACCCCAAGACAATAAATGACTACGACCTTGGGTTCGTGTCACAAACAACTATAAGACCGACTTCATTCCCTCCTTTCCAAAGCTTCTCGTTCCTCATCCAGCAACCACAGTAAGGACATCAACTACAACACCGACTCTGAAGACTAAGACAGCAACTTCTGACTCACAAGCTTCCCGCCAACCCATCTCTTCCTCAACGACCACTTGCTTGATTTTGCTCCTCCTCCGGCCTACTTGGAGTCTCGTCAAATTACCATCTCGTTGCGAAGAGACTACTCTGCGCTGAGCTCGTATATTTTGCGGCACATTAAAGTATTTGTTCTTGAACACAACACTCCGAATCAAGATGTGCAACCAACACAGCAACTACTACACCAAGTGCGGACACACAGAGTCTTATATCAGAGAATGCCGCGAGAAGAAGAACTCACAACCGTGCAAGCTGGAGACAAAAGATCCCCAGAAGACGGATGGGTACTGTTCCGCGCCCGCTTGTCAAGCAAAGCAGTAGGTTAGTTTTGGGATTGCCCTCGATTGCATCTTCCTGGTGCGCTGCTAACATGTGAATCGCCGTGTAGAACAGCGCCCGTACCACCACGAAAGGAGACGGTCCAAAGACTATGACCTCTCGTCAGGCTTTTGCATGGAGCCATAGGGCTCACGCCCACACTCGTACTCTTCATCAACGGTCAGGCGATGTTGGCGACAGCAACCTTGGGGGATGGCGATGCATTGGGGCTGTCGAAACCCGCTCGCCAGGGGACCATTTTCTTGATGTCTTGATTCTGTTCACATGATTGGGGCGTGTTTTCAGCATCAGACGCGGTGTTTCTTTAGACTTTTCCGGGCAGTCACCCAACTTTCGCATGTTGGGGCTGGCCATGGCCAGATTTTCTCTCTCTCTCGCTATCTCTCTCTGCCTGTCAATAGTTCTCTGCGATGGCGCAGTCAATTCAATCCTTCCACAACTACGCTCCAAACCACCAGTCTCGTTGCAAGAATTGAAAGAGGAGTCAAGGCAGCAGTGACATGACCGACGGTCTGTCAGAGGGCTGCATGCGGTGTCGAGCCACATTAAGACCAGCCAGCGTCTTGGACCCCGAACAGAGGCACTAGAATGGGGGCAAGGTCGGCAACGAAGAAGAGGAGGGCGGCGGAATACTGTGGAACTGGTGTTACCTGTCAGAAAAATACTGAGGCGGCACGGCAGGGAGCGAGCGGGAGCGGTCCGTCTGCAAAAAACCCATGTATGTTCCCGCACATCCAACGGCCGAGGGCATTGCATGATTCATAGGCAACGGTTTGGCCCCAACCTGAAGAACGACCCTTGCTGCCGTGTTGGTGGCGGGATCGAAGAAGGATGCGCGCAGATACAGAGAGGTACATGGACGGCGAAGTCATCCAACAACGATCCATCGAACCTTCTTCATTTTTTCTTCAGCGGCGGTGCATGGCGGCGCAATAAAAGAGGGCATCGGCCGGCCAGCCGGCCGTCTGGGCGTGAGGCTGGGAAAGGCCGCGCCGGGCCCCAATTCAAAACGCACGGCGGGTGGGATTCAAACTTGACCCAGCATAAGGGTCTCGTCATGTGATGGGCGGCCGCCCTTTTTTTTCTACGAGTGTGTTTATTAAGCAGGCGCAGGCGCAGGCGCAGGCGGCCAGGCCAGGTCGCAATAGAGGCCGGAACCGCAGCGGAATGCATGATACGCGCGACAAGCGAGGCAGCGTTGCGGACAACAAACGCAGCTTCCGCAAAAGCCATGCATATATCTCTTTTCCGAGCATTCTCGAGCAACCTGGCCTGCAAAATGTCGGCGAAAAAGACGGGAGAAGGAGAAAACCGTAGCGACGGATGTCGCACAACAAGGGGAGGGAAACAGGTGAGTGCAACCAACGACAAATCGGAGAGGAAAATAAGAAAAGAAAAAAGCCGTGAAAAAAAAACCAAAAAAAAACCGGACAGGTCCGAATGGCCACTTGGACGGCTCGTCGACAATATAAGGCAACCAACAGGGCACACGGCGAGAGACTGGATGCACCAATCCAGAGCGGTTGCGGCGCAGCTGTCAGAATTCACACCATCCGTCTCTGTACTATGTAGGGCAGACGGAACAAGCGAGACTAAACCACGCCATACGACCCTGCCTCATTGCAGTTCGACGCTAGGTATGCTACGCTACGCTGCCCCCCAGGCTTAGCGTAACGGCGGGTGTACTAAACTAACCCATGCGCGCTAAGAGAGTAGGAGAGAGAGAGAGAGTCCGATGAGATGTGCAATGCCTCTCTTCTGTGTCCATCTTCTAAAAAAAATCAATTTTCAAAGGTGCAATCTCAGGCCGTGGTCGGATTGGGGGTGGGCGACAAGGATCACTAACATGGAACATGGGGGCATTGAGCTTGTGCGACGAAGCCCCCCCTTCCCGGTGGAAACAAGACGGGCCGGTCAGGCAGTTCAGAGATGCTGCGAGGAGCCGGCAAAACATGGGCAGGCAGGCAGGCAGTCTGAGGCGAGTTGGAAGCAGACGATGAATGGTCGACTAGACGAGGTATGCGTTAGTTTGGGCCTTGCTCTGCGGAGCGACCCCGGACGGCGGAAGACAGGAAAGAGACTAGGCCTGGGCTACCTGACGACGGACTGAACTAGACCGGAAGGGCATAAACAGACAGGGCAGGGAAGAGCAGCAGAGCGAGGGCTCAGAGATCAAAGATCACGGCAGAAGAAGGGCAGAGGGAGCAAGCAGCAGTTTGCGCTCGCGCTTCCGAGCGTTCTCGCCAGACTTGAGAGTTCTGCCCGACGATGACAGGATAGGACACGCTCTCCGGATGTAACCCGCCCTCAGATCCATCACCCATGCATGCATGCCTTTTCCAATGTGCCCCTCAAAGCGGCGGGAATGTGAAAGGACGTACGTGGGGACAGACATCGAGGCGAGAGGATGTGGACAAGGACAGGCGTAGTAGCAGAGCGGCGAGTCGGAGGCTAGAGGCCCAGAGGGAGGGGGGGATGGGCAGAAGAAGATGAGATGACGACGGGGAGGGCGTCACTCTGCTTTGGGGTCAGGAAGCAGAAGCAGCATTGGGCTTACAGTGCGCACTGCGTTTTTAAGGTGGTACCCAGGAGGGAAGGTAGGTCAGCAGGGGTTGGGGGAGCTCTCTTGAACCTCACCTCACGCTGCATGCAGCTACTACAGCACGGATACCTAGGTAGAGGTAAGGTAAGGTAAGGTAAGGTAAGGTAAGGTAAGGTAAGGTAAGGTAAGGTAAGGTAAGGTAAGGTAAGGTAAGGTAAGGTAAGGTAGGTAAAGGTAAGGTAAGGTAGGCAAAGGTAAGGTAGGGTGCGTGCGAACATGAGCATGCCCGCATGGAGCAGACCGGGGGCCAGGGTGATGGGCACCACCCATGATGTGGGCCGGGAGATTGACAGACTGGCACGAGCTCCAGCTCGGAGCCGCCATGTCCAGGCAAAAGCTGAGAGTGAGAGGTAAGGTAGGTACTTGAAGCAAAGGTATTTCCAGGCACTGCTGGAGGGCAAGAAGAAGGAGAGAGGGTCCAATGTCCTCGCGTCGCCTGGCTGTCCTTGCCCTGTCAATGTCAACCACCTTAGGATAGGACATATTCAGGACAGGAAGGACAAGACCGGCGCAAGCAGGAGCGTTTTTTTTGTGCAGCATATTACTCTGTTGACTTCACCACACCTCCATCATGCACTTCACCAACCCAACGTCACGTCGTCTCATCAAATCCTCCGCCCCTGGCCCAACCCTGCTCCAGGTACCTGGCTTTGCGACGCAAGAAACACACCGGCCGGGTTTTTGGGAGGCCCTTATCTCGACTGGACTAGCCTGGACACGCCTTGTCCGGTTTCCAGCTGCGACTCTTGCCTGTTGTTGCGTTGCTCAATGGAACCCTGAGCTTCCTTTTTTTTTCTGCCTTTCTCCCCTACGTGCGGATACGTACGAGGCCACTCACCCTCGCCTTCGTATCCATGCCGACTGGCCTCGCCGTCACGTCTTCAAGTCGAGGTGGACACGCGGCGGCGCAAGCAGGCAGGCAGGCGAGCGGGCAAGCAAGCGTCCATTCCAGTCTCGCCTTGGAAGACGTGATGATGTGGGCGCACGTCGATTCTGCCCGTCTTGTCTCGCCTTACCTCAGGTAAAGATGATTGCGGATACCAGCCTAAGGTACAGCTCTGTACGCTGACCGGCCTCGTGTCCAGAGTCACGCATGCACCAACTCTACTTTATGCTTGTATTCGGCTGTACCACCGCCGCCGTCGCACGCTCAACAAGACCGTGGTTGTCGCGACACAAGTATCACACAAAACACGGGCACGTATGCACGCACATCCACCACACGCATACCGTCTACCATTACCTCAACCACACAGCTTGTCCACAATGTCTGCCTGCATTACTCTCGACTTGCGCCGTACCGGCAGCAATTGCCGGGTTGTATCTCACAGTTGCTGTGGCCGTCGCCATCTCTGCGCCTCTTGTTATTTCTTTCTGGCCGCACGCAACCTTGTACAACCCCCAATGCCCTGCCGTGGCCTCATTCCCGCGTCATACCAATGCAGCATCGCGCTGCGACCAGAGTCTCGCCGTTGAAGTGCCCCCCTGCAGTGCGCCAAGCCTGAGCATTGATGCCTCCTCCACTGGCAATCGACCGCTGACCAGGGGATCCCAAGCAACTTTAGACGTACGGAACATGGGGTCCCATCTCCAGGGCCTCAAGGGAATTGGATGAACACTACGATGCGAATGAGTTTCCCGATCTGCCTCCTTCGTCAACCGCTTTTTTTTTTCTTTTGCGCCAAGATGCCCACCGGACACAACCCGGCTACAGAGAGAGCCTCTCGCCAGGCCAGATGGGCATAGACCCCAGGGACCGTCATCTCACCCTAATCACAAATCTTGCCTGGCATACGAGTCCTTCACGCCGTGTTTCTGCCAGATATTACGGCCATTTTCAACGGGGTGACGGCAAACATTTGCTCAATAGCCTAAAATAACCGGGCGCGAGGATAGCAGCTGCTGTTTACCGCCCCTGTGTTCTGGCTCCCTGCCGAATCCCTCGTGCTCGTCTTCGGCCCGTCATCTACCTCGTTGACACTCTCCGTGTCACGTCTTACAGCACAAACATGAAAAGCACAATCGTATTTTTTTCCGTCGAATTCAAGCACTGCATACTGTGCCCATAACACTCAGCCAGTCTGGGTTTCGCTCATCTTCAGCACTGTGCCCAGCACCTCTCCGCTCGCGACGGATCTTCGGCCATGACCGTCCACCCAACTTGCATGCGTGTTTGGGGCACAGGGTGCTGTCCGGAGTCAGCTTGCATGTGCAGGCCGCCGCCCAGGGCGCCCGCCAGCCTGGTCGTCGGCGGCTATGCACATCGCTTCGACTGCATAAAGCCAATCAGAGCCCAACGGAAACTTCACAAAAGCAAATGGTCCTCTATTCGCTCAGGAACTGCCAGCTTTGGGGGTCGGGTGTTGGGCGGAAGCAAGCCCAACTGCGCCACAGGTGCAGATCGTTAGACGACTCGCGATATCGTCGCATGCCTTCTTTCTTTCCTTTTTCTTCACAAGCTCATCGCCCCCTTCGAGGCCAACGTCAAGCGAAGAGCCCCCAGTATATCTCGCCAGACCGGTCCAAAATCAGCGACGGGAGCGGAATCTAGCCCGCAAGCCGGCCGATTTACGAGGGTGGCACGGTTGGTCTTTTGCTTCTCTCCCCTCCTCGTGCAATCCTTCCTACATGGGCCCATGCTCGCGCTCTTAACTGAAGTGTTTATAGAAGGGATAATCAACAAAACTCCAAGCCGCGGGAACCCTTCAACCCCATGTACGCCTCAGCGCTTCACCCCCAATGCCCCATCTCACCATGCTAGGGCTAGGGATAACCCCAGTGATCGATCTTTGCGGCAGACGGTTCGAGGTTTTAGCGTCTCGACCGTGTGTCCTGTGCGTCGAGTTCAAGGTCCCACACGGCGCGACTGATTGATGATGGATTATCAAGAATGAATGAAAAGCAGAGAGACTGTGTTGGTTCGACAACGCGCAATAACCGTCTCATTGTGGGGACTCGATGACCTTTGGCCCCTTCCATCTTTCACCGAGTTACTTCGCTTGTCGCAGTCAAAGGCCTTCAATATTTCCTTTTTCCCCCTTCGCCTGCTGGAGGGGCCCTGTTACCGGGCTCCGGTTCCCTTGGCCCGTTGACCGGGTCGACGTCCAACCCAAGACCAACAAGCAGCAAAGGGCATACGAGGTCAGGGCCCTCCTTTTCGCCGCAAATTTGGAGCCCACAATTATCATAATATTGTGGTCGCTACGGGCGCTTGGGAAGTGAGCATACGCCCTCAAAGTCAGCAGTCGAAGAGAGGGGAAGAGAGGCGCAGGCGAAAGGCACAATGGGCTGCCTGGCTTTTGCCGCCTTGCATTTGATCAAGGAACGAATGTCATTGGTCTGGGCCGGCTCAGATTGAGATGGCCCTTTCGGCGGGACTTTCGTTTTCCTTCTTCCTCATGCCTGCTACGGATACGGTGCCCCAAGGACCTGGTAAATACCCTTGCCCTTCTCGGGGCTCGGGGGAAACGGCACAGTCTCTGCCACTCGGCCGCGACCCCGTAAGGCAGTATTCCTCTTCGTTTCGTTTTTTTGCAACACACCCAAACTGGGTGTGGCCCACGCGCACGCACTAACACACACACACACTACCAGTATGTACGCGTGCTACTGAGCGTACACATGTTGGAACCAACCGCAAGAACCGCGGCTTGGCAAAAAAGAAAAAAAAAAACAGAGAAAGCAGGAGGGGAGAGGGAGGGTTCATCAAAACTGTATTGGAACCCTCGGCGGGTGTTGGTGAGGCTAGAAAGTCAAGCGACCTCCCGCACACCACCATCAAGAACGACTCTTGGTTCACCCTACCCTCCCTTCATCCCCATCCATTGCACACAGCTCCGTGGCTACTGAAGAAAGAGGCTGAATGGCCCAGACCGGAATCGTGAGCATGTATGATGACTCGTAACTTTTGTGACGATGAGACTGGCACACGGGACGGGACTAAAGATGGAGACGGAGAGGATGGATGGAGCCTCTCGGCTGGCCGAAAGAGGAAGAGCGAGCAGTCCGACGAGGACGCGTCTTGTCCTATGGGCAAATAATCCATGATGTCTACCTGACCCTTGGTCAACGGCCCCCCTCCCGAGTCTCCAGGAGGGTACGAGCTCCGGCCCCGCCTTGCATCATTGATGTTGTTCATGGATAACCCTCATGCCTTTACACACAAGCCTCAAGGGGCCCCTCTCCGGAAAGAGGAGACACAAGAGCCCAAGACAAAGAAGGACCAGAACAATTAGAAACAGAGTTTTGACGAACGCTGTGGGAAGCGGGTGGCGCCGCTGTCGCCTGCGTCCGCGCGCCCGCCGTCCGCGCCGCTGCCTGCTCGGGCACGCGAAGGAGAAGGAAGGAAGGGACGAACGACGACAAGGAGCAACGAGCAAGGAGCTTTTCCTGTTGCGTCCTGGTGTCATGTCAGTTCGCTCCGGCAAGGAGAAACGCGGACGCGTGGGTAGATTGTGACGTCTCCCCCATGAACAACCCCCCTCGGATGAGCGAGGCGATTCTTGGTGTACGGTCTCAAGGCAGGGGAGGAAGGGGGAGAGCGAGAGGGGGGGGGGGGGCGTGGGTTGTGTTCAACAGTAGGAGTAGTATGTGATGACAACGCCGTAGATCACGTCCGACTCCATCGACACACATTTCCCCAACCGTGCTCCTCGAACCCACCTTTCTCCCTGCCCTGGAGCGGTAAAATTGGATGTGGTTGTTGCCCAACGTTTGGCATTTTCTTGAAGTAGTAAACGCGATGTTCGGGCTGCAACTGCAACGACTGGGCACACACTCGGAACGGTGCAGGTCGACGGTCATCATCACAGCAGAGGCTCTGTCTGTCGGATGCTGCACACTTACACACATAGGAGATTGCACAACACGCATTGCACACAGTGTTATTCGCATCAAAACCAATCTTGGTTCATTCCAGAGTGTCTTCTGTGGGTAGGGGGGTAAAAAAAAAACTAAACCTCCTCTCCCTCGCGAGAAAAGTCCAATCTGTGTCTTTGTCTCTTCCAACAAAGGGGGGTGGGCCGGGGAGTCCTTCAACCTCATCTCTCCGTCGCACGTAAGCATCAAAATCAAGAGTCCACTCCCCTCCCTCCTTCCCCCTTAAACCCCCATCGCATATAATACAAATCAGCTTTTTACAGAAACCACGCCGTGAAAGGGTTTTCTTTCTTTGGGAATTTTTTTTTTCTCAATCGTTTGTTTTGTGGGGGTGTA
Source organism: Colletotrichum chrysophilum (assembly GCF_026319265.1). Lineage (NCBI taxonomy): Eukaryota > Fungi > Ascomycota > Sordariomycetes > Glomerellales > Glomerellaceae > Colletotrichum > Colletotrichum chrysophilum. The sequence goes on along the minus strand of NW_026517300.1, from coordinate 404,490 downwards.
GATATGCGTGCCGCTTCCTGTCCAGTACCTTTCCCTCTAGCCATTTTGCTTGGCGCAATCTTGTGTTGTTTTTGTGTGTTGTCTCTGGAGCACTTCTATGATGCATAGCAACCATTTCCTCCGCGCGAAAGAAGAGATCAGTGACAGCCTGCGTCTGTGATGAGATGCAATGTTCCAATCAACCAGAACCAGTTAAGCCGTAGAATCATTAGTCGGCGTATTAGGAGAGTAAAAGAAAGTGGCGAACCGAAGGCACGATCGGATGCCTCATCAGAGCTCGACACACGTTTAGTTTCCAGAACCACCGGGTCCAGGGGTTCTCGGAGACCAAGAAGGTGACTGTGACATCGTGTTAGAAACTGCCAGGTTTGCGTTTATAGGAGTGATGGTACACTTACGGTTGGGGAGTAGCTGGGGCTGGTCGGAGACTGCTGCGCCCCAGGAGTTCGTTGGTTGAAACTCGGGCTTGTCGGCGAGTACGCCTCCGGTGAAGTTGGCGACCACGTCGGCGACGCAGGGGAGTACGATGGCGACGTGGGACCAGCCCCGTGAAGGTTGGGAGATGCCGGGCTGTAGTTGGGACTGGCAGGAGAGTAGCTCGGCGAGGTGGGCGAGGCGTACTGCGCTGGAGAGGTGGGCGAGTAGTGCCTTGGCGAAGAGGGAGAAGCCGGCGAGTAGCTTGGAGACGTCGGGCTGTAGTTGGGGCTTGCAGGGCTCGTGGGTCGCAGCATGGGTGACGTCGGGGAGAACGACGGGGAGGAAGGGCTGAACTGTGGCGAAGTCGCATAGCGACCGCCAGCACCGTCCATGAGTGGCGAAGTGGGAGAGTATCCCGCGTTCGGCGAGGACGGCGAGAAAGATCCGTAGCTGCTGAAAGGCGAGGTCGGTGACGTGCTGAATGGACTTGTTGGCCGGCCCGGGCTCTGCGCCGAGTACGGGTTGACAGAACCAATACCACCAAAGCCTCCTCCACCGTACTCGGTACCAAAACCGGCAGGGGAATCTGAGCCAGCGCCCACGATGGGAGAGAAGTTTCCGGCAGCAGGAGAGCTGAGCGACAAGTATCCAGAATCCGCCATGGGAGAGCCAGAGTCGTAGGGGGTTGCGGCACCTCCGGCCTCGCCGCCCTTGACAGGCATACCAGGCATGAGACCCATGCGCGAGTTGTCGCTGATGACAGTCTCCAACATCTTGGGGTCGAGGAGGACCTCGAAGTGACCGGTTCCCATCGGTGCCATCTGACCGAGCATAACGTTCTCAGAAATACCGCGGCAATCGTCCAGTTCACCAACAGCGGCAGCCTCGAGCAGAATTTCGACCGTCTCCTCGAAGGAACAACGCATGAGAGCACCAGTGTCTGCACGATTGATACCGTGACGAGTGACAGCGGAGATCGTACCTCTGTAGGTCATGACGTCGCAAAGAAGAGCAAGATGTCTGTGGTTGACGTATGAACCGTCGAACGCCAACACCTGCGTCAATTCTCTGACAAGTGCCGATCTCGCCGCTTCGATACCGAAGACCTCAACAACCTGCCACAAGTGGTTGGTGTATGTGCGAGTGGAATCGACGCCGTCGACAGACAAGACCTGGCGGAGAGCAGTTCCAGAGGTATCCAGGTACCACTCTGAGCAACGCTCATCAGCCTTGGCGGCCAGCAATGCTCCGTCTTCGGTCTCGATGAGCTTCGTCTCCTTATTCAAGAAGGCTCTCTCAATGCCCTTAACACCGCGCAGAGAAAGCGTGTCCAGCAAGTGAGTCTCCAATCTCTTAAGCATGACATCGTCCTCCATCTTCTTCTCACCATCCTCGTCCTTGTCATCGTTGCCAGCGTGCATGGGGCGAATGCGGATAACTTGCTCTTCGGCGTTGTTGTCACTGAAAATGACGGCGAGATCGTTGGGGTACTCCTCCTTGATGCGCCTAGCAACGTCCTCGACAGTAAGTTCCTTGTCAAGCAACTTCTGGCGATCGAGCGTGAGACGGAGCAGCCACCTGGATTGATCTTCGGCTCGGTCATGAGTCTCGTCCGGAATGAGATAGTAGGACTCGACCATATCCAAATCATCAGGAATGTTAGTCGAGGTGATGATAGGGTCGTAGTAGATCTCAGTGACGGCTGTGACAGACCGCAGGGTCGTGTGTTCGACAGTGCTTCGAAGGGCCTTGGCAGCTTCCTGGCTGGCGTTTTCCTCGCCACTCAGGTAGACGACCATGGACGGGGTCTTAATGTTCTGAGCCAGGTTGAGAATTTCCTTGAGACGAGGGACACCCAGGGTGACGTTCTTGGAAGACACACCAGCGAAATGGAAGGTGTTCAGGGTCATCTGCGTGGCAGGCTCACCAATAGACTGCGCAGCAATGACACCAACCATCTCACCGGGACTGACAAAGGCACGGTCCCAACGGGCTTCCAGCTCTCCCAGGACGTGCTCGAAAGCCATCTTGTTCAGGCGCTGTTGGCAAGCAATACGCTTGAAGGCCAATCTGGAGCGGATCTGCGCCTTGAAGAGGATGGTGGCGCTTCGGTCGGCCTCCTTGGAGATTTCGTCGTTGCCACGAACGATGGTCATTCTGTTGAGCATAGCCTGGACAGCAGGGATGACATCCTGAGGCTTCAAATCACTCCGCTGGAAGTCTTCGACAGCGAAGAGCTTCTTGGAAGTTTCCATCAGACGAACAATGTTCAAAGGCAGCTGCATCGACTCGTCGTCCTTCCTCTTGAAGTTGATCTTGCGAACTTGCTTGCGATCATGAAGGAGAGCCTCGTACTCCTCGTCCAGAAGTTGCTGGACTGACGGGTCACCAGAAATCTCATTACCGTACTCAAGCCAATCAAGCTCGTCTGGTCTGGTCTCATCCATGACGTCGAGGCGGAACCGGTCAGCGAACTTCTTGTCTGACATGTTGAGGTGGTCCATCCGCTGCTTCTCAATGTAGATAGCGTCCAGACCATCCTCACCATACAGGAATTGAAGGATATCACCCAGGGAGTTTCTGACTGTACCGTCGTACTTGGCACTAACATCCTCAAGAGCCTTGACCAGACGACGCTGGATGTATCCGGTTTCGGCAGTCTTGACAGCGGTATCAATCAGACCTTCTCTACCAGCCATGGCGTGGAAGAAGAACTCGCTTGGCGTCAGGCCACGGAGGTAGGAGTTCTCGACGAAACCACGAGCCTCGGGAGAGTAGTCGTCCTTGGTGAAATGGGGCAGCGTCCGGTACTTGAACCCGAAAGGAATACGCTTACCCTCGACAATCTGCTGTCCGACGAGCGCAGTCATCTGGGAGATATTGATGGACGAACCCTTGGAACCAGAGGAAGCCATGGTGACGGCGTTGTTCAAGTCCTTCAAACTCTTCTGTGTAGTGGTACCAGCCTTATCACGGGCAGTGTTGAGGGCCTTAGAAACCTTGCTCTCGAAAGTTTCACGAATGTTCATACCGGGCAGAGGCTCGAGCTCGTTGGCGGTAGCCTGCTGAGTGTAGGCCTCGACTTCCGCCTTGTGCTCGTCGATATGTACCTGCACCTTCTCAATGGTCAACTTATCGGGAATCGTGTCACCGATACCGATGCTGAAACCATTGTGCAACAGCCAATAGTTGACAACTTGTTGAACCCCGTTAAGGAACTTCATAGACGCTTCGGGGCCGTGCTCGTTGTAGACGATGTGGACAATACCACCACTGGCAGCACCGATGTTCTTCTTGGAAAGCAGACCGTAAAGGAGCTCGCCGGATTGGATAAGAAGACCCTCGTCCTTAAGCGGGTTGTCTTCCTTGGAATCCGGGGCATTGTGCAAGCTGACAATGTTGGGAATAGCCATGCTCATGATCTGCTTACCCGTCCATCTTGGTCGAGGACGAATGATAGCTGGTGGGGGGATTACACCGTCCCAGTTGGGAACCCAGAGCATGATGTTCATCACGGCTTCCTTGGTGAGGAAAACGTCACGACGGCAGAGTTTGTAGGCACCGGCAAGAGTGTCCTGCACGATACCCATAAGAGGACCGTTTCTTTGCGGTGACACGATGTTGATCGGTACCAAGCACAGTTCCTTGACCTCTGCTCTCGTCTCTTCGCTTTGAGGGACGTGAAGGTTCATTTCGTCACCGTCGAAATCGGCGTTATAGGGCGAGGTGACGGACAAGTTGAGACGGAACGTAGAGTATGGCATCACACGAACTCTGTGACCCATCATAGACTCCTTGTGCAGGGAGGGCTGACGGTTGAAGATGATGTAGTCGCCCGTGATCAAGTGACGCTCGACCTTCCAGCCGTACTCGAGCGAAATCTGACCGGCTCGACGGTGATGACGAAGATCAATTCTGGTTCCGTCAGAGCGAATAACATACTTGGCACCAGGGTGTTCGTTGGGTCCGTTTTGAACCAGCTCGTGCAGCCTGCCGATGTTGTATGGCGTGACTGTTTCAGGGTAGGTGAGAGTTCTAGCGATGCTTCGGGGCACACCGACTTCGTCGAGAGACAAGTTGGCGTCACCAGTGATAACGGTACGTGCCGAGAAGTCAACACGCTTACCCATCAAGTTTCCACGGAGACGACCCTCCTTGCCCTTGAGACGGGCACGAATGGCCTTGACGGGACGACCACTTTTTTGGAGAGCACGAGGTTGTCCAGCAATGTCGTTGTCCATGTAGGTGGCAACGTGGTACTGCAGAAGCTGCTCGAAGTCTTGAGCAATGTGTGCAGGAGAGCCTTCGCGAATGGCCTGCTTGACGTTGCTGTTGGCTCGTATGATATCACCCAGCTTGTAGGTCAAATCATCTTCGTTTCTCAGGCCTTGACCGGTGCCGTCCATAGAAATACTAGGACGAACAGGCGGAGGCGGAACTGGCAGAACAGTAACGATCATCCACTCCGGACGAGCGTACTCAAGGTTGAGACCCATGTCCCTCAGGTCGTCATCGCTGATGCGGCGCAGAATGTTGTGAGCCATCTCGGGTGTGATTTGAGGCTCCTCCTTCTTCTTGACACCATCCTCGCCAGAAGACTCGTACTTGGCGATGAGCTGCAACGCCTTGTGACGAACTCTGGGCTGGATATTGCCGCAACCACCGTGGTTGACGGGAGCCTGCTTCATTCCCAAACTGTACTCTCCATCGTCGTTCTTGACCTCCTTGGTCTCGTTCTCGCAACGGGTCTTCTTCTTGCAGATATTCCATATCCGGTTAAATCGAACCTTTGGATCTCTGGTGTTCACGGCTTGCAGAAATTCTGGGTCGCTCTGAGATGGGCAGGTTAGCACAATCGAGTCAAGGTGGCTGTCAAGCAACGCCGGTTAGACTAACTCTATCCGCCAGCACCTTGCTGCAATTATGGCAGACGATTTCCAACACCTTCTTCACCTTCTTGATGAAGCCGGGGTGATACACAGGCTTGGCCAGCTCGATATGGCCGAAGTGGCCTGGACATTCGCCCATCGCCTGGTTGCAGGTCTTGCACTTGAATTGGCGATCGATGGAACCGAGCATGGGATCGTTCAAACCGCCGTCACGAGGCTTGGTGCGCGTCTCGTCCATGGTCTCGGGGTAGAGAACGTGGCAGACACTCATATTCTTGATCTCCTCGGGCGCCATCAGACCAAACTGGATCTCCTCCACAGTCTTGATTGGCGCACTCGAGTGCGTAAAGTACAGGTTCGCCATGTTGCCGGTTTTTCTGTCGGAGTCGGCAAGGAAGGTGTCGAAGCGTGACTGGCAGAGTCCGGGGGCGAAAAACGCGGATGCAGCAGATAGTCGTTACGCGACTTGAAAAGGTCGCAAAGCAGGCGCAAGAAGTCGGAAATGCAAAATTCTATCGTACGAAACGCTCGTCGAGATGCAAAAGGTCGAGAAAAGTCGTTCCAATGATGGCGCTCTTGACCACGCCAATCCCCGGCCAGCGGCCCAGGAGAAGGTTCCACAGTTCCTCCCAATCGCGGCTTCCGAGCGCGGGCGAGTCGAAGAAAAAATCGCGATCGTGATATCGGTCGTCGAGTCGGAAAGGAGTGTGCTGGTGCTTTGACGCGCTCTCCGACGATGCGCGTGGTGAAGCGATGGCTTGTCGGTAGTTGTAGATGTGAAGCCTTGGAGGTAAAAGCGAGGAGCGAGGTCAGAGAAATCTTGCCTGGAGGCGGCTGGCGCAGCCTGTCAAAAGGCGCTAGCCGGATTAGGCAGTCACGCTCCTTTCTCTCCTGCTCTGGCTGGGAACGCGTGCCTAAGGCTCCCGCTGGAGGTAGTCCGGGTACCCGCAAAAGTGCTGAAACGCACCAATCCCTTACGAGGACAGAAGTAGCTCTACCTTACCTACCTTGACGTTTCTTAGGAGATTCGTTGGAAGGCGCGCTGGCTGACTGGCCTCAAGTTGCAACTGGCCGATGAGTCAAAAAAATTTATTCATTGACTCGAGGTCATATCTCGACGTCTCGATGCACTCTTTCAGGCACGACTACGTTCAACTTGCGCTTGCTAAAACCACTTGGGCATTGTTTGCTATTAATGAGCAGCTGTACGAAGCTGGAGTCTGGCATCACCGCCGTCGCGCCAAGTATTTGGCAGGGGTCTGGACGCCAACCGAAGCTCGTCCCATAGCTACGCGATCCAACGCCCCGTCACGCGTGTACACCGACGCTTCAACCGGGCTGCTGGAGCTGTCGAAACACCACACTGAAGTGACAGCAAGTCCTTCATCGCCTCCTGCCGGCCTTCGACGGCTTGGTTGCACCCTTCCTTGATGGAATCTTCTCCTCAATCACCTCGCTATCCGGTATCTCACCGTCCGCACCTGGACTCCTTCTCCTCATGGTTCCGGTAGATACCGCGACAAACTCCTCTTCGCTGTCGCTCTCGCCAAGATCGAAAAGAATCGGCATGCGGAACGCTTCTTTGCCCCCGTTGTTCACGTGAAGAAAGTCAGAGCTGACCACGTCAATATCCTCGTCCTCGGCGTCCAGCCGCCTCTTGGTCAATTCCTCCTGACCGTAGATATCAAACTCGTCCTCTTTCTCCTCATACTCCTGGTTCTCTTCGACCTGCGCAAAGTCTGGTGCAAGTCGCGACCATTTCTGTTCTGGGATGACGGACCAGACGTATATCCTCCCCGTCTCCAGGCCACACGTAGCGATGAACGGTCGATCTGGATGCCATTCGACAACACCTTGCTCCTCCTTGGGTCCATCTAGGATTCGGATCAATCCTGTGCTTCCCATGCCTCTGTCCCATACGTATATCTCGTGATTATTATAGGTCGACGCTGCTACGTATTCGGAAGCGGAGCTGAACGTGACGTGGTTCCAAGATAACCTGTTGACCTGGTCCGAGAAAGTGTGCTCCTTCGTAAAGTGTACCGTGTCGAGGTCCAGGTCCTCCGCCGCCAGATTCGGAATGTGAAAGGTTCTGACGATACGATCTTGCGCATTGATCAACAACACACGCCCCGAATTGTTAAGACGCAGTGTTGTAATGACGCCGCTGCAAGGTTTCTCCGAGTATATCGTCTTTCTCGTTTTGACATCGATGACGTTCACCCATCCCTTGTTTGTGCCAGCCAGTATGTGCTCGCCGGTAGAAGTATAAATCGTAACCGTTGTCATCTGTTTCGCATCCTCTTTCAACTGCTTCTCGGTCCTTTCTCCCTCGGGGTGCTTCGGCGCTGATGGCAGTGGGTATTTCACATCGTTCACGTCTGAGATGTCCACGAGTATTGGTTGCTCTTCGAAGATGGAGGCCACAAACTGGTGACTTGTCGCGTCAGCTCAGTTCTTCTGATCTGTTGGGGGGTTATACTCACTGGTTGAAGGGATTGAGCTCGGCGATGTAGGCAGGGGCTCGAAAGCGAACCTCGCGGTATCTTTTGCCATCCTTGAGATCCCATAGAATGGCCTTCCACCCTTGACAGGCCGATAGCAGATACCGGCCGCATCTTGACCAGCTTAGTGATGTAATGCTCCTGTTGTGGCCGCGCATCTTCCTGGCAACTCCCATAGTCTCAATATCCCAAATTACCACTGTTCCATCGACTCTGCCAGAAGCAAGAAGGTCGCCTCCTCGGTTGAAACGCAGACATGTTGAGTGGCCGGACCGAATCGTATTTGTGTTGTTGATCGCATTGATGGCCTCGACGGCGGCAATGGCCTCGTTCTCTTCGTTGCTGAGCAGAAAATTCATGATGCTCAATAGGGCTGCGGGCGAAGATATTCGGGCAAGAGCAGCCAATTTCGAAGCGACAAGGTGCTGGTAAATAATTGAGAAAGTGGAAGTCTGAGAGCTCCAAAGTCGCAAATTATCGTTTAGCCGTGCGCGGTTGCGATTGCCTTTATTCCATCACGCCTGCAAGGCTGACGGCAGAGGTTACAGGGATCAGGGACCTACCTTTGGGTGCTTGGACGCAGCTTTTCAGCGACGAACCCCACTGAAGGAGCAACAACCCCTCCCCCACCATTCCCGCCCGCCTTACACTCGGCGCGAACTCTACCTGAAATCCATCTCTGACTGTCATTCGAGGGTTGACGCATGTCAAAGGAGGGTGACGACTCCTGACCTCCTGTTTCGAGCCCGATTCCTCTTATTTTATCCTCGGCCCTATGTCCTATTTTTGAGTGTTCACCTATCAACCTTGGCAGGCTCAGCACGAATATTCTCATTATGGCGAATTCCAAGTACGGTCGCCCGATATGAAGCTCGAGACCTGACTAACTCGTGTCACAGGTTCGAATATGTAAAGGCTTTCGAGCAAGCTGACACCCTTCTTCCAAACACATGGATTGTGGTTCGTATCGACGGCAGAGGTTTCACAAAGTAAGGGGACATCGGACCAGACGAACAACTGAATAACTCTGACCGACTCACAGACTATGCGCCAAGTACCAGTTCGAGAAGCCGAACGATAAAAGAGCGCTCGATCTCATGAACGCGGCCGCGCGCGTGGTGGTAACAGAACTTCCAGACATCACCATAGCGTATGGTGTGAGCGACGAGTACAGTTTCGTCTTCCATAAATCATGCACGCTGTTCGAAAGAAGAGCCAGGTAGGGAACACCAAAACCCTTGGGCATAAGAGTGCAGAAGCTCACAAACCTCTAGTAAGCTAGTGAGCACAGTGGTATCAACGTTCACTGCCAACTACATCTACTTGTGGTCACAATACTTCCCTGATACCCCGCTTTCACCACCTCTGCCAAGTTTTGATGGCAGGGCTGTTTGCTATCCCACTGTCTCAAACTTGAGAGACTACATGAGCTGGCGTCAGGTTGACTGTAAGTTTCGACATATCTGAGTCATACGGGCAGCAAACTGTTGCTTAGAGTTTTTCTATCATGAATTTCGATCTGACTCATCCTTTTAGGCCACATCAACAACTTGTACAATACAACATTCTGGTCCTTGATCCAACTGGGCGGCTATGACAACAAGACAGCCGAGCAAATGCTTGCGGTCAGTCACATAACAAGGGCAATCTTCCCGTTCTCACAAAAACTAAAAGTTTTCCAGGGCACCGTCTCCGGCGACAAGAATGAGATTCTCTTCTCAAAATTCAACATCAACTATAACAATGAGCCTGAGATGTATAAGAAGGGTAGTGTGATCTTCCGAGACGTAAGGATATCTACTCCCCCTTGATTACGAAAACACTAACAAATTCATAGTACGAACTTGTCGAGCCCGGAACTCACAATGCGTCCGAGGCCGCAGATGCCCTGGCCGAACCAACGCAACAGAGCAAGTCGCAGGCCGAGAAGGAAAAGAAGAAGCGCAACAAGGCCCGCGTCGTGATAGAGCATCTGGACATCATCAAGGACGACTTTTGGGACAGGAGGCCCTGGCTGCTGTCCAACAAGCCGGGTAAGACGCCCAAAGAACCTTAGATGTTAGCTCAGATGGGCCCGAAGCCTTTGCATGAGAGACAAGGAACTGCACCACAGAAGACAGTCAGCGTCGGCAGCTTAGATGGCGTAAAAGTTGAATTACGGCGGCCGGTTATGCTGGAAAGCATACCGTTACACCGCGGATGTGTATCTTGCGCTCCGATCCTATATCCATATCGCAAACTCTGCCGGAAGCAGCACTGTATATGCTGCGCCAATGGTATCTTTCGAGCTGGTGCGTTCCATGCGGCAATCACCGGCCTTGCCCGATGCTGCGTAGTCACCAAGCGCTAACGCTCATCATGTGAACGGCGCGATTTCCTCCTAGTCGGCAGGGTTGTCAACCTGTGAGCCTGAGACCCTTGGTTTTATAGCTGATCCATGTCCTGGACAGATCAACCTCACCCGGACTCGGTCTTTCCTTTCCTCGCTTCCCTCTTCGCCTTCTTCGCCTTTCTCCTTGCCTTCCTCTCCTCCTTAGACTCCTCCCTCGCCTGCCCCTTGTCGGCCTTTTCTACCGCCTTAGACTTCTTCGCCTTCTTCAAAGCCCGCTCCTTTCTCCTCGCCTCCCTCGCCTCTTTCCTCGCTCTCCTCGCAGCCTTCCTCGCCCTCTTCTCCTCCTTAGTCTCACCCCTCTCCTTGCCCCTCGACAGCTTGACGCCTCCATCCTCGCTATCGCCACTCGTCTCCTCGCTCTCCGGCGTCGAAGTGCCGCTGTCTTCCTCCGGACCCTTGATCGTCCCATCCAAGAACCCGCCCCTGACGAAGCTCGCGTACAGCATCCACTTCCCGCCAGAAACCTTCTCGATTTGGTTCAGCCGTCCTTGCGTGACGGTCTGCGTGACCTGCCCTTTCTTCGACGTGTCCAGGCCCTGGAGCTGCTCGTCGAACGCATTCATCCACCACGTGTCGCTCGTGAAATGCGCTTTTTGGCCGAGGCCCTTGGTATTATCTTTGCGATTGAGAAGGAGCGGTTTCGCGAGGCCGATTGCGTCGTCCGTTGCGTGGAGGGAGTGCCCTTTGCCGCGCCACCCTTGCCGCGAAAGCAGGGCGTGCGCATCCATCTTGAATTTGTGTTTATGGTCGCGGCCGGTATTTCGATCGGTCAAAATTGAAGTCGACTTTCAGAAGAGGTATTTCGATCGGCTTCTATTGTGTCATGAGGGCATGAGAGGGATGCGCATTCTCGAGGTGAAGTTTTGGACGTTGCCGGTACAGAGAAGGGATTCAGCGCGGGCGGTTAGACACCCAGTTGTCAGTGAATTATTTTTTTGCATTCTGCCGCTGCTTATCTTATCTTAGCTCCTTGGCCAAGCCCCACCAACTGGACCCCGGTCCACGTCTGAGCTAACTTTTTGGAGCTTTACCTGGACAACGGGCACGCGACGTAATGACCATTGATTTTATTGCGACCGAGGGCGGTGAGCCTACGGGAAGGATAGCAAATGTCATTGCAAGCTACGTGGCCTGAGTGTCTGCCCTCGATGAAGCTCTCGAGGCAAGAGCTCTACTGGTTCGTGGGGAAAGTTATAGCATCAGCGACATCGGAGTCTGCGTCAAAATTACGTAGTATAAACGTTCCATTTCGTCGTTGATATGATGAGGTATCTGAACTAAACACTTTTGTAGCTCTCCCCTCTATGATTGTACAAGCAGATGCCCCCTTTTTTGAAGTCCCGTATGCATCCCGAAAACAATTTTTACGCCTTAACCTTCTTGGCAGCGGGCTCCGCTGCAGCCTCATCCAGTGCACGCTTCTCCGGCTCGCCAGCAAGCTCTCTTTCCGCCTGCTCGAACTTGGCCTGCTCCTCGGCAGTCAGGTTCGGCAGAAGAGGCTTCTCCTCGTCAGAGTTGAGGTTCAAGTGGAAAGTACGAATAATTGAGTCGGCGTCGTCAATGGCGATTGGCCTGACGTCTGCCAGGGCCTTAATCTTCTGAGTAACGACCTTGACCTGCGCGTCGGTCATGGTGAGGCCAAGTTGCTCGACACGGCTCTTGATGGCGTTCCATCCAGTCAATCTCGAGGCGAAGTGGACGTATCTGCTCATACCGAAATCGGCAGGGTTGATAATTTCTGCTCCGAGTTAGCTTTCGTCACTGGCCAAACGCTGTAGCTGGGCCACATACCGTATGTGCTGGGGTTGTTGAGAATGGCCTTGGCGTGGATACCAGCCTTGTGGGTGAAGGCGCAGAAGCCAGTGATGTAGTTGTTGAAGGGAATGTTGATCTCGACAGACTCGGCGACCAGGTCCTCAAGCTCCTTGAGCTTGTGGAGCTTGTACTTGGACTTGGTGTACTCGGGGGCGGCGACGATCATGCGAGCCATCAGACCACCCAGGGGGGTGATACCGTTGCGCTCACCGATACCGATGACGGAGGTGTCAACTGCGACAGGCAATTAGCAAGTAGTTTCCCAGGCACGGGCTACGGAAAGCAACTCACTGTGGGTGGCACCAGCCTCAAGAGCGCAGTAGGCGTTGGCAATGGCGCATCCGGTGTCGTTGTGGAACTAAATCTCGCGCATCAGCATGGTCGAGCCTTTGTGGGATCTTCGCACTCAGACGCGACTTACGTGAGTCTCAATGTCGCAGCTGACGACACCTCTGAGCGTGCGGACGAGGTCGTAGACCTGTCTGGGGCTGGCGCAACCGACGGTGTCGGCAATACCGACTCTGTGGACGCCGACCTTGTCGACGGCGCTGTAGACGGAAAGCAGATCGACGAGGTCGGAACGGAAGGAGTCCTCGGAGGAGAAACGGATCTCGAGACCCTTGGACTTGACGAACTGGATAACCTCAATGGCAGTCTGTTCATCAAAGCTGTCAGTAAATCATTGCGCGACTCGGAATTGAAGTCAGACCCACGTTAATGATGTAGGTCATGTCCTTGCCGTGAGAGTGCTCGCGCAGGTAGGAAGAGGTGCCAATGACGACATCAACACCGTCTACACCGGTCTCGACGGCAAGACGGGCATCGTCCATCTGTTCACTGGTTAGCGAAGTAGTCTTGCTCGCGAGATGGCGAGACTTCTTACGTGACAGCGGACGTGAGTCAGAATCTTGGCCTTGAGGCCGAGCTTGCAGATAGCCTCGCAATCCTTGCGGGACTGCTCAGAAGCCGCCGGGGAGGTCAGCTCGATGTAGTCAACACCGAAGTCATCGAGAGCCTTGGCAATCTTGATCTTGGTCTCGGTGTCGAAGAAGGCGTTGGCGAACTGTTCGCCCTCTCTCAGAGTGGACTCGACTGTTGCGCCTCCAGTCAGTGGCTGCTTTGAAGAGCAGGGCCTAGAGAACGGCAGAACATACTAATCTTGTAACGGTCGACGTTGCTGAGGAAGTCTCCTACCGGCTGGTAAGGGTTGCTGTGCTTCTGCTTGGTCTGCGCGATCGGAGTCAGAACAGGGCATCACGGTGGGAAGCCAGTTTGGGTGTCCCTACAGGAATGGCAGTGTAGCCAGGGTGGTCTGGACGCGAGAAGAGTCAGTCACGGTCGAAACGTTGTCGCGCAAGCATCACGTAGTACGCACCAGCGTTGTTGCCGTTGGCAGCGCCATTGGAGCCGTTCGTGTGGCCATTGGTGCCATTGGACTGGCCGTTGGTGGCCGGGACATCAGGAGTAGGGCACATTTTGTATGTTCATACAGCGGCGCTCGAGGTTCGGGGTTGATGGATCGAATCGATTGAAGGCGGGATTTCCAGAGTCTGGATGGTGACGATATTTATACAAGATTTTGGGGTAAAGCTGGTTGAGTCACAGGAGAAGAGACGTAACCGGGGAGAGAGTGGCAGAGGCAGCCTTTGTATGTAAAGGAAAAAAATTATGCTGGGAAGCCAGAAGCAGGCCGACTGAGGCGAGGCGGACGCTACAAGGAGTGGATTGGGCGGGATGGCCAGTGATGACCGAGTACGGCGTTCGCTGCCAACCTTGGTCGACCAGTCAATTGACGAAAAAAAGAATTTTTTCCACTCTTTGGCCCCGCTCCAGACAAATACCTACACCCCCGACCACGCTGCAGCGCCGTGCCATTGACTCTCGAGTAACAAATTTCAGGGCCGGTCCTTACGTCGGTCCTGCCTGTACCCCGCTAGATGCCACCTGAAGTGGGCTGCTTTAGGAGCCTCCCATTGGCTGTAGTTGCATCCACTCCTTGTGCCGGCCAATCAACCCCCCGTTATCGGAAGATCGATCTCCCACATTGCTTCCGCGCTAGCCCTCGAAATGGTAATGCCACATGCTGCAGCTTGCCCGGATTCTGGCCCGTGTCCACTGTGCCACCTTGCTGCAGTGAGGTGTTTGGTGGTCACTCAGTGCAGTCGGCTTGGTCCTGCAGCCTTTCTGGTGGTGCTGGAGACAGACACCGCCTTTCCTTCAATCGTCAGTCTCCCGACGGCTGGCGACCCCCAATATTGGATGATTTGACCGCCCAGAAGACCTCGCCTGCCACTGGTAACAGGGTTCTTGCAGCAGGAGGGTCTGCTAGAGGCGCGCCTTTCACATTGTGCAGCAGCGGAGAGAACGCGGCAACGGGGGCGTTGCATGCCGCACGGGAGCTCGATTCCGACATTGGTCAATTGACTCATCCTACCCGCTGTGGAGGGAACACCAGCAGAAGCTGGCTGAGCTTTCTTTCAACGAGCTGACCCGGCCTTGTGGTTCCAACCAGTTGGCTTCTTCAGGTGTTTTACCTTTGATCAACTTCAGACGGTATCGGGGTCAATTGGAGTTGGCTACGAAAAATCGAATGCACAAAGTTCAGCGTAGACTCTCTTATCACCTTCCTATTGAACCGTATGCCTGTGTGCCAACCAGCTTGCACAGATTAGACATCAGATCAACTGCCGCCGGCCCGGCTGCTGCTAGTGATGCAACCTGCCGCGCCTATTTCAACGCCCAGCCCAATGTCTTTCGTAGCTGTCGAGAACAACGAGCGTTTGTCCTCGTGCTCACCAACTACGGATACGCAGGAGGCTACATCTGAGACAAGACAATGTGACGCCAGGTCTGCTGTCCTTCTGGGCGGGAAGAGCCCACCGACCCCCGAAGCCCCCGTCGCACAACGAAAGCTGCTACGTCGGAGGGTCCGACGGCACCCCGGCCGCATTACCGACGTCCTCCAAGACACTGCTTGCATGCCGGTTGCTGGGGTAAACGCTGCTCCAATTTTCCCACTAGGATCCACAGCTGAATTACGGATCCCCAGACGACGTCATGCAAGTATGACTCCAATACGAAGTTCTCTGCGCAAAGCTTGCGCAGCTTTACGACATCCTGGCTCCTATGGAGGGATAGCTTCGCATCACGTTCAATAAGCAGAGTTGCTCACGGACACTTGCCTCAGTGAACTCCGGGTGACATCAAATTCATCTTGATTCCGGCGTGAAAGCACTTGCCCTGGAGATGGAAGAGAACAGAAAGGCAACGCATGCAAAAACCAGTCTGGTGATGGAACACTTATTATCTATCTATACATATTTGTCCGTCCCAACCCACCACGGCAACACCCTAGTAGCAGCAACGCCTTTCCATGCCCAGATCTGAAGGCGTATAAACGGGTCGCAAATATCGAAATAGTCCCACAACGACAGCAATATAAGAACAAACGACGACTTCTCTGTGAATGTTGACCAGACCAACCATCCAAAACCGATTTCCTCTTTCCCGTGGATGGGCGAATGCCCTGCGAACTTGAAGTACCACGCAGCTCAAATCGGGGAAACGTGTCGCAGAACCTTGTTGAACATGTCCTGGTCATCGAGTAGGAGTGCTACGCTGCCCATGAGGTGTATCAGACCCTTCTTTCTGTCGCCCATAGCGTCCGCCTCCCTGAGCATGGATATCCATTTGATCGTTACTGCGCTGATAGAAGCCTGATCGGTGAACAATGCTAGGTTGTTGTTATAGTTGACGAGTCCCTTGACGAGTCCTTTTATCACTTTCTCATCAAAAACGCAGGCCCGCATCAGCAAACTAGGACGAGCGTGCTTGCCCAGTTTCATCATTAAATCGGGCCCAATGGAAAGAATGCAGCTCGTTGCGAAGTGTGCATCTTCAAGACTTAAAGATAGCCCATTATGAAGTCCTCTCCCGGGCTCTTCCCTCACCTCAGGCTGGCTCTGGGGCTTCGGTTGAGTCGGGCGCCACGGGTCTGGCAGGTTCGACCAAGCTGTGGGCGACACATCCGGCTTCTGTTCACGTGGCAAGGACCAAGCCAGCCTGTCATCCGGCAAACGCTTGCGAGGCTTGATCTCCGAAACCGCTGCTGTGGGTTGAACAATTTGCGGAGTCATCCGCGTTTGATCTGGTCGCAACAGCACGCGACTCGAATAGTGCATCGGGGGGTAGCGTGTATAACCGTTGTCGCTAATGTTGTATGCCTCGGGGCGCCGATCGAGAAGATGGTTCGGGAAATCGCCATGGACCCTTTTTTCTTCAGCTTTGTCCCAAAGTGCCTGCAAGGTTGGGGCAAGGAAACCTACAGCCCGTTCAGCAGCGCTACGGTCACGATAGCCAACGGCATCACCCGACGATTCTGTGCGCTGATGGTCTGAACCGACCAAGTGTCCCCCCAATAGTTCGACAGAAGTGGATGCGTCACTGATGCTGATCGGAGGCTCCTAGTTTCTCACGACGTTGGCGAGCACCGTCATTTGCTCCACTTCAAAGTCTTCACCACTCGGCAATTTCTGGCCCTTGGGCAATGCTGCAACAACGTGGACCTCGATGGTGTTGACAATACCAGCCTGGAGCTGGGCCTCGAATACCCTTTCGCCGGTTGAAAGCACTTGACCTGGAACTCCATGAACCGGAGTGAGTGTATGCCGGTTGATGATCACCCAGAGTCTGTACTGGCGTCCTTCCTTCTCTAAAAAGGCAGGCAAGGTCGGAACGATCTGAATCCTCAGCTGATTGGCAGGCATATGAACCG
This sequence comes from Colletotrichum chrysophilum, assembly GCF_026319265.1. Lineage (NCBI taxonomy): Eukaryota > Fungi > Ascomycota > Sordariomycetes > Glomerellales > Glomerellaceae > Colletotrichum > Colletotrichum chrysophilum. The sequence continues at coordinate 387,699 of NW_026517300.1, read as the reverse complement.
TAAACGACTGTTGGGACACCTTCTCGAGAGGTTTGACGGTAACTTCAAACCGACGATCATGATTGATCATCGGATGAGTCTGGACCTTGAGGCTAGAGATGAGGGCATCCGCAATGCCTATAAAACTGTTAGTATGGCGTCACCTAAACTGAGAACACGGCAATCTACCTTTGCCAGGCGCGCGAAGTCTCTGGTCCCAGAGAGGCTTGCTAGGTTGCTGAACCCCGTTCGGCTGCGCCTGTTGCTGCGGAGCACCGATAGGCTGGAAAGTTGCACTGGACAGTCCTGCGGGTTGGCCAGGAGGTGGAAAGGCCGACGGTGTACTCGCGTGACCGGGCGTACCGGCAGGAGAAGGGCGCATAACATCTTCTCGCTTGATAGTGTTGGCAACTGAAGGACTGGGAGAGGCCGCCGAAGTGCTTCGAATTCTGTCCATCGCAGCTGGCATGATAGGATTAGCAGCTTGACGCGTGGTGCCATTCGGGGCGATCTGCTCGCTTGCTTGAGAGCCTGCAGACTGAGGAACAGGAGGTGCCGGTGAGTCCGCCGAATCGCTTTTGCCTCCCACATGGATTGTAATCTTCTTGGACGTAGTAGGCTGCTCTGCCGCAGGTTGCTGTACCTTCAACTTGATCTTTGGCTGTGATGGCTCTGGGACAACTGCTTTGGCCTGCTTCAGCTCATCCAGGAAGAATTCCTTGACCCCAGTTAGTTCTACCATGAAGGATCGCCGTTTCCCGCCGAAAATCTCACCTTCAATTCCTGGGCTAACTCGTAAATCTCACTTCCCTCTTCATTGTAGAAGCAAGCGTTCTTCCAAAGGAGGCTAGCGCTCTCCTCGAACGCAGCCCAGTTCTTGAACTCGCTGGTACCCGTGGCTTCATTTCGTCCCTTGACTCCCTTGACAGATTTCTGGAGCTTTTTGATTGAGATGGGCTCCTTGATGACCCGATAATAGTCCTTGAGGGCACGGGGAGGTAGATTGACAAAAGGCTCGAAGTACGCCTCGGGCCTTTGCACAAGTAATCAGTACGGATGCAGTTGTGAGTTCCTGAAAGAGGGTGACATACTCGTCTTCTCGCTTGCGCAGCATCTCTTCCACAATCTTCTCCTGCGCGGCCTGGAAAGTGAGACCCTTGTACGGAACGTCCTCGTACTCGCAGTCAGGACGACTCGGTGTGCTAGTACGACCCTTGGACTTGCGCGGCGTCATTCCCTTGGGAGGTCTGCCAGGGCCTCTGCGACGGATGATTATCGCCGCGCGCTTTGAGGACTGGCTCGCCTCCTCATCATCGTCTTCTTCTCCCTCGGCGTCGTCGTCTTCCTCTTCTTCCTCTTCATCCTCTTCATCTTCATCTTCCTCGGCATCTTCGTCTTCGTCCTCATCGCCTTCGTCGACCTCGGGCTGCTTTTCCGCAGGCCTCGCATTTCCCTGGGACTTGCGGCGGCCCGTCTTGGCAGGGGTCGCGTCGTCTTCGTCTTCCTCCTCAACTTCGTCTACAACACCAGAGGCAGGCAGAGGCGTCGGCACGGCACTGTAGTTGCCACCGTTGTATGCAGGGTTCGTCTTGGTCATGTAGTTGCTGAGAGCCTTTCGGACCCTCTCGGCATCGTCGAAGATTTGGGTGTTGCGAGGATAGAACTCTTTCGCGTTGGTCACCATGCGCTTGAAGTAGCTCTCGAGCTCGGTCAGGGTAGAAAAGTCTCCCTTTTTGAGCTTCCGTTCAATCATGGACAGCGAGATCGGCATGCGCGTCTTCTTGTAGTATTCGGGGGTGCTCTCTTTTGAGGGGAGCTTTTCGAAGTATCCTGCCACGAGCCGGCCACTGGAAGAATGGATTGTCAGCGTCTACTGTTTAGATGGCTGTGCACCTCCAAACAGGTTTTGATGGTCATGGATGCATCGTAGTACGTCAAGGATAGACTCACTTCTTATCTTTGGTCTGGCGGATCTGTTCCAGGAAGAATAGGCCATGTTCGGTGGTAGACTCGACAGTCTCTTGCTTGCTGAGATTGTATTTCTGCGTAGTGGTGATATCAGCCTGTCTATTTCGTCTCTGCTTCTCGTAGGATGCCTTATGGAGGGGTATGGAGACTGCTGGTGGATGCTAGGAGCTCAGGCAGACTGGGGTACTGTGGGATAAATGGTTGGTGATGGCGGGTTGGCCTGGCTGTCGGCTGGCCCCGGAGGTTGCAGGCAAGTCATTGTGAGAATGCAACGCGGGAGGGGACAGGTTGCAAGAGCAGATCCGGGCCATCAAAGCTGGGCGAACAAGAGGCGAGTGACCAAGGACAGCATGGGGAAGGGGTAGAACAAAAGCTCACCTGTGACAATCTGAGGCGCTTTGCGGCGCGCTCATCAGCACCTTCGGTCGCGCCATTTGCGGCGGACGACTTGCGCTTGTGATCCATCAAAAATTGGTGGGCAGTGGTCGCGGAGACATGCGCTCTCTATCATACGAGTTGCAGATAGCTGCCGTCTATGCAGTGGGTGCAATGGCTGATGGAAGATGGCGACTTGTGGAGGTCGATGCGATGGTGGTGCTGCGACTGCTTTGCGAAAGACGCGTCGTTGGAGATCGGGGGATCGATCAGTTGGCAAGGTGGTGGCAGGTAAAGTCGGGGAAGGTGTCGGCTGTGGGCCGTCGCAAGGTTGGTTGCGAGCAGGGCTGCAGGGCGCAGGGCGCAGTCTGTGGCTAGCGTGTTTGTGCTGGAAGGGAAAAGCTGAGAGCTCAAGGTAGAGGTGAATGTAAGGTAGTTTCTAGTGCAGCTCCCTAGGTGGGAAGGCTCGGGAAAGAACCGTTGGTTTGGCGAGGTCAAAAGTTCTGTGGCCTGACAAACAAGAGCTGTTGCTGGAGTTGAATAGAAGGTGGTTGGGTTTCTTCCCCTCGCTGTTATTGCTGGCTGGAGGATACTTCGCAATGAAGATGGCCGCGCTGCAAGCTGGGGATCTGCCCGTACGGGTATGAACAACTCTCCGTTGAATCGGTCGATTGTCGAGCGCGTACTGGCAGCTGGTAGATGGAGGGACAGGCTCGTTAGTGCCTCAGGTGCGCAGCAGTTTTCGAGGCACCCAGAACTTGGCAGGCGTGGTGGTTCTTGACCGTAAAATGCTGTGAAAAGAGAGTGGAGTGTGCGGATGCAGAGAACCGTCGCTGTTGGGACACTGGAAGAAGGCTGGTGCCGGTTGGCAGCCGGTTGGCAGCCGGTTGGGTGGATCCAGCCGTTGCGGATTCTCAGACCGAGATGTCACGGGCACGATAGAGGAAGGACGGAGGCAGAGGGGAAGGGGAAGGCTAGGGGAAGAAGAAAAAAAAAAGGAAGAAAAAAAGGCAGTCGACACACCGCTCTCACACAGTCTGTCGGTCAGTGTTGGGAGTTGGTGAGTCGGGTCCTAGGTAAGCCACCACAGGTACTCTCGATCCAAAATACAGCGCCTCGGTACACCTGAGCAGGGCCAACATAACCAAAGCGGAAGTTGCCGCAGGGGAGCGAAGGGAAGAAGAAAAAAAAACGCCTCGGACCCCAAGGGCCAATTGGTAGTGGTGGACGGTCACAGGTGGACCGGCGGCCGTGGTGCTGGGGTCTGAATTGACTGTGATCCAATCCGACTTTTGTTTACAGGCCATATCTTTTTCCCACTCTTTGAATAATAACCCCTCGTTCTTGCGCGCCAGCCACCTCCTCCGCCATATTTTTCGAGATCGGTTCAAGCTCTCCGTCCCCCGACCTCCCTCTCTCGTCTCTCGTTGCTTCCCAGCTCATTTCCCCCCTTTGAGTCAGTCGGTGAAGCTGGAACAGCCTGTTTCAGCGTCAATTCCTGCCTACCCCGCCTGCACTTGTTGTTTACCACCCTCGACCTCGCATCTGCTTGGCTTTGGTCGCCTGACCTAGAACTGCTGGCCCCGAGTCCTCGCTCGCGTCCTTAGACCCCCAACCGTCCGAGAGTCGAGCATCGCCGAGCATCGCCAGTCCCGACCGCCGTCGCCGCTGTCGCCTTCGCTGTCACCCGTCACTCGAACTCTTGCAGTCTTCGAACCGAGACCTACCCCGCCGGCTGTCTCGCCTTTGTGGTACCGAGACTAGACGCCACCCGTTCATCCCACAGACAGCAACCCAAACGCACGCAGACACAGACACAGCAGCCGCCATGGATATCGACATGAGCCGTCGCAACAAGGTCCCGCGCCCTCTGTCCGACTCCGAACGGGGTCGGTTGGACGAGTTCATCGACTCCATCCACTACTCGGCACGGTATGCAACAACTCCAGTCCCTCATTGCCTTCGTGCTGGTGCACAACAGCAGGGACCGCATGGAACTGACCCAGTCCTTCACATCTAGGTATTCCGACAGCGAATTCGAGTATCGTCATGTGCAGCTTCCCAAAGCCATGCTCAAGGCTATCCCCAAAGATTACCATGATGCCAGCCACGGAACGTTGAAGCTGCTTTGGGAGGAGGAATGGCGCGCACTTGGTATCACTCAGGTATGAGTCCGAACTTCTCCCGCACGGAACATAACAGGCTGACATGATGTGCAGAGTTTGGGCTGGGAGCATTACGAGGTTCATGAGCCGGAGCCGCATATTTTGCTGTTCAAGTTCGTCTGCCTTTCCCTTGACTTCGCCCCCACGGTGTTTATCTAACATGCTGCCATAGGCGTCCCCTCAACTACCAGCCCCCTCAGTGATTCGAGAAGCGAGGCGAATTCCTTGTTACCCTGCAAACGCGGAACAAATGCCCGCCTCCCGCTCCGCAGATTTCCTGTGTGGGCAACGCTTTCAACGACACGAATGACGGCCATTGATGACGGAAGTTTTCTCTAGAGATTCATGAAAAGAGATTGGGAGATAATAATACCTCGTCTTTGGGGGCCACGACAAATGGTGTAAAAGACGGCGCATACCATTACGGCTATTGCATTTATTTGGGCGGTTTGAGTCATCGGGATTTGTTAGTGTTGGACTGTACTGCTTGCTGTCTGTTGATTGTCTTGGAACCCAGTTGAGGATCTGTCTGATGAGGGAGGAGTTCTATCGCCCGGCGTGCTGGGCTGGCGCGTCTTCTTCCAAGCCGATGCCGCTGAACTTTGCCAACGCAGAGATTGCGAACGGCCGTCAACGAGAGCCTCTCGCACCCTGGGCAGCAAGCAGGAGCGGCGCGCCGGTTGTATAGATAGTCGTTATTGGCTATCGCCTGAATAGCTCGGCCAACGACGATAATGAAGACGGAGCTTAGGGACATAGGCATAGACGCGTGGATTCAATGCGGTCATGCAGTTTTCAAAAGCTCAATCAAGTTGAACATGAGACCAGCAGAGACTAGCATCCTATTAGCTCGTGGACATGCGACGAAGCTTAGAGTGACGTGAGACACAACGATAGTAGTCATGCTTGGGCAGAATTTTGTTCCAAAAGCATGGTGTGCTATGGCAAGACATGCAGACGGGATGCTGTGCATGCGGTATAATACAGCAGTTTTATTGCATATTCTTGGGTCCATGCCATAGGTAGTCCTGATCGATAGAGTGCGAGACGTCACTTTTGACTTCGCGATGACGAACATGTGCAAGCTGGAGAAGGCTCACAGAAGTGAGTTTTTGTGCATCTGGTGTCGGCATGTGCAAAGCGGGCAAGGCTACAGGGGACAACGAGTAGCCAGACGTATAACAGAGGCGCCGTGGTCTGCAATTGGCAAGTTGCGGATGCACCAAGCCGAGTTGGATGGCGGCGGCGGCATCCGAGAGGCGATCTGGAACGGCGGAAGCCATGAGGAACCATTTGGCGCCAGAGTGGTTCCAATTGGCTCCTGCATCTGCTGATTTTCCACCAAGAAGGACACCTTTCACCAACGCCTAAATTAGCCTTTCGCCCCCGTAAGACAGCCCTGAGAGCGATGTACCCTTTCGCTTGCCCCAGGCGACTGAGGTACTTGGGATCGGGCTCGCGTTTGAGGATCAGCTAATCCTCGCCAGATAAAGTAGTACGATCCAGTGTATTTGACGGCACTCAGGGAGTCAGGGCCCAGCTCCGACGAATTAATCAGCCTGAAGGGTGGGCTCCATTGTTGCTTCAACGCTTGGCAGGTCCTACTGTGCTGTACGGTGTGCTACCTACGCATACGGTTTTTGCCTTTAATGTTAGATTGAGGACAGATTCCAATCCAATGAATACATGACTCCTCACTTCTGAGGACAGGAAAGCTGGCAACCTGCAAAAGGCCCCGACGATCCCGTTTTAATTGCTGGCCACTTGTCTGGTCTTCTCACTCTTACCCTATCGTCCGTGGTCTTTGCACAGCCGTCCACGCTGTCATCTTCTCCAACGTCCTCCAGGGTTCCACGGCCGTCTTTAAATAAGAGCTCCTGGCCAAGAGAACAACGTCGATCGTGCGGTGACAGGCCCATGCTCATGCCACCTCCATCTTTATGTCAGACTTGAGACAAGACTGGAGAACCACACCTGGCCCATTTACACTTCATCTCTAGCTTTCAGCGCCCCCGGGCCGTTTCGCCAAAACGAACCTCACTCAACTTAACCTTTGGCGCTGCCTGACCCGTCCGGCTTATTTGCACGCTGCAGGCGCCACAGGCATAAGACTGCCTCGGATCCACGCATCCAGCCCGGACGCTCTGGACGTTTCAGCCAACCTTTGGAAACTTGTCGTCCGCATTCTCCATTAACAACCTCTTCTCCTGCGACCACCTGTTCTTGTCATTGCGTCGCATATTAAACAGTCCGGTCCGGTCATCCCCGCCCACGGCGAACCATTCACCATGAAGTCTGCAAGCAGACTATTCTTCCTCTCCGTTTTCGCGCTCTTGGGGTCGCCAGTCCAATGCGAACGCGCCCAAGATGATTGTGCGGTATGCCGCCGTTTTCTTTTTCTTCTTCGCGACCTGTGCCCTCGCAGCGGCATCCCGCTATCGGTTCTCCGTCTCTAACGCATCGTACCAGATCTCGCCCAAGGCCATTGTGTCCGACGCATGCGCCTCGTACTCTACCCTCGACAAGCTGAACGCCAAGGTCAAGCCCTTCGTCGACGACCTCACAAGCTCGACGGACTTTTTCTCGCACTACCGACTGAACCTCTTCCACAAGAAATGCCCCTTTTGGAACGACGAGAATGGCATGTGCGGCAACATCGCCTGTGCCGTTGAGACCCTGGATAACGAGGAGGATATTCCCGAAGTCTGGCGGGCGAGCGAGCTTGGAAAGTTGGAAGGACCCTTGGCGAAACACCCCCCGAGAAAGGTGCAGCACGAGCGCCCCGAACGACCGTTACAAGGAAAGCTGGGCGACGAGGTTGGTGAAAGCTGTGTAGTGGAATACGACGACGAGTGCGACGAGCGTGACTACTGCGTGCCGGAGGATGAGAGCGCAACCTCGAAGGGAGACTACGTAAGCCTCCTCCGCAATCCCGAGCGGTTCACTGGATACGCGGGAGTTGGCGCCGCCCAGGTTTGGGACGCCATCTACCGGGAGAACTGCTTCCAAAAGAGCTCCTTCCCCCATTCCGCGTCTCTGGGTCAGTCACAAGTCAGCAACAAGGGACCAGCGGCGCAAGACTTCAGGCAGGTTCTCGAAGCCGCTGGACGAGAGCAGCTTTTGGAGCAGATGCGCGAGAAGCAGCCCAACGCCCCGTTTGTCGCCCAGACCGGCTTAGAGTCCGAAGACGAGTGCATCGAGAAGCGGGTTTTCTACCGCGTGGTTTCGGGCATGCACGCGAGCATCAGCACTCATCTTTGCTGGGACTTCCTTAACCAGACTACGGGTCAATGGCAACCCAACCTGGCCTGCTATAAGCAACGCCTCCACACCCACCCAGAGCGGATCAGCAACCTGTACTTCAACTATGCCTTGGTCACTCGTGCAATCGCCAAGTTGGGACCTTATCTTCAGGGTAGAGACTATACCTTCTGTACGGGGGATCTGGACCAGGACGCTGCCACCAGAGCAAAGATTCTTGAAGTTACTGAGGGTGCGGCTAGTGTTCCGCAGATCTTCGACGAGAGCCTCATGTTTAAGAATGGCGAGGGTCCGTCTCTGAAAGAGGACTTTCGCAACCGCTTCCGCAACGTCAGTCGTGTCATGGATTGTGTGGGCTGCGACAAGTGCCGCCTCTGGGGCAAGCTCCAGACTGCCGGCTACGGCACTGCTCTGAAGGTCCTCTTCGAATTCGACAACCACAGCAAGGACATCCCCGTGTTGAAGCGCACCGAGCTCGTCGCCCTCTTCAATACCTATGCTCGTATTAGCAGCTCCTTGGCTGCCATTGGCAAGTTCCGGGCCATGGTAGACGCCGAGGAGGCTCTTGCCGTGGCTGCTGCCGCCGAACCCACCACTGCAATTCCCGACAGGGCCAAGAAGCCGCACAATGTGGTCACGTCAACGGAGCCAGAGCCTATCACGGCCGAGGACTACCCAGAGGACAAGCCGCGATCGGAACAGACCGTCAGGGAAGCCTTCGACGAGGCCTTTGATGAAGAATTCGGCCGCTTCATCAAGGCTACCAAATTCGTGATCTCGCGTTGGGCCGCCTTCCCCAAGACCTTGTAAGTTTATGACCCTGTGCTGATAGTCGACAAAGTCTAACTAAGGTGGTAGTTTCAACATCCTCGCAGTAGAGCTGGCTCGTCTGTACCAAGGCTTCGTTGGCCTCCCCGTTATCGAGAGGAACTGGAGCTTCCAGAGGCGGCCGCTGGACGAGTTATAGATAGACATCTTTAATTTTCACATCCTAGCATGGCATCTACTCACTGCATGGCCGGACGGGGCTAATGGCGTTTCTGTCTTTCTTTTCCTCTTTCATCCCCTTTTCCCGGAAAGACCAAGGGCACACTGTGCTGGTACCGTGACCAGGCTGTACATACAAAATTGATACCAACACTTCTATTAGTGTTTCACTGAAGCCACATTGGGCTTTCTTGCTTTGTGACGCGTATGCAGGTCCAACGAATAGCGGCGACCCTCATCCGAACAGACTGTCCTCCTCGCCATCCCTCTTCTGCGCATCCCGCAGTGGGACATGCGTCACCACGTTCCCGATCTTGGCCTTGACGCCCGAGACGGGAATCTCCCACTTCTTCACCTCTGCAAACTCCGGAAGCCGCAACATCCCGTACGTCTGCAGACACGCGTCCTCGGGCGGCAGGCCAAACGTCCAGCCGATGCTCACGTGGAAGGCGTCGTCGACGAGCTCGGTCGCGCGGGCCTGGTATAGCGGCTGCTGGCCGAAGCGGAGAGCGACGGTGTTGCACTTTGTCAGCAGGGCGCGGAGCTGCGGGTTCTTGCCGGTGGTGGTGTTGCTATCTCGTGAGGAGGCGAGGGGGTCAGCGACACGGAGGATCAGGAAGGCGCGGTCCGAGTCTGGGGATTTGAAGAAGCCCATCCCGCGCGGGGAGAGGGTGAAGGGCCCTGTGGCGTGGGAGACGGACGAGGTGAGGGCGGAGAGGAAGTCGTCCTTTTGAGCTGTGGTCAGGGAGAGAGGGCGGGTGAGGGAGACGTGGAGGGGCAGCGGGGCGTTTAGGTCTGAGGTTAGTAGAGGTTGCAGCTTTTGAGACTTGAGAAGGGGCGCGATCTTGGCTAGGAGATTTGTGAGCAGGGCGTGCTGGGATGCTGTTGGATGCCCTAGAGGAATTTTGTAAGCTCGAGAGACAAAAGAGGTACAAAAGAGAGAGAGAAAGAGAGAGAGTGTGTGTGTCTTACATTCAATGTAGACGTGAGAAGGCCAATGGCCGACGATGTGTGGAATGGCACGCTTCCGACCCTGGTGGAGGGTGGGATCATCGGCGGTGCTGGTTCGTACGGTGGAGGCATACAAGTCGTGGAATTCCTCCGGGAGCGGAGGCAGTGCGGAGTTGCCTTCCGGTTGACTCGCGGATGAAGCAGTGCCGGTGGTCTTGTTGTGTTTGCTGGCGACGGGCCCTTCCGGGCCACCGTCGGCGGCCTTGCGGCGTTTGGGCGGGGGTGAGCCCGGCTCAGATGCCGAGTCGGACGACGAGTAGTCGACGAGAGCCATTGCCCGGCGGCAGGGAGCTGGGGGCCGCGGTCTTAGATGGGGGATCCCGCAGCGAAAGACCCGGTTGGGTCTGCGGGACGCGACGGAAGCTGGCCGGTACAGCTATCAGGCCAATGAGTAACAGGCGAGAGCGTGATGCATTTGCTTTTTGCTGCACCTGAGGGGTTCTGCGAGGTCGCCTAGAAGCGCGCAGTAGCAGTTGAGAGATGTGAGACACGTGAAGGTATCAAAGCGCCATAGCAAAGAGGCAGGTGGTGGAACCTGTCAGTCATGCACACAAAAAGGCGGTGGTAAGAAAAGCCCAGGGCAGTTGACACCTTGCGAATTGCGAGCGAAGCTTTTCAGCCAGATCTCGATCCCGGTACGTCATACGCAAGGTAAGGTCTAAGCTCCCCATGCACGCTGAATGAGGCGCGCACGCAACTACAATCAGCAACAAACCTTTTACGTAGCTGCCTTGTCAAAGCTGCTTATGGGCACCATCTACTGAAATTCTAGACTTTTAGCAGCATCGTGAGCTTGACTGAGCGTCTAGCGTGAGTAAGAACGAGTTAGTCGCGGCATAAGGCGGCGCAAATGAGAGCAGCATTGCTCATCTTCGCCCATAACCAGCATGAAAACACCGACGGGCCATAATTTTAAGCTTATGGCTCTCACTCGTTGACAGCAAGTGACCGGTCCCGGTAGGGCGACGTGTTCCGCCAGGTATCGGAGCAAGCATAGCCCTGACTTGAGGGGCAGTGAGACGTGGACCGGGGACTTGCGGCGAGCCCCGTTGGCGCCCCGGAAGGGCCACTCGGAAGCTCGGTGAGAGGCCGGGTGACCCATTGCATGTTTTTTCTTCTTCTTTCCTTTTCACACAGACGCGCATTGCAATCAATAGCGGCACTTATGAGTGGTCTGCTAATTTGCTCATGGTATCAGCTCTGTGACGGTTGCTGCGTGGGAGAGGTGGTCTGGTAAATGGGATGTTGCGGCGTGTCGTGGCTGCTGGTCCCCTGGCTAAAATGGGATTTTTTAAAGTTTTGTTGATCGCATGACGTAGGAATTGGGAGCCAATGCGAGGACGATGAGAAGAACAGACACGAGAGACGGACGAGGTTCTAAAGGCCCGCGTGTCCCGCTGACGGCGTGCTTGTGGCTGAGCTAAGGTGGCCTAGCGGTTGAAATGTTTCGTTTCTCATTGTTTCCTTTGGTCCCTGGGCGGCCGAGGATGCCGTGGTCTTGGTCTTGCCCTGCCGGGTGGATCTAAGTTAGGTGTCTCTGCCAGCGGAGCCGCTGAGGGGAAAGTGGTAACGTGATGGGCGAGGCGACATGTCTCGTGTGCGGATCGGGGCCGGGGCGCTTTGGACCCTGACTCTGGACGGCGGAGGGGATATATGGAGAGAACATTTGGACGACGGTGGTTTTGAGAAGGTGAGCGTAAAATCACAAGCATTGCATTTAGGAACTAGGCATGAGAAGCATGAATGTGCAGCTTCTTTCCAAACAGAAGGTGACGGATTTTCGTCCAATAATTGCAGCTACCAGAACCAGGCTTGCCAGGTAAAGAGCATGAGCAGCACATCGTCCCCGCCTTCCCACCCACATCATCCGGTCCCTTCGCACATGCCCACCCCTCCTCCTTCCCTTCCCTTTCCCCTCCCCCTCCCTGCCAGAGAAGAACCAAAAGAACACCACAAAACTTCTCACCAATGGCAAGCTCGGGCGACCCGGCCAGCGCAGGTCCCATGATGGTCACTTCCCGTCCGGGCATGTTCCCAGAAGCCCAGCGCCGCGATGAAGAAGGTGCAGGCCACGCTGCATCCGCACACTGGCGCACCTCACACTTGCCTGACAAGGACTGGGATCGCCTGGTCTGAAAGGCCTGGACTGACTGTGCCTGTCGTCGGCATCACGCCCACACCCTCATGACTCTGTCGTCCTTGTCCTCGTCCGTCGCCCTCCTCGCCCCCGGGTGTGCACCTCACTCATCCCACCAAACGGAATAGCGGACGACGCTGAAGGTGAAGACCACCTCTACTACTGCATTGTTGTTCAAAAGGGCTCTCACACCTGCATCTCTGTCCCCGATTTTTGCGTCCTCTCATCTCTCGTTCTGTCATTCTGCTGCATTGCATCGCTTCGCTTCGCTTTGCTGTACTGCGTATTGCGCCAATACCCGACGACCCTCGAGAACCACAACAAAAGACACAGCCACAGCAATTACACCAAAAACAATATGGACGATTCAGGCAGCAACAAGCAGTGGGTAAGTCCATGGTCGGTTTTTTATTTACAGGCATTGCAACGAAACACGGACCCCATCCATCATCATTTGTCGTACTATTATCTCGACGAACACTCATTGCGGTTCAACATGGCTGGCTAGGCCTGGGCCTTACGGTCGGCCCTATCATCGTCATCGCTCAAGTTCTCGTCTGCCATTCACCCATTCCCTTGTTGTCTCCACTCTTTTTAGCCCGTCACCGTCGCATCCACCGTCTTGTCATCTTCCGTCTCGCCCGTCTACGGCTCCAACATTCCGTCACTGCTGCCGCCCCAAGCAAAGTTCGAGGCCCAAGAACTCACTCAACGTGGTCGAAGCCGATCGTCCCGTCTCCCCCCCCCCTAACGCGCCCGCGGGCAGGACGCCCGACCGGTTTCTCTGCCCGTGCCCAAGCCTGCCTGCTATTCTAAGCCCCAAGTCTACCCAAGCTACCCCTGCCAACCCAAGTGAGTCGGGAAGCAAGGTACGGACGGGTCCCCTGCACTGCACGGTTCAGCCACCCAAGCTTAGGCGGCTGGAAGTCCCTTCTTGCGTCACTGTTCATCCAAGCCATCGGATTTCCAAGGACCTCGACAAGCTGGCTGGCATCATCCAGACTGCAGCTAAGCCCTTGACGACGTAAATAATACGGGTCCCTCCACTTACACATGCGCGTCCTTGCTCGTCGTTCGACTTCTTATCTATAACTCCTCGTGTCTAGTCGTCTTCTTGCGTCCATCTTCTCAACTCACATTCAATTAACATTATTCTTCTTAGGCAAAGGCTTACTTGCTTGATCCACTCACTGCACCTGAACCTAGCCAGGAAACCGGACCTGGAAGCTCATTCATCAACCCTGACCCATTGCTTCGTACTTTCTCACAGAGGAAGAAAGGAAAAGACCCGGTCCAGCCGAGCGATAAGAGCCAGAGAAGTCATAGGAGCCACAGCCAGGCTTCGTCGTATCCAACCCCGCCTACATCCGCGAGCCCGACACGCTCCAGCTTTCACTCTTCGAACCCGTTCTCACCCACTTACAACAACCGCGCATCACTGCCCTCGCCCAGAGAACCCGGTTCACCTGCTTCGTCCTCTGCTCCTCACAGGCCTCTAGGTCGCAGCACCAGTGTTCGCAACACTCTGCCTCCGAGTACTAGCGTCACGCGGAGCTTCAGCGCGCGCAACCGGCCTATCAACGAAGAAGAAGGTCGTGCCGACTCGTCTGTCCAGCGCAGCAAAAGCGTAAACCATCACAACGTCCCTAGCGGTCTCCGTCGCTCCGGTTCATTGAACCAAAGATACAACGGCGATATGTCTCACAGACCTCTGGACATGCTCAAGAAGGAGCATCGCGCAGCAGACCGCGCTCCTCACCTTCGCACTCGCAAGAATGGTCCCATGACCGACACCATTGACGGGCTCGACACCATAGGTGGTGTCTACCACCATGGCGGCCCGTATGACGCCACTTTGGCGTCGCGCAACCGCAACAAGCAGTACGCCCCAGTTGAGGCCGTCAAGGAATCAAACGAGGAGGCTTTGAGAGCAACTCCCCGTGAATATATCCAAGATTCCCTTACCAAGCATGTTCCTCTTCAAGGAACCGGCACCGTCCCCGTCGGCAGCAGCGACATGCGCGGCAACGTTATGAACTATGAGGAGGGAGCGGACCTCATGCGCGAGCCTGACGCGCAGGGCGGTGCTTACAAACGATGGGATGGAATCGTAAGTCTGCTGTTCCAATTTTGACGTCATCTGCAATGTCTGACTAAGAACAGCCGTACCACCCTGATGATCTCAAAGGAAAGGGCGAGCCTTCGTACACCTACGAAAGAGATCTTAAGGAGAAGAAGCGCATGCGCAAGGCGTCCCTCGGCAACGGCCCTGTTGAGTATGAGATGCATCCCGGTGCCAACAGCCAGTCACGAAAGAATCTCGGTGCCACGGTTCGTCAGCGTAGCGTGAGCAATGTCGCCGACGGGAGGCCCGGCCCATCAGAGACGCCCGCCGGACAGTCGAACAGCGCAGATGTGCGCCGTCACAACAGCACTGGCAAGCGTCTTAGTGACGGTCTGAAGCGCCGCTTCGGAAGTATTCGTCGAAAACATCAAGCTGCAGCCTAGATGTCACATCCAGGTCATTTAGTCTTGGGCTTATTTCTCATGTAATACCACGTCGCCATGACGTAATGTCTTAGTTGCGCCTACTCGGTCGCGCTTCTCGGAATATTTAGTAACTACCAAAAGGTATGAGAGTGTACGATACAAGGAACACTGTTAAGGTTTGGGCGGAGGGATTGGCTCTGCGGTTGGTGAGGTCAACCACGAGAGAAGAGCATTGTGTTGCTTCGAGCGAAAATGAATTTGAACGCCTCAGGGCCAATGACGAGCTTGAGTTACGATTGCCTAGAAAGGCATTACGAAGAATAAATTAGGACAAACATAGGCACCTCAGCATGAGGTTAGATTTCTAGTCATGGTAATGGCACTCAATAACGTTAAATGACAGCGCGCATTGCGTCATTTGATGACCAGCATATCACAGCACGTGAGGCAAGCAATGGTCATATTGTGAATGTACTTGGTTTTCGAATATTCCTATTACCAAAAGTGTCGTCGATCTAACTTTTGCCTCTTGAAAACGCTTTCTCGCAATTGCTGCACCAAGGCCTTGTTCCAAAAGGCCCAACTTCAAAAAGATACTCAGCCCCCAACGCGATGATCCTCCTATTTTACAATTGCCTCAGAAGTAGGCCAACCCGTTCCATCCGAGGATCCCTTCCAGCTCGCCCCGGACCTCCAGCACGTTACCGTAGCCGCCCTTGCCGGCGACTTCCGACCTGCGTCCTGCGCCGAGCTCGTTCCAGCGGGATAGGAGCGCGCCGTCGACGATGGTGCGTCCGGCGCTTGTGTCGACGCCCGGCGGGCGCGCGTCCAGGGGCGGGAGCCGGTGAGCCTTTGGGTTCGTGGCGGCTGCGTGAGGGAGCGCTGCGGCAATGCTATTGGACAGGGATGTCAGGCGTCGGTAAGCCTGCTCTGATAGCGGGGTCAGGGCCGCAAGAACACCCGTGGGAGAAGCAAGCATGAGCGTTGATGGTGGGTTTTTGGACGCGGATGCGGATTGTGCGGTGGTGGTTGTTCTGGGCAGTGATAAGGTTGCAGTAGGGTGGTTCGGCGCAGCCGAGAAGGAGGCACGGTTGAGCAGCAAGTGGCCTTGGAGAGACTTCGGGTCTGCGGATGGTTAGTGATTTGCCAAGCAGTCGGGGATACGGGGGAGACTTACGCTCAGGGTCAAATTGCATTACGTGAATGACGCCGTCCTTGTCGCAGACGACGATGTGCAGCTCGTCTCCATCGACCAAAAAGTCTGCTGTCAAGACCTCAAACTTGCCAGTGCTTTTTCCGAAGAGCATTATCTTGTAAGGCTCTTCTGCGTAGCCCACGAACCAGACACCCTTGAAGGCATCAGCCATGAGGCAGTAGCCGGTGCCTCGCACCTCGCGTACGGAGGTGACGTAGCAGCTCATGTCCATGAATGCGACAGGCAGGAGGGTGCCGTCTTCCTTCAGGCCACGGACCATGCACTTCTGCCCCTGCGCGACGAGCATCAGGCCTTGCGATCCAACCTCGCAAAGAGCGGTGACGGCGCCGCGGGGAATCTCCTCTTTGGCGACCAGCTTGAGCTTCTTGTTCGTCTCTGGGCGTCCAGGTTGGGGCACAACGGGCACGACATCGTATACGAGGATGCGGCCACGGATGGGCAGGTCCTCGCCGCGGTTGACGGCCGTGCCAATGGCAATAAGCATGCGGCGTTCCTTGGTCTCCTCGGACACTTCGAGGTGGAGCGTCTTCATACACATGGCAACCTCGTGGGGATCGAGCTCGACAGTGTCAATGACGGACCATGTGGCGGGACTGAGGAGCTTGATGATACCGCGCTCCATCTGCGGGAGCGTGGTGATGGTCTCCTTGGCCCATTCCTTGTGGTAGTCGTCGTCCTTGGGGAGCTCGAAGGGCTCCGACACACTGCAGGCAACGGCGTACGTCTCCATGGGAGGATGGTAGGCGATGAGACCGATAGCATCTCCGACTGGGATCTTGCGAATGGACACACCTAGCTCGAAACTTGTGTCGGCGGGCAATTGCGTGACACGTGTGTGCCCCTCTGAATCGGCGTAAATGAAACCGCGCTCGCAGCCTTCGGTATGGAAAGAACTCATGCCACGAACGCCGATGCCCTGCAGACCCAACACCTTGGGAGCGCTTTTGGCAGATTTGATGATGAAGGATGGCGAAGCACCAGGAAGGAAGACGGTGCTGTAGCCGTTGATGTTTGCGCACGGTCGAAGAGGAACAAAACGAGGTTGCTCATTGGCATCGTCATCTGCTACTTCAACTGGGCTCTTGGCCAGAGCCGGATTTGTGATCTTTTGAAAGTGGAGAGTCTTTGCAAGGCCCTCGGACTTGTCCTGCGATTCAAGGCGAATGGGTTCATATATAGTAATGTCGTCGTTTGCATGTCGAAGCTGTCAACTGAGTCAGAATGATACGCCGTAAAGCTTTCATCGAACAGAACTCACAATAAGATATGGCGAAGACTCCGTGGCATCGCCCAATTTGGCCACGAGAACTTCCGTCAATGTCTCTTGAACTGTGCCTCGACGAACGGCGTAGTCCGCAGAGAGAAATGGGGGGACGTAGGTCATTCCAGCAGCAACATAGACCGGTTTTGAGAGGTCGGGAAGAGCGTATATCTGGTTTCGTTAGAAGTTGGAAATCAAATGTTGTGAAACGGACTTACATATAAAGCTCCCACTGCGCTGAGCAGGAACATGAAAATGCTTTGGCTCTCTGGCGTACCCTTGTCGGTTTGGATTGGAGCAAACACACCGGTGGTGTCGGTGTACAAACACCCGGCAAGCCATTGTGTTGATAAGATAGTGTCGTCTTGCTTTTCCATCTCTTCGAGTTCGTTGTTGTTATCAATTTGAGCCACCATAATGCTCGCATCATCTCGTACCAGCAGGAGATAGGGGTCCGCGATGCTGGCACTGACGACTCGTGGTTCAGCTCCCGTCTCCTCATCAAGCATCGGCAAGATTTGACTCAAGCCGAGGTCTGGCTTGTTCGTCAGCGTTGAACGACAGTCACAAGTGCCGATAACTCACCTCCATCGTAGCATCGCACCTCAGACTTGAGAACCTGAATGATACGCATGTGTTTTCCCATAGTGCCCGCCTCCACCGTAAAACCTGCCGCAGGATCAAACTCTGTCCCCGTGAAAGCCTCAAAACCAGCGCCTGTAAGAGCATAAACATCTGACGTTTCGTAACCGTCTAGATCAACCTTGGAAACAATCATAAACTTGTCGTATATAGATGAAGCATCGAATTCGCTGCCCACAGCAGCATTTGCGCCCTTATCGCCCTGCAGTGATTTTGGAATCGGCTTTTGAACGCACATGGTCCAGAATCCCCTCGCCTCTGGGAACTCAAACTTGCCAATGACCTTTGGTTGAATGTTCTGGTTCATGATGGCGATGGCGGCTGCATTACCCTTGCCGACGGCAGCCGCAAGTTGCAAATCAGCTACGACGCCGACCGAGTTCTTCTCGTCCTCGCTCTCCGGGATGAAAGCTTGCTTGCCCGTCGTCATATCCTTGACCGGAGCTAAACTCAGGAGAGAGTCGTGAACGCGGAACGATATCTCTCCTCCTTTGGGCACGCCATTAGCGGCTGTGCTCGACGGGACTGTCGTTGTGGTTTCGCCGTAAAGATCATCATCGTCGTCGTCGTCGATATCCTCATCTTCGAGGTCGTCCGCGAAAGAGTCGTCAACCAAACGCGTTTTCTTCCGCGCGTTTTGTGTCTGTTTCCGGGTGACACCCACAACGAGGGAGTCGCTACCAGTATTGCCAATAAAGAACGCGTTCTTGCTCAGCCTTGAAATCGAAGAGGCACCGCACTGCACAACGTTGCCTCCAGCCTCCGCGAGTACTATCCTGACACTGAGTCCGGAAACGGTACGTCCATCGATTTTGAAAGCGATGATGGCCAAACGACCATCGCTGAGCACCATGAGCAGCTCTCCATTCTCAGGAGACATTTGCTCAATGTAGCAGTGCTCGAGCCGCAGATCCAACTCCGACTGATCGGCCAGAGGAAAGCTGGTCGTCTCCTTGGTGAACGCATTGACCGCCACGCCATTGGGCTTGCCAGACTGGTCAATGTGGATCAGCTCGTTGGTGCCGACGAGAAGCGCTCCTCCAATAGGGCCTGGAAGGGCAATGACTTTGAAGAGGTCCTGCGGCAAGTTGTTGACGGAAAGAATAGCCGTGGATGCCCGTTGTTGCAGATCGAGGGTAAAGACTTTGTAGGAGAAGTGGTCTTTCCGAGGTAGGGTGTTGGAGCGGCGCTGCATTGAAGAGATGATACCGAAGGTCGGCTCTCTGTACTCATGCAGGAAGGCGAGGTGCACAGGATGGAGGAGACTGGGATCAAGCTGCGGGAGAGGGAGGACGTATGACGTTGAGTATGGTACATCTGCTAAGTTGCTAGTTCCATTTGTAGCCGCAGTTGCTGACGGCTCTTTTGCCGGCCGAGGTCCATCCACATCCTCATCCCAGTCATCCATATCTATGTCCTCATCGTTTAGTTTGAAGGGTAGGAAGGCGATGTATCTGGAGCCAAATCGGAGAGCGGCACATCGGGAGCCGGGATCGGCAGCAAGATGAGTTGGGTAATTGCTCAACGGGCCATCGAATGGCGAGCCTTCGAGCTCTTCTTTTTCGTAGAAGTGGATGGAGACGTCCTCGAGTGCGTGTTTCTCGGGATCCCATTGCACCAGACTCAAACGAGCCACTCTTGTAGCAATCAACAGAGCTTCGCCTCCAGACTTGGAATTTTGAATTTTGATCCTCGCAAGGCCTGCCACGACTCCAAATATTGGGTATTCGGCGACGAGGACAAGCTTGGTGTTGTTGGTGCGATCGGCGCGAACCAGCATGCCGTCGCCGCCAAGGAAGGAGGATTCGAGGCCATCGTCGTCGTTCAATCGGCGGTCGTACTGGGTATCAGCCCTCGAGGTCTGTTTCTCACGATTCTGCGTGTGGTCAATCTCTGACGAGATGGTCTTTGTTGCAAAGATTTGAAGCAGCGAGCCCTTTGCGACGACCAGATTGTTGCTCTGCGCCGAGAGGAAAGGGAGACTCAGGCTGTGCTGCACGCCAGTCGGCGGCGTGAGCTCGGTATAGCACTGCATGAGGACAGTCTCAGGCGATTGCCCTTGAGCCGCCCGCTGTCATAGGTTTCGAATTTGGCGAGAGAGATGCTCGGGTGAGGTCGTGTCGAGATCGTCGCAAATCGCCAAAAGCTCTCTTGCAGGCGCGCGAGCTCTAAATAATCGCGGGTCCTTGCTACCCATCGTCTGCGCCGTCTGATTGGGCGAGATTCGGATGACGGATCAACAGAAAGTCCTCTCTTCCGGGCAGGTGAAGCCCGGGGCACCTCACCTCAGCAACCTGCGCCTGCAAGTACTGACTGGATCCTGGTCATAGCGCCACCTCAGTCAATAGCTCTGTCGCGACTGAGGTCAGGATCAGAAGGCGCTAAACGGCGCTATTGCGTCACCTACCTGCCTTGCCCAAGCTACCTGTTCCAGTAGTTCCGTCACTATTTACCATCCATCGTAGCTCTGGAGCTCCCCCCTTCTGGAATGAGGCAGAGTGAAACATCGACGACACCTTATCCACAGCTCCCCTCCAATTCGACTTCGCGCAAAACAGCCAAACATTTTGTTTCTCAAAAAACACCCTTTATTCCAAGAGGCGCTGCCGTTTCGCGATCAAAATGGCCAACGCCGGCCTCCTCCAAACCAGCCTGATTTGGGTGGCGTATGCTGTTGCCGTCGGCCTCTGCCTTTTGGCAGCCATCATCACCACTTTCACTTGGCAGGCACCCCGGGAGCGATCTGCCATAGTCAGCGTTGTTGCGATCGTCAGTCTGACAGCTCTCCTCGCAACTGTCCTGCTCCTCCCTGTCGACATCGCTCTCATCTCGTCCACGACTCATGCATCACTCGGGGTCAAGAAAGACTGGGCTACCGAAGAACGGGTTTACGAGATTCTGCAGACACTTCGCATCGTTTACTACTCTCTTTACAGCTTCGACGCTCTGCTGTGTCTCATTGTGATTCCCTTCGCATACTTCTGGTACGAGGAATACGATGAGATCGAGGTCGAGGAGGGACGTTCGTTCGGCAGCCGCCTGGTCAGCGCGCTCAAGTACACCCTGGTCTTCGTTGTTCTGGTTGTGATTCTCTTCCTCATCGGCTTCTTCGTGCCAGCTGCCGGTAGCGACTCGGAGGCCAACTGGGATCTGGATTACTTCAAGCGGGTTCTTGTTCAAAACAATGGGCAAAAGGCGCTGGCCTTCGCACTCGGCCTTCTCGTCACTCTGGGCACTCTGCTCTATATCCTCTACACTGCGGCCGGCCTCGCTCTTCTTCCCATGTCATTCATCAAGTCAGCGCCCTCGATTTCCGCACCTCAGCTCTCAGAGAACACTGCCTCCGCCTTGGAACAGAACCGCGAGCGACAGCGACAGCTGGAGATGCGCAATGCTGGACGCCCCGAAGGCATGTCATCCAAGGACAGGCGTGAGCTTGAGGCCCTCATTCGGGAGGAGAGGACTCTGACCCGTCGGGAGAGACTGGCGGCGGAGGCATCGGGAGAGGGTCACAGCACCATCTACAAAATCTGGCTGAAGATCTGCGCCGTTCTGAGGCCCATCAAGCTGCTCGGAGGTGTTCTGATACTCCTGCTGTCCATCTTGATTTGGGTCTCGATGTTGATCACAGGCATTGACAAGGCGAAGAACTCGCTGTGCAAGGAACGATGTGGCTACATCCTTGGCCATATCAACATTTTCCAGCCCATCAACTGGATCTTCCTGCAGTCTGCCAAGGCCTTCCCAGTTGACTACATCCTCATGGCTCTCCTCGTTTTACTGTTCTTCAGCAGCTCGATCACGGGCATTGCAACTGTTGGGATTCGCTTCC
The DNA here is from genome assembly GCF_026319265.1 of Colletotrichum chrysophilum. Lineage (NCBI taxonomy): Eukaryota > Fungi > Ascomycota > Sordariomycetes > Glomerellales > Glomerellaceae > Colletotrichum > Colletotrichum chrysophilum. Next base: position 366,375 of record NW_026517300.1, on the reverse strand, counting down.
TCTGGATCCGCATCTTCCAGATACGGAAGGGCAGGACTGCCCCTCAAGCTCTATTGATCGCCACAGTCATGTTGGCTCTCATCATTCTGGCCATCAACTATGCCATCGCTAACATGGTGGCACCACAATATTCAATCTATGGCACACAAACTTTCTGCACTGCCCCTCACGGTTCCAACTGCGGAGACAGGCCCGACTACCTCGTCCAATGCTCTGAAGGCTTGGAGAAGGACGCCCTGAAAGTGTGCACTCCGTCTATCATGGCGGAGTTCTTGAATCGCATCACCATCACCTGGCCCTTCTTTGGCGCTCTCGACTTCTGGGCGCAGTTCGTCTTCCTTGGCGTCTTCCTCCTCGTCTTCGTGACAGGTCTTTTCAGGACGCCCAAGCTCAACATGTCTGAGATCGACGAGGATGCTGAGGCAGACGAGGAGGAGGGTTTGCTGGCTAGCACTGGCCGCCGATTCGGTGCTACGTGGCAGGATATTACGGGGCGGTCGAAGTCTAAGAACACTTACGGCACCTCAGAGAATAACAACGGCGGCCGCTCTACGGAGACTTAGGTTATAGGCACGAAACATTAGGTTGCTAAGCACATGCTAGGATTGTAACATAAGCACATCGCATGGAAGACTCGGGTTACTAGCAAGGAGTGTGGAAATTTGTTTTTCAAATAGGTACGGCATGGCACACGGCGACGGGGGAAAACGGAATTTGGTATCTTCTCACAGAATGCTCAAAACTTTCTTGTCATAACTTCATGATGCTCCCAATGCTACTCTCCTCTGCTGGCCCTTCTTCGGCTTGACGAATCGGACTGCCTTATGGGTGCGGTCGTCAAACGCGGCAGCCGGTCCAATGTGCATCTCGTGCCAGCAACGGGCACAGTAAACGTCTTCACAGCCGAGGCACTGCAGCGTTGCGTCCTCCAGGCAGACAGTACACCACGTGTCGGCGTCCTCGTCCGTGTAGCCCGCCTTCGACGTCAACCTCTTGACCGCCCGATCGGCGGGCTGGAACGTAGGTACCGAAGGCAGGCCCATACCTCCCTCGGACGGAGCACCGAGACCGCCTAGGGCAGCCATCCGCGCCGCGAGGTCGTCGTCAAGGTCCTCGTGATTCGGCTGGCCCGATGGGACCGACGGCAGAGACAGGCCGGGCAGACTACCGTCATCATCAACCTTGTCGGACTTTGGGGCTGCAATGGTTGAGGGCACGGACGGGAGGGAGAAGCCCGGGTCTCCGTCACCTTGCTGGTCCTCTCCGGCCTCATCGGCAGCACCCTGGTGCTTGCTTGGTGGGTCAGGCACATCGTCGGGCTGCGTATTGAGCCGCGCATCGTCGAGAGCCTGGGAGAGCAACGTTTCCACCTCCTTGGTCATCTCCTCGCCGTCCGAATCATCGGCGTCCCTGGCCTTCCCGCCGACGTTGCCATCGTCGGTACTGTCCGGGGCCTGCTGGGCGGGCGAAGCCTTCGAGAGTTCTTCTAGAAGGGCGTTCACCTTGGCCGACTCATCCTTCGGGTCGAAGTTCCACTGCTCCTGCGAGCCGAGGTCTTCGTCGCTGAGCAGGTCTTCAAGGGTCTGGTCATCCGTCTCGAGAAATGGATCGACATCATCCGTCGGAGCCTGGGACTGAGGCGGTGCCGCCGCCGGGTGGGACCCACGGGGCCCCGCCGGCGATAAGCTTGCGGCTTCTCCGCGGGTTGCGGTCTCGTGACTGACGGCCTTTGAGGTGTGTGACTGCTGCTGCGGTGGTGGTGGCACCTCGCGCTCGGGAGTGTTTCTGAGAGAGCGAAGCCGGGCGGACAATGCGTCCTCTCGTGAGGGGGGCTTGGCGGGCTCGACGCCCGTAAGAGAGACGTTTAGGGCACTTTGAACACTTTTTAGCACTGCTATGAACCAGATGAGGTCTATTGGTGGGTTTGGTTTTGATTACTTTGATGAACGGTCTAATGAGACGCCAGGACTGCCGCCCTTCAGCGCACTCAGGCGATCCAGCAGGCTCTTGTCAGAACCGCTCATGTTGCAGGATGGCGGTTCTCTCTCGATACCAGAGATGGAAAGCAATGTAATGCGACAGCAGAATTTGGTGAGATGGGTCCTTGTCAAAAGAAGGCGTGGTCTGTGGTGTGATGATTATGCGAGGGGGCCAATACTCGCCGCCCGACTGCAGTGAGGTTGTTGAATGCTAAGTGTGGAGCACCAAGCGAGGCAAACCGCAAGGCATCCAGGGACTTGCTAAACTTGCATGAGATTTGGCTGCAGAAGGATGAGACAGGCGGGGAAAGTCCGATCTGGGTACCTCGTAGCAGTTCGTAAGGCAACCAGATCTACCTCGTGATCATATCGTTTTGATCTCGCAGACTGAAGCTATTTAGCTTAACTACTTCTCCGGGATGGTGGAGTGATGAAATGACAGAAGTCCTCAAGTTCTTCAGCAGTGTCGGGCGTATGATGCATTTGCACAGCCTCCGCTACCACAGCGACAGCCACTGTACTTACTAAGTACGCCAGCCACCAATTAAGCTTACAATAGGCGAGATACCCTGGGGGGCCCAGGCGCACTAGGCAGAAACCTCTGGGGCCAAAGTACCCATGCATGAACTTGCAGCAGTGAGCCAGGGAACTGCCCGGCATCATTCCATTGTCCCGGGACTCTGAAGAGCAAGAGACCAAAGAGAATACAACTAGGTCGAGGACGAGTGATACGGCGAAGGCAATGATATACATAAAGACGAAGCTATCATGTCCTCCTGACGGAGGCTGAGCTTTTCCACTTGACCCATGGTGCTAAGGTAGTAGCGGTCACTAGCCACCTGGCTGACCGATGTTATTTTCCCGAGTGGGTAAACGAAAATCATCATATGTCTTAGCGGTGAATATCCTTAACGGCGCGGGCAAAGACATGTCAGTGGCGGGCCTTGGCTCTTACCCTTGTGGTAATGCTCCTACGAGTTATGCAAACGGAGGGAGCGAGAAGAAGTCGTTTTTCAACCAATCTGAAAACCACCTCTGTCGCCTGCGGGCAGTGCAGTCGCGCGTTATGGATACATGGACGCAGGAACAAACATCTCCGGGATCGAAGCTTTGTGGATCAGGATGAACATAGCCAAACGCGAAGGATTGCCCACGGCGGCGCCGCAAGTACCCTGACGCCAGGGCTGACTGACGATGTATCAGGGTCCTCGTTGACGGGGACCTGAATGACCTGAATGGTATTAAAACATGTCGTCCCTTGCTCTGGGCATGTCTTTTTCTTTTCGGAAAGTCATCTCATCAACAAAACGATTCACCTACCACACCTACCAAGACTCCACACCTCAGAGAAACTTGCCTATTCGCACATTCGCTTCTTACCAAGACGCTTGTACCACACCGAATCCTTCTTTGACTTCATCGCGCATTCACCTTTCCAGAGGTGACGCTTAAATCGCCCGGGCCGTCGATCATCAAAGAGAACCCCAAACGCGCCACAAAGGCCACTTACCCAGACTTTGGGGTAAATACGGTGACGGAAGGGAACACACCCCTTTGGACCGAAGTCTCCGAGTCGCATGTCATCATAGGCTGGTGGCAACAACCACTTAGGCAATTACACATCAGTCTGACGGGAATTGAGTGACTCCGACACATCCCTGTTTGGGCGGGCACAGCGCAGCTCTTGGCACTCTGAGACGACTTGAAACGGAAAGAGACAAAATTGTACCCGCTCCCACCTGCTGTTCCTCCGAAGCCTACTTTTTACACTTTCTTACCACATCTTACGACAATCCCTCCCCCAGCCATCCGTCTGCCATTCTGAATCAAGTCGCGTGCGGCTAGAACGGCACACCCATCGAAAAGACTACTTTTGCTCCAACATCGCATCTTGACGATCGGCGCAAACGCACCGTAGCAACCGAAAATGAGAGTAGATCTCACAGTCGTCGCGCTGACGCTGCTCGCGCCCGTGTGGGCCGCAGCCCTTGAGCCCGGCCTCCACGCCTCAGACGTTTCGTTCCTCGCACCAGTAGAAGAGCGCGACAGCAACGCGAATGAAGACGAGAAGCTGTGGAAGCGCAAGGGCGGCGGAGGCGGCGGCGGCGGCAGAGGAGGAGGCTCCTCTTCAGGTGGGTCAAGATCAGGAGGTAGTAGCAGCAGCGGCGGCGGGAGTCGATCTGGAGGCAGTAGTTCTGGCGGCAGTCGCTCCGGCGGCAGCCGTTCCGGCTCTGGCTCTGGCTCTTCTGGCTCTAGCGGTTCAAGTTCTGGTGGCTCATCAAGTTCTCGTACAGGTGGCTCTAGTAGCGGAGGCAGAAGCGGCGGCAGCAGCGGTGCCAGTGGTACCGGAGGCTCCGCGAGAGGCGGTAGCCGCGACAGCTCCGGCGGATCAACGAAGACGGGCAGCGGCCCCGCGCCGGCCTACGGCGGATCATACGGCGGCGGTGCCAAGGTTCCTTACGCAGCCGGCGCATCAAGAGGTCCCGGTTCCATCGCCCCATTCCTGCTTATCGGCGGTGGTCTCGCCTTCTGGCCCGGACTTTGGCTCGCGGGCGCCCACATGTACCCTTACTCGCACCCTTATCGCTTCTACAACCAGTCGGCGCGCGAGAACCAGACGAAGCCGGTTATCTGTGGTTGCGCTGACCATCAGCCCTGCGCATGCGACGAGAACAATAGCACCGAGTACATGAGTGCCCTCCTCGGCAACGGCAGCTACCAAGGCCTGAACCAGTCTGTCGTCACCAAGGGTATCTACAATAATACCGATACCATCCTCATCAACGGCACCCTCCCCAATGGCACGACCGCCTCGGGCGGTTCTGACGACGTCGGTACCACTTCTGCCGCTTTCCGGGCCGTTTCTGAGGCCCTCGGCTTCTGGCCCATGTTGGCTGTGGTCCTGGCCACGGTCTTCGCCGCATAAGCAATCGAATATGACCAAACTGTACATAATGGAAAACGTCTGCATGAATCGGGCCGGCTGTAGGATTTTTTTTCGAAAGGAGTTTTGGGCGCTCGATACCCACCACGGAGGCTTCTTGGACCGGGCAATTAGACCTGGACCTGGCAACAGAAACACTGAGTTTGAAGGTGGATATTACGAGATAGTCTATTACCAATAGTAATCGACGCTACTAGTACCGGTAACCAATGCTATGTGATGAATAATACGTCAAGAGCGCCATCAAGCCGCATCTCTTTCGGCCCTCCGGGTCTCGCACCACTCTCCCAGCTCCCGCCAGATCCTCTCCTTCTCCGCCGGCCGAAGGGTCGCAGCAAGTCCGCTCGTGCTCGTCGCAACAAACACCCTCGCACCAGCCCAAGGTTCCCCCTTCTCATCACCATCACCACCACCCTCCCTCACAACGCCCATATTCTCGCTCTCATCCTGCCACCCATACCGAAACTCCTCCTTCCTGATCCCCCTGCCGTGCCGCACCCGCCAGATACTCTCCCAGATGCTCTTCCCCACGATGCACACCGTCTCGGGCCTGCACCCCCGCACCTTCTCCTCCAGCACGCCGACGCCCTCGTCCATCTCCGCCTTGCTGAGCTCCGCACCGTTGCGGCTCGGCCGGGCGACGATGTTGGTGTTGCCCAGGCCGTAGAGCGCGGGCAGCTCGCGGTCCTCCTGCGGCGCGCATAGCCGCGGCGTGATGCCCGAGGAGTGCAGGAGCTTCCAGAAGAGGTTGGACGGGTGCGCGTACACGTGGCCGGAGCGCGCCGTCTGCAGGCCCGGGTTGAGGCCGACGAAGAGGATGAGCAGGTCGGGCGCGAGGATGTCGACCAGCGGGGAGAGGTGCGCGTAGGTTGACGGCGGGGCGTAGCCGGTTGCCTGGCGTTTGCGCTTCGCTTTTGTTGCTGTGTTGCGCGGTGGGATGCGGTGTAGTGATGTGTCCTCCTCGTTGCCGGCGGTCGAGGGAGGTTCCGCCTTCACCTTCCGCGGTGTGGTGCTGGTGGGTTTGGTGACCCGGGCTGGCGAGCGGACGACGGGGCCGCCGTGTGGGGGCTGCTTCCGGGGGCTACGCCGGAGTGGTGACGGGGCCGGCGACGGCGATGCTGCTGGGGACGGGGATTCGTGCTTGAACATGAAATCTTGAAGCTGCAGGCGGCCCTGGAAGCTTGCGGGTTTCGGCTGCGGCTCTGCGCCGTCGAAGAACGGGGATTCCATGGCCTATGTTTGGGTTTGAAGCTTATTATAACGACGGACGAGAAAGAAAGTGCAACTATCTAGTGACCGATATCTGGTGAAATGAACCCCCTGATTGTATGTCTCTTGCCTAGGCACAGAAATCGGGGTTGTGTGGTGATGTCTAGATGTAATGACAGGTACTCTCGTCCGTTGCTACAGGCAGAGCGGTCCTTCGAAGTAGAGTCGAATGTCGTCGAAGTCAAAATGACTGATGGTAATGATGAAGCAATTGATGAGATGAGATGGAAGCTGAGTTCAAGTCAGTAGTCTGCCAATCAACTACTCCGTACCTACCTTAGCTCGCGCCACTGTTCCAAGCGAGTCGCCACAGGGACGTCCAACCCCTGGCAAGGACTCTGGGAAAGACCCACATAATGTGCCAAACTTACCTACCTTACTCGAAGTTGCATCAACACGAAGCTTGTCAGGCAGGCATTGGCAGGCAACTTTTCATGGTCCTTCGATCTCAAAGGGAATGGCACAAGTGGCTCGGAGACTCACATCGAGAAACAATGCTTGGTAGATGAACGCTCAATGTCTATACGGCCTGCAGGCCTCGCAAACTCCCCAAGTGGTATCTATCATGCAGCTGGTTCCAGACCCGTATGTACAACCAGTACAACCCTCACGCTATGCTCTCAAAATAACATCGAAAACCACCGCTTGAAAGCAGACACCTCCGTGACTTTCCGCTTTTGCCTTTCCTATAGGACGATGATGTTGTCGACTCTCCGCCCCTGCGTCTCGATGAAGTACTTCCTCCGCACTCCTACACCGAGAGCGTTTCCAAACTTCTTATATGCCTCTGGGCCACCTCCACGGATCATCACCAAAGCAATGGGATGCGGCCTTCGCATCCCTGCCGGTGTTGTCTGCTCAACATCCAAGTGAGGTTTGATAAGTTCATACTCCCACAAGTCGGGGGCACTGTAGACATAATTATTGTCAAGCTCTTCTTCGTCGACAATGATGACAAGCTGTAAGGCACGTAACGAAGGCGTGTAGGAAGGAATGTTGGCAAGCTTCTCACTAAAAGAGCAGCCCCCACGTCGCATCACGATGACTTGATGCTGACGAGGTGCTTCATCAGGAAGCCGCCCGTCGCAAGCATACCCTGCCAGGTACACAGTTTGCCATGGGAGATTCGGTGGCTCGTCGTCGGTGGGAATCGACGCATCAGGAGTGTCGGGAAGAGGCACTGCGCCTTTCCCCACCGATATTGATCCCATAAAGCTCTCAATGAAGAACTTTTCTTGACTTCCTGCAGGGCGCGGAGCAGGGGTATTGGTAGGATCAAAGACTGATGTCACGGCACGAATCATGGACTTGAGCATCGACCTGTACGCCGTGTTCATGCTCTTGGAAGAAGCTTGGTCCTCCTGCATGTCAGACCCAGGCTCCTCCGCCAACTGTACCTGATCTTCCAGATCATTGATGTTAATCTCCAATCCTTCAGCAGGTACTGGCTCGCTAGCATTGTGGACTTTGGGTTGACCGTGGGCCATAATCAGCTCCACGAAACCGTTATAACGCACCCGGTTGAATAGAGGGTCGGAGATGCCATTCAACAGATCCGCGTCGATGTGGACTGGCTCATCGCGACCGAGCGGCATGTGATTGACCTGCGTGACGCGCCATGTATGGTCGTAAGCAGCGTCGTATGAATCCTCCCGCACAAAGTGGATCTTCAATCCATTTAGGGCGGCTATTCTGACGCCCACCGGTGTCTTGAAGGCAGCTGTGTTCGCAAAGAGGTTGTTGAAAGCGCTACCAACGCCGCTCTGCTGGATGCTGGACGGGAACTCGATGATCAAAGTTGGCTTAAAGGGCAACGCAGCGCAAGTACCATTATCAGGAATCAAAGACCTCGGCAGTGTCCAAGGGAAGAATGCGTGGTTCGCCTTGTACCGAGAAATAGAGCCGTTGCTTCCCTTGCCCGCAGGAACGGTCTCAACCCCACTGTGTGGGTTCGAGATGGTGTGCAGGTTGACGAAGCTTGCAGCGTGAAACACGTCCGGTCGAGCGGCAAGAACCGAGCCAGTCAGCGGGACTTGTTTTGGAGCCGGACAGGTGTTGGTGAAGTTCTCGTCATAATAGACATTGATATTCTTGGGCTGTTGGCGATGTTCTTTCTTCTTCTTTGGTTTCGTCCTTCGTCGAGGAATGATGAGCGGGTGCGCTTCGGTTGTGAAGACGTACGCTGCGTCGAGCTTGTTCAGGGGATGATCTGGGTCAAACAGGAGGTAGAGATACTTGGTGGTCTCGCCAAGGAAGAAGCTCTGCATGCGGTCGGCCTTCTCCCCAGTGTCAACATTTTGCAAGCCAGACCAGCCACATCTAGTGTAGCACAGTCTCTTGATATCGTTGAGTACCATCTCTCCAACGTGAATATACCAGGGGTCGTTGGTCGCACGGTAGAGGTAGTAATTTGACTCGATGAATTCGGGCCGGCCGGGCCACCATCCGATTCCCGAATCAACTTGTCTTTCACGAACCGACCATCGCTCTGGAAGAGCACCGTAACGCGTCCACAACGCTGTGTATAATAGATTTGCCTCCTCGGCCTCCTCCACTTCACCTGCCATGGCGAGGAGACCTGGATAAAATGCGGCGAGGCTGTCAATCCAACTCGTAAATGCGTACCCGCGGGTTCGATGACCGGTCATGTAGTATGGGTGGTGAGCATCATTGTACAAGTGCCGCTTGATAGCTGCGTGGGCGTGGTGCCAAGCCTCCAAAAAGGCCCCAGAAGAATTTTCTTCAGGTGTCAGCGGCGTATCGTGAAGGTCATTAGGATCGAGCCATAGTCGGTCAGTAGGCGGCTTCCGTGTCGTGGTGTTGGGTAGCTCATGGCCAGACAGCAGAATATGGCTTTTGAGAGCATATTCAAAGAAGCTGTCGACACCAGCGCCGATGCCCGAGTCAAAGCTGACCCATTCACCCTTCTCAGGATCGATCGCATTCCCAACAAGACCAATTTCGCTCTTGCCTTTCCACACTGCCCAGAAAGCCCTCTTGGCCAGTTGCTCGAACCTCGGGTCGTCCGCCAGCCGGCTAAGGACAGTGAACTCGAGGACCAGACTTCCTGCACCAGCACTGCATGTGTCTGTCTTCTCGTTGGTGGCTCGAGGGGAGTCTGGGTCGTCGCGCGAGACCTTGTGTAACGGGGAGTTGACGTAAAACGGGATACCATGCCGTAGATTGACTCGTGGGTACGGCAGCCCAGTCTTGGTGTAGAAGGCAGGTAAAAGTCGTTCCGCAAGATCTAGTGCCAGCCGGAGGAGTTGACCATCATACTTGAAGCCATTTGGCCATGATATCGGCGGCAGCTCTAGCGGGTCCGAATCTTCGTCTTCCTGGTGGTTGTGCCCCGGTTCGTACCCTGGAATAGGTAGCTCCCCGACAGCGAACAAATGTGCACTCAGCAATCCACCCACTCCGCGAATGACTGTCTCAAAGACCTGGACCTTGCTGTCGAGATCGAAGCCCCGAGCTCTGAGTCCTTGCCCGGACGGTCCCGGCCTACCATCTCCGTAGTATTCTACGAACGTCGTGACGCTCTGCTGAAATTCTTGCAAAGCCCATAGGGCAGTATTTTGATCGGAAGGAGTTCCTGCAAGGATTGCCAGGGTCGAAAGACTGTCGATCAGGGTAAGGGAGTAGTTTCCGAGGACGTCGTTCAGGTCGTAGTTGGCGGGGTTCGCGGGATCGCGCGTCAACGGGGTGCAGGAAACCGGGCGCAGCTAGAACTTCTGGTCAGCACTGTCTGGATCTCCTTGCTAACACTAGGGATGTACTAACCTCGTCCTCGGGAAAAGCGATGCCCATGTAGTTGTTCCAGCCATGATGAAAGACGTCAGTAGTAGCATTTCGCAGTTCGGCAAGCTTGGCGGTGCTGATTGCAGACACAGCTGCAGGCCATGATAGACACAGATACAGCAGAACAAGAATTCGCGATAGCATGATGATGCTATCTCTCCACAGCTAAGGGCCAGACAGGTTTCCCATCAACCAGGGGGCTGCCAGCGGCAGATGCCTCGATTTATGCGCGGATCGTGACGTGATTCTTCATGGAATCATTGAAATGATGCAATTGACGTGATAATCAAAAACAAAGCATCGGGTATCACTGAATAATAAGATGTGCGACGAAGAGAAAATGGACGTTGAATTGAGAGAATGGCGTCCCTAGGCAGGTCTCGTGCCTCCTTGAATTTCGAAGCGGGATGGAAGGAGACGGAGATGGAACGGATGCGTCTGTCTGTCCTTTGGCAGCCACAATCAGACGGACAGACAGACATCTTCTGCGTCTCCGATTGGTGGAGCCTTGACATCAGCGTGGCTAGTGAAGTGGCTAGTGGAAAGTCTCCCAACCACCAAAAAACCGACTCAGCACGATCTGCTGGCATCTTGCGACAACCTGAGTCTTCCAAGATCGGATGAACGTGCCCGAGTCAGAGCAAGTCTGAGGATGCTGTTTTCTAGAACAGCATTCGAAATGCAAAATTCTGCCTCCAGTGCCCTGACTCGCCTTGTTCTTATCTGCAGGAATTTCAGCTCAGGCCAATGTTGGATCGCAGGTCAAAGAGGCGTGGTCCACTGCGTAGACGACGGCACAAGAGAAAGAGACCTGACTGGCCAGGAAATGACAACGCATCCCGCGCTTCCTTCACTTGAACTTGTGCAGGAATGGTCAGGAATTCTCTGCTAAGTCTGCTGACGTGAGAACAGGCGCCGGCGAGCTTTCCGCTGAGGAGAGTGCAAAGTCGCAGCATTGCCGGCACAGGCTGAGGAGCCGCTTTCTCTTTACTCTTTAGAGTTTCTGCAGCATTGAGCGGTTATTCTTCTCGGGCACTTACTACTTTGGCATGATAAGGTACCGTACTAGTCGATACGACAATACGGCTTTTTCTGTCCAGCTTCGTCTGAATTGCAGTTCCGTGGGACATCCACGTCATCTACAACGACCAAAACCTTCGCTGGTTTAGCCATCAACAAACGTTACGAGGAGGGGCAATCGAAGTTTTCCCTTTTTCATCACCCATCGCAGAAGGTGGAGGCTTTCCCTTGCTTACGTACATACACTGTGTATGTGGCTTACTGCCTGAGCTGATAATCTTATCGAGAAGGGAGAACAAGGTGCGGCCAGTGCGTTCGGACGCTAAGAGAAGCTTTCCTGCCAACTCCACGGCGCCAAATCCTTCAACTTCAACTTCACAGGTCCGACACAAAGTTTGAGAGCGCTTACGCTGATGGAGATAGACGCGCCGCATAAGCGCAGGCAGCATCCACGCAATCCAGGATCGAGGAACATCGGACTTTGTTCTGTCGTGTACTGAGCAGGCCTCCAAAGAACAGGCCCTACAAGTACATTGACTTCACCCCACTGGACATACAATGTCCTCCAGGTCGTACTGCAGCATTTCGCATCTCCACGAACCCCAGGCTACCTCCAGGCTCCATGAGGGTCGTTTTCCATTCTGCCTCAGGCGAGTCCGAATCATACCCGAAGAAACGAATGTCAACGTCAACTTCTTCTCGGCAACCGCCGCTTCAGGGCAACTCTGCTGTCTGGCCGTGACGTCTACCTAGTTCGTTTGAGTCACGGCAAGGAAACACCAGGGGGGGAGGGGGGTGTGATCAGACTAGAGGCGGCCGCCAGAACGGGCCGCGCACTGCCTACGCACACTGCCAGGCCATCTTCGAGACCATGGACATCAACTTTGGGCATGCAAATCATGGGTTCCAGCCTGGAAAACTGGTCATTGGTTCACAGTACGACGTCAAGCCAGTAATGAACCGCTATTGACGAATTACCATTTCGGTCCAAGGCCTGGGGATCAGGGAGCCAGGTCTTCAGCCTGGATGGATACTGCCAGTGGACCTTTCGCTTACGCGACAAATCACGTCTCTTACCTGACGGTTGCCGGTAACAAGGATTTGATGTACTTGGTACGCCATCAAACGAAGCCACCCACGCACCGAACTCGCCGCACAAGGCTCTTGGCAACGACCGTCATCACTTTACTACAACGCCCGCAGTCCAGGGTCCGCACTGCCATCCCGAGTCCGGAGCATCGAGGACATGCTGCTGCATGTTTGCCTTGAGCTAGGACGGAGAGAAGCTCAGCTTGACATCTCAAGGCTTTATTTTTGGTATACTGCTTGTATGCTCTTCGAATGCCATCAATCTCGACTCAATGATAGTCCCAGGCCCAACAGGTTAGAGTGAATGGACATATTCGAAGGAGTCCATACGCCGGCCGTTTTACCGCAGGTCAAAATCGCAAAACGGGCGCAATGCCTTGGACCCTGGGTACTATACCAGGCGCAGGAAGGCAAGCCAGTTACCAGTTAATTCCGGTGCGTTTCGGATGCTCAAATCAGGCAGGAGAGCAGCAGCGACGTGGACGCCTTGCTGTAAACAGCAGTACGTAAACTACGTACCTTCACCGACTTTAGTCCCGATACTCTGGATCGAAGGCTGCAAGAGAGCAATAATCAAACGGAGGGCCTGCAGACTTCAGCAAGCAGAGCTTTCTGCCCGCAGTGCGTAGGCCACTCCACCAGTGAACTGTGAGCAGAAGACGCCAACTGGTGGAAAAGCAGAGAGGGGAAGGACGACTTCCCTGTTACGACCGTTCGAGTCGATTCGACTGGCTCCTGTATGGGATTCTGCAAGCCCAATGCAAGGGAAAGGTTCAACCCGGCAGGCGGTTCCATTCTGCGGCTTTGATTCGACAAGAGAGTGTCCCGACAGACTGGTATGCTTTGCAATTGGCTGGAAACCGCCTCAGTCGTGGCTTAGCCGCTGCAAATGAGAATTCCCGGCCACTTCTTCGCCCGTTCTTCGCTAGTCTAGGGATGATCTGGCAGCTTGCTCCGGGCCCCATGCATGATGGCATGATTTTCTTTCACGCTGGCAGACGCGCTTCGCGCTTCGCGAGTCTTGCTGTTGGACTGTTGGAAGTTGAAGGGCGGTTCAGAGCGGCGCAGGACCAATCGAATTCACACAAACGAGCAACCCTGGCGCTAGAGATTTCAAATACACCAACATGAACCCGGACGACCATTTTGTCCAGTTGTGGGCAGCAATCTGGAAGTCAATGCCTTGTTTGGACAGGACAAGAGCATATTGCGTGACGGGACAAACAAAGAAGCAGAAAGATCGGCAGAAAAGCAAATGAGCCAGACGATGTTGACGTGTGCACCAGACAAGGTTTGCCGGTCTAGGCACGGCAAGTTGCAACAGAGGGCTACATCGCTTCGCGGATGGCAGCTCAGCCCAATGGCTCCCCAATTGATCAACGCCCATCGGCTACCCCATGGCCAAATAAGCGGGGAATCAGTCGTTCCCCATCTCGTCTCCCTAGGTGAATCTCTCGGCAACAGTTTCGTCAAGGAAAATCTGAGAAGCAAGAAACGGCGGAGACCACCCGAGAAAGACAAGAATCTCAAGCACAGGAACGAAGCAGCAAATCAACAGGGGAGCATTTCGCGTTGCCGTTTTGCACCCGTACGGACCCGTCAATGGACATGGGAAGGAGGCAGCAGCGGCTCCCCTCAACCCCGAGAGGACTGACCCAGGTTCAGGGTCGTAGAAGTGGACAAAATCAGGCATTGCTATTTGATTTTGCCCACAGCAATTTACCGAGTTCCTGGGACAGTTGATGAAGTGTCTCTGCAGAAGAGAGCAGACTGGAGCAAGAAAAGCGTATGACTCCACAACTGGCGCAAACAGGGGACAGTGCGGAACAACCATTCCTCACCCGCCTTCAACCAGGTTTGCCGGGGCCTCTCTTGAGGGGTCGTCGGGAATGCGCACGTACCAGTGCCCGCGATTCACACCGAGCCTCCGAAGGTTTGATTTGCAAACAGGGGTGTTCATCACTCCGTCACCTGTTCAGGGCCCCTGGTCGTTTGGCTTCACACTGAGGTCCTTTCCCGGAACCTGGGAAGACGAGAGTCAATCACAGGCCAGGAAATACGTCCCCCATCACGACCGGTCAAGGCCTGAGGGAGGCACAGGAGGGGGGAAAAGAGGAGTTTCTCTCCGATCCGGCCGCCACTCTCTCTTGCCCCGGCATCACCTCGTCAGGATCAGGGAGCCGACCCTCTCCGGCCGTCTTGACCCTTCTGGACCCTCTCGCACCATCAGATGAGGCCATGGGATGGGACGTAAATGCGATTGAAATTGTGAGATAATGCGTACCTTGGCGCGCAACAGGTTTTGATTCGACGAGAACGGATGGGAAGGGGAGCAAAGACTGGAGACTGAACCGCCCGATATCTGGTCCGGAGGAAGGACGATGATACCGGCCGAAGGAAGCACCCACGAACCTGGAGTACGGGCAAACCCCATACCATTTGTGTGTGTGTGTGTGTTTGTGTGTGTGTGTATGCCACGCACATACACTCCCTCTGTCTCGAGTTATGTCTTCAGCGGAAGCTCGTCGCTGCCATCATCACCGCGCCTCTGACGCTACTATTTGATACGAATACTCGCTACCTGCCTTGCCGTTGCTTGTCCAGCCGGTACGGGACGTATGCATATTCGAAAACTGACTGACAGTGATAAGTCTTCAGCGGCATCGTCACCAAGCTCGCGAGGTACATGGGATCATGTTTGACAAGCCAGTTTGTGTAAGATACGGGATCCTTCCCGTCCCTCCATATCTCTTCATCTCATCTTGTTGACAGCATGCTATCCAGGCTATCTCGTCAATCAAGCCCCGGTATTCCTCACAGGCTTCCCACTTCACGTGAGCGAGGCAACCCCCGGGAAGCCGAGAAGTCGTCTTGGCGGGATAATCACAGTGCGCGGAAGCCGCTCAGTGGGGCCGTCGGCTGGAGTACCCACCGTTGTCTGCCTTTTCCTTCTCCACTGACACCGTTCAGTTTCTTCCAGGGTATCGAGGGTATCGTCAGGGGTTGGCGGACACGGGCAACACGGGGACGCCCCGGGGAGAAAAAAAACCACACACACACAGCGTCAAAAGGCACAGGTCGGCCGGTGACCAGCACCGTTCCAGGGTCCCCTCACCTTGTCTGGCTACCTTAGCTTGGCGTGTGCTAGGCGTGCTAGGCTGGTGCGCGCCGCTCCCTGTTCATGCGCGGTCCTTTCGTCGTCCATCTTGCCCCGTGCGAGTAGCCCCTTGCTGGTCTCTTGCCTTGCCCTGTCTGGCCCTGTCAGGTTCAACTTCGTCGCCGTTTGTCGCCGCTACAGATGTGACCCTGTGTGTCTGTATCTGCTGTCTTTGTACGCAGTACGTATGTATCCCTATCCCACCCCCTGTTGCCTTACTTCACAACCTTGACTGCTGCTCAATTGCTCGTCTATTTTGCTCTCTCCAGGCTCCATCGTGATAATGGATGCGGAATGCCTCCTCCAGAGGCTCCAGAGAGAGCCCACTCGCTCGCTCTTTGTTCTTCCCTCCTCCTGCCTCCCCCCTCCTGCCTCCTTCCCTTCCCATGACCCGAGCCGAAAGGGCCTTGTACCCTGCCCACGGCCACCCGGTCCGCGCGCGCTCTTCCTGCCCCCAAGAAACCCACTGTTCATGTAAACGGGGCTGCTGCTGCCGGCGGGCCAGCCGCAGGGCAGCAATGCCATTGGAGCAGGCATGGACTATACTACACTAGCAGATGGGCGACGCCGCTACTTAATTCGAAAGGATGAATAAAAAAACCTCGATCGCTGGCTGGGGGGGAGGGGACCCCCTTCCCTAGAAGGGGGGCTACCCTGCGGAATACCAGCACTGTCGCATCCGGGCCAGAAGGGCCGCGGACACGGTCTGGCTGTGGATGTCGTATGAGGTGGTGAGTGTATCCATCCGTCGGTCGGGGGTTGGGTTCATCACAAATTTTGTGAGGAGGAGGAGCCTGGAGGAAGAAGAGGAGGGGGAGGAGAAAAGGTGTGTGGGTGGTTGGAAAAGCCACAGCCGCAGGCTTTCTCTGCTTTCCTGGTCGTTGGGTCCTCGGCATCGGGGGGCACAGACGGGGCGCCCGTTGAAGAGGCGTAGGAGGGAGCATGGGGAAGCACCACCACTACCTCACCAGACTACAGCATGTTGGTGGTGGACGAGGTTACTGTTGGGCGTGGGAAATTGAAGGTGAATGGCCCAAAGGCAGCAACGGCGTAGCACATGTCCTACGACTTGACGTCGACAACGGACGAGCTTGCCTTTGTTTGACGGCATCCCATCCCCCCTGGTCATGAGATCTCGAGACTCTCGATGCGTACGTAGCCGCTGTCACTGTGACATTCTCGTGTTGTCGGCGACTGCGATGATGGTTTGATCATTCGAGGGGTAATGTCGCCTTGGTCCCGAAAACCTGGGATCTCTGCCTGCTCTCCTGCCTGCTCTGCCTGCCGTGCCTAGTTTTGACGAGTCTGTTCCCCTCTCCTTGGTATCCCTGCGAGACTTACCCTAGCCGACGTATTGTTGTTTTCTGTGTGTTTATCAATAGGCAGGATGACGAAATAGGCAGGACAAGAGTCCACCACGATGATATCACATAGAAAAGGGGTCCATCGAGAGGTACAGAGTTCAGGTGGTCCAGTAGACCGTGGTATTGATCGTGTGGTGATGCATGCGTCCAAAATCTTGGGAATAAAAGTATGTACAAGAAGCATAAGATGTGTAAAATGATGATATGCATGTCCAACTAAAATTCAACCGACCCATCCCTTGCCGCTATTCCAACCGGGTATACCGTGTACCCCAACAAGAAAAAATTGAGTGATGGTATCTCTATCTTTACGGAGAAAAAAAAAACATTTCGACAATCTATCCGTTCGTTCCGACAGCTTTGGTTCCGAGAAAAGCATTGAACTCCAAAACCAATGACAGGTGGCTGAGAAGTAGAATGAAAACATGGCCAGCAAGTGTTGGGTGTTGAATGGTTGTGTAGATGTTGTCGTGGGCATATTTATGCAGCTTTTGATCTCTGCACGCGACTCCTGCTTTTGGCCTTTGCCGCTGAAGACTTTGCGATCTTTGCCACACGTCCACCGCTTGCGATGAGGCTCTCCTGTGTCTCTTGCTTCGTCACACGGGCGTTTTTGGGGTGCTGGAGACGCATTCTCTGCATCTCGTGGAGGGTCACCTCAGCATCCTCATCCTCAGGCTTGATGCCCCTGTGTGCGACGATCTCTTCCATCACTTGCGCCTGGTCCTCTTCGGTCATGTTCAACCTAGACTGTGCATCTTGGGCCGTAGACTGGCGGCGGTTGAGCTTCCTGCGGCGCCGGACGCTGACGCTGGAGTCTAACGGCGAGGGTTCAACGTGGACGTCCGCCCAGCCTAGTTCCACCATGCGAAGCTCGAGATCGTTACGGCCCCAGTGGGCGTATGCGCCGCCACCGAGTTCCTTGAACTTGGCGAAAACCCTCTGCATCTGCTGCTGTTCGTCAAAGAGGATGGCTCGTCGAAGCTTGTCGTCCTGTTCTAGATTAGAAAGTGTTTGCAGGAATCATAGAGGTCCTGATAACTCACATCTGTCGGGTGCCATGCGAGGTACGGAGCCCTTCCTCTGCTGCAAACCATCTGCAGACGCGGGATATCAGAAGTCGCATTGTACTTCCGGTTGTATTCGGCTGTGATCGTTGCCCAGATGCCACTTCCCTTTTGATCCTCCAGCTCAGCACGTCTTTGAAAGAGCCATCGTTCTTGGTCAGGGCAGCTGGGTTTGAAAATGAGCGTGGCTGGCTCGTCCTCTACAGACGAGCTTGAGGGCGACTGGTTGGGCTTAGGGGCGTCGTCTTCATCATCACGATTCCTCATACGAGCCAGCCTCCTTACACGGGGTTTTGTTTGTGGATCTTCTTCCGTTTCTGTTGGCATTGGCGTCTGTGTTTGAGTCTGCTGTCTCGGTTGCAGCCGAGGACTGGCAACTGGGCGCTCTATCTGTTGGCTGGGGTAAGGAAGCCCACCGTAGCTCGGTCGTCTCATTATGTCGTCTCTGTCTTGGAAATTGTGTTGTGATGGGTATCCGGTGGGTTGTGCGTTGATAGGAAATTGGTGGGCAGAGGGGTAGGGAGACTGGTGGGCCATGGTCAAGTCCGCTCCGTTCATCAGTGGATGCGACTCGAACATAACACCGTCTTGGGGAATGGGGTAGAAGTTCGATTGAAGCTGAGGAGACAAAGAGCCATGATCCGAGTCTGGCTGCCCGGAAACACCAAAAGAGCCGAAATCGGGGTACCCTGGAGGTGGCTCGGGGATTTCGTCTTTGATCTGCGGCTCGGCATGAAGATAGTTCTGTTCAAAATGGCCCTCTGGGTGCATGTTCATGGGCATCGGAGAAGCAGCTTGGCTGTGCGGAGCACTTAGATCGTAATGGTTGGTCCAGCACATCCTGTTGTTTGCGGGCGGACTGGAGTGATACATGGTTGCTGTTGCGGCGGGGTGGTGCATGATTTTGACGTTTTGATGGATGGAAGGCGGCGAGCTGATGCCGGATGGCGGAGTCAAGAGATGATGCGGCTCGTTTTGAGTAACCTTTGACTGGTTAGATTCTATGGGTTGGGCACGCCACTTCCAATGATGGATGTGACGCAGGTGATTGCAACTTACGTTGAAGGGAGGACTGTTGTTAAGGTCTGGGTAGTTGTTTGTGAGAGCCTGGGGCACTGGAGAACACCTTTGGGATACGGGGTCTCTATATCCGTCTTGTTGATGATCAATGTAGTGTTGGTCTGACATGGCGAGGTGAATATCTGGAGACGAGTTGCCACAGCAATGGTAGGTGATGATTGCTAATGTTCAATGTGTTGTTGAGAGACGTCTCGAGGGCTGGTGTGATGTCGGTCCACTCCTCGAAGGCGCATGTGCGTTGTTGTGTGTGTGATGTGTTGTGGTTCAGAGAGGGGGGAAGGCAGGTTAAGAAGTAGTTGAAAAAGCAACTCAAGTCAGCCTTTCTGGACCGGGGCGTGTCTGAAATGTAAGGTAGGTAATGGAGGAGGAGAGCCTCGCGATGGCAGGAAGAAGGTCGCGGCCTATTAATGACGAGAGAAGTGGACAGCAATGGCCGATCAAAAGGTTTGGACTCTCTGCAGGGAAGGTCCGTCTGAGGGGACTGGGCTAGGTGGTCCAGGTTGAGCCAGCCCACTCTTTGGGACGACGCAGAGAAAGGCACAGTAGGCAGCGGGACCATCGCCGGGGTGGGTTGAGAAGTGACCGGGGGACCTCGATGCTGGAGGTACACGAGGTACTTGAAGCCGTTGTATACTGCACACGGGCCATGAGAGAGTCGCATGCGGGGACATGGATGGGGCTAGTTCACTCGCAGGCGATAGCCGCCCGGGGCTGTTGAGTGCGGGTAGCGGTAGGAGCGGGTCGATTTGAAAGCTGCACCGGGCTGCGGACGACGACGAGGAGAAGATGGAGCTTTGGGGGTGGACGAGGAACAGAAAGAGAGATAGAGCGGGGAGGGGGGTGTGTGCCCACACAACACCATGAACGAGGGGTGGTGGTGGAGGAGGAGGAGGAGGAGAGGCAGAAGGTCGAGGACTCGGCAGCAAGGGCAGAAGCCAGACAGATGGACAGACTGAGGGGAGAAGGAAAGATCCCAAGAGGTTACCAGTGCCAGCAAGAAGACGCAGTCGCGCAGTTGCAGACGCAAGTCAAGTCGCAGCGCAGCGTAGCCCAGTCAGGCCAGGCCACCGGCCAGGTCAGGTCAGGTCAGGTCAGCTCGAGTCCGTCTACATTCCCATTACAGCAAATGCACTCCATGTCTGTCTTCACCGACGCTGCCAGTGATCGCGGTGAGGACATAGCTGTAGCGTAGGTAGCGTAGCATAGCATAGCATAGCAGACTTTCTCCC
This sequence comes from Colletotrichum chrysophilum, assembly GCF_026319265.1. Lineage (NCBI taxonomy): Eukaryota > Fungi > Ascomycota > Sordariomycetes > Glomerellales > Glomerellaceae > Colletotrichum > Colletotrichum chrysophilum. The sequence continues at coordinate 346,376 of NW_026517300.1, read as the reverse complement.
AGGCACTCACTCGCCTGGCTTGCTTCGTCTGCGGCCGTCTCGAAGCGCCTAAACGATTGACAGGTGTGGGACGGGTGGGGAAGGAAACGACTGATAAGCAGGGCTCAGCACAGCAGATTCGGAGCCGGTCGCAGCATCCATCTCGGATACTGGCATACTACGACCTCGACTGCTTCTGTTTGGGGATCCGGACGACACACAAGACACGCCAGGCAGGCAAAGCAGGCAGCCATAGGCCGTAGGGCTTTGGGGGTGGCAAGGCGCGGGAGTTTGATGCCCGGATTGCAGCGAGAGAAGAGCAGCACATCACACTACCTTAGGCAGAGGAGGAGAACGGCACAGATGGCCAAGCCTCGAGCTGGAATGGTTGATCCGGGCCACTCACTACCAAGACTTTCACATCCCATTCTGCTGCACAGCTGTGCTTTACCTTGTCTCGCTTGCCTGTCCTGTCCCATGAAAGACACCGCACCGCCTTCCGGTCTCTTGCTGTGCCCATTTTGCAGTGGTAGCTGTGCCTCTTTTCGGATAATGCTTCCAGTCAAGCTGCGGTCCAGCGTGCTCGGGCCAGGATCTACCTATCCTGACGCGAATGGCGTGAATAGAGCGGCTGATGGAGTCTAACATAGATTAAATAGCCATTCTAGATGGGTATCCTTCATGGGTTCGCTCGCTTCAAGCCTATCCAGCAAGATCAGAGCGGGCGCATGGACAGAGCGTCGCTGTGCGAATGCGGCGCCCCAAACTTCTGTTTCTTGGGTTGGGCTGATGGTGCACGGTATGTATGGAGTTAGTAGTCTTGTAGGGCAGCCAGGACAAGGCAGGGGATGGTGATGTGGGAAAGACTCGGAAGCCAATTTCTGCGAATCTCCGGGCTGCGATTCTCTTGCCGCAATCAACGCAGACAGGGGTGTAGGGGGCCTTTGAAGAAATTAACAGTTTCCGCCGCAAAAGAGCATCAACATCGGGACCGCGTCCGCTGGCTCTTGAATATGGAAGACGGAGAGCAAGCCGGACCTATGACAGTTGCAATTGCGATGAAACGCAAATGATCAGACCCAGAACAATGCCAGCCGGTATGCAGATATGACCGGCGCAAGTAAGTGGTAACGGAGCACTGCAGATGTCGATGGAGTTGAAGGCAATGCAACTCGTTGTACTGCTATTTTTGAGCAGGCATTGTGACCGCATATCTGGATTCACTCCACATGTCCCATGGGGCGGATGAAGCAAAGATCCAAAGGAAAGGACTGATGTGTTCGGTAAATGTCGAAAAGCAATTCTACCTGGCAGCGGGCGGTGGAAGGCCAGCGCAAATGCAGATCAAGTCGCTGGCGGCGATGTATGAAGACGGAGGGGGGCATATTGTGACATTGGGGGCTATTCAGTCCGCACAATTTAAAACTTTACGCACGCACTACGGACGTAAACACCAAGGATGCCCGGATTAGCATGGATCGGCTTGACGGGGCAGTCCCGAGTTGCCGCTGACACGGAACACCTAGGGGATAGCAAGTTGAGAGATGAGGAAAGAGGGATTAGACTTGATCTTGGAGACAGAGCAGCAGCCGTTAGACCATCAACTTTGAGTGACTGGCTGCGAGCCTTGATTGACAGAAAAAGGTAAGACAAGAATGGGAGGAAGTTGGGAAACGGAGCATACAGTAATGATAGATGGCTACGCCAAGTTCGCACGTTATGCGTATTCTGCTCTGCACGTAATATACGTAGTATAAGTAGCCCAGTTCTTTGTATGCGTAGTGGCCAGGTCGTGGAGTATGCCGGTGGGCTGTGGATATTGTGATGAGATTTGTTCCAATGGCTGAACGAATGGTGGAATGGCTCTGGAAATAAGGCGGGTGGGAGATGGAACAAACAGAGCCTGAGAAAGGGTGACAGGGTATTGCCACAGATGGCGAGGGGGGGTTAAGAAGAGGGGAGAGAAAGAGACTCTGCTTCCCGCAGAGTGCGGTGGGAGGGAGGGACGGACGACCGTTGACGAGATTTCGGGAGACGATTCAGACTCAGTTTGGGGGTGGACATGGGTAAAAATCGACACACAAGTGCGAGCGCGTGGAGGTCGGGGCCAGAGGAGAAAGAGGCAGAGGGAAACGGCCGAGTGCCTCGTCCACGTCTGGACCCACTTTCCCGTGTGATTGGTGATTGGCAGGCCGTACGTACCGTAACGGCCTTTGGGGAACGGGGTCTAAGGTGCGGCTGTGGGTCTAGGGAGAGTGGAGCGGGTCTATGGCTCCACAAATTCCCCAATGCAGCAAATGCGTTCTCTTGGCATCTGCGGGTACGCAGCAGGTACTGACACCTACTCAGTACAGTGCATGGACTCAATGTACCTCCCATGTCTCTCTTCAGGTCCTGCCGTTCCCGAGAACGACATGCCCTACGGCAGGCACGAAGATACACTACAACAAATGGGCAAACGAAAGAGCGGGCAAGGTGAGGTACCTACCCAGTAGCCGGCGGAAGGCAGCTTCTGCAGCCGGGTCCACTGACGAGGTGGACTGGAGGCAGTCAGGTAAGGTAGAAAGTGCACACTGTAGGTATCCCGCAGCTGTGAATAACTAAGGTATTCGTCAGGAAGGCATGAAGGACGGGACAATGTACGATACCTCGGGGCTCGTCCCTATGCCATGGTATACTGCTCAACCCGACAACCAGAAACCTCTCATGTCAGCTCATTACCAGATTGAAAAAGAAACAAAAGGACCAGGGCGATCCCTTGCTGGTGCAGCTTGCACTTACGCGGTACGCAGCTGCAGACCAGCTGGTTGAACTGTGTACTGCTGCAGTGTTTCGACTCCTCCCATGACATCGAGTCTCCATGGCCTGTCCACTTGTCGGTCTCGGCATCCAGCTTGTTGCTCATTTCACTGTCGATCGAGGCCCCTTGATGACGACAGTGCCGGTCCGGTCAGGCTCGCGATGCGGAGGCTTGACTGTGCCTCAGCAACCCGTCTTTACGGCCCAAACAACAATCACAAGCATATCTGTAGCGGCGCGGGTCTTGCAACAGAGGACAGAGCAAACGAACGGGTACTGAACGGATAGAGGCGGGAACCGTCCGTCCGATCTCACGGGCCCATGGGATGCCGCTGCCCGGCACGATCTGAGATCCACGTTGTGCGGTGAGAGGGTCACGGCATAATCTGGGCTATTGGTGCTGACACAAGGCGTTGGACTCCAGATACACAACCTGTGCATTCTCGAGTCCTCGACAGCCCACACATGCTGCCGCACTGAGCTGCGAAAGATACATGCGGCGCATGATCTGAGCTGGCAGGTTCATACTGCGTAGGTTACGATGGACTCAGAAGCCGAAATGAGGAGGGCCTGATACTGAAGGAAATGGTTGATAGCATTTTCCTTCCCCACATATCCGGTTCAGCATCTCCAATCCGGACCAATACACGGCATAGAGTGACTTCTACTCCTTGCCCTGGGGCCTCATTGGGGAAGGGAGGAAAAAAGGCAAAAGCAGGGAATCATGGGGTGACTTTCTGGCTGAGACGCAACCCTCGAACATGCTCTGATTGAAGAAGAAGAAGAACAATGTGTACCTGCTGGGCATGTCCACGTAGCTCTCTGCAAAGAGCAGAGGAGAGCGACTGACAATTGGCTTCAGGAGGGGGGCCGGAGGAAACCCCCAGTTGTTTTGCGAGGAACGCTACTCGTCACTCGACCACACCACCGCGATGCACGGTGGAAGCGAACAAATCATGAGTCTCAAAATGTTACAAGGACATGGGCGAACCAGACTGTCGGGTCGAGACCAGGATGGAATGGGCAGTGATTCGAAGTCTCGAGGCACACCCCCCTCCCCGTCTGCGTCCGACGAGTTTCTCTGAACAGCACACCCCAGTTTGGCGCCTTACCATTTGGGGCCTAAGATTCGGAGCTCACCCTCAGTCACCTCAGTCGCAGTCACAGTCCCGGTGGAAGTACCTAAGTACCTTACGCGCGCGTCTGCTTTTCCGTGATTGGCCGCGTTGCGAAGTTTAAGCGAGGATCAACTACTCATTGGACAGTGCGCCTTGGGCGGTCGATGGAGGCCGACTTCGACGGCCAACAAAGCCACTTCCAACAGACGAACACCATCACCAACATACGCCGAACGAGAAAGCCAGTTTGTCGACTTCTTCTAACCGCCATCTCACGCCCACCCACACCGGCACACACGCTTGCTTACACGCCGCCATCTTCATCACTCCCGTCATCCGTCTCCCACGTCATGCGGGTCGATGCTGCAGAACCCGCCGCCCCCCAGTTGCGATGCTGAGGGTGGTGGTGGTGTTGCTGGTGCTACTGCTGCTGATGCTTCCGTCCGGTCGTCGGATTCTGCGATCGCCCTAGATGCGGATACCGCCAATGTCAGAACCCTGCTGCCAATACGCTCAAGTCCAACAGACGATGTGCTGGACGAATGGTTGTGCCATTCTGTGCCGCCTTTCTCGTCCCGGTCCTGCCTCGTGGTTCACGACGGTACCTGCAGATCTGTTCTATGGATAGGTGCCGACACAGAGGGCTGAGTTGACATCTGGTTCTAAGCCTGCTCAGCCTAGGTCTGTGCCTCAATGGACACTTTCGGCTCTTCTCTCGCCGCCTTTGCCTCGTCTTTACTCATTGCCGGTCAATTTTACCGGTTTGACGATTGCTGTGCCCATGCAGCACTGCGGCCAGGCCCAGAAAGCGGCCCAAAAGTCGCCAGAAAAGTCGCCAGAATCGAGATGCGGTGCTGACAAGCGGGACGACACCACAGCGGCCCGGCCTCAGGTCAACAGACCCGTGAGACCCGAGTCCGCCCCCGGCTATCGGTGCAGCAGGCCGTCGTCTGCTCGACCAGGGAGAACCTGCCGATGAATATCAGCCTGATAGGGAAGTGAGTGCAGCCTCAGCCTGCATTCCTCTGCAATTTTAGCGCCCAAGTCGCATATTCCGTGGCCCCCATTGGCCCTCAAGACACATCACCCCGCTGCTCGCGTTTGTCACCGGTCTGCGACGCGGTTGTGAGTCTCTTTTCTCACGACCTTGGTCGGCCTCAAGCAAACACCGCCTTGCAGTCTCTTCAAAACTGGCCTCCTGACGTTGCATTATGCACACGCAAACTCATGCAATTTGAGCGCTACCAGTCTGTCGGGCCAGAATGAGAGCCAAACGGTATTTCGGCAGAACTTCAACTGGTCCTCCTGGTTATCCCAGACGACGGTACCATGACACTCGTCACAAGTCCCCCCCTCTAGACCTAGATAAGCATCTCGTCTGATCACACCTGTTGGAGGAAGCAAACCGACCATGGCTGGCGTCAAGAGCTCGTCAAAAGCACCTATCAGGAGCAGTCTTCGTGCCGCGAATTTCACCATTATCATGCTGCAAAGCACTAGCTCTCTGAATGCCCTCGCCAAGCTCGCTCACCCATGAGCTTGATGGCCCCAGCCAGATGACGAATTGGTCCGAGGGGGGCAGAGGACGCTCAGGCTTTGGCGATCTTGCCGCACACCTGGTCTTCTCCGTCCGAGATTTCCAGTGGGAAATGGTCCGATGACACTCACTGTCTGCACCGTGCAACCCCGAGACTCCACTGCTCTCCGCAGTCAACGAAGTATAAGGTCCTCCCAAACATGGACTGGACTTGCAGAGGCCCCTGGTGCACTCAGAGGACATTTCGGAAGTACGAGTAGATACGCCACGAGACTTTCTTTCCCCTCCTGGGCTTTTCCATGTATCAAGCGATCCACACCCAGGTCTAGAGGCGGCCAGTCCTGCCCAGGGGCTCAGGCTTTTCATGGCTAGAAGCACGCAAATCGATGGATGTTCAGCCATCCACAGCCCTCGAGTCACAGCGAGCCATCCCTTACAGCGCAATGGTGCCAAATGATACAAACTTGACTGCTCTTTCTGGAAGAACCTGCAGCAATGACAGCCGCCGGCTGGACGGCTTCACCACACCATCCTCTTGCCTCGAGTAGGTGGTGAAAAAAGCCTCCCGCACTGGCGGACAGTTTTGTGCACACAGATACTTTTCAGAACGGCACGCCTCCTCCTCCTCCTCGTGGGCCCTCCTGAAGTTGCCGGCCAATCGAGCGACGTTTTGGAGAAGCAAATCACCCATCTCCAGCAATGCTGGTCCCCGTAGACTGCCGTTACCCATCCCTGGCACCCACGAATCATGGGCTACACATCCAGCCGAGCCGTGATGAGAACCTGCTACTGTTAGCGAGGGCATCGCATAGACTAGAGCCCTGGCCAAAAGGGGGGCGTGGTAATACTACAACGCCGCATCTTCTTCCACGCCGTGGGAGAGCTCCTATGGCTGGACTAGCCCGAGTGGACAAAGGCGGGCGTTAGGCCTCGCTGGTTGCGTCCGTAAGGATGTTTTCCGCTTGTTCGAATTTGGAACAGTGGCAAAACGGTCCCGTGGGTGAAAGAAGTTCATTCCAACCCCCACCCAAAAGGCCAAGCTCTGTGGACGTCCAAAACGTAGAATGAGACAAGAATTCCTTGAAGAAACTCCCAGAATGTGCCACCACCTGCGTGATGGTGGCATCAGAAAAGGAGAGGGGCAAGAAAGCGATCCTAATCCTCCGGCACTTCAGCCTTTCAGGCGCCCCTTACACACTGCAGCCATCTCTGTAGAGATTCCATTCCCGTTCCACGGGCCGGCGGCGGTAGCGTAACGGCCGTAAATCGAATTCCTTCGTTTGTTTCGAAAGCCGCCGTTGGTTGGCGTAAGAGCTTGCTACGCCTCTGTGGAGATCAATCAGCACTCTAATCTGCACAGGACTTCTGAATGGACGACCTTGGTGTAGAAGCTGAGATGCGTTCGAGGCTACGTTTGGCGAATCAGTCTCGATTCCGATCCCCTCCTAGCAGGACCGGCGATCGCCTGGCTGTTCCGTCATACGACCATGTCAAGCTTTACCACCAGGGTTTGGTTCGACGGGAAGATGATGACACTGAGTGAGGCCAAAGGAAAAAAGCACCGCCCTTGTAAGGCGTATTTTACAGATTAAATCGTCTTCTTAGAGCGCAGCGTTGACGTTGTTTTCCACCGGGCCGTCACAAGGAGGCCACAAAAGAGGCCCGAAATTGCGGCCAAGTGTCCTGCAAAGCCACCGGCTCGGCCGGTTCAACGGTCGTCGCGGATAGCAGCGAATGAGAAAACGGCCGCATACAATTGGAGACCTCTTCAAGTTCGACACTCTTTAGACAAGCGCGATTTGAAAGACGAAAGAAGAAAAAACCGCTTCTTCTCATTAAGGGTCGGGCCAAGTAGTTGCTGTAGTAGCTGCGGAGGGACCGATAATCGAGTCGATGGTCACCCTCCCCGAGAGTAACATGTGTTATGTCGCAAAACGCTGTGCCTTCCTTCCTATGCACCCCAATAGGCCGGCTGCAGCTCTGACGCTCGTCAGAACTGACTTGCTTCTGTCTCTTCCTGTGTGCGTGGTCTGCTGTGATTCTACAACTTCTCCAGCTCCCAGCAAGCACTCGCAGGTACCGCCGGTCGCTTTGAAACCACAGCTTGTTTGTCTCCCTTCAGCTCGTCTGCAGGAACGAGGCACACATGATGGCATTGCCATATACCTCTTTTTCTTACCCTATTTCTATTCTCCAAGTTCATTCGCTGCGATGCTGGTGAAAAAGCGTGGCGGAGCCCCCAGTACGGCGGAGGCTGTGAAAAAAAAACAAGAAGGTCTCTTGCAAGGGGCACGACAACCAACCAACAACCGCGAGAAACGACCAACAGGCCCCCAACAAACCAAACCTGCTGCGGGAGAAATCCACGTTTCTGACGATGAATCGACGAAAAAAAATCCTACACGCCCCAAGCTTCCTCGGGCCCCTCGTCGAGGACCACGCCCACATCCACATCCACATCCCACACACAACCACCCTATGTCCTTCTCGGATTTTGATCTCTTCCACCAAGTGAACATCACAGCCCCCTCTCCTCTCCACTACGATCGAGAATAGCACGAAGACGAAGCAGTGCCCGCAATCTAAGGTTGTTCCCGGCCGCCACTCCCGCCTTCGAGCACGCGAACCAGTCCACCTGATGTGTGTGTCTCGCCCGTTTGAACAAACCATCAGAGCAGCTTCGGATAGCCTCACCACCCTCCCCTCGTCGCGAACAAGACCAGCCATACCGTGGTGTACCTGACAGATAGCTTCCTCCCAGCCCCCACGATGACTCAATAGCCAACCGTTGATCGAAGCTACTACCCCTCGACTCCTCGACTCCCCACGCATGCCTCTTTCGAGCGGAGACAGAGCCTGGGTACAGGCTCCGAACGAACGAGGCAGTGACGTCGGGCCCCCTTGGAAGCCTCACACCGCTCGAAGAAACAACATTGCCTCTCCCCCCGGTCCTCCGTCCTCTTCCCCGGGGAGCAGCAGACGTGCCATACACTGCCCCGTTCCGTACCCCTCGACGTGAGACCATACGTCCGTAGCTAGAGACAGATAGAGAGAGCCTCTCCATACTCTGCACTACCTCCACGATCCGAAAAAAGAAGACTGAAAGTCAGCCTCGCCGGGCTGTGTACAAGCAACTTGCCTTGCCTCGCCTCGCTTCTCCTCACCAGCTCCCACCAACCATTGCCGTCCGTCCCTCACCCCGCATGGTCTCAATCTCGCGTGACGAGAGTCTACGGGGATGAAACAAGCGCTGCGCAGCGGCTCTAGACATGGGAAGCAATCCATCCCCACGAGGGGGTTGGTGGAGGAGAAGGATGGGAACCTGAGATACTTCTCGAGGTTGTACACATACACATGGAAGCAAGGAGTCGGAGTTGGTTCTTGGTGATGCGAAGCCGCAGCACCGATGGGTCCAGGTCCAGCCTTGCCCGATAGATTTTGCTTTGCCCGTCCTCCGCCGGCGAGAGGTTCATCGAGGGCCCAGCGGTGATGGAGTCAAATCTACGGCGGCCCATCACGGCGGCCGGCTAACAAGTCGGTCCCTGGCGAATGGGAATCGAGTGTGCCGGTTTCCCGGAATGAGGCCAAATGAAGCTGAAGAACGAGGAACCTCCCCCAGGGCCCAATGATCGTTTGATGACGGCTATTTTCCTGTTGTTGGACAACTCGCAAGCTCTCGACATCCATGGACCATCACATGCCTCGTACTGGTAGTAGTTGTTGTTGCTGTTGCTCTTGCCGTCGTTTGTAAACTGGAACAACTCTGAATGGATCCGGGCGCAACATTGCTCTGGTGATTTGCTCCCCAAGGAGACAAATCACAGAGGCCAATTTCGCAACTGCTACGTCGGTGTGAGCCATAGAGTTCAACCCATTCTGCAAATCTCGTGATGGTGATGTCTCGGCAGTTTGGAAACCTCTCGTTGTCGAGCGAATCACGCGCCCTTGATCGCGACCCGTTGTTCCTCCTCTATCAAAGGGGCCTCTGATCTGTACAAACTCCACGACCATCGTCCGTTGGATTTCCCCTCCCCCTAGGTGAGATTGTCTGCCGCGCCCTTCCGGCAACAGTCGAGTCAGCATGTCCATAGCTCGGTGTGACTAGTTGATGCCTTTGGACTCACTCAGTCGGCGAGGATGTCTTTGACAGGCACCAAACACCAACATGTCGTTGGGGATACTGTCAGTCATGACTTGAGTCACCGCCGCGGACCTCGCGTCTCCCTTCACTTCACCGATCCCTTCACTCTGATCCGTCGTCACGCGAATGCGGCAACCGTCCCTCCCCCTTTGACTCACGTCACGGGTGCGGTGTCGTTGGGTTAACCGTTGGGTGACCCAGCCATGTTTCACCCTCATCTCCCACACAGAACACTAAGCAACTAGTCCCTTGGTGGAATTGGTCCAGGTAGGTTGGAACGACTTTGAATTAAACATTGTGGAATTCAATAACGCTACAGCTAACTACATCTTGTGTGACGAATCAAGTGTGTACCCATGGGGAAAAAAAGCCCTGCTCCCGCCGTTGCTGATGCCTCGATGGTTCCCAGAAAGAAACGAAAACGAATACACTGTGACCTCCCTGAGAGAGGACTCGAGGAAAGTAAAGAAAACGATGAAACGTACAAAACAATAACGACCGCCCGCAGAGAAGCCGCAACCCGACGTCGACTCATCATGTCGTGGGGATCATTCGTCGACCATACGTGATTATATTGTCACCTCCAACAGTGACATACCAAACAACGAAACAACAGACGCATGACGCCGAACTTGGGTAGAGAATGGTTTCCATTCTGGGGCACCGGCAGCTGTGGCAGGCAAATAGCGTAACAGGAAAAATACGTGCCTTTGGGCACCAATGATGTATGTTCGGGGGGGTATAATCATCGTGAAACGACGACATCGCTCACCTAGGAGTGCGGAAGGATCGCCGAGAGCTGCACACCTAGTCACTGTATCCCCGGACCCCAAGAGGGGGCCCATCGCAACGTCTGCCAAGGGGCGTTTACTCACCCCGGTTTGACAAGCTGCGATTTCAAGCTGTGTACAGCTTTGAAACATCGCCCCCAACCTGCGGGCGTTCTCCTTTTGCCCCACGAGCCTTATGATTGCGTTGACGAACGACGTGTGCATATGAAATATACTGATTTCAAATGAGGACATCCTAGGCGCCCTCGACAGGCTGCACAAAGTTATAGCTGAAGTCCAGGAGGCCGTCCAGCATCCAGTGTTGCGGATCGAAGAAGTCGTAATTCGACTCGCCGTAGCTCATGCCGCCCAGCATGTTGTTCGTTGACTGGTTTCCGAGTCCACCAGAGGCTCCTGGGGTGAGGGCTCCATTGGAAGCGAGCATGCTGTTCGCTTGCAGTCCTTGGGTTGCCGGCATAAGAGTGCTGTCCAAATGGGTCGATGACGCCGAGGACTCGTTCGCTGAGTCTGGATTAGTAGGCTGCTTCAGGGCTATTTGGGGTGGCACGTAAGTCAGTCATCACAGTCACACCGAAGCAGAGACCTGGATGCAATGGCTAGGGCGCAAAAGGGGAGAAGGGGCTGGGGGTTTTACCATCGAGTGACCCTCTACCTTGGGCCTGATACTCTTCTCTCCATCTCCAGACGGAGTCAAAAACGAGACTCATGCTATGGCGACATCGCACCTTGAGCTGCAGTGTATCGTCAATGAGAAGCGGAGAATCATCATTGTCGAAGGATTGGTTGTTGTCGAGTCGGGCTCCATTCCACATTTGCACCATCAGCTCGGCGAGGCGCCACTGAAGATCATTGTTCACGACGCTTGTCGCGCGAATGGCGTTGATGGTCTGGTGGAACAGGTTGCGCCCCCGGTCAAAGTCGATCGTCTTCGAAAAGAAGGACCGCATGAGCTTCAGGAGAGCGAAGCCGGCCGCAATCAGCATCTGCTGGATGTAGTTTGTTGCATAGAGCAGAATCTGCCCAGGTGAGTTTTGCCCAGGCGATGTGACCTTGTCAACCTCTAGGATATTGTCGAGAAAACTTGTCGTTGCTCTCCAGAGACCCATCAAGTCATCGATGTATCCAGGAGTTGTGCTAGAGTCGAAAAAGCCAGCCAACCGCAAGTGAAGAGCAGCAGCTCTCATGTGCAAGTTGACGATAGGACCCAGATGCTGGGAGAGGATCGAAGCTTGCAGTTCGTTAAAGTCCTTACGGTAAACTCTCATCAACATGGCTCGATGCTCGTCCCCGGCAACTCCTCTCGGATCACTGGCATTGCTGTACATCTCTTTTGAGACCTTGTCACAAAATCTCTCGACTTGAAGCCTGGCCTCGAGTTCAGGGGTCAGTCGGAATGGCCCGTCCTCACCCCGTCGAACGGCCAAGGTCCAATCGTAGAGGGTCGAAGCAGGCTGGCCGTAGCCAGTACCTATGCTTTGAGCGACAATGTTGCAGACGGCCCAGGTCTGGACGCGGTCATGAAGCTGCTCCTTGTTGAGATCCACAGACACGCGAGAGAAGTCTTGGCTGTGGTTTGGCCTGTGAAGACCAATGCCCGTCGCGACCTTCATCATGACACCACACAGGATATGCGTAGGGTCAGCGCTGGTTGTACTCGTGGGAAGGGGCCACGTGCACAGCAGGCAGAGAGCCTTGACGACGAAATAGCTGCTGGGCACGTCGCCAATAGTGGACCACAACAGCCGCGTCAGAGGGCCAGATATTGACGTTAATAGGTGTGTATCTGCGCTGTATCTGCGGGCTGCGACCGAGATGATAGACCAGAAGAGCAGGGAGTGCTGCTGAAAGTATTGATCGGGCGACTGCGTCGGGCTGAGAAATGGTAGAAACGGATGATAATATGCGAAGAACTCGTGGAAGAGCTGGTTGACCGAGTCTTCGGTCAAACGCACGTTTTCCAGCTCGTGAGTGTATCGTGGTAAGCTGTACGATCCTCCTCTTTTCAGATGTAACAGTGAGGAGACAGCTTCGTCGGAACCCATGAGGGACGGGTTCCGGGTGTGTGTGTAGACGCTCTGCGCAATGGGGGACTGGAGGTCCTCCTGGTCGTCCTCAACGGTGTAGCCCTGGTTTTGGGCGCGTGCGATGTTGCGGCGCAACCTCTCGATCTCCTTCTCCATCTCGGCATGTTTACTACGCTTTCCAATGCGCTTGAAGTTTGACTCGATCTTGCACTCGAGCTTGAGACGATTACACCTTGAGCAACTTTGGAAGGGATCTTGTACGACGTCGCATCGTAACTGTTCCAATTGGCGTCTCGTTAGCTACGTGACTCTTTCCGCTGTTGTGATGCTGTGGGTGACTCACCTTCTGCTGGCGGCACTCGTTGCAGGCGCGCTTAACACCTGGCTGGCGCTTCTTTGAGTCAGGCTCGCCGTCGTGGTCGTCGTTCCCAGCATTGCTACCGGGACTACTATCGAGGGCCATGCTGCTACGCTTCCGCTTAGGAGGACCGTTATTCGCATGCCTTGCGCTCACGGGGCTTGTGGGCGATACGGGCGTGGCCCCGCCGGCAGATATTATGGCCGGACCGTCCATGCAGGGCACCGGAGGGCGGAGGGTCGGTCGCGCTGAGACAAGACAAGACACAGACACAGCACAGGCGGGATTGGGGGACCCCTCCCGGGCCGGGCGTGGCGTGAGGTGCGAACGGAGGTCGCAGGAACGACTCGGCAATCGGAGATCTCTCGAATGGTGAGCTGGGCTCAAGCTCACTGGGGCGGCGGTCCGGTGTCGCGACGAGTGTGTTGAATTGTTGATGTGAGGTGGGAGCTGGTGTGGCCGAATGCGGAGGGCGGGGAAGTTTACAATTTTGACCTGAAGAGCGAGGCAAGAGATTTGCGGTGGCCCGGTGGATAAGGAAGGGACTTGGGGGCCATGGGGGTGCGTCTGACTCCCACTCGCTGTTTCTTTTTGGCCGTTGGAAGGCTCTCTTTGGGGGCGCTGATGGAGAGCGGTTGGCTGGTACGCGGTTCGTGATTGGCTGGATTGGGCTGCTGAGTCCTCGCTTCCCCGCTTGCAGCTTTCTGCAGCGGGCGGGGTCGAGAACCAGTACACTGTATGGAAGCCGTTCGCACCTGTCAGCTTCCCCAAACGGCATGGTGTCCGTCGGAGGATTAGCACCCGATTCTCACCGAGATAAGGTACACTTGGGCACCTGCCACCGCTGCTCGTGGCTGGAAGCCAGTGCACAGACATGTATGACACGCCCAGGAACTCGCGGGCAAAAAGGATAAGCATCGATAGCCAGAGACGTCATTACGTCCATTGAGACCGACTTCGCCCTCCGATATCGTTATCCCATCCCTCCAGATATCCACCCTGCCCGGCCTTTACCGCGTAATGCAGCTGGAGAAGAGTTCCACGACTCCGCTGGTTCCTGCTCTGGTGCCAAGCGTAAGCGCTCCATCTGTGACAGCACAGAAACCAAAAGTGGAAACTGCGGGTGTCAATTCGCATGTCCACAGTGCACTTGTCCTGTCTGGCAGCGCGATTCTTGGAATTGACTGGTCGAAAAGTGCAGTTGCGGTCGGAAATAATGGGGCCGGTGACTAAGCACTCACAGATGGGCCCACACTCGCAGCCCGCCAGTGGTATTGGACGATGGAGCTATGCATCAAGGTAGCTAGAACTCTTGAGCAGACAATCCCATCAGACGAACGGCTTTGTTCGACCCTGAATCCCCTCCGAGATCTGACTCGTGGCTGCTTTTTCCCAGCTCAAACCTTCGCTAGATTTCTTCGTCAGCAATACCGACAGCCTGGGACTGCTCTGCACCATCCTCATCTCTCCTTCCCCGCCTCCCAGCCTGAGCATTGAAAGTGCCATAATCCAAACATCATGTCCGAGCAAGCCGGAAAGCAGGCAGGGAAGACCCCGAAGAAAGTCGAACTTGCACTGCCACCAGTTTACCAAGGAAGCGGGTCATACACGGAAGCTCGCAGAGGAACCCGTGACGTGCATTTTGCCGTCCCTGGATCTGCATCCCGACGGAAGCCAGGTGAGGTGCTACTGTTGCAGGCGAGAAACGAAAACCAAAGCTAACGGCTGCAGTTGAGGTTATTCAAGTAGATACGACAGCAGTGCCTCAGCCTTTTCTTGACCCAACAGTGCTCAAAAAGTCGCAACAGTCTTAATCCGGCTTTTCATTGCCCAAAAGTGCAACCGCGCTTCCCGCATGAGGACAAAGTTACCTGTAGCCATTCGGCATCGTACAAAGGGCAAATGGAGACCCTTCTTTCTTGTCACTTGATATTGACGCCACAGCATCTCGTGGGCGAATGTGGCCTTGAGCTACACAAAGCGCCGCTGCCATGCCGAATCAACGCTCGACTGTGTGACTATCGAATGCATTTGCGATACGACCCGCGTATCAAGCGGTCGCAGGGACAGGTCTCACTTCGCGACAGTCTCATTCTTATTCTCGCCGTGCCAGGGTCGATTTACCCTCATAACACCAAAATGCGGACATGGTTTCATGGATGCAAAATCCATGTCGTGGTGACCCTCGCCGAAAACTCGGAGGCAGCAGGGTGGTCCCGCGACTCAATCGCGCGGGCATTGTGTCCCCAAGGGCGACTCGGAATCCGACCTTCCACTGGCCCTCGGTTGCTTCCGGCTTAACTCCTAAATACTTCAAAAGGACCCACTCACAAGGAAACAAGACGCCGGTGCCAAGCAGTTGGAATTGGGACATTTGCGTCGTTGCGGACGAGCATCTCGGGGAGATCGCGCCACCCATTGATAATTCAATTATCTCTGACCACCTTCAGTCGATGATTGGACGAGCAATTATTACAACCGTCGCTAGGGGCACTGCAGAGTTTCAGCTGCGCATACGCTGCAGAAATGTCGGTCCTGGACAAGGAATCTGTTTGATGGGCCCCTCCAACAGCGGCACAGCACACAGACGGATACGTACGCGGGCTTCCGGCCGGCGATGCGAACCAACTGGTCACACAAAATCGACGGATCCACTCCGGGTCCCTGTCCGTACCTCCCCCCGATCCCACACCCGGCTGGGATGCGCCCGGGGGAATCGCCCAACTGTGCTGAAGGATTCGGAAACAAATTGGTAATGACGGTCCTTTTAGGAATGCGAAGTCAGAAGCACCTGGCTAGGCAGTCTCAGAGTTTCTCGCCGTGCCCACTTTCCGAGTGCGGGGTTCCGTGCACTAGGCGTGGCTTCGAACTTCGGCATGTCGAAAGGGCAAGGGTCCAAAGGGCACCCAAAGTGTTCCATGTCGATCAGTGGCTAGTTCGGAGAGCTCTATAAGAATCAGGCTGAACTCCTCACTCGTGTAGCTTTGCAAAGGAATTCTGTCACATTTACTATCTCACTCCTTCTCAAAATCATCTTCAACCCTCTTCCGCCTCTCCGTCGACATACCTCACAATTAAAGTTCAGCCATGACGAACACAACCAATGGCTCGGGAGGCTTTACCGTCCCTTTCCTCATCGACGGAGAGAAGGTCTATCCTGAAAAGACTTTCGAAGTAGTGTCTCCCGCTACCGGAAAAGCTGTTCACAAGTGCGGAAGTGCCACTGAGAAGGATGCCATCGCAGCGGTTGACTCTGCCGCAAAGGCTTTCAAGAGCTGGCGCAAGACGACACCCAACGAGCGCAGAGACATCTTCCTGAAGGCTGCCGATATCATGGATGGCCGCAAGGAGGAGTTGTCGAAAATCATGTGCGACGAGACTGGCGCTGCCAAGGGCTGGTCTGATTTCATCCTCGGCCTCGGTATTGGCTGCTTCAGAGACGTCGCCGGACGTCTTGTGACCGTTGAGGGCACTGTCCCCGCAACCAGAGATCCAGACGTGAGCGCTATGGTTCTGAAGGAACCCTATGGTGTTGTGCTTGCTATTGCGCCTTGGTATGCCATCCTTATCGCGGCATGAGTGACGTATCAGCTAACCCCGCTGGCAGGAATGCGCCCTACGTCTTGGGCGCGAGAGCGATTGCGTTCCCAATCGCTGCCGGAAACACCGCCGTCTTCAAAGCTTCAGAGCTTTCCCCGCGTGTAATGTACGAAATGGCCGACTGCCTTCACCAAGCCGGTCTGCCCAAGGGTGTCCTGAACGTCATTGTTCACGAGCCCGCCAACGCCGCAGTCATCACCTCGTCACTGATCGCGCACCCCGAAATCAAGAAGATCAACTTCACCGGCAGCACCAACGTTGGCCGCATCATTGCTAAGCAGGCCGGAGAGCACTTGAAGCCCGTACTACTCGAACTCGGCGGCAAGGCCCCGGCTATCGTGTGGGAGGATGCCGACCTCGACCTCGCTGCCGGCCAATGCGCCGTTGGTTCATTCCTTCACGGAGGTCAGATCTGCATGAGCACAGAACGCATCATTGTGCACAAGAAGGTCTCCGAGCAGTTCCAGGCCAAGCTCTCCGAGTCTATCAGCAAGATTTTCTCATCAGAGGCTGACGCGCCTGTGCTCATCAACCAGCTTGCCGTCGAGAAGAACAAGAAGCTCATCAAGGACGCCGTTGGCAAAGGCGCTGCCGTCGTTGCTGGCAATGTCGAGGCAGAGGAAGTATCCAAGACGAGGATGCGTCCCATCGTCATCAAAAACGTCAACACTGAGATGGACATTTACAAGACCGAGTCTTTCGGGCCTTCAGTGTCACTTTTCGAGGTTGACACCGAGGAGGAGGCGCTGAAGATTGCCAATGACACCGAGTACGGTCTGACATCTGCCGTCTTTACCGAGAACCTGCGGACCGGACTTCGCTTTGCCAAGGAGATTGAGTCCGGCGCTGTTCACATCAATAACATGACTGTCCACGACGAGAGCGGCCTGCCCCACGGCGGAGTCAAGTCTAGCGGTTTTGGTAGATTCAACTCGATAGGTTTGGACGAGTGGGTGAGGACGAAGACGATCACCTACCGTAACTAGGTTTCTTCCACAGCGAAAATAGAATAATAATTACACTCCTAGAGTTGAAATTTTCAAAATTGGCGTATCATCATCTGCTCTAGACGTATCGCCGTGAAGTTTCCGCTGTGCTAGCTCATGGGTGCCAACACGTGGCTCGTCGCCTCAACGCTCCTCTTTTCTACCAAGACTATCGGTTGACTAGTTTAATCAACATTCCCGCTTTGGGTTGACACACGACGATCCTTAAGATCAACGGTTGAACCTGCATCTTTGGCTGACAAAGATCTGCGGGGGATTCTTCAGCAATTACACTATCAAAATCAAGCTCTGGGTCATGTCACACAGCCGATCGATTGCTGCAAGCTGTACCAATCGCCACGAGATGTGGTTGGCTCTAACAAGCAGACAGCCTCAAGTTGCCGAGGTTCCAAGCCGATGGCCGTTGAGGGCTCAGTGTGCGCGCTTCTCAGACAACAAGGTATGCCAATAGTCCGCCGTTGAGTGGGTCGGACGCTTAGCTCCGAAGCTTGTTGTCTCGAGTTCCCCTTCAGCATAGCCACTTTCTGCCAATGACCTTCTAATCGAAACCAACCACGCCATAGCTTTCCTGGCTGTCGTTGAAATTGGAACTGACTGATTCGGGGCAGTTGATGCTTGACTGATACTCAGATCCAGCGCTGCATGTTCTCCCGGCAATGGTCCCCTAACTCCCCGACCGTAAGAGCGACTGACACAGTCGGACTGTGGATCCTAAACTCCCCTAACTCCCCTGGAATTTCGACTTCAGATCGAAAAGACGTTGACGAGATCTTTCGAAATCCCATTTACCAAATATGCAAAAGATTCAACGGTGAGATGTGCGTCTAAACAAGGCTTGCTGCTTGCAAGATGAGGGTGGTGACATGGGAGTTCAGGACAATGGCCCCGTCCCGAATACTGATAAGATAAGCGACGAAATGGTCCGTGCCGCTCCCTGTGGGAATTTCGACGCTAGCGTGCTTGTGTGACGGAGCTGCAAGATCCTAGCATCACAATTTCGCGAGCTTTCAGACTTTCCTGTGTCAAATGGCATGACGTTCAATTGGCGACACTTTGCGCCATGCTTCCCGCACGGGCAATTCGACCAGCTCTTCGAGTGATCCCGAGTCTGCGAAATGCATCACTGAGACCTCAACCGCTACCAAAGAGATGGTACTCCGACAAGAAACCCGCCGCGCCCGCGGATAGCCCCGACGAGTACGACCATCGCAAGCTGGGCGTCCAGCAGGAGCTGTTCACCACGTCCGTCTACAGCCCCGGGTCCCCAATCTTCCTCCCCAACGGCACGCGAGTCTTCAATCGCCTGGTGGACTTTTTGCGACGGCAGTACACCCACTACGGCTTCGACGAGGTCATCACACCGAACATCTACAAAAAGTCCCTCTGGGAGGTGTCAGGCCACCTGCAAAACTATGCCGACGACATGTATACCGTCACCAGCCGTGCGCGCGCCGCCGAGGCTGCGGCAACGAGCTGCTGTGGTGATAGAGAGACCCCCCAAGAGGGCAAAGGTGCTGAGAGTCGACTGGCGGAGGGCGAGGACCAAGACTATGGCCTCAAGCCTATGAACTGCCCTGGGCATTGCCTCATCTTCGCCTCGAAGAACCGCAGCTACCGCGATCTTCCCATTCGTTACGCCGACTTCAGTCCTTTGCACCGGAACGAGGTCTCGGGCGCCCTCAGTGGCCTGACGCGCGTGCGACGTTTCCACCAGGACGATGGCCACATCTTCTGCCGACCGATCCAAATCAGGGAAGAGGTCTTCAAGACGCTCGACTTCATGAAGACTGTATACGGGGCCCTGGGCTTGGATTACTTTGATTTTGCGCTGTCTACCAGGCCGGCGGATCATTACATCGGCACCGATGCGGAATGGGAGCGCGCAGAGGCGCAGCTGCGCGATGCTCTTGAGCAGGCTGGGCTGAAGTACACGATCAAGGAGGGAGACGGCGCATTCTACGGTCCAAAGATCGACGTCATGTTGCGTGACTCTGACGGGAAGTCTCACCAGGCTGGCACCATTCAGCTCGACTTCCAACTCCCTCAAAGATTCGAGCTTGAGTATAGCGCACCCGCGCCAAAACAAGAGACTCAGGGCGTGCCATTGGAGGAAGTTGACGCGGCAGAGCTGGAGCAGAACGGCGTGGTGACGCCCGTACTGATTCACCGCGCCATCTTGGGATCCGTTGAGCGTCTGATGGCGCTTTTGATCGAGGAGTACAAGGGCAAGTGGCCTTTCTGGTTGAACCCACGCCAGGTTGCAATCTTGTGCCTCAACGACACGAAGCCTGTCTTGCAATGGGCTTCGGAAGTCAAGAACGTCCTGACGGGCCATAGTCATGATAGGGCAAGGCAGCCGCAGCCGACCGGCTTCGCAGTTGAAATTGATGCCAGCAAGCGGCCGCTGTCGAAGAAGGTTGCAGAGGCGCAGAGCAAGCAATACAGTCTCTGCGTTGTGGTGGGCCCCAAGGACGTCGAGAGCGGAACAGTTGCCGTGAGCGACCGGGGGGCCGGCTACAAGGGAAAGGCCAACATGACTCCCGGTGATCTGCTTGAAAAGATGAAAGAAATGGCGGCGACATACCAATAGACTCACAACTGTGTAAAAACGTGTACAATATACAACCCCTTCGATGAGGTTGGCTTGGCATTGGGAATTAAAAGTCATGATGCTATGATGCCAATGAATTCACAGCATGAAACCCTCCTTCATTAATCATTTCCGATGATCGCGCCATAAACCTGCTCTTACTACTCGTCTCCATCTCCGACCTTCAATGTTGTCAAAAATTGATGCTTGGCACGTTAGCGCATCATTATGTCGAACGCCGCAAAACCCCGTTTGCCAGACTATTTAATCAATGCACTGTAATCGCATTAGCACACGTGGAATAACGAGATGGGACGCTACTTGGGCTGACTGACTGATTCAGCGCTTGAATTTCTCGTCCACCTCCACGCCACTGTTCTCGAGGCGCTCAACCATGGCCCGCCGTTCCGCGAGTTGATCGCGCATGAACTCGACGGTCCTCTTCAGAACCAATCCCTCCGAGCGCCCCTGGCCCTCGAGGCCCGGGACCAATTCCGTCAACCTGTCAAAGCCCTCCCTGATCGCCTGGCGTCGCTTCTGCTCTGTTCGTAGAATGTAAGAATATGAGTTTCACGCCATGAGAGCGTCCCCGTCCTGAGTTTGCAGCTCTGCACGGGTGGTTGCGTTCTGTACGAATTGAAATGACAGGATTGGGGAGGGACTCCTTACCAGATGCGATGTGGTTCTGCTTCTTCTCGGCCTCGGTCAGGCGAGGCTTCTCCTCAGGCTGGTCGCCATCAGCGGCTCCTGACGGAGAATTGGACTTGTTGGGCGAGGACATGACGCGCGCAGGCAGGCGATGAAAGAGACGAATCGACTAACAGCGCAAAAAGGTCTCGATTACGTCGTGCAGATTCATGGGGGATGGTGTGTCGTCGAATCTGCCCGGGAGGGACCGCGAAGGCAGTTGAGGTAGTGAGGTAGGCAGTAGTGTGTGTTTCAACGATCACATGCGTTTACGTTTTGCGCCAGCAAGAAGACCCGGGTGTCTTATGAGATCTGAGTCCCCTTCCCCCCTTGCGCATTGTCGGACTTGCAGCCCCCCTGTCAACTTAGTTCCTGCAGCACGTTTGTTTCCGCGCCAGGCAGGGCTGGCACGGCGGCAGCTGAGCGCCCCTTCGCCATTAGGCATGACGGCTGATAAGATAAGAGAAAGTGGATCTGGCGGGGTTGGCATGTCGAAGTCGTGGCCGTGGGTACAGCGTCTGGGCGGTGACGGCGTGCCTTCCAATGAGCGCCTCCGGTGTGTCATTGCCCGTCCAGAATCTGGGAATCAAGAAATCCCACCCCACAATTCCGACAAACCTCCTCTCTTTCCGATAGCTGTGCTTTTTCCCCCTTGCCATTGACAAGCTTCGAGACACGGAGACATTCTCAGCTGCGACCTACCTTACCATCCAACAGTCCCTCGGTATCTTCCTGTTCCCCCCAAATCTCCGCACAGACGTCCCTCCTCCAACATGTCAGACGACGTCAAGACCTCTCTCCTCTCCGACCCCCCACCGGATTACTCAAAAGGCTCGACCGAACACGGTCTCCCAGCCGGTGCCGCCGCCCGGCCACCACCACCAGCCGGCGGTCCCGGTCCCGGCCCCCGCGCGCCGCTGCCACTCAACCTCCCAATCATCACTTACCTCAAATCCAAGCGTGTGGTCCTCGCCTCCGCCTCTCCGCGACGCCGCCAGCTGCTCGCGCAGGTCGGCCTCACGAACCTCGAAATCACACCCTCCACGAAGCCCGAGGACCTCGACAAGTCCGCGTACGGCCCCTATGAGTACGTCGCCGCCACGGCGCGACAAAAGGCCCTCGACGTGTACGAGACGGCTCTGCAGACGCACCTGGCATCGATCCCCGACCCGGACGTCGTGATTGCCGCCGACACCATCATCGTCACCCGCGACGGCCGCGTCTTGGAGAAGCCCCGCAGCGAGGCCGAACACATCAAGATGCTGCGCCATCTGCGTGATACGAGACTGCACCGCGTGCTGACGGCCGTGTGCGTGATTGCCCCGAGGGAGGACGCGCGGTCGCCCGGCTACGAGATTGCGACACATACCGAGGAGACGAAGGTGTACTTTGCACAGGAAGATAACGGTCTGCCGGATGATGTCATTGATGCGTACGTCAAGACGAGAGAGGGGGCTGACAAGGCTGGTGGTTACGGTATTCAGGGAATAGGAGGATTGGTGCTCGTGGAGAAGATTGAGGGTAACTTCGATAATGTAGTTGGCCTGCCTGTGAGACAGACATTGGCATTGGCAGAGAAGGCTGTTTTCAAGCAGGATGAGGAAGAGGTGGCTGAAGAGGATGACGAGTGAATGAGTGATGAGAATGAAAAGATGGCTCACGACAGGCCATGATATGAACCTACAGGCGGGCGCACGTGGGAAACGCGGAATGATGATTTGGCAGTTAGCCAAACCTCCGCGCTCAGTAGCGTCGATGGTTACCAGAAAACTGAACCAATCTCGCCGAAGTGGTAATCAGCTTGATGAGACTGGAGGTGCCATAAACTTTTTTGGTGGGTACATATAGAGGAAAAATACAAAAGTTTCGGTCGGTCTTCAAAAGCAACACGTACGAAACCGGGAAGGATGTGCCATACCGGCTCTATGAGAAGGCCTCGGCGTACGTTTCGCCGGATCAGAACCAAAATCAGTCTCAACATTACATGAATTGGACAATAGTCTTGCATTTCAAGTTGAATCGTTGACATCTGAAGCTCTTTGATAAGTGCTGCAGGCAATTCTATGCCCCAATCTTCGACGAAAGCAGACACAATCGACGGACTGAGGCTATCTGGCAATGCTACACGCCAACCAAATTCCGTGCGTTATCCTGACCTCCTGTAGGCGAGCACTGGCATAATCGTCTTAGTCTCTTGGTGCTACCTAGGTTGTGGCAGCATTGTGTAACACTTGGGCATCCCGAAATACTAATTACATATCGATGCTGCAGGCTAGCTTAAATGTTGCCACAATAGGATGCAGACATACCGCATGCCCCCCAAAACATTTCTATCTGTGTATACCAAAGTCCCGTCGTGACAAGCCACATTACTTGAACATCATGCCTCCGTAGGAAGGGCTTAAATACGGGTGGTAGATCCATATGGCCGCAGTGTTATTGACCCTTCGCCCATTTCCCGGCAAGGCTTGAGTGCATTGTGGTTGTTTAAACAAAAGCATGCACGGTTCTCCAAAGTCCTTTTCGTTCACGATATTGCCGCTTGGCGCGTTCCTCCCGGCAGGAATTTGGGGCTTTTTCTTTGCTAAGACAGTTCTGTACCATAGGTTTCCTAGGAATCCTCTCCTGCGGCCACCTTGGCCTACTCTTTGGCCGAAACTTCGGTGCGTAGGAGTTGCATGCCATCACAGCCTTGCCTAGAGATTCTGATTCTGCGGCTCCCCAAAGTTCCTTTCTTTCAATAGATTATCATATTGGTATCTTCGGGGGAGAAATAATATGGTGTCATCGCTTGCATAAGAGGTGTCTGGTTCGCCGCGTCAAAGCATCATCATGCTGTTCGCTTGTAAATGTCGGCAGCTTTCAATGGTGAGATCTGTTAAGTGCAGCCAAAGTTACACCTCATATCATCCTCCGCTATTGAGTAATTCGAAAGATGCCCTCCGATGAGAAGAACTCCACCGAGACATCATCATCAAATGATGCTCCCAAGACAACTGAGAGCCTAGCCATGCCTCATTCACCACGTATGACTTGATTCCTGGTTATTTCACCTGCTTCATGAATCTAACCAAGCGGACCAGGCTCATCAGAAATGCTCTCCATCTGGATCAAAGGGTCAAGCGAAAGTCAGGTCTACGACGATCTCTGGAGTCCTGTGCGCGCCGAATCGAACCCTCGAAGCATTCCAAATGCGAGCATATGAACTGAGTCAACTTATTGGATGAAGAACAACAAACCGACTAGAAAACTTTTCAGCCTTACGTGGAGACTGAGGGGCCGTTGCTTTCTAGATTGCAGAGTAGTGAAACTTGGTTCGCTTTGTTGATTAGGTAGTTGTAGCAGTACACGTGCCAAACTGTTGAGAATCTAAAGAATTCCCTGCTGGAATATTCGGCAAGATGCTCTTTTGCGTCATGGGAGATCCAGATTTGCTAGCAACTGATCATACCGGCCCTTCTACCCCGTTAACCAGTTTCAGAGAACATGGCAATACGGAAGATAAGGCTTCTAGCCTTAGCCGCCGCTATTACTGCTGCATCTTCCGGCGGTCCTAGCCACTGACAAAAAGCAATGATGACGGTCTTCCTGAAGAGATCTACCTCGTAAACTTAATCTAAGTGGGATGTCACAGCGTTGCTGCGTGAAGAATCAGCAATGGGATGTGAATTCTTACTTCCCACTTCCTTCCCATTCCCATTCCCATTTCAATACGAATTCTCACTAAGACCATTCGGATGCACTTGCGTCAATGACCGGGTTACTTCACGAGGATGCTAAGAAACTTGCAAGCACTTACCTAGCCTCTCAGAGGCAGAAAGAACCTCAGAATTTGTTCCTAGGATGTCAAGCTGTCAACTTGGCTAGTCTTTTCTTGCTTGACTGGAGTTCTTCAATCACTTGAGGTCTCGCTGCTCTTCACGATTATAAGCATTCAATTCGCCTTGATCGCAGCGATCTTGACTGCTGTTAACCATGAGACATCAAAAGTGTTTTAAACCTATGCCGCCTTTCGTGGCCCTGGCTTCCCATGTACTTCTCCATCAGACCAATCCGCGAGATCCGTCCCAAAACGTATTCCAACGACACTCCGTCGCCAACCTCGAACCTCGAAGGAGTGGCCAGCTCTCATTTCCCGAAAACTGTCCCTTCACAAGTCGCATGGACGCAGGAGAATGGTCGTGTAATTTGCAAAAGTCACATTCGCATATGCATGTTGTTAGCCCAAAAGGTCCAGGGTCTGTCGGAAGACGTTTTTGACAGGTAAAAGAAACCGCTATATGCACGATCTTATCCACTAAGGCAGGCTTCATTAAAATGTCTTCGATTCAGATTGCCGTCAAAATCCCAGCGAACCAATCAGCCGCCAAAGATTTCCTCAATCATGATCATATGACCTGCTGGACCAGCCTCTCCTGCAGACACCGAACCGAACCACAACCTTTTTGGTCTCCATGTCCCTGAGGCACACGAAATCGGGAAATCAGGCGATCTCGACTTTTGCCCACGAAAGAAGAAAATATGGTAGCCTTCTCTGTGATGGACACTGAGGCGTACGAGCAAAATCGGTAGTTGAGGACGATGGCGGCACAGAATAAGGGGCAGTAGCACGCTCTGCTGTTAGAAATGTTGTATAAAAAATGCGCTCCAATAAACCATACTTGTTCATTCATGACTACATGATTGAAGGCAAACAATTTCAAATGAAAAGTCTGGCCTAAGGCCAATTCTGTCCGTCAACCCCTTCCTCGGAGTCATGCCCCGGCAGCCCGAGAACCGACCCGTGGCATCTGCGAACGAAGCTCCCGGAAGCTGTAGAGAGCGAGGCGAAACCCAATCCAACGGTGTGTACAAAGTCCCTATATCCATGATGATGCTATAGAGACTGACGATCTTATTGTCAGGCTCGGCGAAGATGCTCTCTGTGTGGATCCAGGGCTCGAGCGGGATTGGGCCGTACGCAGACCCTTGGAGTCAGGTGATAGTCAGGTGATAGCTGATACAGCTCCTCGAGGCGGTCCAGACGCAAAGTTATAACCGCAAACGAGATGGACTAGGAGGAAGAGAATGGGCTAACACAGCTAGACAGTGATAGAGTCTGTCGTTGTGAACCTGAGGGGTATCGAATGCTCAAGATATCTTTACCATCATCTGGAAAATTGAATGGCCTGAACATATGTGTTTGAGCGGCGCCCAGGAGTGCCACGTCTTATTAATATTAGTGAACATCATAATCATCGCTTCTTTCGTGTAAATCAGGCTTCGCTCCAAGACGCCGTAGGTCGCTTGAGAGGATGAGCCTGTGTGTTGAACACCCATTCATCCAAGTTGATCATCTCGGGATCCGAAAAGATGAGGTAGAAGTACTTCAGGGTTTCAGCAAAGAAGAAACTCTCCATACTGTCCTCTTGTCGTGATTGCGAGTAAGTGACGTCAGCCACAACAGCGTGAGCGTCGTCGGTCGCTGTCGCTTTCTGGATGGCCTGGAACATATCCCATGCCATGTCCAACAGATTCTCTCGTCCAGTCACTCTGTAAAGAATGAAGAGGCTTTCGATGGCCTCGGGGCGCAGATTGTAGCGGGGATTGTCGATCCTCGAGAAACCCCTAGGAGAATGACGGCTGCTCTGGGCCGCCCACTTTTGTTCATCCCATGGGCATCCTTCAATCGTGTCGCACTTGACGATCTGTGACTTCTCGGGCATGATACCACTCTTGAAAGACCTGTAAGCCCACACACAGCCCCTGGTCAGCCTATCGCCAACCTCGACGTCTTCCGGGCTCTCGAAAAGCTTGCCAGCCATGGCAAACATTCCGCCAGCAAAGCAGGAAAGGTGTTCGAGTTCGGCGATTTGGTCGATCTTCAGGAGCTTCTCGTTCACAATGGCGGTTCCAAGCAAGAGAACATCGTCCATCCTGGGCGTCATCGGGCGGAACAAGAGCTGAGCCTTGGCCGCCTTCGCAGCGCTTCTGTACATCCTCTCATAAGCCGGGTCGAGACCGCCGAGAAGAACGTGCATCTTCGGCAGATACTCGTAAAGCGAATCTCCATCTCCGCCTAGACGGAAAATGTTGTTCGGGGTCTGGAAATCATCACGAACATTGATGAAGTTGGGCCACAGTCCTGGTAGCAATGTCTCATTCTGGATCTGGTCGAAAGCCGTCTTGATACGTTCGATTGCGTCGTAGAACTTGTGCTCTCCCGTGATTTGAGCCAATCTTGTGAATTCTAGTGACAGACTGCCTATCGATGCAGCGCTCTGATAAGGATCTGGTAGGACCTTTCCGGCTCTGAGGTCCGCAAAGTTGAACGTATAAGGCGGGAATCGATTCGGGGTATCAAAGGCGGCGTAGAGCATGTTCGCCAGCTCAATAGCCTTGTTGAGAAGTACTGGCTCGTCGCTCAAATCGTATGCAGATAGCAGGCCTCCGAGATAGCGAATGTTCGTCTCAAGAAGGTTACATCTTGGGTCCGTAGAGTTGTTCCAATCGATAGCGCCCACATACTGAACAGCATCATTGAAGTCGTCGTGTAGGCCCATCAGCCACAGCGTATCGAGAGAATCGACCAGCGTAGCGCCCCATCCGTTATACCGATTCCTTCCTCTCAGTGATAATGGTTGCAGCTCATCGTATCCCCAGGCATGTCTCACATAAGACTGCCAACTCTTCTTGAAAGCATTCCTGACCTCATGTCGGCGAGAACTCATGAGGCCGAGGTCCCTCTTCAAGCTGTCTGAACGTTCCGCCGCAAATTCGAACTGGATTCTGGGGAGCTCGAGTGGCTCTTCTGAGGGTAAGCGTGCCATCTCAGCGTCTGGCACTGGATGCTTCTGGGGGTGTGTAGACCAATCATAGCTGCTCGCGCTGTATGGGAAACTACTGCGTGGTATCGTCGGCTCCTCGACTTCCTCCTTCAAAAAAAGAAGACTGACAAAAACGAGTATGACAAACAAGGCAAGCACCCGATATGTCGGAGGAGAATTCCGTAAATGAAATTTCGCAACCATTTTGGATGAAATAAAACGGACTTAGACGTGGAAGCGAAACAAACACGGAAACATGAAAGCTGCAAGAGACAAGAGGAAACAGGCCAGCTCGGGTGGTTTTGTAAAAGAAAGGTCAGCCCTTCTCCGAGTCTCTCGTCATCGGACAGCAGCCGCGCGAAGCCCGTGGTGCAGGTCTTTTGCCATTTGCGGCGTTTGACGTCTCGAAGCTCTGCTGCTGTGGTGTGTGTCCTCCGTGAAACACGAAGGGAGACCCATGGTTCGTTGGCGCTGACCATGTGCTGTCCGTGCTGGGGAGATCCCCCGGACTTACAGGACGTGGCCGTGGATGCGCTGCCGATGACCTCGCGATTGGACGCGCTCGGCGGTGGCTTGGATGCCGCTTGGCCCAGGATCGTGGGTGGGATGGGGAATATGGGATTTGCTGAAAACATGCAGATGAGCTGAGAATTTAGATCTTCATCCAGCATGACGGAGGATCACAGATGCGGGCGGTTGCGGATGCAACGTGGGTTGCACATCACGATCCATCTGCGTGGAGAAGATACCCTTGTCCGCGATGAATCGTTCAATGGTTCGCCATGTCGGATACGTAGATGCCATTCCATCTCCCCAGGGCCCATGTACTGACATGACAACACCGCAGCTGTCATGAGTCGTCTTCTGGAAGATGGCACCTGACTGGGTTGATGGCTCGAGCCGCGATAGCGTGTCGTTTCATGGTACCTGACATGTTTCAAGGGTTGAGAGCTGACTGAACCTAGTTGACGGGCTGCACGGCACACTTACGTAGCGGCCACAAGTGGGGAGAGTGGCTGACAACGGCCCGGGGGTGCAGGTTGGGCACGGTGGTCCGCTGCAGAAAGCCCCACAACACGGCCCGAGTTTGTCGGCCGAGGGACGGACAGTGAAAGCGGGAACAGCGCCACACTGACAGAGTGATGTGGCTGGAGCTTGTTTCACCGCCTAAATTTTTCAAATTTCTGCCGCATCCCACCTCCCAGAAGCGCTAACCATCGTCGGCTTCTATTCACGCCTCCCAGCAACCAGATCACGAGCGGTGGTCTTGCGTCCAAAACAACAGAACCATGTCGTCGATGCGAAATGCCGTACAGAGGCGCTCCCACAGGGAGCGTGCTCAACCTTTGGAGCGCCAAAGATTTGGTCTCCTCGAAAAACACAAGGTTCGTTAAACATGGCCTCACGATGCGCGCCCGTCAAAGTCCGTTACTGACTATTTTTCCGAATTGCAGGATTACTCCCTCCGTGCCAAGGACTACAACAAGAAGAAGGAGACAATCAAGCACCTGCGCCAAAAAGCCTCTGAACGCAACGAAGATGAGTTCTACTTTGGCATGCTCAGCCGCTCCGGCCCAGGCTCGCGCCTCAAGGACGGCAAGAAATGGTCTGGCACCATCGCGGGTGACCGCGGCAACAAGGCCATGGATGTGGACACGGTGCGTCTGCTAAAGACGCAGGATGTCGGCTACATCCGCACCATGCGCAACGTGATCTCCAAGGAGGTGAAGCGCCTGGAGGAGCAGATCGTGCTCAGTGGCGGCATCAACGCAACCACCACGAACGACGATAGCGACGACGACGAGACGAGTTCCGCAAAACCTAGAAAGATTGTTTTTGCCGAAAGCACCGAGGAGAGGGAACAGGCTATCGATAAGGAGGCAATGGAGCTGGACGACGATGACGAGGACGAGTTCGAGGGATTCGACGATGAAGACAACGCCGAGGAGGAGGCGCAACGCAAAAAAGAGAAGAAGCTGCAATTATTACGGTTGCAGCTCCAAAACGCGAAGAAGAAACTCAAGATCTTGGCGAAGACAGAGGATCACCTCGAAATACAGCGGGCGAAGATGGCCAAGACGGCGACCTCGGGCGGTGTGACGAAGAAGGGCAAGAAGATTATGGTTCGGACGCGGAAGAGGTGAACACGGGATGCATGTTTCTGTCAAATTTGCGGTCGGCGAACAAAAGTTTCATGGTGTTTTTTCGTGTTCATTCATCCTAATATCTGAGCGGCGTGAGAAGCCACGCTCAGAAAGTCGTCATGCGATACCCAGGCCCCGGAGTATAGATCTAGATGTACAAGAAAAGAAATTCATCGCTCCTGTCCTCGTCCAGGACAAGGTCTCATAAAAAGCCCAATTATTCCCAACACCATGCGGCCCCAAAGAAATACTAGAAAAAAGGAACCCGGATCAACAAAGTGGTATCTCATTATTGCATTCAATGCAAACTCATGCTTTTTTTTCCCGTCATCATTTCGACTTCACGCCAACACACCTCGCCAACCCCTTGACGATGGCAGCAAGCGCCTTGAAGCCAATCGTCAGGAACCACACGAAGCACTTGAATAGAGCGGACAAGACTTTGAACAGCGCCCTCAACGGCCACGGCATCCTGTCGCGCGTCTCTTTTCCGACTTGTTCCAGCTTCGCGAAGCTGCCAAGGCTGCTGTCCTGGCTCTCGACGTCGATCTCAAACTCCTCCATCTTGCCCCTGCGCGCGGCGGCCGCACGCTTCTTCTCCTCCCGCTTGCTAAGCCGGCGCTCGCCGCCAGCAGGCTCGCGCGGTGCGGGAGGAGGCTCGAAAGTCTCGACCTTTGAGTTCTTCTCGTCGCTTGCCGCAACCAGCAGCAGCGCCGTGATGGCGACGTCGACGATGAAGAAGCTCTCAATCTTGGAGGCGATGGCCGTATCAACCTCGAGGAACCCAGCGCCCGTGCCGTCACGGGTCAGCTTGGCGAGGTGCTGAGGCGACTCGTGATGCTCCAAGGTGTACTCGACCCGGCTCCAGGCGGGTGAGCGCTCAATGGTGACGCAGAAGGGCGTGGCCAACGCTGGGTGGACGACGAAGTGCGAGCTGGAGTCGTCGTCCCAGACGAGCCGTGCGCACTCCGTTTCCGCGGTGACGATGGCGGTCATGTCGTCTGGCCTGTCCAGGGCCATCTTGGCCGCTGCTTGCGGATAGAGAAGGGCAACCAGGCCGTCATTTGGAGGATGCTTGCGGGATTCTTCTTCGAGAGTGGTGGTGAGGACCTCTTGCCAGTGCTTGCTCTCAGTGCCTTTGCCGTTGTCCTTGTTGCCGACGACGCCGCTGAGGATGCTACTGGCCGAAGAGCCTGCCGTTGGGCTCGGGGCCTTGTAGACCTTATTAGGGTCGTGCCGACTGAGAGTAACGTATGCGGATGCTGATGTAGGGTCGAGCCTGAGGTTGTAGAATGGCTGAGATGTCGAGGACAAGGTGTAGACCGGAGCATCCTTTTCCTGGGATAGCTTCATGCAGTACACTCTGCCTTCAGAAGGGGAGGCTTTCCAGCCGTTGGTGACCTTCCACATGTTCTTCATTTGCTCATTTGTCGAAACGTTGGGAATGATGGGAGGTTCGATCCTCCTTCTGGGCCATCTTGGCGCTGAACCGCCACTCATCGGACTTCTCACCGGGCTTCTGTGCTGAGTCTCTTGGCCATCCTCTTCTCGTTCTGGGTACCACGTTGTCCGATTAATGACAGCCCTGGGAATATGAGTTGGACTGGTCTGAGTCGGGAAGTACTCCTGTTGATTGAGCGGCACTTCGGGGTTATACTGGGGAAAGATGGACCGCAGAGCAGCAGGCTCTTGTGACGATGACGGCTCTCCAGGCAGGGGAAGCTTTGCTATTGAGCTGCGAGAGCGATGGCTGTTGCTCCGTGCTAGTGTTTGCGCCTGAGAGAAGGCAGTGTCTGACCGAGGCGGTACTTCAGCAGTGGGAGCAGGTCTTTGGACAGGCGAAACTGCCTCTGAAGGCAGTGGCGGCAACTCGCGGTTGATTGGTGAGGCGTGCTGCTCACTGGGCTGGGGTCGACGGATTTCTTGCGGTGTTTGCGATCGCTCAACTGGCGACTGCATCCTTTGCTGCGGCGTCTGTCTTCCATGGCGGGGTGGGGTTACCGAGTCGATGGTTTCCGGAGACACAGCCCGGGTCCGCGAGCGCTCGCGAGACTCTGATGTTCGAGTCCGAGATGCCGGTCTCCGTACCGTTGGGGGCTTGGTGTTGGGGTTCGGGAAGAGAGAGTACCCTCCAGAGGGTGGCTGAGCCGACATGATGGGCTGTGTTGCTTCTCGAATCGAACGTTGGGATTCCCCTTTGGTTGATGCTTTCCAGGCTCTTCACAAGTAAAGGGGGGATGCCACAATGGAATGAATAATAGGTAGTCCAACTGCTACCGATGCATGGTCCCAACAAGCCGGCAACTGAGAACAACCAGAACGTCGGTTTGTTATTGCGGCACTGGTCAAGATAACCAGATGAAAGGGGAAAAAGGCATGTCAACATACGATTGCCAACAGAACCACGAGAGTATATACTCTGCTGGCATTAAAGCGCCGGCACTACGGAGCATACTGGGTTCAACTACGGCAGGTCGCCCACGGCAGACCTGGTAAGCGCTGGCTTGTCTGACGGGCCGCGGTGAGTGGTGAGAGCCAAGATGGAGGGGATGGGCAGGAGGGTGGTCGAGTTGCCAGACGAAAATAGATTGCGAGATGCGGGCTGGGCCAATCAACCGGGCCATCACACTGCGTCCTAGCCGCCGAGACCAGGGGGTTGAGAGACAGGCGCGCGGGGTTGGTTGAACGCGAGCATTGTGCGATTGGTCAAGACCCCAAAATTGGTGCAACTTCTTCGACTCTGACCGCCTTGGCTAGTGAGATGCCGACCTGCACATCCCTTGGGCGCCGATGTGAAAATGCGACGCAGGAACGAAATGTGGCCGGCTGATTGAGCACCTCGCCAGGGTCTGGCTGCGTCTCTGCGCAGGGCCAGGCCAAATGCGGTCGGCATGCAGGTCTCCGTTCCAGGTAGCTTCGAAAAAAGCAAATCGGGCCATAATCCCTTGGAAAAGGCTCAATATCTAGTGTCAAGAGATCGAGAGTCTGCTGATGTAGAAAGCTTCATGTTTCGGCGCTGCTTCTAGTTAAGTCGCAAGATCAAGTCCGTTGCAAGTCTGAGGTGCTTTCGACAGAACTTGAGTACAAAGAATGCCTGACCAACGACCCCATCTGCGGACTGAGGGTAAACTCTATAGTCCGGTGCAAATGAGGACCATCTTCGACCAAAGTATGTATTGACCGGTAGTATCAGCCGGCGTCGGTGCGGCCTTCGGGTCAGAGTCCCGTTGACCGGAACCCCCAGTCTCGGCCGAACGCTCGCCAGACCGGGCACCCCCGGGAACAACTCCCGAGGTCGGCGTTGTTGGAGCCAAAGGTGGAGACCGGACCACCGCTAAGTTGAGGATCGCGTTGGCTTCAGTAATACCTTTGACTCAACGACGATTGGATAAAACCCATATATTGGGTCAAGTCCATGGAGGTTTCGTGATATTTGAGCCTAGACACAGCAACATTGAGATTATATTACCGGAATTATGTCGCAGATCGTAGTCATCGGGTAATCACCCCACACAGCCCCTCCTGTCAGTGTGCAGCAGCTAACATGATCCAGCGCGGGCGTGATCGGTCTGAGCACCGCCGTAAGACTCCAGCAAGAAGGAAACCAGGTCACGATTGTAGCCAGGGACTTTCCGAGCCCATTCGAGACCATTGATGCCAAGGCTTCGGTCAACTACACATCGCAATGGGGCGGGGCGCACAATCGATGGGTGATACCGGCTAACAAGATGGACGAGCGTGATCACGCCATGGCTCTGAGAACATTCCGGCATATGGAGTCGCTCTTCAAAAGCAATCCCGAGGCGGGCATCACTTTCATGCCCGGTATCGAGTACCTCGAGGATCCTCCAGAGCAATATAAGGCGCTCACGGAGGAGAAAGCCAAAAGCCTTGGGTTGGTCGAGTTCAGGCGTCTGAGTCCCAGCGAGTTTCCCGATGACAAGGTGAAGTGGGGTTGCGAGTATAAGACATGGTGTGTCAACCCCATGATTTACTGCTCGTTCCTCTTGCGTAAGTTCGCATGGAACGGAGGCAAGGTGATTCGCAAAGAGCTCAGCGACCCTCTTGAGGTCTTTGGTATCAAGGAGCTGTCAGACGCACGGACAGTCGTCAATTGCTCTGGCTTCGGATTTGGTGACAAGAACTCGTTCATCACTAGAGGTTTGTGATTCCTTGACTTCTCCGCAGAAAGAGTCCTCTAAAACATTCCCAGGGCAAACTTGTGCAGTGGCCAACTTCAGCCCGGCAACAGTGACGCGACAGAATGCGGATGGATCTTGGACATTTTGTGTGCCTCGAAACTTTGACGGCGGTACCATAGTTGGAGGCACCAAGGAGCCAGACAATTGGGACGTTGAGCCATCGCTAGAATTGCGGGAACAGATCCTGAAGACCTTTGCTGCCACCTACCCTGCCATTCTGGGTGACAGCGGCGAATATCGCGTTCTCAAAGACGTTGTTGGCCGTCGACCTACGCGCAGAGGAGGCTTGAGACTTGAGCGAGAGGATGCAAGTGATGGCCGGACCATCATCCACGCATATGGGCTTGGTGGAAGAGGATTCGAGTTGTCCTGGGGCATGGCCGAGGGCGCCCTCGGGTTGCTTCAAGATCAAAAACCCAGAGCGCGTCTGTAGCAGCGCAATTGATTATGTCGCGATCGTGATTGGCAGTTTGCTGTTGGCTGGGATGCCAACCTAAAATGTCCCGTCGATAAGGTGATCATGCTGTGGACCCTGGCACCATAGTAGAGATTGTTGCGACATCGGCCACAATCATCGGCGACAAATTTTGAGAATAGACTGGTTCGGACGACCGTTTGGTGGCTGCAGGCTCGGTACCTGCATGACATGCCGGTTGGCATGAGCGGACATGCTTGATTTGGCGGATAAATCACCGGCAGCAGCTGGGAAAAGGATTTTTTTTTGGGTTGACGGGATGGAGGGAGCTGAGGCCAGGGCAAAAACTTTGAGTCACTGCCATCTCATTGTAAGGTAAGGTACCCCGCGCTCCGAAGGCGGTGTACGAACCCCTACTGTAACTCCCTGTAAGAGTCAGAGGTGGGATGTTTTACCTTGCCATCCGTAGACTCATAACTACCCCACCATCATCATACTTCAAGCTCCTCTTCCCAACACCTTCCTCGACGTCGCGATATTTGCCCTCGACACATAAACTTGCGCAATTGAGTCAATCCAGGTCAATTCTTTTCTTTGCGAAAACTGCGACAATGTCTGCCCCTATCATCCATCTTCGCGCCGAGACCAAGGTTTGTCTACTCTTGTCGCAATTGCTTTGGGCTGCCCCTCGAAGTGACCTCGAGAGTGTAATTGCTAACGACTCTTAAGTGGTTGGAGCACCGCAGTGCCCTCACCCCGAGCACGACCCGAGCCCTCATCAAGGCTGGATACGACATTCACGTCGAGAAGAACCCCCAGCAGAAGGAGTACCAAAGGTTCTTCCGCGATGAGGAATTCGAGGAGGCAGGCGCTAAGCTTGTCGAGACCGGCTCATGGAAGGATGTCCCGACTGCCTCCTCCCCTGACGGCGGAAGATACTTCGTTCTGGGATTGAAGGAGATTGAGGAGGGAACGAGCCCTCTTGGCCACACCTACATTCACTTCCAAGTATGCAGCCCTGGATTGTACACTTTTGAATCGCGCTAACTAGTGACAGCATTGCTACAAGCAGTACGATACCGTCAGCACTGAATAAAGGTCCCGTGTCTCTGTGACTGACAATGTATTAGGCAAGGTGGCTGGGCTGAGGCCCTGTCCCGTTACCCTCGCGGAAACGGCACACTCCTCGACTTGGAATTCTTGGCCGATGACTCCGGTCGCCGGGTGGCAGCTTTTGGCTGTGAGTAATTCTCAGCTGCTGAACATTTCCTTACTCCATCACAGTCCTAACTCTATAATCAGTCCACGCTGGTTTCGCAGGTGCCGCGCTTGCGATCTCAAACTGGGCCTGGCAGCTCACTCACCCTGGCGAGCCCTACCCCAGCGTCGAGAGCTACCCCAACGAGGATGCTCTGATCGCAGACGTGAAGAAGGCGCTGGCTGAGGGTGTTGCCAAGGCAGGCTACACCCCGCGTGTCATGGTCATCGGAGCCCTTGGCCGTTGCGGACGTGGCGCAGTTGCCATGGCCGAGAAGGCTGGTATCGCAGATATCTTGAAGTGGGATATCCAGGAGACAACCGCTCCTGAGCGCAAGGGAAAGACCTTCCCGGAGATTGTTGAGTCTGACATCTTCGTCAACTGCATCTACCTCAACCAGCCCGTTGGCCACTTCGTCAACCACGAGTCTCTGAAGGCTCCTGGTCGCAAGCTGAGCGTTGTTTGCGACGTTAGGTTTGTTCACCACGACTCCTTCTATCCTCATGACCGCATGCTAACCGTTTTGGCGCAGTGCTGATACCACCAACCCCCACAACCCTAGTAAGTCGCAATCTCGTGAGCCACTCTCAGCTCGTACTAAGTGAAATGTTTTAGTCCCCATCTACACCGTCGCCACTACGTTCGACAAGCCTACGGTCCCCGTTGAGGGCTACGACAACCCGCCCCTGAGCGTCATCAGCATCGACCACCTGCCTAGTCTGCTGCCCCGTGAGGCTTCCGAGGCCTTCAGCAATGACCTGCTGCCTACTCTCCTGGAACTCAAGAACTGGCGCTCCAACCCGGTCTGGGTCCGCGCTACCAAGCTCTTCGAGGAGAAGGTTGCCACTCTTCCCGCCGAGTCCCTGGAGAACAAGGCCTAGTGGGCTCCGATCAAGTCGTATCTGTGTTTCTGAAATGGACTCTGGCGTTTATAGGGAGGAATCTTACGATTGCAAGGGCACAAAAGAGTCAACAAGACCTATGGGATTTGAAAGCTACATAGAAAAAAGATTAGACTCGGAATGCGGATGTCACTGAATAGAAAAGTTGCAGGTCTTCTCAGAAGAAGACCTTGTCAAATGTTCGATGATCATGACCGCCGTCCTTCGGCTTCGGCCCCCTTTTTGGTGATTTGTAGTCTACATGGTGTTGATATATTTACACACGCCGAAATGTCTGCGCCGTTAGAGCAGGGTGTCCCAAGCCACGAGTCCGGAACGCCCAACATATATGCATCTGAACTCTCTTCGGCCGGCCCCGCGCCGACCCCCTTTTCCAATACCCTTATCCTCTCGGGCTTACGATGCATTCATCCTCTCCCACTCGTCCTTGTCCTCCTCTTCACCTCTTCGCAGCCGCCGCCGCCGCCGCTGCCGCCTGCTCTTCCTCCCACCGCTTCCGGTCCCGAGCAGCATACCCGCCAACCCTCTCGGCCATCCTCATCTTCTCCTCCTCCTTCCTCCTCGTCTCGGCATCCTTCTCGGGCAGACCCCACCACTCGCGGATGAAGTCCTCCTGCTGTGACTTCTTGACGGCCTTGCGCTCGCGCTCGCGCTGCCTCTCGAGCCTTTTGGCGAACCACTCCTCTCGCGCGGCGTCGTGGTTCTGTGGCGTGGCGTGCGCCTTCATGCACCCGTTCATCGCGCGCAGCTGGTCGCTGCAGACGAAGGACACGGTGAATGTCCTGTTGAGAGCGCAATCTGCGAATGCTGTTTGCGGGCACAATGTATTAGCTAGCCTCCTCTACTGTACTGCCAGAAGTGACTGGCCCAGGTGTTACCGCTGTAGTTCCTCCGCCTAGGTAGGCTGATGTGGGAACGAGGGGTTGGTGGAGGAGACGGGGGGAACGTTACCCTTGATCTCGGGCGCACAGGCGCTGCGTACACGCTGGTGGTAGATGTCTCTGATCTGCGCCTCCTGGGATGCCGATAAGGGGAGCGGGTTGCGCGAGGGCATCGGCAGGCCCTCGCCGGCGCCGCCGGTCGGGTTCGGAGCCGCCATCGCGGCCATCAACGAATGTCCCGGGGGAAGATCTGCCTTCGACACCCACTGGTGGTCCTGCTTTTTGTATCGGTTGCTCGAAAACGACGCCGCAGGTCGTGCTTGTGCGTGTTCGCCCTTCGATCGGTTGCCGTTTCTCTCGTCGTTGGCGGGCGTTTGGGTTTGCGCGGGTGGTTCGATAGTGGCCCGTCGTCGAAGGTGGGTAAATCCAGAGCGACAGAGCTCTCGGATGGAGGTGCCCGTGCATTCGGACGGAGCTTGCTAATTGAGACTTTTTGCCGCCGGAGGAGCCTCACCGCCTTCCCTTCCAACACGGCTGTGAAGAACTACAAGCAACAAGACGAAAAGACATAGTATATTGACAACGATATTAGTTTCTCGAATTTTGTTGCGTAATGCTGTGTTTCTTTTTCATTGAGATTATACCGCACCATGCCGCGGAGCTCTTCATAACAAGTGCAGCAAGAGACAATGAGGTAAAATGGAATCGCGGAGTTTTTGCTTTTATTTCTTTTTGTCGAAGAGCACTACGTAGCTAAGACTGCCTGGTAATTGACGCTGGGACTCAAATGTCCTTCTTTTCTTCATCAACATCGCTATCGAGGGCCCGGTGTGATGACTCGGGGGTTTCCTTATTGTCCTTGCCCTTCTTCTTCATGGAAAACTTGCTGCTCCAGCCCGTCATTCTGCTTTCCTTCGACTCCTTGGACTTGGACGGGCCAAAGGAGGGGCTGCCGGAGACGCTTTCATAGCTGCGACCGAGCAGACCCTCCTCACCGTAGTCGTCAATGTCGCCGAAGCTAGATCTCTCCGCTGACATATTCTTGTCCGAGTTCGTGGTGCTTCCGGGGCCCTTCTTAAAGAGCCCGGATTCCTTACTCAGCCGAGAAGACAGACTAAACTTGCTGGAGCTTCCTTTCCTAAAGAGCTTGCGGACAACATTTTCCTGATCTTTGGCGATGGAGTTGGGGTCAGAAAGCGTGCTCGATAACGCTCGATCCAAGGTCAAAGACTCTCGAGATTCTGAGACGGACGTTTGCGTGTGGATGGAGAAGGCATCGCGAGACTTTCTGGACTCATTCGGAGAAGAATCGTAACCTTGGGGCAAGTCGAGGCTGGGAGCGGAAGCATCTCTGCCCTTCGCTTTTTCCTTCGTGTCCTTGCCCTTGTCCTTGGACTTATCCTTGGATTTGGGTTTGTCCTTGTCTTTGCTCGGGTCGCCGTCCTTCTCCTTCCAACCGAATAAACCTCCGATAAAAGTCGGTGCTGCAGGATTGAGACGCCCACTCAAAGTTCTAGCGTCTGCAGTCAATTTATTGCCTGGTGGTCTGCTTCCGATGACACCGACTTGACTGGGGTCTTTCGGCACCTCGTCGCGGAGAATCTCATCTTGTTCCGACGCCAAGGTTGTCTTCAAAGCCGCAGGGGAGCCGTGGATCGAAGGTCGCCTAGACGGGTTCCGAGAAGTCCACATACTATTGTCTGTCCAGAAGCGACTCTTATCTCCCGGATGACCCCAGATAGAGGGTCCGCTATCTGTGGATGGGCGTGGCATATCTGCCGATGCCATGGAAGCAGGTCTCGGGCTGCTTGGATCGCGATCCGCAAAGACACCGCCAAAAGGCACGAGACGCCTAGCCGACGATAGCATACCTTTGGGTACGAGCGATGATGTGCTTCCTTCAAGAGTCTCTGGTCCAGCAGAATTCCGATTCTGCGTGTACGATGAGAAACTAGTCCGGCGTCTGTTTGATGGCTCTGAATCGTCGGTTTGCCGTGGGAAAGATTGGCTTTGACCATGCTTCAGACTACCAAGAAGTGGGCCGCCTTCCTCGCCACTCTTCCCGCCTCTGTTACGTTGGAAAGACGCGAACAGGTTTCCAAGCCGGTGCCCTGACGGCGACGGCTGTGCGCCCGAAGAAGCAGCCACATCTTTAAGGGATGCGTGGTCGGCGATATCTGAGGACAAAGGAGGGAAGCTCTGCTGGTGAGATGACCCCGGAGGACTAGAATGTGCACTTTTGGAATTGCCGGACGGCGCTGGCGAATGAGCATCGTTGTGCTGATCTGGTGCGAAAGGACTCCTTCGAGAAAACGAGTTGGGGCTATGAGGCTCATCATCGAAGTCGTCGCCTAAAATTCCGGATGGCAGCAGCATCTGGGCTGTGGGGCTCAACGGAGCGCCCGCAGTGAGGGCTCGCATGTCTGCTTCAAGAAACTGTTCGGTTGGTAATCCATCGTTGGCCTGCATGTCCCCGAACTGACCGTACCCCGAACGACTCCCGAAACCGCTTGGAGGGCCATACGGAGAATCCGAAGCGGAGTAAAGTCCAGTCGGAGACGGAACGGCCGCGTTCAACATTGAATTTCCGGTTCGGCTTCTTCGCTTGATCTGTACCGGTACGTTCTGTTCAAAGTCGACGCCGGAGGAATTCGCTTGGTTGAAGAAATTGATGCCTTGCTGAGTTGCAGCATACATTTGAGCGTTTAGCATGTGCAAGTGCCCGTCGAGTTGCTGAGCTTTCCTGTTCTCCATGATAAGTTGACTCTGGAGCTCTCTCCGCTTGGTCTCGAAGTCCCTTTTCATCTTCCGGTCGTCTTCTCGCCAGGTATCGTCTTCTTCTCCACCGGGTAGTTTCTTGCGTTCGTCTTCGAGTTCCTTCAGTTGTTGCCTCTTTTCTTTGTACTCGGCCTCAAGCTGATCAAACTCCTCTTGGAGAGCCGCGTTCTCTTCGATCAGAGTTTTCACTTTGAGATCGCGGTCTTTCTCCAGGTTTTCCTTTTCGGCCGCAAAACCCGCGCGCGTCTTGCGCATGTTCTCGATATCGGTAGTCCACTTGTCGATGTTGTCGCGGACCTTCTTGAGCTTATCTTGCTTCTCCCTGAGTTGATTCTCCTTCTTCGCCTTGTCCTTGCTGGCTTGGCGCATTTGTTCGTAACTAGCCTTGACCTTCTGCTTGAGCTGTGCGGTGGCATCATCCTTCTCCTTTTGTACTCTCTTCTTCTCATCCCTCTCTTTCTTGAGACGCTGTTCAAGTTGCCTGAACTCGGTCTCCTCGGTCGTGTGCAGTGCAGCTGTATCGTCAATCTCCTTCCGTTGCTTTTCGAGAGTGTCGGCCAAATCCTTCAGTGACGCCTCGGGATGGTCGCCCGACAGATCTTTGATAGTTGGCTGTTCCTGGCTCGCTATAGATGGGGAGTGTCGTCGGTTGACGGTGTTGCGTCTCTGGCCGGCACTGGTTGCGGGTTCTCGTGCGGTGGCCGATCCGGGTTCGAGGGAGGGCGCCGCCTCGATGGTAGGAACCTGACTGCGTCCGCCATTCTCTTCAGTGCACTGGGAATGACTGGATCGGGGTTCTTGGTCCTGAAAGCTGTCGGGCAGACGGGAGTTTCCTAGCTCTGGCCGTCCATCGGATCGATATGTGCGTAATCGTATGACTTGGCTCCCGGCTTGGAAGTTGTTCGGACCGACCGCGATGACGCGAATGTTGTAGCAATGATTGGGCCTGAGGCCGGTTACAGTAATCGCCGTTTCCTCAGATCTCGATTCGCCAACTGCAGCACTTTGTCAGAACCCCACAACACAGCGCACGACAGGCCTCGTTGGCCGGACTAACCATTGACACCATTGACCTGTATCAGAAACTTTTGTACAGGCCGGTTGTGAGAGGGGCGCGTCCAGTTGAGGGTAGCGGCGTCGTTCTTAATACCGGCCAGGGATACATCGGGGGCTTCGGGAACGTCGACTCCAAGAATGCTAATCAAGTCGGTGGTGGGCTTCCAGAGGGTCTGCCAGGCACGGTGAAGCAGCCTAGACGGGGACGTGTCAGTCGCATGGGCGCAAGGAAGACAGGCGGCAGGGAGGTGGCAGTAGGATCGCATGTGCAAGGCAGGGCGGAGCAACTTACCAAATGACTGCGGCGAGTGTCACCAACATGCTGGCATGTCGAAGAAGCAACTCATCTAGACTCCAGTACCGGATGCTCTCGCGGGTGTAGTGGACGGACCAGGCAAGGCAGAGAGAGGCGTAGAGGGGGGCGACGAGATAGAATACGGCGGCTGAGGCGGCGTAGAGTAAGGCTTTGTAGAAGCGGCCCTGAGGTCGTTTAAGCCACCAAGCGATGAGGAAGCTGACGAAGAGGATTTTCACAAACAGGGTCCATAACATCGCCGCGTCGAGCCGGTAAGGAAAAGGAAAAGAAACAGGAGCCTAACCAGAACCAAAACCAGAAAAAAGGAGCGGAGGTACGAAAGAAAAAGCGAAGGATGAGACCGTTCGCCTGTCCTCTCTCGCTGGGGGGGAAATTCTGGGTGGGAGGGCGGTAACAGAGATCGGTCAAGAAGCGAATGGGAGAGGATGGAAGAAAATCTCGGCAGTTGGAGCGCAGTCTGCGGCGGCGACGTCGACCACGAGCCAAGCCAAACGGGACCCAACCCGATCCAGGGCGGGCGGGCAGGCTCAGGTCTGGCTCTGACAACCTCCACTACATGGGAGGACTGGAGCGCTAACCAGCGACACCACTCTCCCACTGTACAGGCACAGGGTGTTGCACCACCTCACCTAGAGGGTTCCCGTCAACCAATGTCCTCGCACCGTGTCTCGCGGCAAGGGGCCTGCACAGTGCGGATGCAGGCGATCAGGACATGCCCCTACACGCATATTCGAGCCTACTTTACTACTGGCGACGGATGCCGGCCGGGCAATTTGGGGCTGAAAGGATGGAAACGGGGAGGGCTTAATGATGGAGGGGCGGTAAGGCAGGGCAGGCCTGCAGAGGAGGGAGCACTCGAGAATGAGGCACGAGAGTCACTTCCCGGGTAGGTAGTCTACCTAAGGTATCATTTGTAGGCAGCCGTAAAGCAAGAATGGTGGAAATGAGAGCAGGCAGAGAGACTGAGGAGGGGTCCAGTCTCTATTATGTCTTTTTTCCTTTCTTTTCTCGAATTAAACTCATCTTGTCTTTCCGTATATCAAAGCCTAATTCCAAGCGGGCGGGCAGAATAACCACCTTGCGGTCTTTGGCCCTGATCACGCATACGCGCAGGGCTGGTGGCATGCCGTCATTCTGAGATTCCAGAAAACGTGAGGGGTAGTAGGTCTGCTTGATGCTTCTCCGTGGTTTCTTTCCAGATAATTGATGAAATGAAGCTCTCATGACTGACTGCCTTACCGAGAAGAAAGGTCCTCAGGTTTAAAGCACGGTTCTTTTCGCCTGTGCTGAATCACCGCTAAGTCATGTCTTGGTTTCCTTTGGGACTGAGAGCTCTTGACTCGGTTTCATCTCCTCCGATGAAGTTTTGTCCTCTAGCAAGTTGCGTATCCAAGATAGATATTCGACGAGTAGGTCAAACTAAAGAACATCTACCTAGTAGTTGAGGCCTGCGGTTTGCCAAACCAGGCTTTCGGCACTACTTGCTGTTCAACAGTCTTGCACGATAGCGTCTTTAGCTGTCTACCTATCTGCGCCTACCAACCTTACTTTCTGACAGCTTGCTCTTCACCTAGCGGCGCCTCCCGCCAAGTTTCTGCCACTCAAAGTCGCACAGCCCCGACTCCCGCAACCAATGTGGCTGCCGAAGGATGATGATCATCACGTCTTACCAAGTTTCTTACGTGAGCTAAGGATGCGCTTCCGTGCTGCAGCGTTCCAGCTCGAGTCTCCTCGTCCTCGTATCCGGACCTGTACGCAGCAAACGCGTTGCCTCAGCCACTTTACCCTCTACGTAGGGTGCAGGCCCTGAATCGCCCTTCCTGGGAGCATTTCGCCATGTGCTGATGTGGCTGGCTCCTGAGCATACCCTGAAAACGAACTGGAGTGAGGGGCTCGCAGCTGAAAGCGACCTATCATGCCCTGAAGGCGTCTCGCTGCCCTGGAATGAGGGGCTCCATCCCATCTGAAAGCGACTGAGCCAATTGATCTGACCTGACAACTAGCGGGGACCTGGACAACGACCACCCAGCTTGCCCCCCCTTTACGGCACTATATTTGGACCATGAAGGGGTCTTTGGCGGGGACTACAAGTAAGGTAAGCTACCTCCTGTCGACCTCATTTGTTTACTTGGTCTCTTCCGCCTTTTCGTCTTCTCCTGCCTTACTGCTTCAGCATTCAACCTTCTTCATTCTTCTGTGATCATCACATCAGACTGCTTTCTGATCATCAGCAGCCGCAATTGACTTGACTGATAGCTTCCCCCACCGAGATACCCACATCACACCCACCACCCAACATGGAGGCAATCAAGTCTGCTCTGAACATTGGCTCCAACAAGCCTGCTGCCACCGAGCCTTCTGCCGAGCAGCTCTCTCAGCTCAAGGAGAAGTACGCCAAGGCTGGCCAGGACCAGGTCTTCACCTTCTACGACGACCTCCCCTCCTCCGAGAAGGCTGCCCTCTACCAGCAGCTGTCCGGCTTCGACCCTGAGCACATCAACAAGATCACCGACCGCGCCCTTAACCCTCCCAAGACCGATGATGCCTCCACTCAGTCCGGTCTCGAGCCCCTGCCCGAGTCCGCCACCGCCAGTATCCTCGACTCGAAGCCCG
Organism: Colletotrichum chrysophilum; assembly: GCF_026319265.1. NCBI lineage: Eukaryota > Fungi > Ascomycota > Sordariomycetes > Glomerellales > Glomerellaceae > Colletotrichum > Colletotrichum chrysophilum. The sequence continues at coordinate 302,374 of NW_026517300.1, read as the reverse complement.
AAGATATTGAGAGCTGGTACCAGTCAGGTCTCGACCTGATCGGCCAGAACAAGGTGGCTGTTGTGTTGATGGCAGGCGGTCAGGGCACCAGACTCGGAAGCTCTGCGCCCAAGGGCTGCTACGACATTGGTCTTCCCAGCAAGAAGTCTCTCTTCCAGATCCAGGCTGAGCGTATTCGCAAGGTCCAGGAGCTCGCGGCCAAGAAGGCCGGCACCAGCAAGGCCGTCGTCCCGTGGTACGTCATGACCTCCGGCCCCACTCGCGGCCCCACGGAGAAGTACTTCCAGGAGAACAACTACTTCGGTCTGGACAAGTCCAACGTCTTCATCTTCGAGCAGGGCGTGCTGCCTTGCATTTCGAACGAGGGCAAGATTCTTCTCGAGTCCAAGGGCAAGGTTGCAGTTGCTCCTGATGGCAACGGAGGTATCTACCAGGCGCTCGTCGTCTCGGACGTGATGGGCGACATGCGCAAGAGGGGCATCGAGCACATCCACGCCTACTGCGTCGACAACTGCCTCGTCAAGGTTGCTGATCCCGTCTTCATTGGCTTCTCTGCCTCCAAGGACGTCGACATCACCACCAAGGTTGTCCGCAAGCGCAACGCTACCGAGTCGGTCGGTTTGATTCTGCTCAAGAACGGCAAGCCCGACGTTGTCGAGTACTCCGAAATTGACAAGGAGACTGCCGAGGCCCAGGACTCCAAGCAGCCCGGCGTCCTCAAGTTCCGTGCCGCCAACATTGTCAACCACTACTACTCGTTCCGCTTCCTCGAGAGCATTCCCCAGTGGGCCCACAAGCTGCCTCACCACATTGCCCGCAAGAAGATTCCCTACGCCGACCTCAAGTCTGGCGAGACTGTCAAGCCCGAGAAGCCCAACGGCATCAAGCTGGAGCAGTTCGTCTTCGACGTCTTCCCCATGTTGGACCTGAGCAAGTTCGCTTCCATGGAGGTGAAGCGCGAGGACGAGTTCTCGCCCCTCAAGAACGCGCGCGGCACCGGCGAGGACGACCCCGATACCAGCAAGCGTGACATCATGCTTCAAGGCAAGCGCTGGATCGAGGCCGCTGGCGGCATCGTCACTGGCGAGAGCACCGAGGACGGTGTTGAGGTCTCGCCTCTTTTCAGCTATGGCGGCGAGGGTCTGGAGAAGTTCAGCGGCAAGGAGGTCAAGGCTCCCGCCGTGTTGGAAGTTGAGTAAGTGTATGACTTAATGATACGGGATGATGGGCGTTCGGCAGGATCGATAATTTTTGAAACAACCGTTCGGGTTGACGGATTAGTTGCTGGATAGCAAGTCACCATTTCTCGAGATTCGAGTATGGAATATGAAAAGGCTCTGGTTCAATGCATCTATTCTGGCGAAGGTATTAAGTTGCAAGTCTTTTTTCGCGAATGTTCGGACAAATTTGAGCGTCCTCTGCTCACGTCTATTAGTTCCTGGCGTAATTCTGCGATGGGAGGATTGTCCTCCAGCGAAGGCAAGTAACCATAAACAACAGACTCAGATCTTCAAGCACAGTCAGGGCAGCCCTATTTCCTTACGTGCACACTTTATGCGGCTCGGAGGCGTGGCATCTGCACAATGGAAAGTTGCTTTTGTCGTCTGAGCCGCCGCCGCCAAGCTTTGGGATGCCAGATCTTTGGGCCAGTTAATGAGATCTAAAGGAAGGGGTATGCTTGGCTACAACCGCACACTGTGTGTGTGCAAATAGCCAGCCGGGGATTGGACGTCCCCAAAAACAGCCTCCTGTTATTTTTATTTACCGTCTTCCGTCCCTGAACCCTTCCCCTCCTTTCGAAGAGAAATTTTTATGGAGATGAGAAAGCAAGCGTGTCCGGCATTTACCACATGGATCGTGATTCATGCGCCCACATGTGCAGGTGACCTCGTTCTCTCGGCAGTGTTCTTGTCCCTTTTTGCCTGCCCCTATTGTCTCTTTTTCCCGAGGTAGCAGCGCCAGTTTCGTCAATGACGGCGGTGTGTAAGACGATGAGGGATGAATGACGAAGGATGGAGCATGTCAGAGACACGGGAACGGCAACGAGATGCCTAGCTTTTTAAGTTTGGGTGTTAGAGGCAATGACAGCATGGTTCGTGTGCGGGGGAAATACTATCGAACTCAGGGCGGCGTGGTGGAAGAGGCGGGACGACAGACGACGGATGGAGGGGTAAAGTCCCTCCTTCTGGGCAATGACATCAGACTTTGGCTGGAGTTTCTTTTTGGGGAATTCGGATGGAGCATTTGGAGCCTTGGAGGCAGCAAACCCATCCACCCGCAAAAAAAAGTGTCACGAGTACAATTCAGTTACAGGACCGAGTCAGCAGACTGGCCCGGTTTAGGTGAGTGAGAGTGTGGAGTGTCGTATTGATTAGGTGCACAATACAGGCCTTGCTGTGTTTTTTTGGGCTCTGCACAACAGAACAGAGCGGAAAGAGGGGAGGCTGGGCTGGGGGGAAGAAGATGTTGGGCGGGTGAAGCGAAGCTGACTGCGATTCCCCTTCAATTGGGGACAACCCATGGCCTTTTTTCGCTTTTGTTGGCCATGTGAGCTGGACGGTCTAGGTGCCGTCCCGGAGCAGAACAGCCGTGCGAACGAAATGTCATTCAGGACACTCAGGAAGAGGCGGCACCAGGACACCAGGGCACGGAGCAGCAGCCACTCAACGAGGATTCTCCTTTTTTATAAGAGGAGAAAAAAATTCCACGATGGAAAGGTACTATGTAAAATTTCTGCATTCCGAATTCCGACGGCCCTCGAGCTAAGGGCGCATTGAGCGTGAACTTGCAGAGGGAAATTCCAGCTAAGGCGCCTTACCAGACAGATCTTTGGCCTCGGCCCAAGGCCTAGCGCCGTCCAGCATGCAAGCCCACCGGCCCTTCGCGCGTGCACCAGGGCTGGCCGTTCTCATATCGATGCCGGCATTCCTCCTTTTAGTGTAGTAGGTGGCCTTATCTGCGGCTTAAGGCGGCCAGTACAGTGAGCGCACAGCGACGCATGGCCCGGGCCAGGGGCTGCCATTGGGGGGATGCGCCGCTCATGGCGTTCTCCCCAATGTCCACCTTCACATGATCCGCGGCAGATTTTATGTACCTTGTCCGTTTGCTAGGTACCGTACTTATACTCTTTACCCAGCCAGCAAACGTGGGCGAGCTGGCCCTGTCGCGCTTGTACCAAAACCGCCTAGCCACGGGCACTCTGGTACCTCTCTGCCGCCGTTTTGCAGTGAGCCAGAGAGCCCCAGGGAGCATTCAAGGGCGTCTTAGCTTGTTGGGCTGGTCCAACAAGCAGGGGTGCACTGCTGCTTCTCCCCTGTCCGCTGCCCGCCAGGTCCTTCTGCTTCCCGCTCGTATCGTCCATCAACCGACCTTACCTGTGCCAATATTCCGCCCCATTCGTTCGTCGCTTTCCTTACACCTTCGTCATCTTTACACCACTTCAACCCCGAACCCTCCCGCCTACTGTCTGGTCTCTACAGCTGAGCGAAACCCACGATACAAGAGACCAGGAGGCTGTTGCACATCGCATCGTATCTTTCACAACGTCTGCCTTCCTGGCTCTGCGATCGCACACCCGCGCCGTATCCAAGACTCCTCCCCGTTGCAAGGGCGTAGCTCCATAGTCACCATGCAGTACGTTCGCAACCTCAGCGCCTCCGTCTCCTCGACATGGAACTCCATCAACCCGGCCACTCTGAGTGGCGCCATCGACGTGATTGTCGTTGAGCAAGAAGACGGCACCCTGGCTTGCTCGCCTTTCCACGTCCGCTTTGGAAAGTTCTCCCTCCTTCGGCCCTATGAGAAGAAGGTCGAGTTCAAGGTCAACGGCGTCAAGCAGAACTACTCCATGAAACTTGGAGAGGAAGGAGAGGCTTTCTTCGTCTTCGAAACCAGCGACACCATCCCCAGGGATCTACAAACCTCGCCTTTGGTATCCCCAGCATCGAGCCCTCCCCTGAACCCTGAGAACCCCTCGTCCTCCGAACTGGGCGAACCGGATCTGTTGGACCTGGACTCCGAAGAGAGGCGACCTAAGCGTCCTCCTCCTTCAGTCATCCACAGCGCAACTCTCCCTCGGGACCACGGTTGGTCTCTTGCCCGTCCTCTGGTGACCCCAGGCGCACATTCAGAAGCTAATAGTTCCAGGCATTCTTACCCCGTTATCCACATCACCAGACCTCACCCAAGGACGACCGAGATCAGACGACTGGAACCTCCGTCCCTATAGCGACGATGTGTTGCGCAAGTCGGCTCGTACCAGTGACCGTGAGTACGGCGAAAGCTCTGCTGATTTTGCCATGTCCGAGAGATCGCAGAGTCCTCCACCTCTGGCAGCGAAGGATGCTGTCGAGCGGGCGCGCATGCTCTCCAAGGAGCTTTCCGCCAACAACATTCCCACTCGCGTGACTGAAACGGGTGACCTCATGCTTGACATGACCGGTTTCAAGAGCAACGAGGAGGATATTTTCCGTGCTGAGATCCTTGCACGCAAGATCTTGTCTGAAGAGCTTGAAGGCAACTACGATATTGGTTCCCTTTTTGGTATGGACGAACATGGAAACATCTGGATCTACAGCAGCGAGGAGGCGAAAGAGGCAGCCAAGAAGAAGACTATGGAGGCAGGTTACCGGCCAACGGCCATCGCAGCTGATGCTGCGTCCGACCCGGGATACCAGAGCGACGGTAGCGATGTGACGACTACAGCGCCTACTCCGATCCACAGGAGAACTGAGTCGGATGTCGGCGCCTCTGGCATGCAGACTCCCCCGACCACTCCGCCTCAATCGTCAGCCGGAGACCCAAACCTGAACTACGCCAAGACGCTGCGGTTGACTAGCGATCAGCTGAAGGCGTTGTGCTTGAAGCCCGGCGAGAACAGTATGAGCTTCACAGTCAACAGAGCGACGTGTAATGCCAACATGTACCTGTGGAGACATGAGGTGCCTGTTGTCATCTCGGATATCGACGGCACCATCACCAAGTCGGATGCGCTGGGTCATGTTTTGAACATGATTGGCAGGGACTGGACGCACGCTGGTGTTGCCAAACTCTACAGCGACATTGTCGCAAACGGCTACAACATCATGTACCTAACTAGTCGATCAGTGGGACAGTCCGATACCACCAGAGCATACTTGGCTGGCATTCAGCAGGGAGAATACCGGGTTCCGCGCGGGCCAACAATTTTGTCCCCGGACCGGACTATGGCTGCACTCCGTCGTGAGGTGTACCTCCGGAAGCCCGAGGTATTCAAGATGGCTACCCTTCGTGACATTCGTCACTTGTACGGTCGGGAACAGACGCCATTCTACGCTGGATTTGGCAACCGTTTGACGGACCAAATTTCGTACAGAACAGTGGATGTTCCGAGGAACCGCATCTTCACGATCAACTCCAATGCCGAGGTTTCTCTTGATCTGCTGAGCTTGAACAAGCTCAAGTTGAGCTACATCAACATCAACGAGGTTGTCGACCACTTCTTCCCACCTGTTAGCACTCTCGTTAAGGGTGGTGGAGAAGAGTACACAGATTTCAAGTACTGGAGGGATACTCCACTGGAGTTGGATGAATTCTCAGCAAGCGACTCTGATGATGAGCAGGCCGACCTAGAAGAAGACGCCGACGAGGATGACGAAGACATCGGTGACGAGATGGGCCAAAGCTACATCTCGAGAGGCTCCATTGATGAATACGGTGACGAGCGAGAGAGCATCCTCAGCGGAAGCGTCGACGGCGACGAGCGGATGACGGCCTCCATGATGGAGGACGAGTACGCTGACGACGAAGACGCCGAAGACGAAGATGAAGAGGACGATGACGTTGACGAAGCGGACCTCGATAGCGTGCGAGCGCAGCGCGAGCGAACACCTCAGCCCAGCGGCAAGGAAAACCAGTCTTCCCCACCCACCCAAAAGGTGCTTATGGAAGACGTCGGCGCTGAGTTGATCACAGGGGTAAATCATCTCACCCTTGAAAAAGGTGTGCAGAAATAGTGTGCTAAAAAGGAGGAACAGGCCGCGGTGTATAACCCTAATGTTACTTCTACAGGTGCGAACTAATATTGCGATTCGAACTTCTGTACTATTACCGGGGGCTTTTCGAAGAGCGGTTTGGGGAACAACAGCATGGTTGGTTGGATGGATTCGCGGACGGGCATTACTTTGCATAGCGGAAGGCGTTTGAATTGGTGCTTTTACTGTAGTGTTTCCTGAATTGACACTACCTTTTCCCACCTCCGCGATCACAAGCTCTGGACCAAATGTGTGGAATTGTGGATGCTCTGCTTTATTTTGATTCCTATTTTAATCTGATGCCAACGCAGGCCCCGACTCCTCTGGGGTTTGTGTTCCAAATGCTAAGTAATAGCCGTGTTTGCCCAAAGCTCCACGGCACCTCTCCTTTCCCCAAGCCTGGACGCGCAGGTGCATCCACATCGGCTAGTTTCCATTGACTGGCAGTGGATTGCGTGATGCAAAAGCCACTGCGCCTGGAGTCCATACTCATGCCAAAGTTCGGACTAAGGGCGCGATCATGTGCGAGATGTGTGTTGTGATCGGTACCCTTTCTAAGACGTCCCTCCCATGTCCGCATCTTCGTTCACGTCCTTGCCAAACACATCCTCCATCGTGCCTCCCTCGACGCCGTCTCCGCCAATATCCTCATCCGCAGCGTCGTTCTGGTTGTTCGTCGTCTCTACGCCCTCCATGGCACCGCCTGCACCAGCATCTTCCTCTTCCTCTTCGTCGTCCTCGATGCCGGCCTCCTCCCAAACATCTTTCAGGCCCCAGCTGACGCCGCTGAGCACGAAGCGCTCGCTCGGCAGCCTCAGGCCCCACTCGTTCTGCGCGACCTTGGGCAGCTGGACCTTGTTCCGCTCGCGGGCGAGCTCCTGCAGCCAGTCCTTGGACACGCCTCCCGCGCCGCCGCCCCCGCGGAACTGGTATCCCAAGCGCGCCGAGATGGCGAGCTTGACTGCGTTGGCGGTCACGGCAGCGTCACCCGTGCCGGCGGCCGCCGCCGCGGCACCGGCCGTCGGCTTGGAGCCGGCCTGGGCGACGTAGGGGTCCCCGGAGAGGTAGATTGCGTCGCCGAGGATGCTCGAGGTGTGGCGGTAGGCGAAGTCGAGGAGGAGGAGGGGCACGCGGGCCTCGTACGAGGTGACGCCCTGGGAGGTGAGGAGGAGCTCGATCATGCGCGAATCGCGCGGGCGCGGGGCCGATGCGTTGCTCCCGAGGGGATTTGATGAAGATGACTGCTGCTGGTGTTGCTGTTGCTGCTGCTGTGCGTTTTGGTTGCTTGGTTGTTGCGATTGCGCCTGTGTGGTGGATTGGGTCGGTTGGGACTGGGAGGGCGGCTGCGAGCCTGTCGTCGCTGCGGTCGCTTGGGTGTTGTTCACGGTTTGTGAGCCGGAGGCGCCTGAGGAGGCTGGCACGCCGTTCGTTTGCGGGTCGGATGATTGTGAAGCCATGCTGGCGATGCTGCCTGGCAGCGACGGCAGAGAGACGGTGAGATGGTGTCGACTCTTGCGACGGGCCGGGGTTTGATGGATGTGGACGTCGACGCGTTGAGGTCCTTCCGTTCTGATGAATGTGAAAATCGGATTCGTAGTAAAGTAGGGCGATCTGAAATGTGAAGAAAGTTGCGATTGGATGGCCTCGTTTGAATTAGTATATGTCAAGGTGAATGAATAGTCGTTAGGGTCGATAAGGTAGTCGCGGTTGGGTCGCTCGTGGAAAGAGCCGCCCACAAGGCTCAGCTCAGCGCGTTCGTTAGCCGTTTCCGCGCTATGGAGTCTGCTACAGCTCTCGTCAACTGCTGCCCGGGGTTGTCGGCGGCGCGAGGATTGATCCGCTCCGTGTCTTCTTTTCTCAAGCGCACTGACCATAGCTTAATCCCACATTGGACAGGGGGTCTCAACGGGCAAATCGGCTGGGCGTGGATTGGATGACCTTCAACACAGGGCAGACTTCCATGCATGGAGGGGCAATTTGCATTGCTGCCCCACCATAACACCCGCCCACGCCGATGCAGGACCACCCCGACGCTGGAGTGGTGGTGTCACACTCTGAGGATTTTTACTTTTAGCGGCGGGCCTTCCCTGAATTGAGTCACCAACGAGAGGATCTTATAGAGTGACATTCCACTTTCCCAATCCATTGACTCGGGCTACTCTTCAACCACACTTCCCGTGTCCTTGAATTTCCTTATCCGTTTGCTTCCCTGCATGTGAGAAACCCCTCACCAGATCAGAAAGCACCTGCCCGCCATGGAGACGACACTGCCTTTTCCTTTCCTTATCAGCGTGGCCGTCCCGCCCGGTCTAGCAAACCTGGACGGCCTCGACCGCGAACAAGTCTCGGTGCTCGGAGCCCCTTTCTTCGAGGCCAATGACCAGACCCTGGAAAAGTTCCACCGCTTCCTGAAGCAGCACAACGCAGAGTTCCGCGGTTACTTTGACGTCACCGGCATCACCTCGAGAGACGACGTTGTCTCTCTCCTCGATGCCGGAGCCCGCATGGTCTTTGTCGCCCCGGAGAACCTCTCTCAGTATGAGGAGTTCGGATCCAGGGTGGGCTCCGTCCTCAAGACCGCCGACGTCTCTACTTCGGCCGCCTCCAAGCACGCCGTCCTCGTCAAGGACTTTGATTCGACAGTGTGCGACCTCGGCGCCTTCATTGAGCGCTGCAAAGTGGAAAAGCTGCCCAACCTTTTCCTTAAGCCGGTTCCGGAGACTACCCTGGAGCACTTTGTCGACATTGCCAAGCAGTGCAATGCCATCCCCGTCTTGCCTTCAGACGGCCTGACTGCTGCCAAGGAGGACGCGAAGAAGCTTTCTCTCTCCAAGCTGATTTCTTCATTCTGGAAGTCGGATAGGCCTGATGGTCTGATCCCAACCGTTGTGTGCGATGAATCGGGCACCGCCCTGGGACTTGCTTACAGCAGCGCCGAGAGCGTTGGCGAGGCCGTTCGCACACGAACCGGCATCTACCAGAGCCGCAAGCGTGGTCTCTGGGTGAAGGGCGCTACGTCTGGGGATACTCAGGAGCTGGTCCGCATTGGCCTCGACTGCGACAACGATACCCTCAAGTTTGTTGTTAAGCAAACCGGCCGTTTCTGCCACCTGGACCAGCACGGCTGCTTTGGCGACCTCAGCGGCATCCCCCGTCTTGAGCAGACTCTTCAGTCTCGCAAGCAGTCTGCTCCTGCGGGATCTTACACCGCTCGTCTGTTCTCGGATGAGAAGCTCCTGCGCGCCAAGATTATGGAAGAAGCAGAGGAGCTCTGCGATGCCAAGACCAAGGAGGAAGTAGCCTTCGAGGCCGCGGACCTGATCTACTTTGCCCTCACCAAGGCTGTCAGCGCCGGCGTTAGCTTGGCTGACATTGAGAGGAATCTCGACGCCAAGGCATTCAAGGTCAAGAGGAGGACGGGTAACGCCAAGGGCAAGTGGGCGGAGAAGGAGGGCATCCAGACTACTCCTGCTTCCGCCGCAGCACCAGCACCAGCCCCGACACCTGCTGCCAAGGAGAAGTCAGAGGAGAGGATAACCATGCGCAGATACGACCTCTCCAAGTCTTCAGCCTCTGAGATTGATGAGGTCCTGAAGCGCCCATCGCAGAAGTCTCCTGACGCCATCCTGAACATCGTCAGGCCCATCATCGACGAGGTCCGCAAGGGAGGTGACAAGGCAGTCTTGTCTTACACCCACAGGTTTGAGAAGGCTACGTGTCTGACCTCACCCGTTCTTAAGGCACCTTTCCCCAAGGAGGCCATGCAGCTGTCCCCTGAGTCTATCAAGGCCATCGACATTTCTTTTGAAAACATCCGCAAGTTCCACGCCGCCCAGAAGGAGGACAAGCCCCTGAAGGTCGAGACGATGCCTGGCGTTGTTTGCAGCCGCTTCTCAAGACCAATTGAGAGAGTCGGTCTGTACGTTCCTGGTGGCACTGCCGTCCTGCCCAGCACCGCGCTGATGCTGGGTGTTCCCGCCATGGTCGCCGGCTGCCAGAAGATCGTCTTCGCCTCTCCGCCGCGCGCCGACGGTAGCCTCACCCCCGAGATCGTCTACGTCGCCCACAAGGTCGGTGCTGAGAGCATCGTCCTTGCTGGCGGTGCCCAGGCCGTTGCTGCCATGGCCTATGGCACCGAGAGCTGCACCAAGGTCGACAAGATTCTCGGACCCGGAAACCAGTTTGTCACTGCTGCCAAGATGTTCGTCAGCAACGACACCAATGCCGGTGTGAGCATCGACATGCCCGCTGGCCCCTCCGAGGTTCTTGTTATCGCCGACAAGGATGCCAACCCCGCCTTTGTTGCCTCCGATCTGCTCTCCCAGGCAGAGCACGGTGTTGACAGCCAAGTCGTGCTCATCGCCATTGACCTGAATGGGGAGCAGTTGCAGGCCATTGAGGACGAGCTTCACAACCAGGCCATGGCTCTGCCCCGTGTCGACATTGTCCGCGGATCCATCGCCCACTCCGTTACGATCCAGGTCAAGACGGTGGACGAGGCCATGCGCATCAGCAACGACTACGCTCCCGAGCACTTGATTCTCCAACTGAAGGACGCTGAGAAGGTGACCGAGCAGGTCATGAACGCCGGCAGTGTCTTCATCGGCGAGTGGACACCTGAGAGTGTGGGCGACTACTCCGCCGGTGTCAACCACTCTCTGCGTAAGTTTACCTACTTCCTATATACTCTGTGACGGTTTCTGACCATAGCGCAGCCACATACGGATACGCCAAGCAGTACTCTGGAGTCAACCTTGCCTCCTTCGTCAAGCACATTACCAGCTCCAATCTGACGGCCGAGGGTCTGCGCAACGTCGGCGATGCTGTTATGCAACTAGCCAAGACGGAGACCTTGGAGGCTCACCGCAGAGCTGTTGAGATCCGCATTGAGCACATGAACTGCCAGTAAATATGGACCGTACAAAAATGGAAAGGGTCGGGATCAAATATGAAGTTATGTATTTATACCAGAAAAGTCATTGGATATAGAAATTGAGTTCTTTTTTGCTTCCGAATATGGCTGGTTTGATTTATGACGATCCCACAACCCTGTACAGTGTCTGGTTTAACTCATCATCTCTTTGATTCCAGCCGCGTTGGGCAGGCAGAAGGTATGCGCCGGTGTCGAGTGGCTCCACATCATGAGGTGAACCTTGGGCTGTCCCCAGGGGAAGTGGACCGTTGTGATTTCTCAATCTCACTCCAGTCATCTCAACTAGGAGATCTTTCTTTTGATACCATAGAAATAAAAAACAAGTAAGAGCAAAGAAAGAAAGGAAAACAAAACATCGCAAAAGGAATAGACGCAAATTGCTAAAGAGCAAAAAAGACGAACGATCGTCTTCAAGGCCCTCCACCGCAGTGATTCGAACGAGCGCCCCAACCCCTTTAGGAAAACCAGAACCTTTGGGGAAGTATTTGATTTATTAAGAATGAGCTGTTTTACCAACTAGGCCACTTGGCCCATCTCTGTTGAACTGGTTGACGGATCTTCGGACGGAAAGCGAGCAAGTAGGCAGGCAGGCAGGCAGGCAGTCTTTCGCGAAGAAGGTGCGTCAGTGCAGTGAGGAAGGAGCTTTGCTAGCCGATTACGCGAGCGACAACAACGACGACAAAAGGAGGTGTACCAGCTACCTTGGGTACGCGAGTACCGCCTGCCTTCCATCAACCCAGGGTAAACGGGCCCCGATACTTTCGTTCCTGCACGTATTTCTTGAATGATTTCCCTGGGCAGCTCCTTTTGCTCACCTCAGTACCTAGATATGGTATTGTATCGCAAGGTATCAAGTCACAGCCATGAACGCCGCAAATTCAACTCCCACCCAAGTCAAGTTCGCGCTGGGATTTGCTGTCGGTCTTCGGGAACAAAGTAGAATTAGGCCGTCGTGGTGCTACGCTTGCGAATGTCACCGACATATGAACAAGGGAAGTCTTTATGATACACTAGCCTGTAAACGGTATCTCATACACTCTATACCCTAATCTCCTCGAAATCACAACCCCCCCGGCAGATTTAGTACTTGGGCTTCATGGTGGCCCTAAGTCTGGCGTAGTCGAAGAGACCCTCAATGTTTCCAACGGCGCTGATGGCGATGTCCTGGTCCCAAAGCTTCCTGCTGGCAAAGTCCATAACATCCTTCTCGGTAATAGCGTCGATGGTGCGCTCGATCTCGGCGGGGCTGGCACGGCGGCCGGTGGTGATGAGCTGGCGGCCGATGTCCTCGGCGATGGCAGTGGTGCCGTCGAGGGACAGGAGAATGGAAGCCTTGAGCTGGGCCTTGGCGCGCTCAGTCTCGGCCTCGCTGACGTTGCGGCTCAGACGCATCCACTCGCGCTGAGCGAAGTAGACGAGATCGTCGATGCGGTCAGCCTTGTCGGTGACGAGGTAGATACCCCAGAGACTGGCCATGGTTAGCAAGAATCAATGACAGAATCAGCCAGGGGCTGCTCACCCGGTGTCGCTGTAGCTGGTAGAGAAGGACATAAAGCTGTTGGCGATGTCGTGCTTGTGAACGAAGCCGCTAAGCTTGCTGCCCTGGTGGGGAGCGTTGCCAATGGCCTTGTCGTAGTTGCCAACGATGGCCTGGGCAACGAGGGCAGTGTAGTAGTCGTCGCTGTTCCAGCTGACACCCTCAACGGCGATGGCGATGTTGGCAGTGGGGATGTTGTCGTCGCGAACACGGACATCGGAACCGATGAAGTCGGCCTTCTGCTTGGAGAGCAGGTAAGCCTGGGTCTGGGGGCTGGTGGAGGCAAGGCCGCCAAAGTTCTTCTCGGCGAGCTCGACGAGCTTCTCGTGGGGGATACCGCCAGCGCCGACGAGGACCATACGGTCAGCGGTGTAGTTGTTCTTGATGTAGCTGGTGAGCTCGGTGCGGGTGATGTCGCGGATGTTCTCGCGGGGGCCAAGGATGGTGCGGCCGAGGGGCTGGTGCTGGTAGGCGGTGGCGTGAAGGTGGTCGAAGACAACCTCCTCCATCTGCTTCTCGACCTCCTCGGACTCGCGGAGGATGACGTCGCGCTCGCGCTCAATGGCGGACTCCTCGAGCTTAGAGTTCTGGAGAATATCGGCGAGGATGTCGACGCACTGGGGGACGTCGGAGTTGAAGGCCTTGGCGAAGTAGACGGTGTTCTCGCGCTATCCAGTGTCAATGGGGAGGACTTTGTGATTAGTTCGGTCGAGAGGAACGAACCGAGGTGTAGGCGTTCAGGTGACCACCCATGTTCTCGATCTCGAGCTCGAGCTGCTGTTGCGTTCGGTTTGAGGTACCCTATATTGGTGTTCAGCGGGACTTGGTCATCGCATTGGCGGCGCATCGATGGCCTACCTTGAAGGCAAGGTGCTCGAGGAAGTGGGCGGTGCCATTGGTCTCGTCGGTCTCAGCCCTTGAGCCGGCATCGATCCAAACACCGACGGTGGAGGTCTGGGCGAAGGGGGAGTAGTCGGTAGCGACCTGTGAATTCGACGTCAGTATCTTGTCGCGACGGGCGTGGTGACGCCAATTGAGTGACAGGGAGGGCAGGCGGAGGCGATGGGTGTCGTACCGTCAGTCCGTTCTTCAAGGTCGTCGTCTGAGTCTTGCCGAAGGGGGTGCTGGCGGGCGTAGCGAAGCCCCGGGTGAGAGGGCTCGCTCTGGAAAGAGCTGCCCGGCTTCGCAGCCCCTGCGAGAGGTTCAAAGCTAGTCTCCGGGACGCCATGGCGGAGTTGTGGAGGATAGGGAGTGATATGAGGTGTTTGTGAAATCTTTCGAGGAGGTTCCGGCTCAGAATTCAGAAAGCTTTCTGGGGCCGTGGGTGCCTTGGATGCCAGGCGCCAACCACTTTTGGCCCCGAATTGTTCCGGGCGTGGCCAATCAGGGCACGTTTAATTCCAACTCTGCGATGGGGCGATACGTACCGCAATGCTGCAATTGGGTGCCATCCGAGATCCGTTCACAGGCATCTTTCACTCATTGATATCATCACTCCAACAACATCAACATGTTCTTCGAAACCTGCACCACGGTCAATTGACCCAAAGCTGACGATGCTGCTCTCCAGCGACGGACTTCTCACTTCTCCTTCGACCACACCAACATTTGCGCACATCTCAAACGGCGTGGGCCGAGGCATGCGCAACGTTGCTGGGCACCGTCCGTCGAGTATTTTCGTGCTGGCAGCAGCTGCCAATTGGCCAATTAAGCGGATCCTGCCCGTGCCCAGGCGGCCGGCGGTTGCGTCAATGGAAGTTCCATTCGCGCAGCTGAGACTCGATCTGGCTGGCTGTTAGTGCAGCAGGTCACAAGACTGCCTTTTGACTTACTCTGCAGATGTCGCCCATCCCATGCTTCTGCGTCGGTGCCATACTGTGTCACATAAACCCAACTCTACCTTACCTTCGTAGTTGACCCAAACCCCCTCATTCAACTGGTCCACATACATCTGAAAGCAATCCGTACATCCCCCCGTCTGCACCAGGACCAGGCCATCTCATCATTGACTTGTATGACATCAAGATGCCATCAGACAACTACAATTTCGTCGACGAATTCCAAAAGCTGTTCGTTTCCAAACAAAAGCCAGCTCCTGAGCCCATCACCGACAACATGAAAGCAATACTTCAGAGCTACCCTCCTCTGGGTCAGTTCACCCAGGTCTCGACTGGGCAACTGACGGTGACGGCTGTTCTCGAGATACCAGCTTCGCGTGCAGACGAGCCATGGGAAGTTGCTTTATGGCAGTCCAGCGATGGAGGCGAATGGGCGGAGGTGGCCTTGCGTCGTATTGCTGATGATAGCCCGACGACTTTGCAGGCAGTTCCAGACCACGTCCGCCGCTTCTTCTTCTCTGCCTCTCTTTCAGTCAACAAGACGCTTCAATTCACGCTGAAGTTCAGACACTCGGATGCCGACTCATGGCGATGGACCCGTGATGAGCTTGGTGTTGGTGACGGTAACGTCGTCATGAGCACGGCCCCAGTGCTTCAAAGCCTCTCGGAACGTCTCGAAGACATTGTGACAGGCTTCAATCCTGCATGGAATGTGAAATCTCTCATGAGCCAGTGTCCTGGTACTCGTCTATGGTCACTGGAAACCGGCATCGACGCTGTTGACAACGATGAGTCCAAGCTTGCTAACATCTCGTTGGGTATGCCATGGGGAAGCTTCCAGAGGTAAGCCTAGGTCATTAGCCGCCACATATCCTGAGATCCGCTGTATCATACGGTCAGCGGCTGGGTTGTACATTTTCCAGGATACTAACGGGGACAGATGGTTTGCTCTCGTTCGTATTTGGAGTCCCTGGCTAGCCCCCCGCCATGGCAAGACCTCGTTTCATCTCGACAAAGACGCTGTACTATGCTCATTCCTGAGTTCCGAGGGCAAGCATCTCGTATTCCTTGCCATGAGCGGGGTCAACAATGTGCTATCTGTTTTCCGTCACGATGATGCTGGGCAGATATCCGTTCACGTGAGTTTGAATCTCGTGAGCAGACATTGCGGTCTCTGATTGACATTGATAGGCTCGTAACGACGGATCTTCGTCAGAGAACGCCAAGATCCTCGTTGCCATTGGTGACAACTTCGAGAGCGCGAATGCTGCAGTAATGTACCAGGCGAGACACTATGTTATTACAGAGAAGAAAGCCAGCAATGAGTTGCAGGCCGAGATGAAAGCCATCGAAGAAGGCGTCAAGCCGGAATGGATGGAGAACTGGTATGACGGACTCGGCTTCTGTAAGTGATACCCACCGCATGACCCTGGAAGCATTTAGCTGATGTGGCTGTATAGGTACATGGAACGCGCTTGGGCAGCGTCTCACAGATGAGAAGGTGTTCGACGCTGTTGACAAACTGGCCGAGAACAACATCAAGGTTACCGGTCTCATCATCGACGACAACTGGCAGACCATCGATTACAGAGGCCACGGCCAATTCCAACATGGTTGGTGTGAGTTTGAGGCCGAGCCGAAGGCTTTCCCAAAGGGTCTTAAAGCGACGGTTGCCCACATTCGAGAGAAGCATCCTCATATCCAGCACATTGCTGTGTGGCATGCCCTACTAGGTGAGATACTTCAAAGCATGTACGGTTGGCAGGACTAATTTTCAAGGTTACTGGGCGGGTATCTCTCCGGAGGGCAAGATTGCAAAGGAATACAAGACGGTTGAGATCGTTCGAGAAGATGCCGAGCGACGGAACCTACCTCTTGGTGGCAAGATGACTGTTGTAGCCAAAGAGGACGTCGACAAGTTCTACAATGACTTCTACAAATTCCTCGTCGATTGCGGCATCGATGGTGTCAAGACAGATGCCCAGTTCATGACGGACACATGGGTCTCAGCCACCGCCCGTCGCGAGCTCATTGATGCCTATCTAGATGCATGGACGATATCCTCACTACGCCACTTTAGCATTAAAGCCATATCTTGCATGTCGCAAACACCGCAAATCCTATTCTACAACCAGCTTCCCCGGAACAAGCCCGCGATTCTCTGCCGAAATTCAGACGACTTCTTCCCTGAGATCCCAGCCTCACACCCTTGGCACGTATGGACCAACGCTCATAACAGCTTACTCACGCAGCACCTGAACATTTTACCAGACTGGGATATGTTCCAGACCGTACACGATTACTCTGGCTTCCATGCTGCAGCGCGATGCGTCAGTGGTGGGCCGATCTACATCACCGACGTCCCGGGACAGCACAATTTGGATCTCATCAAGCAGATGACAGGGTTGACGATCCGAGGAAAGACTGTCATCTTCCGTCCCAGCGTCATAGGGAAGACCATCGATCCGTACACTGGATACGACGATGATGGCCTGTTGAAGATCGGTTGTTACCACGGCAAAGCTGTGACAGGCACTCCCATTCTGGGCGTTTTCAATATCTCGGCCCGATCCTTGACAGAGATCATCCCCCTCAGCTCCTTCGCTGGCGTTCTGCCTTCCATGCGCTACGTCGTTCGTGCCCACTCGTCTGGAAAAGTCAGCCCGCCTGTCACCCCGGGCACACCAGCTTCTGCTCTCACCACTTCGGTGGACGTACGAGGATATGAGATATTCACCGCGTACCCCCTTTCCAGCTTTGACAGCGAGTCAAAGGGCAAAGTGTGGACTGCCAACTTGGGCCTCGTGGGGAAGATGACAGGAGCAGCGGCGATAGTCAACAGTGATTTCTTACTGCGACACGACGGCAAGGTTGAGCTCAAAACCCGTCTCAAAGCATTGGGCGTTCTTGGTAAGTCCCCAAGCTTCCCTGAAAGAGGGCTTAAACTTAACATCATGTCCAGGTCTGTACATCTCTAAGTTGCCGGAGCTTACCATCCACGACGATTTTCTCGTCACCATCCAAAACTCGGTCATCCCTGTCAGCGCGGTGTCTGTTTGCAAGAATGATGACAAGGTACTGGAGATTGATATCGAGAAGGCTTGGGAGGAGATGGGCTTGCACCCAGGGTGGAGCAATGAGGTTGAGATGACTGTCACTTTCGCCATTGACCACGAGCAGGTGGAGGACTAGCTAGAACCGGTCTCCATGTCATCATCCTGAACATTGAAATAGATAGATCTCATTCAAATCGCATGAATGGTCATTTTCATCTTCACCATGCTCACCTGGCCCTCACCATCAAACGAGTGGCCTCCAGCTCACTTTCTAACCTTCTCGTGCGGCTGCAAGTCCAACAACTTCGCCTCCCATGACAGGGTCGCGGGGATCTCCTCCTCCAAGCTCTTGTCTCTGCCCTCCCATCCAAGGTACTCGCGCGCCCTCTCCGCCTTGCTCTTCGAGTTGAGGCCCCAGCTGTTATTCGACACCCCCTCCGACTGCAGCGCCTCCTTCATCGTAGCCTGCTTGGTCAGCGGCGCCGGCAGATACCCCTGCTTGTACGCCTCCTCCGCGATCCACCGCGCGACCTCGCTCCAGACGTGGTTGCCGCTCTCGACGAAGTAGTATGCGCACGGCCCAAACACCTCCGGGTCAGCATTCTTTCCAGCCTCCTGCGTCGCATCGGCGAGCGTCACGAAGAAGGCCGAGAGGTCGTGCACATGCACATTGTTCCACTCCGTCTTACCCGGCGCGATGATCGGCGCGAAGCCCTTCTCGAGCGTGGCCTTGGCGAGGGCGGGGACCTGGATGGAGCGCTGGTTGACGGGCCCGCGGCCCTGGCCGTAGATTGTAGGCGGGGAGACGATGGCGGTGCGGACGGCGGGGGAGGAGTTCGCGGCGAGGACGATCTTGTCGACGTTGCGGTGGATGGCCTCGTCGGGGAGGCTGAGCAGGCGGTCGATGTCGCGGATGTCGTGGTAGTCTTGCTCCGGGAGGGGGGCCTCGCCGTAGCGCTCGTGTTTTTGGTCGTACTGTCGTCCCCTCGTGTGTTAGACAAGACGACGGGACGGAAGGGATATTGTTCGTACCCATTGCAGAATTCCCGTGCCCGAGACGTGAAGCCAGAAGCCGGGCTTCTCCGCAGTGTGGCCTTCGGCGAGACCTTTAGCAATGGCTTGCGCTGAAGGAACGTCGTCCGCAGAGTCGGCGGTGTCTAAGAGACGGCAGTCAACATTCAGTACATCAGGGGTGCAGATACTGTATTCTCCATGTCAACTTCACGGAGCAGGACACAAGACGTACGGACAACAATGTCGGCGGCAGCGGCCTCCTTCTCGATGACGTCCGAGTCGGTCAGGGTGCCGACCACGATGCGAACATTGGCGTTCGGATAGGCCTCCTTCACAGGCGCTGCACGCTCCTCGGAGCGGACGAGGAGCGCGTACTCGTAGTTCGGGTGCTGCTTATAGAGAGCATGGAAGGCGTCGCCTCCGATGTAGCCTGTGTGAGTGTGTAAGTCGAGAACCCGCCTGTGTCTAGAGAGGAAAGCGTTTGGTACCCGTCACGCCGGTGCTGTGATGTTAGGTTAATTAGTGAGGATCGTTTTCTAGACCAATTTGTGAACGACTCACAGGAAAATTTTCAGGGTCATTTCGTGGGATTATTCGTGGGATTTGCCGATTTGTGTGAATGAAGCGCTTGGCTGTCATGAGGTAGACGGAGACGGGTATGCTGGGCATCGTGTTTGTTATATGAAAGTCAACCCCGCATCGCCTATCATTGTGAAGGGGTGTCTACCAGCTCATCGACGCTTAATAATTACACTGCAGGCGCCCGAATTATGAAACCCAAACAGCTGTCTAAATACGGGGATGTATTCGACAATTTCCCAAGTAGATCCCCCTCTTCTGACACCAAGCTCCCTGAGGAAGGGTAGTGAGCTAGAGGTGGGGTATCTAACGTGAATCGAGGGGCAGGGCGCGGCGGGTGACATCATGGCCATCACGTCTTCGCGGGGTCCTCGCCATATGTGGCATGTTTGTGTTGCACTGTCCTGTAGATCCGGGTTGACGATCCGTTTGTCATGTCCCACTTGTTCCCGGTGAAAGGAGTTAGTGTCGGAAATAAAACGAATTCTGCATAGAGCTGGCTTGTTGGCTGAACATCAGTATTTCATCAATATTCGACGATCGTGTTGGATGACTTGGGTGAGCCTGGAGGCGGATGGCACCCAGGTAAGTAAGACATCGGCTTCAGGGCATGCGGGCATGGCCAAGCAAAGACCATCTGTAGATTAAACAGCAATAGCTGGTAGGAGAGGATTGACATTCGACCAGAGTGAATGTATCCGAAGTGAGAAAAGTGAGGGCTAGGGATGCAATTTGGATACCAGCAGAGGAAACATACATATGAGGAACCACAGGCAATATAGTCATCATGGTACGGGAAAACGATATAGTTTCTTCCTTTAGTACAACTCTTGCTGAATAACACTACTTACTTCACGACAGCTGATCGGTACCAAAACCCCCTTAACTCGAGTAAGGGATCAAGCGGTCTCGAGAACGTGTCTCGATGACTGGGCCATCGCATCAGCTTGAGCAGATATGACATCAGAGATCCTCGAGATATTGGTGATGTGCAACCAGTTCCTACCATTGTATGTTGCGCATAGCGAGAACGAATCGATCATGGTCGGAGATTACCATATTCAAGAGGACTAAAGGAGCGTTCATTGTCCCTTTAGAACACGAATCAAAAACAGTTTACGGTGAGTTACAGAAACCATATCCAGAACACAAATCTTGTAGTATTGCGTCTGATGGTGTAGCTTCGCTTCCCACTTGGATCTCTGCGCAAGATCTTGCACCATCGTTTGGTTGGTGCGAGCCGATGAGAGTCGGTGACTTCCATTCACATGCAATAGCCAGCCCCCACACTTCGGCGTGTCTTAGACATGCAGCGTGGGATGACCGTTGGGAGTCACTGCTTACAATGACGAAAAGCCTGGGTAGACCTGCTCTCATGCTGAAATTGGTGTTTTGTTTTCATCGCGTTGTGAGTTGTTAAGAACCCAGATTACGCACATCGGCTCAGAATGTGAGCCGATATCTTTGATAAATCTCATAACCTCTATGAATGGCGTCTCTTCAATCAGTGTGCCTTCCGACTTTTTTTTAAAGTTCCTAAACGCCAGCGCGATGTCTGCTGTCGCGCATTGTTCTCCTTGTGGAAAGGAGTAGAAAAAGAAGTCAAGTCTCATGCAAGGTTGTTTGGGAAGAATCGTGTCTCGGCAGGTTGAGGCCCCTCATTTGGTGCCGACAAGGAGAATGTTCCAAAATGGGTGATTATGTACGTTGATGGGCTTTCCTCTCATGTTGCGTGCCAGAACTGAGATGTGAGACGTTGTCGGCCGCCGGGCCTCGGGAGATAGGTCGGTCGATGGGCACTTATATCGGGGCCGATGCCGGGGGTCCGAAGATCGAGGGTGATTCGATCATGCGTCCTCGAGGAGGATGACGGTCTTGGTGTCGCCGAGCTTCTCCCGTCCGTTGAGACCGGGGATTTCCAGGATGAAGAGGTAGCCAACGATCTCGCCGCCGAGCTGCTTGACGAGGTCTGCCGCCGCCTTTGCGGAGCCGCCTGGTGGGTGGTGTTAGTGGGGCCAATTGCGAAATCGAGGGAGGGGCAGAAATCATGGAGGGGCAATTCTGCCGCCCGCCGCATGTCGCAAAACTCACCAGTAGCGATGATGTCGTCGACAACCAGGACCTTCTGGCCCGGCTTGATGGCATCCTGCTGCATCTGGAAGAAATCGGAGCCGTACTCCTTCTGGTACTCGGCGGTGACGCACGGGCCGGGCAGCTTGCCCTGCTTGCGCACCGGGGCGAAACCGGTGCCGAGACGGAGGGCCAGGCCGGGTCCGAAGAGGAAGCCGCGGGCGTCGAGGCCAACAACAACGTCGGGAATCTGCTGGCCAAAGGCCTCCTTGACCTGGAGCTCGAGGACGGAGCCGAGGGTCTCGTGGACGGAGGGGTCGAGGAAGAGGGGCATGATATCGACGAAGTTGATGCCCTTGATGGGGAAGTCGGCGAAGTGACGCAGGGCGCTCTGGAGCTTTACCTTCCCACCGGCGAGTTCGGGGGAGGCGGCGGCGGAGGAGGAGGGCTGTCGTCCCTGGGCATCTTGAGAGGCGTTGGTGTTTGAGGCGGGCAGGTCGGCGGTTCCTCGGACGGGATGGGCGGCCAGAGGGTTAATTGGTGCCGGCGAGGCGTCGTTAGACAGAGGAATCTGTTCAGAGGACATGTTGAAGAGAGAAGAGAGGAGAGGAGGAGAAAGATAAAGGTAGGTCTCCGGGCGGGATGGTAATGATATGTGCAGGTACAGACAGTATCTAGGCTGGCAGAGAGAAAATTTTGGGGTCGGATCCCGGAGTGAGTGAAAGGAGGGGTGTGGGACGCGACAACTGGCGGGCAGGTAGAACAGGCACGGCAGGTCGTAGAGCTACGGCCAAGGCCAAGGTTGGCAACCCAAGTGCGGATGGGCCAGGTGTTTAGGACACAACCTGGAAAGTCGAGGTACGGGAAGTTTGTATTGTGTGTGCTACAGCTACCGAGTACTTGCACCAGAGTCAGCAGGAGGGTAAGGTACCTACCTCAATAGGTACCTACCTGCGCATTCATTGCCTTGCGCTGCCTGCCTACCTACCTACTTACCTACCTTACCTAGTAGGTAGGTACCTTGCTGAGGTGCCGTTGCGTGGGACAGGCCTTGTTGACCGAACCAGAAAGGTGTGTGTGCGGTTAGAATTGAGGTGTGTGAGAAAAGACTCATCAGACTGTGGACTGAAAATCGGAGGCTAGTCCAGCTCGGCTCGCCGGGATTAGGGGAGGAGGGTGGAGGGTGAGACAAGGCAAGGAAGAGTACCTTAGTTGTAGGTCGGTACTGTGCTGTAGGAAAAGACGAAGGAAAAGCACGAAAGCAGGCTGGCAGATGGCGCGCAGAAGGGGCGTGCCGGGTGGTGGTTGTCCAGGATCATGAAGGGACGAGTAGACGAGACGAGGGAGACAAAAAAAAAAAAAAAAGTGGTGAGAGTAAACGCGCGCCATCGATTAGAGGAGTGGAGAGTTGTGATACGGGTAGGGTGTCACTACGGCGGTACGTGTGGTTCAAAGTGGGCAAAAGAGCCAGCCATGACGGGACCTGGGCATGAGCATTGGCATTGGCATTCCCAATGACAGACAACGGGACGGTTCCAGGCAAGGCCTGCCTCATTGTTTGTTGCAAGATAGGGAAGAGCTCTCTTCGCGGGCTATTATTCCCAAGGTAGATAAGGCCAGCGGTAATTTTGTTTCTTCTGCTGTCTCTTCCCTGCAACGGGCCCATCCATCCCTCTCTCGGATACTCTTTCGGATACCTCCTGTATCCTGCCGATGTTGGGCGATAACAACCTATCCGTCCCCAAGGAACAAAACGTGCTCAAGCATTATTTCTCCGACCAGAAGACCGCCGAGCCATCAGTGACGGGCAACGACGGCAGCTCTCGCATGTTCCACTCCTCTTCCTCTGCGCCGTCGAAACTCGCCTCGCACGATATGGGTATCTGCCTATAATAGCAAATGGTAAGCCAGCTCTGGCGCAGGTGGGATGGCATGGTATGGCATGGCACAGCATAGTACCTAGGTAGCATGGCAAGGCACGGCTTGCTTGTATCTCTCTCTGCCTCTCTGCCCCTCCAACGCGACATCGACCCCTCCATCGGCGAACGGACTGCACCAGGGAGCAAAGAGGCACTACCCCACTATGCCACCATCTCCGAGAGACCCAGACCGGGGTGCAAGCTGCTGTGTTTCTGTCTCACACACATCAGGCAGCTCAGCACCAGCATGAACATGAGCGTGAGCCCAACGCCGTTGTGGTCCCGGGGCACCAACGCTGTATCCGTACTGGACTGGATTGGGCCGGGAACCTTGCCGTTTCCCTGTCCTGTCTAGAACTGATGAATGGGAATGCAGCGATGGCTGATGCAGTGCAGCTTCCTGCATGCGCATGTAGGTGGTACAACGATGCCACGCCATTCCACGACCTCATCTTCCGTACGGATAAGGTAGGTAACGCATGCTGCTCGAATAAGGTTGTTGATGGGCTCGGCTCGGCTGGGATCCATTGTGCCGTGCGGTCACGGTCATCTCAATGGCGGTCGGTAGGTTGCTTGGTTTTGGGATGACATTGACGCTGATGTTGAAGCCAATTGCCTGTGTTACTGTCACTGTGTTGTGTTGCCGTCAACTGAAGTTCAAAGGGCAGATGCTACAGACCACACGTCCCTCTCAACATGTGGGGATTGTAGCAGCCCGACCATGCGGAAAACATTCGGCTCGTTTCAAACGTCTGAAGTTGCCCATGGTCCGTGGCGAGTCGTTCAACAAGGTTGTGAAAGAGGCATCCATTATCACAATACCATATGGACGAGGTTGACTGACGACACAGGAGAAGCCGGAAGACGTGAGGCGGATGTGCAGTGGAGAAGAGTGAAACAGAGGAGACGATAGGGCAGGACCGGTACTTCTGGAAGACACCTGTTGGATGTTGAATGCAGGGTATCGGACTGAGAATGGATAATGGCAGTGGAGAGGAAGGGAAGGGATGGAAGCACGGCTTCTGAGCTGTTGCATGTTGCCGGGCAGGAAGCGGCGCTTATGACGACGAGATCAACGTCAACTGCATTGCACCGCACCGCTTGCCATGTTGTGGCGGTCTAAGTCTTTGCAACCGCCCCCGTTTCTCTTACCCAAGAATCCCAGAGTAAGGTGCCTGGCCTTCTTCCTTGCCTTGAGGTCTTTCGACCAACCGGAAAACTCGATGGGACCGCTACGTGCGTGCTATTCAGACCATTAACACATCCTCCTACATGCCATTATCCCTCCTCTCCGCACCTCCCTAGAACGCCACTCGTTCCTGTTCTGCTTCTAGATGCATTCAGCCCATGCACCTCCCTGTCCTCTCGGGGCCTTTTACGGGGACAGCGAAGCAGACCGGGACCCTACGTCTTGGCCGTGACCCCTGGACCTGCTTGCTCGCTCGCTCTGGGCGGCGGCCAGCCCAAGATACCATCGCTCAACCACAGCTTCTGCAACGAGCCTATCAATTTCTGAGGATGCTGCGTTCTGTCAACCTGCTCAATAAATGGCTCTACGGCCTGCCACGGTTGCTTTGTCGGACCAGCATGTCCATATCCAGCAAAGCTCAAACTCAAGGTCAAACCGGAACTCAAAAACCCACTTCAGCAACAAAAGCCCCGGTAGCACATACGAACGTGCTTCAGCTGGGCATCTTGCCTTGCAAGACGACTTTACGGATACACTCAACAGCGCTGTGTCAGCCAGGGTCCTTACACCTGCCCCAAAGTACTTACCGATCTCTGCCTGTCCCTACGCACTCCAGGCCTGGTCTGCATCGTCAGCTTTGATGTTTAAGGGTCCTTTTCCATACGGTGTCTGACTTTCACCGTGGTATTCGATCAATAATCATATTACACCCCACTCATCCCGTCGAAACGTCTCATTCTCCCCGTCCATACTCCTTGGACCATCAAAGTCTAGAGCAACGGGCGAACCACCATCGCATCATCCTGCCATCACTTCGCATTGAGTCACGACCAGGGCGTTTGTCGAATCAGAAGTCAATACCGCTCATGAACGGCCTCGCAACCCCCGCGCCTCGACACGAACGGACCCATGTCCGACGGGATTTCCTCCTTCACCTGGCGGTGCCTACGCTGCTCATCCGTCACTTCTCAACGGTATCAATCACAAAGTACTCATCCCACCACCACACCACATTTTAGTCGATGAACTACCCAACCAAGCACTCAGCTCACAAAGAGGCCCTGGTGAACCGATATCTCAGCCAAGGTGCCTGGATCTTCAGACAAGACGGATCCCCCAAGACGGGCAAGCTGCAACGGCATCTCTTCGGTGCCCCCATATTTCAAGTTCCATCCGAATCCTCTGCGTCCATTTTATCCGATCATTTCCAAGCACCATCCCGGAACTGCCACTGGACCTGGAACCGCCTTACCTGGAGGTGTCTATTTCTAGCTGACGACGTATGGGTCTCCGACTGGCAACGTAGGGTTTAGGCCACGTTCTGTCAGCCTTTTGCCAGACACTCATCCATCTTCCCGGATCAAGCTTGGGAAAGCTTGTGAACAGTGTGCATGGTCGATCCGGTCTGGATCGCAACAGCCGCCCCGTGTCACAGCCACGCAGCGAGTTACTCTGTAACGAACCTCGTTCACGTCAAAACCGCTCCAACGCATCAGATACGCCGTCCGGACATTGTTCCGCCACAGGCATTCAATCTTGATAATGGCGCTAGGCAGTGGTGATTCAAGCCAGTAAGCAAGGTCCTACACAACCGCAATGCCTCGCTATCTACAAATGCACGCCGTGCTTTCACGGCCATCCGCTGGCGGCCCGGAAGCCATTCCGCCAGACTCACGTTGAAGCAGTGCTACCCTTGGCCACTGCGCTGAGTGGCTGAGGGTATCACCTCTTTGTCATCGAATTCACCACTGGGCCCGTTCAAGCTGTGGACGAGACGCGGCATCTCCACCGGTCGGTCGCATTTGAGGCGTCCCGTACGTACCTAGGTACTGTGCTACAAGTCCTCAACTGCCTGTCACTGTGTGTATCCCCGGGCGGCTCGGACGGAGATGCTAACCGTCGTAACCCTGCCGTCCTTTGACATGCAACCTTCTGTTCTCGGGGGCTCCTGAACTCATCCGCCAGCTCCAGAATCCTAGACATAAAACAGACTGCGAGATGCCCGTACGATTGCCTTTCCCAATGAAACAAAAGGCTCTGCTCGGTCAGCCGGCAGTCATCAGGAAGACTACCTTGCTACAGCACGACATCTCTGGGACCGAGCCAAACCTTCAATACGTTTGTTTCCTGCTCGCCCGGCACCCCTGCACTCGCCCACACGCCGGGCA
This sequence comes from Colletotrichum chrysophilum, assembly GCF_026319265.1. Classification (NCBI taxonomy): domain Eukaryota; kingdom Fungi; phylum Ascomycota; class Sordariomycetes; order Glomerellales; family Glomerellaceae; genus Colletotrichum; species Colletotrichum chrysophilum. The sequence goes on along the minus strand of NW_026517300.1, from coordinate 276,060 downwards.
GTCTCCATGGACGAGAGACCCCGACTCACTCACATGCCCGGAGGGACCAGCAGCAACATCAAGATCTGTTGCATTAGCGGCCTTTTTTTTTTCACAACGTTCCGATACAAGGTCGAGGCGGTCCCCGTTCGGCATTACAACTTGCGCAATCGGGGCTTTCCGTTACGACCTTGGTAAACATTCCGCAGCTAGAAGGTGTTTAATACAAGTCGGCATGCCTCAGGAAGAAGAAGATGCCGTGCCTCCGGCGCCGCTAGCACGCAAGTCGCCGTAAATGAGTCAGTTTGGATGACCTACAGACGCCGTAGTCTGTAGGTCCCGTACCGTAGTGCGCGCAAACCGCGTCCCTTCTTCACCGCCTCCTCCCACCCGGCCTCGGCGCCATTGGCTGGGCAGGTGCACGACTTTTGGGGGGGAAGGCATGCTGTTGTTCGATATGCAAATGTGGGTAACTATATGCTGACGTTGCTCAAGCTTCGAAAACGACGCGCCACTACTACCAGAGAGAGAGAGAGAGAGAGGACGAAAGCCAGACCTTATTCGTGCCAGTTGGCAATTGATGGCCCGTCCCTTCCTAAGAGGCACTTTAGCTCACTGCGACTCAGAGGTGATCCCCGACGTGCTTGACTAAGGTCGTTACACTGGCCAGAGGGCGCTTCTGCCTGCTGCCGGGCTTATCAACGACATGATCATATCTAGTCGGCCGTCTGTCTGTGTGTCGCAAACCGCTCCGCGCGGGGGGTAATCTAGTTTCTGTGCTCTCTACATCTGCAAACATGACAACACCGTCCCAGCAAGCCGGCGACGCTCTCATTCGGTAACCCGAACCGCACAGGAGCTTGAACGAGCTGTCAGTGGGCAGCCTCGCCGCAGCGTCTCGGAGGGTGTCGTCGCTCGTTGGGCCGGGGGGTGGGTAGGACAGCGTCATGCAGGTGGCCGCAATCAGCCAAACGGGGGGCCTAAAAAATCTAGGCACCCTCTTCTCTCTCTCTCGCCGGTTCGTTGTGTGAGTGTGTGAGTGAGACAACCAAGCAATGAAAAGGTCTTGTTGGGCTATTGTTCCCTATCGCGCTTGCTGCAGATGATATGATGTGCATGCGCGCGCCAAGTGCCCTTTCATTATCGGAGGAGCGTCATCGTGTTGCTTCTCGTAATCTTCGTCTCATTACTTCTATTACTCATCGGTCTTCTTTCTGTCTAATGAAAAGGAACGAAAACGCCGCGGTCATGCTCTGAAACTGTGGTATCTAACATCTAATGGTCGTGAGAGACATTAAAAAAAGGGGAAGGGGTATCTTTCTCGTTTGGTCTTCCGCAACGGTTGCCGTGAGGGCATGCGCGTAAGACTAACCCAAAAAAACGCAATGAGAGTCGTGAAGAAACAACGCGATTTATGCAACTTGCCATTGCTCTCATCTTTGAGGACAGAAGTATGCTGAATGTTGAAAAACAGTCATCAAAAAAGACCATACGTTCGGTACGGCTATAACCAATGTCGATGCCATCCAATTCCTCATAAAAAGAGGCAATGAAACCGGCGATAAGATCGGGCAGCATGAGGCATAACAACGTCGCAAATGTGGTGTGAAGCAGTCTGTCGTGGGAGGTGTCTTCAAGGAAATTGTAGTCGGATGATGGAGAAGAACATGTTTTGAAGCACATGAAACATGACAGCCACGCTCGTCGGCAGCAGCTCAGGCCAGACGGCGAGATCAAGCTTTCCCTCCATACCGACGTCGACCCCAAAAATGTAGCGGATGAGCACGCGGACGCAGATGGACGCCACGAGCTCGCAGCCCCATGTGACCGAGGAGGCCCAGAAGGTCAGGTTGAAGTCGTAATCGTCGCCAACCTCCTTCATGTCGAATGCGAAGTAGGGGTAGACGTCTTTGTTCGGTCCAAAGTGTAGAACCAGGACGCTGCCGAGGAAGGCCGCCATGGACACGTTCTCCGCGAGGAAGCGGATAAAAACGTTGCGGGTGCAGACCTTTTGATACGACGCGTAGGACTGGTCGGTCAGGTTGAGGGTGACGGTGATGCGGTGGTAGAGGCGCGACATCGTCAAAGGGGTGAGGATGATGAGCGTGCTGCTGGAAAGTATCTGAAGATACACGAATTGCTCTGGGGAGCGAAGACGGGCGTATAGCGCGCGAACGTAGGTTTGGTAGGTGAGCATGAAGTATCTTTGTTTTGTTAGATGTGCCGTCTGTAACACGGAAAAGGGGTTCGCTTACAGCTTGAATACCCAGCTGAGAGGGTAGCTCCCAACACGTTCACCCTCGCGAATACCAAGCAGCCAACCTGTCAAGGCGTCGAGGAGATGGACCGTGATGATCCAGCTGTAGACGTAGACGATTGTTTCCAAATTGTTGTGGGGTAACGTCCGTAAGTAGATCTCTGCGTAGGCTTCTCCTATCACATACGCCATGAGGCCGACGAACAAGGCCAGACAGAACCAGATGAAACGGACGAAGCTGGCTGGCAGCCATCTGCGCCGTATCCTCACGCTGGTCAAGTGTCTGGGCTGCTCTGAGCCGACCTGCAACGCCGCGTCCGTGTCGAACGAGTCGTGGCTGAGGTTTGGCCGGCGACGATTATCTCGCCGAGGGATACTCCCTTCAGCCTCACCAGTCCACCAAGACGTTGTGAAGATCCGTTGCGTCTCAGAGAGCGAGTGGCGTAATTTCAGGTGGCGTTCTGAGGTAAGGAGAATGCAGAACGCTATAGCTACCGGCATAGCCATGACGATAAACGTCCAGGAGATCCAAGCCGTGTTATGTTGAGTGAGGAAGCGTGTTTCCGGGGTAAGATAAAGCGGGATAGGCACTGCTATTGAAACAATGGCAATCAGAGACATGGTGACCGGGAAGCCGAGGGATTGCGGCCACCTGTGAGCGTGTAAGTCAGTGGAGACTTCCTCCATACACCTGGAAGGGGGGTTCATACCAGTTCAGGCTGTAAAGATTGAAGACCTTGGTGATCCAAATCAGGGCAGTAATATTGTAGAAGCCATAGTAGACAAATAGGAAGAACCAGAAACTAATCTGCACTCGTGCTTCTCCGTGACCAGGTATCTTGCGCCCCGAACCAGACCCGGGGTCACTACGGTCGTCATCGTCGTCAGGAAACTGATATTGCGGAAACGGCAGCGCACACCACGCGACGGCCTGCATTTTATCAGAATCAGTACTTCTTTCGCAATCAAACAAGGGCATATTCATTGGTGGTGACATACTAGAGCAGCGGGCATCAACACCAGACATCCATACCGACTCCACCAAACGTCAACCACCTTCTTGACGGCACTCTGCTTCGGCTCTACCCAAACGTCGACAATCCTGCGCCAGGTCCGCTGCCATAAGCTCAGATCCTCCAAGTCGACTCTATCGGCACCATCATCGTTGTTATCGAGACCAGCTGCAGAGAGAAGCGCGCCATAGCCGACGTGCACACTGCCACGATTGTTGGAGAAGAGACCGAGGGTGCTGGAACGCCGACGGCGGCCGCTGACATCGGAGTCTTGGGGTACGGCGCGAAAGCGACCTAGTAGAGGAGACGAGTCGCTCGTGAAGCGGGTTCGGGACTCGTTGCCTTGCGTGAATTGGAAGAAGCTCGGCATCGCTTCGCAGTTTGGAGGGTATCGTCTATCTTCGCGACATTGGGTGTGGTTTGTTTACTTTCCACTCGTGGCAGGCGAGTTCTCTCGACAGTTGTTGGTTGGATTTGAAATGCTTGGGATACGCGCTCGAGCTTAAAGTCTAGGAAGTATTACCCCGCGAGAGTGAATGCTGCTTTATCGTGATCTTGCTTATATCCAGGATGACGCGGGTCTGGCAGGAATGTTTGCTCGATGTCGTACAGTAGTAGCTTGTGGTGTGAGGAAAGGAATCCCGGACTTCATCCAGTGTAAATTGGAATTTCAGTGGCTTATGACGCTAGGGCGCCCGTGTACCTGGGACGGTCCCTGGTTTTCTGGCGGACACGGCGGATCAGGCCCCCTGGCAAACCGGGCGCTAGCGCTGTTTGGGCGGAGCTTCGAATGTGTTGGCCTGTGGAGACCTCATGCTGAGTTCGCAGTCCTCCGACCGCCGGCCGGGGGCCGCATGATGTTTGGTAGATGAGCACACGAAATGAGATTGAAGATTGAAGGGTTGAATACCGTCGCCGTCTTTGTATTCCCAAATATTATCGTAAATATGCATGCTTCTTACAATCGCCTCAACTCCCTCTGTGGAAACAAGTGCCGGTTTACCCACGGCGCGTAGATCTAGGTGGTAATCTAGATGCAAGAGCCCATCAAAAAGGCCGAACGTCATGATGTTGTTGTACAGAGTCCCTCTTAGTCCTCGTCATTGTCCATGGTCTCCTCGAACCCCTCTGAGTCCTCGGTCTCCTCTGAATCCGTAGAATATTGTTTCTCTTTGGGCACGTCCACAAAGTCAACTTCGTTGCGGTCGTCATCCTTTTCTTCACCCTCAACCTCGGCCTCAACTTCAGCATCCTTTGAGTCTTCTGAAAAGGCCACAACCTTGGACGTCGGCGATTTCTTCGGTGGCTCCAAAACATCACCACTCCAGGGTTTGCATTCTTTGACCAGCTCACCACACCTGAGACAAGTCCAACCCTCGCCCTCCTCTCGCTCCAGCCGGGTCGCGAGACAGACGAAGCAGTATATGCAACCGCAAGGAATAGTCTCGTATGGGTTCGTAATATCTGTTTGGGCCGATCCAATGACACCGCTCGAGGCCGCAGCCGCCATGATCTCGGTCTCCGTAGTTGCCAGAGCGTTCTGGTCTTGGTAGCAGATGGCGCAAGTGCGCTCCGGCAGAAAGCCGTACTCTCCGTTGGCCGACTTTTCTTCGTCTCCGCTAGTCGTCATGATTGATTTTGTCTTGCGCCACGTTCGTGATATCCATCTCCTCCATCGATTGATGCCGATAAGTGGGAGAACAAACAAAAGAAACTCGGTGAAGGCATGCCAGACGAGTTGCCGATTGAGGTATTCGAAAGACACCTCACGGCTCACCTGGCTTGTTGGTGGGGCGAGGCGCATACGTAGTACTCTATCCAAGAGGGTGCGATATCTCCCCTGCAGGAGGAAAACCAGGAAGGAGACGAAGGCTGCTCCCGCGTGTATGGTGGTGATTCTCGATGTAATGCGCGACAGTCGCTGGAGGCGTGGATTGGGATCACCGTATCCTTCGTCATGCTCCAGCAGCCAGTTCTCCCATTTGTCCCAGCCGTATCTTCCAAAGACAGTCGCCAGTCCGTAGAGGGACTTTTGCCATCTGGAGGGCGCCACCAAAACAGAGCCGTCCTTGCGCGCGTCGGTATATTTCAGGTTCTGCAACGCTGCACCATAGGTCGCATCGTTATCCCACACGGTGAGCTTGAATAGCACCGCGCGCAGTGCCAAGAGAATCTCAGCTGACCAGTCGTCTTTCAGGTGGCCGCCGGCAAAGTATTTGAGCGCATCACCAACCTGACCGCGCAGGAGCTCCAGCAACTCGTCGTCTAATAGTTCGGCGTCGACCTGTCCGACTCTGAAGGCCGGACGCGTGCCGTCCTGGGAGGAGATGGCGTCCCATGCTGATCCGAGTCGGCTAAAGGGGAAGGGCAGCCGGTCAATCTGGGCGCGTGCTCGTGATGATTCGTGTTGCGCGGCGATTCGGGCGGCGTTCTCTGCTTCGCGGGCTTGTCGTCGGGCTGCCAGGCGCTGCTGCGCTTGCGCAAAGTTGGTCGATGTCATCTGGGCGGCATTGGGCGGTGGAATGTGCAGGCGAGATGCAAATTGCTGAGCATCACACCTCTTGCCCAGGTTGTCGAAGACGACGGGGGGATGGGAAGTTGGATGGGTGTCGGAAAATGAGCCGAGGTCCGCCGTTCCAGCGAGCGACTCGCAGTAGGCCATTCCACTGCCGCGGGCAACAATGCTGGGGGACAGGCGGTGGCCTGGGCCGAAATGTCGGCCGGCGGAGCATCTGACGTACCGGGGCGCCCGGGCCACCCTTTGCACCTAAGGTACTGCTCTCTGCAAAGATCTCCACGTTGCGGCGGGTACGAGTGCCTCCATCGGCTCTCCACTGACTTTCCGTTATCAAAGACCCCGACATTCGAGTCTGAATACCGACCAAACCTCCGTCCGCCCTGCAGGTCCCCTCCTGTGGCTTGCCCGACCTTAATATTACCACATCATAGTCACGGCGTCAGAACTACTTTTGGGGACGTCGGCGACCATCTTACAAACCATATCTGTCATGCATTGCACTCTGCATCAACACTGCGGGTGAACCAGCTTACCTCAGATGGTGTGTCACCTCGACAAGCGAGGTCCCGGCCTCATCCCGGCGGGAAGCGTCAACACTGATTGCTTGGGACGAACTCAACGCGACCTCCAGCGCCCTCTACGCTCCCTGCTTCGGATATGGCCGCGCGCGCCAGTCCCCATTCTGATGCTGGTTCCCTTCTTCTTGTCTCTATCGTCACCGCTGCTTGTCGGGCCTATGTACTCCAAGCGATACTCGAACGACGATTCGCTACCTTGACCTACCGGCATGCCAGAGCCTGCAGCTACACCCAGACAGGAAGCACCCTCTACGCAACCACCAATACGTTGCTGACTTTAAGAACTGACCGCAGCCCAGATCACATCTACTCGTCCCCCTGATTGGCCATTGCCCGGTCATCAAGATGAGAATCTAAGTCAAGCTTATGTCGAAACCCCTTCCCCCGGTCCCAAAAGTCGGGATGGCTTTGCAAAAGAGCTGTTATGGCTGTGCCGGCTCGTACGACCTGTCTTCCGGTGCAGAAGCGTGGCGTTCTTTGGTCCCCGCCCTTTGCTCTGGAATCTTCATTATCCCGCTTTTTGAGCATGATGGTTGATCTAGCTATCGGACTTAAGCGATACCCTTGGCTGAATCGTGGCGCATGTTTGCTTCATGGAATTCTCACGATGTGGTAACGTTACTCAGTCACAATTTGGATCATGAGCGAGCAAGCCTGGCAGCAGGGAATGCTCTGATTACAGCCCCCGAGGAGGTTCGGAGCTCTGCCAGGCGTCTGCGCCAGCTGACAGCACGGGAAGTCCGTCCCAAAGTTGGGTTCTCCCTGGTATCACGCAAATTTCCCCGTTCCTACATCCATCATGTATCAAACGGTTGTTGGCCGTTTCAAGCCAATCCTTCTTGAACACAATATCGTGAATTTTGGGTGCCATAGAAGTTTCACGCGCTCCAGCGTCTCGGAGAATGAATCGGAATCCACTACTCGGCTAGACATGACTTTGAGCCAGCTCTTAGGGCTGACGGGAAAAGCGGGAAGGCTCAGCCTAGGCAACGTGCAGCAGGCTGATTAGCAAGTGCTACACGTGCAGGATAACTAAGACCCGTTTCAACCAGGTGTACATCCTAACGTTATTTGTCCAATCAACCGGAGCGTGGTGGTGTTGTTGGACCAGCCTCGACGTAACCCAGCCCCGATACGGACCCTCGACAGAAGCTTACCAAGCTGCTTCTATTTTTCACTCTATGGCTCAAAGACTCATATCCACGCCATTTCGTCCTTCAAACCCCATACAGGCGAGGGAATAATGCCTGACCAGGCTCTCAACATGTGCGGAGTGGCGGCGGACATGGGCCTCCCGCAGCAGTCGGTGCTGCTCATACCGACTTTACTCAGGCACTCACACCTTTGCCCGTTTTGCTCTTGCGTCACTGCATTGCTTACCTGCCAGAACCGTTTAATGGGAAAACGTAACATTGAGGCATCCGGCCGAGTTGACCAGGGTTGAGAGTGCTCCACGACGCACCTGCCGTCGTCTTCATCATCCTACGAGTTACATAAACAACGCCAACCCTCGCCGCTCGACTTCTAATCATCACGAGGCCATCGAACGCTCCAGAACAATCAACTTCTTCTTTCTTTGATCTTACCTACGAAGAACAAGCTGTGGCCAGACTCGCGGTACACAAGATGGAATCCGAGACGACATCCAGCCCGGGGTCAGCCAGTGGCATGACGGATTTCCAACCGCGTGCCGGCGCTACGAGGTCCAAGGCCACCATTCGAGCATCATTGGCCTGTGTTCCATGCAGGTCCAAGCATGTCAAGTGCGACTCAGCTTTGCCTGCTTGCCTTCGATGCCGCTTAGAGGAAAAGACGTGTTACTATGCCAAGTCCAGGAGAGGCATTCGAGATCCCAAAAAGCGAAGCCTTATCAACGATCCCATTGGACCCCCTTCAGCTCCATCGGAGACCGCGACATCATTTCCCTCTCCAGAACTGGCCAACTTTGACTTTCCCATCAACGTAGTCGACAGGCTACCGGGAGGTTGGGCGCTGAACAAGGCACAATTCCCCGACCCTAGGACGGCCTCGCCAACTTCATTCTTGTTCGACCTCTATTTCACCAACTTCCACGACACACACTCGTGGCTTCTACCCAAGCCCCAGCTCCTAAGCCATATCCGGTCTGACCCTAAGTCCTTTCACTTCCTCGCCAGCTGCATCACCTATGTGGGATCTCTCTTTTCTAGAGCCATCTCTTCGGAAGAGTTGAGAGAGAAAGCGTTCAGTCTGGCTAGCGGAGGGCTCCCAATGACTCCTTGGACGGTCCAGGGGCTTCTCGTCCTAAGCGTGGCGGCCTTTGGAGAGAACCGAGTGGATTTAAGCAACGGCTGGATGGATGCGGCGGTTCAGATGGCACTTGACCTTGGAATGCACGAGAGGGCATTTGCAGATGCCGAGCCAGATCTATCCATGGCCGAAAGCTTCCGCAGAACATATTGGGCACTCTATTTTCATGGCAACATGCGAGCGATGCGCGAGGGCTTGCCGAGTTTCACCCTCCTTGGGGTCGTGGCAACCACGGGACTGCCTTGCGAAGAATGGGAGTATCAGTCAGGAGTAAGTGGACTGTTACCTTTCTCTGGTACGCGAAGCTGACTGCGAAAAGGAAATACCACAACCCATATCTCTGGCACAGTACGACGCCAGGGATCCCATGGACGATAGAAGCTATTCCTCGTGGACTTACTTGATCGACCTCTGCCGGCTTTGTGGGGAGTTGATTCTCCCAATGTCTACGCTGCCTCGTGAATTATTAGCAAATACCGTCGACCGAGCCGATTCCAGACTGGTCGGATGGCTGATCAGTTTGCCCAAGTGGAAGCAACAGTTGGTCGATTCTGGTGGCGCTGTAGATATGATTCTCTTCCATGCAATGGCCTACGCTCACAGGTATGTGACTGACCCCTATCTGCTTCTGGTCCAGGCTCCTGACGTAATGGTTTCAGTTTGAGGATAAGAATGCAGCTGCCCCTCGGAGCCTTGGATCTCGGTATCCGAGATCTCTTGAGTCTTGGTCCGCTCTTCAAGACACGCGAGTCACCACCGTCTCGGAATCCAGTATCTCACACTGCGCCATACCAGTGGCTCGAGTGCTCGACAGCGCTCCAAGCAGGACTTTCAACCATCGGCTTGTTCAACTTTTCGCTGCCTCCAGCCAAGTACAGTCCGGCTTGCATAATCGGACTACGAGGGGCTGCGCTGCCCCTACTCGACGCAAAGATGTATGGGGCAGTCCAGTCGCCCGCCTTGCGAGAGAAGCTTGACCTCCTGTTGGGCGTCTTGAAGGTTGCCGGAGAGATGTGGCCCATTGCGAAGAACATTGGTAACGAGGTGAATGACTTGCTGAGAGACATGGACGCCACGAGCCACCGTAACATGGTCCCGCACTTTGACCCGTGTCTAGATGCCTTCATCAACGACATGACATCTTCGGGGAATGCGGAAGAGCCTAGTATGTTCGCTTTTTCCGAACCACGGACCGCGGACGAAATGCTTCACTGGAGTACGGGCTTGACTGGAACATTTCAAGTCTGAGAGAAGGTCGGCTTGGCGACTACGAAAGAAGGGGAGATTTCCACATGTTGTGTTATATTTTCTTCGATTTGTCATGTTCAATGTTTGTTTCATGAAGGAAAAAGCGGTTTTTGTCAACGTCGAGCAATCCAAGCTTTTTGCGATTGCTACAGTCTGATATTTCAAACCCGACAGGAAGAGGAGTTATGGCGTGCCTATATATACCACAGAAACAAAAACAATTAGGAGTTTGCTCTTCATAGTCATTTGAGAAATACATGCTTAACAAATCGCAACAAACGTTCTGTATCAGGGAATGCGCAAGAGGGGGTAGTGTCTGACAATGCGGCCGGATATCAGCCGAAGAGCAAACTGTTCTGACCTCGACGAGCTGCTTGGCGAGGGTTTGAAGGCACAGAAAAGGTAAGGTAGGTGATGCAAGATGCAGTTGAAGAGGTAGTGTGGCACATGCTTCCTCCCGCCCATGCTCAAGCAGCTAGGCCCATGCTCGAAATGCTGCTTCTGGAAGTCAGCGACGGTAGGACAGGAAATTCCATGCAATATCAGCCGAAGAAACCTTCTTTTTGTACCTGTAAGGTATGTACCCAAGTTTATAACTACCCCAGGCACCTACCTACCTTAGGCAAGCAAAGTAAAGCGCGCAGATTTGCCTCACGTCGTCCTTCTTTCCCTTTTGAGGTGTGGTGATCCTGGGCTGCTTGCCGTTTCCATTTGCACAGTGCACCGTTTCTTCAGCGCCCCACTACCCCGCGATGGGCGCCCTGTGCCAACCCGGAACCTAACTGTGAGAGTGTCCCAACGCGCCAGTTAGTGAGTTGCCCCGCCACAGGCGATAACGCCTGGCGTGCCTAAATTTCCTACCGCCTCCCCGCCGCCTTTTCCATACGAGAGCCTCCTTCCGATTCGAACGTCATTACGTCGACCTCTTTGGGACCAACAAAACCGGTACCGACGTCTTGGTCGCTCACCAGGAAGACCGCAACGATGAGCTTCGCTATTGAGGTGCCCGGCGATGCCAACCCTCTCAGCCTGCAGGAGCTCTGCAGAGCCCTCGAGTCTGCGACCTCGACCGACTATGCCCGTAGACAGGCCGCTGGCCAACAGCTCACATCGTGGGAAACCGAGAAGGGTTATTTCTCCTCCTTGCAGGTAAGTAGCTTCCCCAATTAGCTTCTCTGACTTGGCACCATAAGCTAATGTTCCTTACCGCAGACCATCTTCCTGGACAAGTCCCTTCCCTTCGACATCCGATTCCTGGCCGTGATCCAGCTCAAGAACGGCATCGACAAGTGCTGGCGTCTGCTCTCAAATATCAAAGGCGGCTTGGATCCCGAGGAAAAGAACCTCATTCGACAACGCTTGTTCCAGGGTACACTGGAAGAGGAGGAGAAGGGCCTGTCGCTGCACAACTCTTTGGTTACCGCCAAGGTCATTAGAATTGACTACCCTCAACACTGGCCGGATGCCCTGTCCAACATTATTGGTCTTGTCAGAGGCTCCAAGGATGGCAATCAACAACATTTGCACGGTTCTCTGCAGATCCTGCTCCGCGTTGTCAAGGAACTGGGCACTGCTCGTCTGCGGAGATCGCAAACGGCACTCCAATCCGTCACTCCTGAAATTGTGTACTTGCTTGGAGAAGTTTACACGGAGAAGTCGGCAGTCTGGATGGGATTCCTCACAAAAGGACGTGGCGACGAAGATGAGGCCGACTTGGCCATGCTCATCAGCCTGATTTCTCTCAAGATACTGCGCCGCCTGCTCGTTGTTGGCTACGAGTCACCACATAATGACAAGACGGTTCAGCAGTTTTGGACTGTGTCACAAAACCATTTCGGCCAGTTCCTCGGTTTTGTGAGCCACGACTCTCACGTACCGGCCCCTTACCAAGATACCGTGGGAAAGCACCTCTTGCAGTTTACCAAGCTTCACATCGACATGTCCGAGTCACACCCTGCCAGCTTCGCTGTTCTTCCTAACTCTCTACCCCTTGTACACGCATACTGGGACCTGGTTGCCAAATTCGCCGAAGTCTTCGAGAAGTCAGGGGGAATTCGCCAGTCATCCGGTGACTCTGGACAATCAGAGTCAAAGTCCAAGGTGGAGGGCCCCTTGCTGGAGAGGCTCGCGCTTAGAGCCCTGCTCTTGATGAGATCATGTTTGAGGATAGCGTTCTACCCAAAGCAAACCTTCAAGTACAAGAGCACAGAGGCCAAGAAGGACGAGAACGATGCTGTGGCCCTCATTAAGCAGGAGCTTCTCAAGGACGACTTCGTGGTTCAAATGGCAAACATTATCATCACACATCTCTTTGTTTTCCGGAAAGCGGATCTGGACGCCTGGGAAGAAGAGCCAGAGGAATGGGAGCAACAAGAGCAGAGTGAAGGCAATGCATACGAATGGGAGGTGCGCCCCTGTGCCGAGAAACTCTTCTTGGACCTTCTCGTCAACTTCAAGCAACTCATGATACCCCCCCTCCTTTCCTACTTTGAGACTGCGACAAACCCACAAGCAGATATCGCTACCAAGGAGGCAGTGTATACTGCTTTGGGCTTGGCCGCACCGAACGTTGCCAATCACTTCGACTTTGATGCCTTACTGGTTTCTACTGTTGTTCAGGATGCCCAGCAGCAAGGACCTCTTTACAAAGTCCTCCGCCGCCGAATCGCGATCATGGTCAGCCAATGGGTCACTGTCAAAATCGCTGATGGTAGCAGACCACTAATCTACGAAATGTTCCGTCATTTCCTTAATCCTTCCGATGCTACAAACGATGTCGTCGTTCGTATTACCGCCGCGCGTCAACTTCGATGGATCGTGGATGAGCTTGCTTTCAGCGCGGAAGCTTTCCTCCCTTATGCCGCCGATGTACTGAATGAGCTTCTTCAACTGCTTCAGAATGTTGACATCGACGAGACGAAGCTGGCTGTTTTGGAGTCCATGCGCATTCTGGTGACGAGACTGGAGCATCATGTTTCCCAGTTTGGAGATTTCATCATGTCTAGTCTTCCAAGCATCTGGGAGAACTCTGGAACAGAGGAGTACATGATCAAGCAAGCCATCATTGCCATCTTCGCCGCCTTAGTCATGTCTATGGGCAGTGATTCTCAGAGATATCAGCACTTGATGGTCCCTCTATTGTCAGAGGCTGCAAAGAATGGCTCTGATCTCCACACATATTTGATTGACGAAGTTCTAGATCTGTGGAACTCGGTTTTGATGCAGAGCAACCCTCCTGTCTCTGCTGACATTATGAGCATAGCAGAGCTTTCCCTGCCTCTTCTGGAGTACCAGACTGAGACCGCAGCAGTAGCCCTTTCGGTCGTTGAGTCTTATATCCTTTTGGGTACGCAGGCGGTCCTCGAGGACAGACTGCGACGGCCATTTTTGCAGGCTTTATCCGGGGTCCTCGACTCCAAGAGTCGGGAACAGGTTCGACAGGGCACGGTCTGCATCGAATATATGATTCGTGCTGCGTCTGAGCTGGGCGGAGCCAATGGCACGTCGGTCATTATCCAAGATATGCTGGAGACTGGATTCCTCAAAAAGATCTTGGAGAACCTTCACAATGCCTGGGAGGCCAACCAAACCACTGGACCGAACAAGAAGGTTAGCAAGCTGAGCACCATAACAGAGCGCGACTACTTTGCGATCCTTTCTCGACTGATTATTGCCGACCCGGCGCTCTTCGTCACGATGCTGTCATCGTTTGGGCCCGTGGAACATGTCTGGGCCTGGCTGAGCGGGGAGTGGTTTTTCCATCTCGATGGTGTTGATCATCTTGAGCGACAGAAGTTGTCCCTTCTAGCTCTGACGCGTCTCCTGGAACTTCCTCAACCCATGCAGAACTTGGCTCTGGCCAAGCTTCAGGACTACTTCACACTATGGACAGGCACCATTTCCGAACTTCAGGACGGCTTGACGGATGGGACCGACTCTCTGATTTGGTCAGAGATGGAGCCCAATGATTATGAGACGCCGAAAAGCCTGAAGGAGACGGAATGGACCCAAAAAGACCCCATTCACACGGTCAACGCCATGTACTTTGTCAAGGAGCGCCTTCAAGATGTGGTCCAGCGCTCAGGAGGCGAACAGCAATTCGAGCAGGAGTGGGCCATCAATGTGGATAAGGACGTACTGCAGAAGTTTTGGAGTTTGACCCAGGTGACGGGAAGTGCATAGAGAGGGCGGCAATATTTGTTCGCTTGTTTTCGGGTTGCGAATCGGACATATGGGAAGGGATGATTACGAATGCATGAACACAAAGAGATAGAGGGGGCGTACGCCAGCTTCCAATCAGTAGAAGCCTAAACAAGAGAATATACCACAAGTGCAAAGGTACCCAAGTTGATTTCTAAAAGTCTGTAATATCCCGCGTTGTTGCAATTGTCCGCTCGCCGCTCTACAACTTACTCTGGCCGTCCTGGGGAACCTTCACGACGACCTTGCCCCACGTGCCTCTGCTACCCAACGCTATCAAGGCATCCGGAATACGGTCGAGTCCAACGAACTCTTCGTCTGTGAATTCTGTGCCGCGCAGCTTGCCCTCGGCGACGAGCTTCATGATTCCCTCCCAGACCTTGACCACAGTCTCCTTCTCCCTCACGGCGTATTGGCCCCAGAAGATGCCCACAAGACTGATGTTCTTCAAGAGAACCTTGTTCATAGCGACCTTTTCGATCTTGCCAGCCGCGAAACCGATGATGAGGATGCGGCCGTTCCACGCGGTACACTTTGTGCTGGCGTCGACCATGCCAACGGGGTCGTAGACAATGTCGACACCGCGCCCGCCGGGGGTGAGCTTCTTCACCTGCGCGGGCCACTCGGGATCGCGGTAGTCGACGACGTGGTCGGCGCCGAAAGACTTGGCGACGTCGAGCTTGCGCGGGGTGGAGGCGGTGGCGATGACGGTGGCGCCGAAGGCCTTTGCGACCTGGACGGCGGCCAGGCCGACGCCGCCGGCGGCAGCATGGACGAGGACGATGTCGCCGGGCTTGATGCCGGCGCGGACGACGAGGGCGCCGTAGGAGGTCGGGGCGGTGATGAAGAGGCCGGCGGCTTCCTGGAAGGACCAGCCGTCCGGGACGGGGAGGAGCTCCTTCTCGCGGGCGACGCACTTCTCGGCGAAGGCGCCTTGTGTTGCGCCGAAGACGCGGGCGCCGACGGGGAATTTGGCCTTGGCCGGGGCTTTTAGGACCGTGCCGGCGAATTCGCAGCCGGAGGTCCACGGAAATGCTGGGTTGGGTGTGAGATGGGAGGTTTATGCATGAGACGGCAGGGTGGCTTACGGGGCTGGGTTTGGTATTTGCCTTGGATCTGGAGGATGTCGAAGAAGTTCGCGGCGGTGGCGTGGACTTGGATGAGGTATTCATCGTCCTTCTTGGGGACAGGCTCCGGGAGTTCTGTTACACGGAGCTCCTTGGGAGACTGTTGAATCGAGCGTGTGAGTTTTCTCGATTATTCATGTGAGCCGTGTCTGCGTCGGTGAGCGTACCTTGACATATTCCCTAATTTGGATGCCGCGCATTGTGATGGATGTTGGCTGTCTAGATCGCCTACTAAAGGGCACAGGGAATGGAGGGAGATTCAATTGAAACTTGGAATTGGCGGTATACGAAGTTGAAGTTTCACTTAAGAGATAACCGGATGAGCTGGAGATGTCTGCGGAGGAAGAATTCAATGAAGTTCAAAGCTTTAGATGTGATTTAGTGCAATCTCTCGGAGCTTATACCCAGCTGGTTGCTACCCCAGACGGACGGTCTCAGAGACGCCGAGGGGGAGGAGAGCCGAGGCATAATCGGTGGGTCGGTGTCTGAATTCCGGGGGAGAAAGCTGGGGCTCGAGCCACACTGATGTTGCTCGCCGGCTGCCCTCCCCGCCACGTTTCCGCTGTTGTGTTGGCGTCATATCCAGCTACTGCACCTGCCGTGGCGTGTGGCGACGACGGTGATGGATTCGTGGCTAGTGTGTCACGGCATGCTGTTGATGGGATTGAGATTCGCACACGACGTGTCGGAACAGTGCTGTTATGGACAGATAAAATGAATGTCAGTTGGGTGCTGTAGTTCACGAGACGTTGGTCAAGAACCAGCTTCCCAGGTTAATTCGCTTGAGATACCTCAGTTAGATCAGAGGAAGAATAAAAAACGTGGCCACATGCTGGTGATATTTGGCATCAGATGGCATTCTTACGTGACCATCAAATTGAATACAAAATCGATGTGGAAGGCCATGGATGACGATGGAAGCGATGACTCTGAAGCACCCTTAGGCTGCTTTTAGTTGGAGCTAGGGGTGTTCACTGCCTGCCTGTTCGACCCTGGATAAGGTACCTGAGTAGAGGTATCGTGGTAGCGAATCCGGGGACCCTATTGCGACAAACTCAATGACCATTGACAGATGCGACTGACGAGTTGCAAGAGTTCTGTTCGGGCTGATCTGCAATGCAAAGCCTCCAACGGGTAAGCATGGAAGAGATAAAGAAAATGGTATGTTCACAGTCCCTCAGTCGAGTCTGTGTGTTGCTGCAACGCGGACAGCGGATGGACGGGAACAGCAGCAGCAGCAGACGGTCCAGATCGCGGAACCACAGCGCCATTGGCCCACCCGAATGCACCTGTCGCACTGGAACCCTGACCGAGCCAACCCTGGCACTCCCGCCCCACAAGCGTTAGCGTGGTGCGGCAAGGAGCACCCAATTCGTGAGCTTCCCACTGGCGAACGCTGCGCCGCACAGCGCCCACTGTCCACTGGACCAGTGTTGCCCCTCTTCGGCTCCAGCCCACACTGCGAGTGCAAGTGTCCAATCCACCGTCACCAACCACTGACGTCCAATCTGCGACCGCAGCTACCGACCGTCCGGCCACCTACCTTTGACTGCCTAATAACTGATCCTCTTCCTCCTACCTCTACCTCTGTCCGGCTTCACGTACCTCGTCTACCCACCTTGCTGTCTATTCTCCGAGATCCCAACAGCTCCTTCTCCGTTGGCCATCCTTCCTCTCATCTTTCTTCCACCCTTTTCTTTGCCTCTCTACCTCTCCGCGACTTGCTCACCCACGAGCAGCCACATCGTCATTGCATTCGCGATACCCCGAACTCGAAATACCTAGCATACATCCAACAACACACAAGCTTCATCTACGCAGCATCGACACTGGACAAGGCCATGGCCGACAACGCAGAGGGCACCAGTGATGCCCAGGTCACCTTCAAGGTGAAGACGGGCCAGGATAGCAACCACGTCATCACCATGCCCGAGTCGGCCACCGTGCTCGACCTCAAGACCAAGCTGGCCGGCGACGACTTTGAGAAGGTTCCCGTTGAGCGCCAGCGCCTCATCTACTCTGGCCGTGTCATGAAGAACGACGATAGCCTCGCCACCTACAAGATCAAGCCTAACAACACTATCCACATGGTCAAGAGCGCCGCCAGCAACTCCGCGCCTCAGCCGGCCGCTTCCCCCTCCGCACCCCCCGCTCCTGCTGTTCCTACCAACATGCAGGCCGGTACCGCCAATAACCTTCTCGCCGGCCTCACAGGAGCCAGATACGCCGGTCATATCAACCTGCCCAGCCGCGAGACTTTCGGAGCCGATGGAGGTGTAAGTCCTTACCCACCCAATCTTACAATCCAACACCCCGTTGCATGAGCTAATATTATCGCTTCAGATGGGCGCCCCGCCATCCGACGACCAGCTGGCCCAGATGCTGGCCGATCCTTCGATGCTCCAGACGATGAATGCGGCCCTCGACAACCCGGACTTCATTAACTATATGATTCAGAGCAATCCTCATCTACGCAACGTTCCTAATGCCCGCGAGATCATTCAGTCACCTTTTATGCGCCAGATGATGACGAACCCGGACATGCTCCGTAACGTAATGAGAATGCAACGCAGCATGGCCGGAGGAGGTGGCAACACGGCCTTCCCAGCACCCGGCGCCACCGACACCACCCCGGCTGAAGCTGCGGCCGCTGGCCAGCAAGGAAACGCCCAGGCCAATCCATTCGCTGGCTTCCCAGGCTTCCCTGGTATGCCTCCCATGGGTGGCGGTATGGAAGGATTGGGTGATCTCAGTGCGCTGTTTGGCCCTGATAGCCCATTTGCGCCTCCTCAACAAGGCGCGGGAGCTGGAGCCGGAGCCGCCGGTGCTGCAGGCACCACGACGGGCGAGCAGAACACAGCCGGAGCCACTGCTGGAGCTACAGCAAATGCTCAGGGTACGCAAGGCGGCAACACCACGAGCCCGCCTCCAGCCAACCCCTTTGCTGCCCTTTTCGCCCCCCCTCCCTACGCGGGTCAGGGCCAAGGTCAGGGTCAAGGCCAGGGACAGACACCGGCGAACCCCTTCGCCTCTCCGTTTGGCCAGATCAACCCCGAGATGATGCAGCAGATGATGAACATGTGGGGACTTGGTGGTGCAGGCGGCGCAGGCGCAGGTAGCTCTCCTGCTCCCCCGGACAACCGTCCTCCCGAAGAGCGCTACGCTGAGCAGCTGCGCCAGCTCAACGACATGGGCTTTTTCGACTTTGATAGAAACGTGGCAGCTCTAAGAAGGAGCGGCGGCAGTGTGCAGGGTGCGATTGAGCATCTTCTCAGCTCTTAATGACTGTGGAGGCATGTTATTCGGGGGAAAGCAGGGAGGTCGTGCCATTTGGCTAGGAGAGCGTCGCAAGAGGACACGCTTTAATGGTTGATAGGCCTTTTGAAAGGGAGAAGCACATACCCTACCTAGTTGCCTTGGGCCTTAGTACTGGCATTTTCGAGGAGACAGGAAATTGACCAGGCACGACGTTTATGACTGTTCGCTTTACGTTTCTACACGGACGGCTTGGAGTGAGGATTGCTGTAATAGTAGTTCCTCGTGTTTTCACATTGACAAATAAAATTATCATCCAGTGCGATTCACTTAACATGATTCGTGATATTGCTATATCATTTAGTTTTGGGGTCGGCATGATGGCTGAAGTGACATTCGTGGATAAGGCAGCTCTGATGGGGCGATTAGTCCACACAGCTCAGAAAACTGCACCTCAACGAGACTAAGTTTCCTCCATCAACTCATCGGTCATCCCGCTAATACAGCTGGGATTCTACAGAGAACAACGACGAATGTTTTTCATCTGAAAATGTAGCAAGAATGATTCAGGGCATTTTCTATGCAAGGTTTCTGCCCAAGGAGGGTAAGTGATGGATCTCCTCAGACCCAAATCATCGCCTAGAGCCTCATCAACCACGTCCCTCACCTACATCTTGCCGCTGACCGTCTGCCACTCGATAGGCCCGCACATTGTGGCTCAGTCACCGCCGGGATGCATCACATCCGCGCCCGGCGCGACGAAGCCGCCGCTCATCGACTGGGACGTGATGCAGGAGTACATCATGCCGCGCAAGGCCTTCTTCAATCGCTACATGACGGTGCAGGACCCGGAGGGCAAGTACGCCGTCCTGGGGTTCCCAGTGCTGATCCCGCATGAGAAGTACCAGCGCAACGAGTTCATCTTCAACTTTGGCATCGTGCTGGATGTCGACGCGGACCAGGCGCCGTACGAGCCGGTGGTGCGGCGGCTCGCCGTCACGTTCAAGGAGATGGAGAAGCAGAACGAGTATCTGAGCCAGGAGGGCTCCGGGGGAGGGGAGCGCAGACCGATTGAGACGCTCTTGGAGATTGTCAAGGAGGATTTGAATAATTACGGCGAGTGCATGATTCCCGTCGGTGAGTTGCTCATATCATCTTCCGAAGCGAGTCGTTGCTGGTCTACTGACACTGCCCCCCCGCAAGACGACGCCAACACAATCAACATGAAGCTCTTCCCGCACCACGCCACCCCGCCGCAGGTAAAGGGCTGGCACGTACCGGTCGCCAAGATGAAGTTCGCCGAGATCGTCGACCCGACGTGGGACCTGACGATGCAGAAGGTGGTCGCGCACATTGACGGCGTCAACGACGTACGGCGCATCGCCTGGGCCGCCGACGTGTCGCTGGACCTCGCCAAGCTCGCGCTGCGCCACCTGCTCTACTACGACACCGTACTGCTGCTGGACATGTTCTTCTTCGGGTCATGCTACGCGCCGCGGCCGGGGATCCACGACTTCGTCGCGGACCGCGACGGCATCGTCGACGAGTGTGCGGCGTACGTGTGCATCCACGCCCGGCAGCGCATCAGCAACTTCATGCTGATCAAGCTGATGACGAGCTTCTGCGTGGGCAAGAGCGTGATGGAGTGGCTGCGCGGACACCAGGAGGCCGGGTTCGACGTGCTGCGGTATGTAGATGTGCGCCGGCTGGTGCAGTTTGGCGTGATCAAAGGGTGTCTTTACCGTGCGCACAAGTATGTGGTCTCGAAGCAGTACCTGGCGGCGCTGGCGACAGGGCAGGCGAGGCCCAAGGCCGGCGGGGATCCTTTGCAGAAGTATACGGACGGGTGCCACACGTTTGACCAGATCATCACGGAGAACAACCTGACGGATGCAGAGATTATGGAGAAGCTCAAGGCTCTGCCGGTGCCGAGCGGGGATTTGACGGTGTTCTATCGTTGAGGTATCTGATTTGGAATTCATGATGGGAATGGTATTTTTACATTTTATTTAGCGTGTTATACATGTCAGTGTACAGGCATTGTACATGGTATCGTAACTTCTAGAGCTCCAGTCAACTCTTTCTATTTGGCCTTCATCAGCTCGTCCCGCACCTTTTGGCGCTCGCTCTTCGTAGGAAATCTGATGTCCGGATTGTTCACAACGGCAATCTCCGTCTCCTCCTCGGCCAGCCTCTCCGCTACCATGCGGTTCAGCTCCTTGCGGGACAACCTTACTCCATCCCTCTCGGCAATCTCCCGCAACTTCTGGATCGTCTTGCGTGTCTTGCCCTTGAAGGGCTCGCCGGGGTACTCCTTGCCGCTTTCATCCCACTGCAAGTCGGTGACGACCTCGATGATGCGCACGTTGTGCTTGCCCTTGCGGAGGATGAGGACGCGGCCGTCGATCAGGAACTTCGGCACGTCTTCGGGGAACCACATCTTCACGGGAGTCCAGTCCAGGTTACCCGGCACGAGCCCGCGCATGTCCTGGCCGGGGGCCGCGGCGACGTAGGCGGCGCCCTGCTTGGCGATGCGGTGGCCCTCGCTGACGGAGGAGGCCAGGCCTGCGGCGTAGAGAATGCGGGCAATGCCCTGTCTGTAAATGAGGTCGTGCGGCAGCTGCATGTCCATCTTCGGGGCGTTGTTCAGGTTAACTTGCTTGCCCTCGGTGACCTCGCCAGTGGGGGCTTGGCCTTTGCCGTGAATGAACTTGTGCTGGTTCTGTTCGCGGACTGCGACCGAGGCGCCGTGTACGAGGAAGACGACCTCGAAGGCGAGGGTGTGCTGGGCGATGCGCTTGGAGGGGTCCTCCGCGTGCTCGGCCATGGTCTTCTGGATCGACTCGATGGGCATGAAGGTGAAGAGGCGGAGGAGCTTCTCGACCTCGGCGTCGGAGCGTCTGACAAAGTAGCCGTAGAGGTCGAAGGGGCTGGTGTTCACGCCGTCGAGCCAGACGGCGTTGCCGGCGCTCTTGCCAAACTTGGCGCCGGAGCTGTCTGTGAGGAGGGGCACTGTGAAGCCGATGGGGTCATCTGTCCAGTTGCCGGGCATCTTGAAAAGGGGGTTTTCCTCGGAGTCGCGGATCGTCTTGACGGCGTCGATGCCGGCGACGATGTTGCCGAACTGGTCGGAGCCTCCGATCTGCATCTGGACACCCATCTTTTGGTAGAGGTGCCAAAAGTCCCAGCCCTGCATCATGGGATAAATGAACTCGGCGAGAGACATACCGTCGCCGTTTTCCATCTTGTTCTTGACGCTGATTGTCCCAATTAGCAATAACCCCGCTGATTGAGAGCGGCCGTGTGTACTTACGTGTCGCGGGTCAGCATAGGCCCTATCCGCATGTAACGCCCCAGTCTCTTCATCACTTCATACAGTGAAAGACTCTGCCACCACATGTTGTTGTTCACCAAGGCCCTGTTCGCCGATTTGTCCAGCTTTATGCCATGTTTCTGGGCAAGCGCTTCCACGTTGGCCCATATCTTCTTCATCTGGTAGTGGATCTTTGTGATGTTTACTGATATTTCGCTGTTCGCCATAACCTCGCGCGTCTTCAACCGGCCCGTGGGATCGCCTATTCTACCCGTCGCACCTCCAACCAGCGATACCGCAGGATATCCTTGCAGCCACATCCACATCAGCGGCATGAAGGGCAGGAGGTGGCCGACGTGGAGTGACGGGGCGGTCGGGTCGACACCGACATAAGCGCCTATCCGTTTCGTTCGCAAGAGCTCTTTGACTTGTGGTGTACGTCTGGGTCTGGGGTTAGCCATCGGCCTTGGAGGGGTTCGAGGGGGAAGAGGGCGCCAAGATGCTCACCCTGCGACGTCCTTGATGAAGCCACGCTCCTCGAAGAGATCCCAGATGTGAGGAACTTCTCCTTTCTTGATTAGTTCAGCACGGTTCTCCCAGTCGAGTTCCGCATTCTTGCGCTTCTCGAGCACCTTTTGTGTGATCCATCTTTGCTGATTCTGCAACAACTGCACCGCCGGTACCCTGGCGCATCGACTGCAGATGTTCCGCCGTAATTCGGGGAGGCGGGGTCCCAATGACGACAACATCGTTCAGGCGAATTCGTCGTGTAAGCCGCTTTTGAACGCTTCACTTGTCAACACATTGAAAAGGACGAAAGAGACCGACTTGGTGGGGACCCTATGTCGAATGTTCAACCTGCAATCGCCCCGGAATTGACTGACACATCCACATCCACCCCGGCTGGCTCTTCGTTGCGCGACGAGACCCTCTGCCAAAAGTTTCCTTATCGGAATCGCGATAAGACATTGCCCGCATCTTTGTTCCTCCGGATCCCCGCAATTCTTCAGATGGACCCCCGAAGAGGTCCCGTCGTTGCCCGCGATCCGAATCACGTGGAGCATTTCCAGCGTTCGGGAGAATCTGGCCAATCACAGCACACTCGAAATAAGCTCCTCGGCAATCCCATCATCGAGAGTGTCGGGTCAAGTGCATCATCCACTCTAATTCTCTCTCCCAATTCCAAGTCCAGCAAACCCTCGACGGAACGAGTCCACGAACGAACGTCCAACTTGCCACTCCGAATACCAATTGACGAGCCTTAGCGCAATCCGTTTCGGCGACATACACATTATGGCTTCGTTTGTGCGACCTGCTCTGCTGAGGCAGACGGCCATGGCTGCCCGGATGGCCAAGACTGGCGCATTCCGCTCTGCCTTCCTCAAGCCTACCGTCCAGAAGGAGTTCGTCAACAACACGACAAGAGTCGCCGCCTTCCACACCACCGCCAAGAGAGATTTGCTGCCCGTCGGCCCTCGTACGTTCTCAAACTGCATGCGCCTGGTGTACATGAGAACTGCCTGCTAATCGTTTATCCACAGAGGTTGTCCAGGGTGGAGGTACGACAAAGACCCCAAAGTCCTTGAGCCCGCCGCGAAGCGCTTCTGACCCGTGACATCTACAGTTAACGACCCTGCCCCCGTTCCTCCCCCGAGTCCCGCCCACGGCTCCTACCACTGGAGCTTCGACCGCATCCTCGCTGCCGGCCTCGTGCCCATCACCATCACCCCCTTCGCCGCCGGCTCCCTGAACCCCACGGCCGACGCCATTCTCTGCTCCCTGATCCTCATCCACTCCCACACCGGCTTCCAGAACATCATCATCGACTACGTCCCCACCCGCACGTACCCCAAGCTCCGCAAGGGCACCATGTGGGCGCTGAACGCCGCGACCGTCCTCGTCGGTCTCGGTCTGTACGAGTTCGAGACCAGCGACGTTGGTGTCACCGAGGCTGTCGCTCGCATCTGGAAGGCTTGATCGGGGCGGGGTAGCCTTGCTTGTATCTTACCAGATGTCGGAGGACACGTTTGAGTGTGAGAGTTGATGTTTAAATCATTACCTGATAGCGAAACCCCACCGATAGAATTAATGGTGGGAGAAGAGCTACGGAAGACGGCGCTTTTGGCCGGTTATTTGGAAGCTGTGAGAGGGGGCGCGGGGAGGACATGTGTACGTGATTTGGGGGCGCCACGGTTTAGAATTGGAATGGCCAGTGTACAATCACCAGTCTAGGCAAAAATTGAATTCTTTGTCAATGAACCTGGCGGGGGCATTGTGCTGTATGCCCGTGTTACACTGCGGGGGTTGTTGACGCATGCCCAGGCCGTGTAAGTGCTGAAGACGACATTCGCATGTTCAAGCCAAAAAAACTCGGCCTCCAAAGTCTGACTGGACACGATAAGCGTCTGCGATGCGGGGTCAAGTCACGTCGTTCTCTTCATTTGGATGCGATATGCTGACGTACGGTTGATCGGTTTCGCCATATCGCCGTGAAGGTGAGTCGCTTGCTATCCATGCGTTTCTGATCTTGATTTCTTGGCATTCGTTCAGAGCGAGAGGCTTCACCCTCAACTTTACTTGCTCTTTGTCATATCCAGACTCTTCTTGGCTCGCCCAATAGCCATGGTGAGGGACTTTCTGCTGAAGACCGCCTAATTTTCCTGTGTCTGCGCGGCTATATTTCCTGTGCACTTGATCACTCCTATCGAAAGCCATAGTAGCGACAGCGACGATGAGGACGAGGACGAGACTGAGGACGGATATAACGATAACGACGATAACAATAGAAGCGACGGTGGTAAAGTGATTAGAGTATAGCTACAGGTAAAGTAGTCGCTGTAGCACAGGAAAAATAGTCGGTTTCTTCTACTGCACTCTCAGACATCAAGAACCAAGATATAGATAGGACGTTACACCTTCGAACCAAACTATTAAGGATCAAGTATCAGTGCGACTTATGATCACATCAAATTGTTAGAACCTCTCACCTCAAATGGAAGACCGCTAGATGGCAATTGAGGTAGTGACCAGGATCGCCGTCATCTTGCAATCGCATTAGAAATAAGGGGTAAGAGCCTATTGCTGCAGGTGTCGTGTGTTTGTTTTCTACATCCAGCTACCATGTGAATTGATGAGGTAAAGATTGTGAGATCAGTTTCGTCTCCGACGTGCTGCTGAGGCTCAATTTTATCGGAGGGCGCTGTCAACGTCCCGAGAGTTCTAGTCGGGAAAACCAAGACGTTGAAGCCCGAAAATATGCATCTGGCCTTCAACGTGTAGCTGAAGAGCTCCAGGTGTCATGATCCCATGAGGTGTAAGTTCGCGGGCCGGATATACTGTGCGAAGACAACTGCTTCATTGATAAATCACACAGTGCAGCATTAGCTGGCCATGTTCTTTTTGTACTTCTCCTCATCCTTCTTGCCTTTTCACCATGATCTGCACTGTTTCAACCCGACCAAGTCAGTGGCTTCTTCATCCTAAACCATTACTGCTTGTGGAAAATATCCGCTTTTATGCTTTCTCCTCTACTGAAGCCTTTCAGCCATCCATGTTGGACTGTCCGTGGTAAGAGGAAATGAACATGGTCGTAGCTTCAAAGCATCGAGTATGATGCCACCGAAAGCGGCAATCGTACTTGCCAAAGATACCGGCCTCTCTGTTCCGATGGCAGTTCTTTATCTCTGAGATGGTCGTCCTGTCGGGAAGAGTCGGGGTTGCGCCTTGTATTTGGGAAGAAGTTACGATTGAGGACAGGCCATCGTGATCCTCTTCCGTTGATCGTCGACAGGGGCTCCACTGGGCATTTATCCCCTCAGACAGATGGCAAGTTCTCCTCTAACGCTCCATTTCCCCAGGCTGCTCAAACGGAGCCATGTGCGTTGGGGCCCTTCTCTTATTGGCATCGTGTCCTACCCGCCCGATCCTGGACGGCTTGCTCTTTGCCCTCGCTGATACGCAGCGCTGTGGTCATGCACCACAAGCACTACAACAAGCAATTATCCGCACCCGGTCCGGTCCAGATACCAGACGGATGACGCACACATTGTCGATTGGCAAGCTACGACAGCATTGAGATAGGTGCGTGGCGCACGCTCAGCCTCATCCATGTGAGCTTCCGGCACCAGCTATCTCGGGCTCCTCAAGGTCCAGCTTCCTGAATTGCTCCCAAGCCAGTCAATTGAAAGGTAGAAATCTCCTGTTTACGCGATAAACGCGAATCTTCTGAAAGACAATCTACGTGGCACGTCCTGCGATGGTGCTGCCGCAGCGCTGAAGGAGGAACGTGGGGGATTGTGACGCTTGGGATCAGGGGACGGCATCGCCCATGCTACTCAAACCGGGACAAGCACCCCACGAGATGGGAAGAGGCAAGCTGGTGTGTTTCGCAGATTCCCGTGCCATTGACCTCACAAGGGATTGGCGCAAGGCACGTTGGCTCAGACGAGGTCGGTTGACGAGACGCAGCGTTGACATCCAGGTGGTTTGCCCATGTGCTCTGGCCATTGGTCGACACGGGCTGCTCCACCTGCGCTTGCATGGGCATCCCACCTTGCATTCATGCACCTCACCCACCCTAGAGCTCGACAACGAGCTGGCGGGGTTGGCTGGGCTCAATTGAGCTGCTCTTGTTAGTGGGGTAGCTTCACTCAGGGTCCTAGACTGCGCCGGGGGGGTCTAATCTGCTTCACTTCTCGAGAATAGCATTTCGGTGATGCATATCTCTCAGACTACGACGCCCCCGCCTGCGTAGACGATACTGTGTCGTCTCGCAATCTACAACCATCAATGCCATGTAGATGATACATGCGCCTTGTCGAGTGGCCATTTGATAGGTAAAACCATGGAGAGGAGGTTATATATCACTCACGTTGCTCCCAATGCACGAATATTATGCCCCTGGTCTCTTTCCTCTTTCTCTAGACTTCTCTCTTCTGCCAATTCAACTTGTCCTGACTTTTGGCTTTGCTTCAACACACCCTCTCTGCTCCTGAAGAAATGAGAGAATACCATGGCTTCTCTTGGTGGTAACATTATGCCCCTGGACATGGATTTCAAAACAACCTTTGCTGGACTCAGCGCAGTCATCCTTGGCGGCCTGCTGTTTTCCAAAATTCTTCCCCAAAACGACACAAAGAGCGGCGAGGCTCCCAGCCTGTTGAGATCCTTCTCGCTCTTTTTCTACTCCTGCTTCATCAAGCCGCACGATGGCGACAAGGAGGGCAACCAACAGGGCGCCCTCGAGAGCTTCTATAAGAAGCAAGCCGGCGTCTATGATGCTACCAGGAAGCCCCTCCTGCAAGGCAGAGAGGATATGCTTGCACTTGTCGCGGCTCAGCTGAAGGCGAAGGCCCCAAAGGGCTCAAAGAAGGGAGAAAAAGAGAGGCGCATCTGGGTTGATGTAAGTCTGCGCAACACCGGTATCCGAGGTGACTAGCTGACTCTGCCGTAGGTCGGTGGAGGAACGGGCTGGAACATTGAGGCCATGTCCGCCTTCGTCAACGTCCCCGAGTTCTTTTCCAGTGTCTACCTTGTTGACTTCTCCCCCTCTCTCTGTGAGATAGCTCGACAGCGTTTCGAACGACTTGGCTGGAACAATGTCAAGGTCGTTTGCGAGGACGCGAGAAAGTTCCGCCTGGAGGATTATGAGAATGATCTTCCAAGCAACCGCATCCCTCCTCACTCGCCTGTCATGAGCTACTTCTCCAAGAAGCAAGCCGAGCATGGCCGTGCGGATCTCATCACCATGTCCTACAGCCTGTCCATGATTGTGAGTCTCGTGAATCACCTGCCATGTCTACACTGTAACTGACCTGTTTCAAAGCCCGACTATTACTCGGTCATCGAGTCGCTCACCTCGCTTCTGTCCCCCGACGGTATCATGGGAGTCGTGGACTTCTACGTCCAGTCCGAGATCGATTTTGCTTTCCGCAATTACACTGCTGGACTCGTCGGGCGCAACGTCAACTGGTTCTTGAGGACCTTTTGGCGTGCCTGGTTCGATCTCGACCGAGTCGGCCTCGAGGCCGGCCGCCGTGACTACCTCGAATACAAGTTCGGTAGCATGCTCAACATCAACGCTCGGAACACTTCACTCGGCCACATCCCTTACTACATCTGGGTGGGTTGCCACAAGAAGCCCTTCTCTTCCTCAAGTCTTCCTCACGAGATTATTGAGAAGATCGACGCGCTTGCAACCAACTCCCCTTACCTGTACCCCACCAACCAGAAGGATGCCCTGACCCGCGCCATCGATAAGGCCGCGCCTGAGATTCGCTCCAAGGCATTCATGGCTGCTATCCAGAACCTGTCTGCAAATGTTCCTCTGCCCGCCTTCTTCTACCAGAACCACCATTGGCGTATCTACTACGACGACCGCCTCCAAAAGCACACTCAGTTCAACGACGAGTACATCTACGCCTTCACGTGGGAGGACTCGCAGGTCGATGAGCGCCTGCTCAAGCTTGGCGCTGATGATGTTGTTCTGGCCATCACTAGCGCCGGTGACAACATTCTCTCTTACGCCATGCAGAGCCCTGCGAGAATCCACGCCGTTGACCTGAATCCCACACAGAACCACCTCCTCGAGCTCAAGGTAGCATCTTACACGGCTCTCCCGTATGAGGACTTCTGGAAACTCTTCGGCGATGGCAAGCACCCTGACTTCCGCACCCTTCTCCTCAACAAGCTGTCTCCGCACCTGTCTAGCCGTGCCTTCCAGTACTGGCTCAAGAACGTCCACGTCTTCACTAACAACAAGGGTTATGGTCTCTACGACACCGGTGGCTCTCGCCACGCTATCCGCTGCTTCAAATGGCTGACCCGCATATTCGGTTGCGCTGGTGCTGTGAAAGACTTCCTCGCCACCAAGACACTGAATGAACAGCGCGAAATCTGGCACACCAAGATCCGTCCCGCTCTTCTATCGAAGCTCGTCAGCACGGTTGTCGTCAGTCAGGAGAGCTTCCTCTGGTCTGCTCTTGGCGTCCCCAAGAACCAACTTGCCATGTTTGAGAGCGATCACTACGAGAGCGATGCCGTCAAGGGTCCCAACCCCATCTCTCGCAAGACCCGTTCCCACGCTGTCTGGCGCTACATGATCGACACCCTCGACCCCGTCGCCGAGGAAACCCACATCGCCACCAACAACCCGTACTACATGGTCTCCATGACGGGCCAGTTCACCCGCCGCTGCCACCCAGACTACCTCGCCGAGAAGGCCCACGCGAAGCTCTCGCGCCCCGGCGCCTTTGACGGCCTGCGCATCCACACGGATGAGATTGACGAGGTCATCAACCGCATCGCGCCCAGCACGCTGACCGTCGCCGTCGTCATGGACAGCATGGACTGGTTCGACCCCGACTCCTCAGCCGCGGCTGCCCAGATCACCAAGCTCAACCGCGCGCTCAAGACGGGCGGCCGCGTGCTTCTGCGTTCGTCAGGGCTGAGCCCCTGGTACATCAAGGTGTTTGAGGCTCATGGCTTCTCTCCCAAGCGTGTCGGCGCTCGCACCCCGGGAACTTGCATCGACCGTGTCAATATGTATGCGTCGTGCTGGATCTGCACGAAGACGGAGAACCTCCCTCCCCCGACGCCGGAGATGGACCGCGCGGGCGGCTCAGAGATTACGAGTTTCTCTCTGTAGACGTGAGTTCGTGATCGCAGATGCTACTGTTTTTGGGAATCCTATGGGTAGCGCTGGGGTTGAATGTGATGATTTATGAGAGTTGGTTTGTGCGGAATATCAAGAATGTTTCTTAGGTGTTGCTCAAGCGTTGGAAAATATACGAAAATAATGATGGTCCCTGCATTCGTTGCTTGCTGCATGTCAATCAACACTGGTGTTACCCACATGATGCCCTGTAGACGACAACGTCCAGAACTGGACGATGCCCATTCCATGTCTTTATTCTTAACCGGTGTTTAATTCATGCACTTTGGCATCCTATCATCACTTCTTGTCTTCATATAACTTGACCTCTTTTCATACTCATTCTGCATTCCATACTTTGTGTCTGTAGGTAGGGTATCTTGCCTAGGAATTCAGTAGTGGGCATCATAGACTACAACCCCCAGTTACTTAGAATGGATACCTCCTTTGGTAGTAGTTGTCTAGGACTTACAACTCAGGTTGAGCACCACAGATCGATAAAGGCCAGGAACTTAACAATATAAATACTGTCAAGGTACCTATGGTGTCGAATAGACACTGCAATGAATGCCGTAGTGAGCGGGCGCTCTTAGAAGTGGCCGTCCAGAACTCTTCCTGGTACCTTACCCCAAATCCACTGGCAAAGAAGGGGCCACCAAGTACCTTTTTGCTGGCGTCGCTGCCGTGGTACATCCCCAGACTTTGCGTTCAGGACACTACACGGGTGCGCCCATCAACTTCCAATGCAGGGGGCGCTCGACCCATACTTTTACCACAGTCAACCAATCCAAGAAGCATGCTGGCGTGCCGGGCGGCGCGATCTCGACTTCCAGTGACCCTTCGACGTCAGCTCTCGATACTCCAACCTCGACATCTCTTTCCATCTCAACGTTCGAAGACGACGACCTGCATGATCTAGCCTCATCACGAGCTGGGTCTCACTTGGGAAAACCGACAGCAGACAGCAAGCGATGCCTCCCGCAGCGAGCCAGAAGGGCACCGGCAAGAAGGCCGGGCCCAATGCCATGCGACAGCGCAGCCGCAACACGACCCCGAGCTCCGTCGTTCCATCTGCCAGCCTGCCCCCTATCGAAGCCGTCGACACCGACTATCTCGAATTACGCGTCGAACAGTTCCGTAATCTCAACTATGACGACCTTGTTGACCAGGGCGCGTCCAACGCCGTCATCCCGGACTCCAAGAGCCTTGATGGCATGATCGCTCGCCTCCAGCGCCTGCAGGAGACCATAGACAGACGGAGCAATTTCTGC
This sequence comes from Colletotrichum chrysophilum, assembly GCF_026319265.1. Taxonomy (NCBI): domain Eukaryota; kingdom Fungi; phylum Ascomycota; class Sordariomycetes; order Glomerellales; family Glomerellaceae; genus Colletotrichum; species Colletotrichum chrysophilum. Next base: position 245,361 of record NW_026517300.1, on the reverse strand, counting down.
GACAGAGGAATGCGCATATTGGCGAGCACCCGTAAGCAGTATATCAACGACGTCGACGAGGACGCCAAGGAAGGTGTCAAGGCCGAGGGCGATTCCAAAAAGACGGGCAAGACGAACAAGAAGAAGAGGAAGGCCGCAGATACCCTGGCACCCCAGGATGCAGCAGTCGGTAGGTCACCAACCTCTTTCGGCCTTGCCTGGCCTAGTGTCCTTTTCACTTTTTTTCGTGCTCTTGGTTTATTCGTGGGGCATGCGACACTTATTGGGATTTCACTTGTTTACCGCGAATCATCCTCGTATTCACCACCGTACTGACTTCACCCGCTGCTCCAGAGCGGTCATCCCCGCTTCGGGAATCCACTAAACCACGAAAGCTTTCGCGCGACAACGACTCGGCCAGTTCTTCCCTGTCACCCGTCGCACCCGCCACTCCGTCAGCAATGGAAGTCGACGACAAAACAAAAGCAGAGGAAAATGAAGAGGAGGAGAGCTCTGAAGACGAGGGCGCGCCGCCAAAAAAGGCGCAGCCCGCTGCTCACACTTTCGGCGACGATCCCTCAACCTTCCCCGACCCGACCGTCTACGAAATTCTCCCAACGAAACCCGGCATGTCAGCAGACGAGCTGAGGCAGATTTACTCTGTCGCCGTGTTTCCCCAGAGCGATCTGGCCGATCTCATCGCAGGAGATCCGCCCGACAAGGATTTTAGCAGCGCCAAGCCCAGTAACCAGATCAGCTTTTCGACCTTCTCGACGTACATGGAACCATACTTCCGACCATTCGCCGAAGAGGATCTAGCATTTTTGAGGGAGCGCGGCGATCGCGTGACGCCCTTCCACATGCCTAAGAGGGGCAAGAAACACTATACCGAGATTTGGGCAGAGGAGGATGGCGCCATGTCACTCGACAAGCCCCCGAACGCGCGCGAGCAGTTGGCGCCCAACCAGGCCCGTGGTGCCATTGATAACATGGACGACGAGGTGGCGGAAACCGATAAGCTGTCCGTGGGACCGCTGCTCTCGCGGCTCATGCAGGCGATGCGACCCGAAAACCGACCGCAGGCCGATGAAGAGAAGACAGGCGTCAACGGTATCACCAACGGGGACACGGCCATGAATGGTAGCGTAAATGGCGACAACGGAGATGCGCAGCAGAGTTTCAGCGACGATAAGGCGCCGCCAGTACCCCCAGCAGCCTTCATGCCGGAATCGAACTCAGAGGCATGGAAGAAGGCGTCACATCCAAAACTAGAATACACGCAGGTCGATGAACGAATCAAGCAAGAGCTGAGGCATATTGGCTTCTTGCCGCAGGAAGGAAACTTTGAGGGCGAGTACGACGGCGCATTCGACGACGAAGTCGCAGCCAGATTACGACTCCTACAAGGTCGCCTGCGAGAGCAGATGCTCATCAATGGCGCACGCAAAGCCAGACTTACCGAGCTTGTCAAAGAGCGCATGGCCCACCAGGAGTACCAAACCATTCTGGAGGATCTTGATTCCCAGGTCCAGGCCGCGTATCTGAAGAGGACGCGTACTATGGGCAAGAGCAAGAAGAACAAGCGTCCCGGCGGCGCGGGAGGCGGAAGCCATGCTGTCGGCGGCGCGGCTGGCATGGCCAGGCCGGGCATCGGCGATATGACCAAGACGCTCATGGAGCGGCGCAAGCGTTGGATCGATACTATAGGATCAGTATTCGATGACGAGAATCTGGGCAAGGTTCCGCGCAGCTCAGAGCCCGACTCGTCGATTTTCAGGGCGGGGATCATGGGTGATTTGATGAAGAAGGAGAAGGCGCAATGGGACGAGGAGGTTGAGGAAGAGTAAACGTTTGCTCTGCGATGTTCGGTGTCTAATGAATCAGTTTGACACCTGTTATGACTAGTAACTCTACTTTCTGGGTTTGGTTTCGGTGGGAGGCAGGCAATACGACTTTTCACTGGGCACAGTCGACGGCGTTTGGGCATTCATAGAAACAGTGAGAGAGAGAAGCCTAGTGCGAACGAATAAGGTGTTTTGGGAGTTATTGATAGCAACTATGGCTTGACCAGGTCAGAAGAGCAAAGATACCGGTTACTCAACCCAGAACTGCATCCACAGCCAACGTTTTGCCCATATCCAAGTCGACTACCAAGTCAGCCTCGACATAGGCGCCCCTCTACCTCCTTGAAGATACGTCTGCTTTTACTAAACACTGCCAGGCGCTGTGGGCTCGCCGTTCAATGGCCCTGCACCTCTTCAAGTCTTGCTTTTACCAAATACTGCCAGGCACCGTGGGCTCGCCGTTCAATGGCCCTGCACCTCTCCAACTCGCAATCATTGAAAGCCAGAAGCCAAATTGTCGGTCGTAAAACCCTCGAAAAGGCGGATTAAGCTCCTCGACGGCTTATCTAAACATCCACCCCTTTTGGCTTCCTTTTCTCGTTGTCGATTGCTCTAAAACGGATAAGGGTGTGGTATCATGGATTTGCTGCTCGTCCTAAGGCACTTATCCAAGCTGCCGTATTTGTTGTGAGCTGGTAACGTTAGCCAACCCCGTCGTCAAACACTCGAAAAGATGGGAAAGGGGCTACTCACTGGCTTCCCACCACGCCGCTGAAACCATGCCTCTGTTGCAACCAATGGCGGATTCAAATTGCCACGCGAGCTCGCCGTCGCGTCCGCGGTCTTTCCCACAGTAGTGAGGATACGCAGCGTGAGACCAAGCCGCGCAGCTGCAAGTCGACGATAAGCAATCGATGAAGCTTCGGAAGGGTCTACATAAGAGGGTGACACTCACTGGACTCCAAACTGTTGCAGTCCTTTCCAGAATCTGTTGCAGATCTCGCCAATGTCTGCACCGTCGGGGAGGTTTGTCGTTCTGCCTGAGTATCGGCGAGACGACGGCGCGAACTTGGTAAGCCCATAGAGGTTCAGGAAGCATGAAACCTCCGGCTTGCGCATTCTGCCTTTCCCGCCAGTAGGTTCTGCACTGGCGAGGGAGAGGAGTGTCACCCCGAGGATGAGGAAAGCTAGCTTTGAGACCTTCATGATTGGCAGGATATTGGTGCTTGAACTTGGTGGAATGCTGATGTTTGAACCTGATGAGATGCAGATGTTCGAGATCGTTGCTGGATTGATGGCCACGAGAAGAGTCTTATATAAAGGGTGAAGGTTCACGACTAGAGAAGATCAGGTTGACTATCGAGTTGTCTTCGCAAATTCCAAACTCTCTGTGCAGTGGCGGCTTGACCTGCCGAGATGACATCGTGGCTGCTGCACTCTAGAAAAGTATTTACATCGAAGTGGAACCGCACATCCTTCTCATTCTGTTTGCGGCTGAGGCAGAACGGAAAACCAAACAGACTCACTTCTTCTCGCAGCCAATTCTGCCGTACTTGTTCTTGGTAGCCTCCCACCATGCGGCCTCGAGCATCCCCGTGTTGCAGGCCAGGCCGGTCTCGAATTCCCACTCCAGCGTGCCCTTCTCGGTGCCTTCGCGGCAGAACTGCTTGAACAGACCAAAAGACCAGACCCTGCGGGGCGTGTTAGTCGGCAAGCAGGGCGTCAAATAGTTCCCCAACATCTGCAGGACAGAGGAGACAGGAGAGGGAGAGATCTTACTGGCACATCCAGAAGTTCCTCAGTTCCATCCACAGCTTGTGACACACCTTGGGGATATCATCCTCAACATTGTATGCATTGACAATGTACCGATAGTTGACCGGAACCGGCTGGCCGCCGATGTGAATCTCGCCAACTTTCTTCCGATGGCACCAGGGTTGTTGAGTGTCCCGGTTGTTTAGGCCTGCGAGGACGGAGCAGACTGTGCTGGCGATGAGGAGGACTGACAATCTCATCATAGTCAGAGGAAGACTGGGGCGTTCCAAAAGGTTGGCGATGGTCAGAAGCAGAGTTGACCGGAGGCGAGAAAAAGGCATGTGATGAGGACTCTCATCAAGAAGAGCGTACGGTTTTTTGCTTATATCCGCCTATCCTGGTTACACGGATCGTGCGTTCTTGGATGCTTTCGTGCTGGTTCTAAGGGTGACAGTCACACGTAGTTCGACTCGGGCAAACAAGAGAAGAACAAAATGGCAGTGGCGACAACGAGTGTTGTACATATCACGAAAAAGGGTAGTAAATATTTTTCATACTCAGACTTGAGCATTGTGATATCAAGCCTTAGAGTGGAGCGCCGGAAACAACACGACGAAACATCTTCAATGGGTTGAATGACCAAGTCTTCTGCAGTCATAAGGTAGAGAGGCCTACGGGCCTTCTTGGCCATCGGATGAGGCTACACGGGTTACGGACGCTGGATTCCAGACAGCGCGAACATGCGGCGACTGGAAAGAAATTCAAACTCCTGGAAAGGTTGTCATACATCTTTGCATAGTCGAAGCCTCTTGGAAACGACCTGCTCTTGAACTTGAAAGCACTGGAGTTTTCACAATCATCCCGGCAACGACTTGGGCCCTCCTTAATAGCCAGACGATGTCCAACATGGCAAGGTGTCTTAACCCTGAGAATATCCAAGGTATGCTCTACTTCCTATTGGCAGAGAGTCTCGGTTTGTTATTTGGCGTAAACTCCAAGTGCCCGGCCATGGTGAAGCTCGCTGAGCGAGGCTTCCACATCCAAACCAACATGTTGGGTATCCCGTCTGTTGTCGGCTTCTTTTCAGGTCATTGCGGCATTCAGGGCTACGAGGATGCAATTTCGTTATAGTTGTCTTTTACATTGTCGCTTTGTTGCTTCTCTCTTTGAAGGGCTCCCTGAGAAGGAGAACTGCCCGGATCAGAGGTTACATGAAGCAAGGCCTCGGGCTCAAGCCTTTGCTTGGGCTTTGTTCTGGATAATACGTCTTCGTCCACTTAACTCTTCGCCATCGCCCATTTCGACTCATATAATATTCGTACCAGCGACACTTTGTTCGACCGACACTGTTCCAGGTCTGTGAGAAGTAAGTAATAGGTAGTCAGTTGACAACCCCGGATATACGGCAAGCGTGGGAGGTTTCGATGCCCTGGAGTCGGGAGGTGGTGTTCGGGAAGGCGTCGACGGCCCGATGCATGAGACGGCGCTCAAGCTTATCGCCTAAAATTGGACGTAATGCCTATTAGACAGAAGCGAGGCGTGTATTGGTGGTTCTGTGCCTGTCGCCCAAGGGCCTTCCTTGTGCGGGGTAGCTGCTCGACGGTGGGCAGTTTGTGGGGGGCCTATCAGAGCCTGCCCTTCTGGGAACTCGCCCAAGGGCCCGGGTCTTATCAATCATTCCACTTGGCCGCCGGTCCAGGCCCGAGGGCGGCCACCAGCGCTTTTTTTTTTTTTTCTTTCCTCTTTCTCCCGTCTGATTGACGGGCCTGGGCGCCCGGGCGCGGGCGCACACGCTGACTGCCGCTATCTCTGGCAGGTGGTGCTGGGGGACGGGAACTCTGGTCTGGTCTGGGGGGTGGGCGCCACATGACCGTCTTTAGCTGACTTGAGGAATTCAATCTCTTTCCGTCCTTCTCATCAACAACTTCCCCAGGCTTTTGTTTGTTTTGCGTGTCATTGAGAGATTCTGGTTTGAAAGTCCCAGCTCGCCAGGATGCATCTCGTACCAAAAGAGGTCTGTACCCCAACTGTCTCTCGCGCGCTCTCTTACACATCCCTGTCGCCTTGGCGGGCCAGAGCAAACTGAACGGCACGTTAACGGGGGACGTCGTGATTGTAGCTCGATAAGCTCACCATTTCTCAATTGGGCTTCCTGGCCCAGCGGCGCCTTGCCCGGGGCGTCAAGCTTAACCACTCGGAAGCAACGGTACGAAAACCCCTTCAGGCGGTGATATCGCTGCCATCTAATGTCGCGTGCACTAACACCAACCGCAGGCTCTCATCGCGAACAACTTGCAAGAGCTCATCCGCGATGGCAACCATACCGTCGCCGACCTCATGAGCCTGGGTGCCACCATGTTGGGAAGACGTCACGTCCTCCCCGCTGTGTGTAGTACCCTCCATGAGATCCAAGTCGAGGGCACCTTTCCCTCAGGTACCTATCTCGTGACAGTCCACAGTCCCATCTCGACAGACGACGGTGACCTGGCCCGCGCCTTATACGGGAGCTTTCTCCCTATTCCTAGCAACGACCTCTTTGCCTTGCCAGAGGTGACAGTATATGAACCCAAGAAGCAACCCGGCGCTGTGGTTGTCGCCTCAAAACGAGTCACACTCAGCGAAGGCCGCAATCGCATCAGACTCAAGGTGACGAGTAGAGGTGACCGTCCCATCCAAGTCGGCTCACATTACCACTTCATCGAGACGAATCCCCAGCTTGAGTTTGACCGTGAAAAGTCGTATGGCTACCGCCTGGACATCCCAGCCGGCACCTCGGTGCGTTTCGAGCCCGGCGACGTCAAGACTGTGACACTCGTCGAGATTGGAGGACACAAGGTCATCCGCGGCGGCAACAGACTGGCAACAGGAGGCGTCGAGCTTTGGAGGGCAAAGGAGATTGTCGAGAAGCTTCAGCTGGCCGGCTTCGCCCACGCCCCGGAGCCGGAGGCCATCCTCAACTTCACCGAGCTGTACCAGATGGAGCGCTCTGCCTATGCGACCATGTTCGGCCCCACGACGGATGACTTGGTGCGTCTCGGCAGCACCGATCTTTGGATCCGGGTTGAGAAGGACTTTACCGTGTACGGAGACGAGTGCAAGTTCGGCGGTGGTAAGACGCTGAGAGAAGGAATGGGCCAAGCGACGGGCCGGCCGGATTCGGAGTCATTGGACATGGTTGTGACCAACGCGCTCATCGTCGACTGGTCCGGCATTTACAAGGCGGACATCGGTGTCAAGAACGGCATGATCTCCGCCATCGGCAAGGCGGGCAACCCGGATGTCATGGACGGCGTGACGCCCGGCATGATCGTCGGCAGCTGTACGGACGTGGTGGCCGGCGAAGGCAAGATCATCACCGCCGGCGGCATCGACACCCACATCCATTTCATCTGCCCCCAGCAGGCAAACGAGGCCGTCGCGTCGGGTATCACGACGATGCTCGGCGGAGGCACCGGCCCTAGCGCCGGCACGAGCGCCACAACCTGCACGCCCGGCAAGAACTACATGCGCGAGATGCTCCAGGCCTGCGACTCGCTGCCGCTCAACATCGGCATCACCGGCAAGGGCAACGACTCCGCGCCCGAGGCCCTGCGCGACCAGGTCCTGGCCGGCGCCTGCGGCCTCAAGCTCCACGAGGACTGGGGCACCACGCCCGCGGCCATCGACACCTGCCTCAGCGTCTGCGACGAGCTCGACATCCAGTGCCTCATCCACACCGACACCCTCAACGAGTCCGGCTTCGTCGAGTCCACCATCAACGCCTTCGCCGGTCGCACCATCCACACGTACCACACCGAGGGCGCCGGCGGCGGCCACGCCCCGGACATCATCTCCGTCGTGGAGCACCCCAACGTGCTGCCCTCGTCCACGAATCCCACGCGGCCTTACACTCGTAACACCTTGGACGAGCACCTCGACATGCTGATGGTCTGCCACCACCTGTCCAAGAACATCCCCGAGGACGTCGCCTTCGCCGAGTCGCGCATCCGCGCCGAGACCATCGCCGCGGAGGACGTGCTCCACGACCTCGGCGCTATCAGCATGATGTCCTCCGACTCCCAGGCCATGGGCCGCTGCGGCGAAGTCGTCCTGCGCACCTGGAACACGGCGCACAAGAACAAGGTCCAGCGCGGCTTCCTGCCCGAGGACGAGGGCACCGGCGCCGACAACTTCCGCGTCAAGCGCTACGTGTCAAAGTACACCATCAACCCGGCCGTCGCGCAGGGCTTCGGCCATCTCGTCGGCAGCATTGAGGTCGGTAAGTTGGCTGACCTTGTCGTGTGGGACCCGGCGTGGTTCGGCACCAAGCCCACTCTCGTCATCAAGAGCGGTCTCATCGCGTCGGCGCAAATGGTAAGCCTCACTCATCTTCACTCACCAAGCCTTGTAACTGTTACTGAACTTAACAGGGCGATCCGAACGCCTCGATCCCGACGGTGCAGCCCATCATCGCGCGGCCCATGTTCGCGCCCCTGGTTCCTCCCTCGTCCGTCCTCTTCGTCTCCGCCGCGTCCATCGAGTCGGGCGCCATCGCCTCCTACGGCCTCAAGAAGCGCGTCGAGGCCGTCCGCAACTGCCGCAACGTCGGCAAGAAGGACATGCGCTACAACGACAGCATGCCCAAGATGCGCGTCGACCCGGAGAGCTACGTCGTCGAGGCCGACGGCGAGGTCTGCCGCGCTGACCCGGCCGAGGAGCTGCCCTTGACGCAGGCCTTTTACGTGTACTAGAAAGAGAGAAAGGGCAGAGAGAGAGAGAAGAGGGGGGGAAGCAACGGAACGCAACACGTATTTTACTTGGCAGCAGCAGTAGCATGGAGTCAATGGAGTCGCAAGGGAACTTGTAGTCGCCGGTGGGTTGGATGAGTAACACGGCATATTAATTGTTAAGCAAGTGAGGGGAAGAAGGGAGCAAGCAGAGCGTGTCGTTTGGTTTGGGAGAACATTGTTGGGGAAGTTGGCAAGCATGAGCATGGGAGTCTTAATGACATGGATATACGCAGTATGAATCAGCCAAAAAAGCAACATAACCTTGGCTGAAGAGCAATGAGTTTGACCTGACGCTTTTCATTTAAACGCACGCCTTAGTCTTCAGCGAGAAGCGATGAGATCACTTGACTACCTTATCTACTGCAGTTAGAACGACACGAAGAGCCTACATGGGTCAAAAGTTCAGTTAATCGACTCAAGTCATTCCTCAACTACGGTGTATGAAACTTCCAAGTCACATGAGATGAACGAGTAACGATCAATTCTTTGTTGATTTCATGTCCGTCATAATACATACAGGACACCCAGAGGGGTTCAACGTATAAAAACAAATGCCGACCAGACCAGATCCCTTAGCCGTCGATCCACCTCGCTCACCATATCTTGAGCGTTTTGTATACCTCGCCTACCCTTTGAGATCCTTAATCACGCCCGTTAAAAATCATACACGCCATGCGCAAATGTGCGCAACGATTCCAAGGACCCAAGCAGAAGTGGTCCTGTTCCCTAGTCCGGTCCTTTTGGCGCAACCGCCAACACTACGGGGCCACCAGAGGCCAGCAACGGACCGCGAGCAGTGAGGTATCATCTTTGCAAAAACCCAGAAACCCAGAAACCAGAAGAGAAGAAAAGCGAAAGAAAGACAGCATTTAGTTCTTCTTCTTGCTGCGGCTCTTCTTGGCAGTGGCAGGCTCCTCAACGGCGTCGGCAGCCTTGGTTGATGTGCGGCGGCGCTTCTTGTCAGGGCTGGCGGGGGTTGTAGTGTTCTTAGCATCGGCCTCAGCGGCCGGGGTGGCAGTCTTGCGCTTGCGGGTGGAGGCGGGCTTCTTGGGGGTCTTGACGGGGGCGGGAGCCTCCTCCTCATCGTCATCCTCGCCGACGGCATCAACAGAAGCGCCCTGGGTGAGCTGGTCGGCAATGGCATCGTTCTCATCGGCAACAGCCTCAGAGGGGGCAATCTGGATGCTGTGCTCCTCGGCGTACTTCAGGGCAGCCTCGTCATCCATCAGCCTGGCATCCTGGTTGCCACCCTGCTTGTAGGCATGGACGCGGGCCTGGTACAGGCGCAGGTTGTACTGGTAAGCGTTGTTCCAGCCAGCCTTCTCGACAGGGTTCATGGCCTTCCAGCGGCGCTGGCCCTCCTCCTGGACAGCACCCTTGGGAGCCTGCTCACCAAGGTCGCTAGCAATGATGGGGCGGGCAGTCTGCATGTACAGGAAGTAGGGGGTCAAAGGACGCTTAGGAGCGTTGGGGTCGTGGGTGCGCTTCTTGCGCTCCTTCTTCTCCTCAACGGGGGCAGGCTGGTAGGGAGCGCCGGGCTGGAGAGCCAGGGCTGGCAGTCCCATGTTCTGGGCGACGGCATGCTCAAGGTTGAGAAGAGGAAGGTCAATGCCGGGAATGCCCTCGTTGGCAGGCTCGCCAAGAAGCAGGCTGGTCTGGCGGTAGTAGTCCTCAGAGAAGTTCTTAATGAGCTCAAGGATGGTGATGAGGCGCTGGTGGACCTGAACAGTATGGTCAGCATCATGTTTGAAGAAAGTCTCAGTGTATGAAAGTGAGGAAGCTATAGCTAAGCTTGAGAGCTTGTGTGGGTCGCAAGTGCAAAGCAAGACGCGGGTTTGACGTGGGAACATGTAAACATCGGCGGTAGTGCGCCGCGCCTGGCGCAAAAAAGCAGCTTTGCGAGCAGCAGATAAGGCTTGCTCGATTGCGGAGACTTGGCTTTCGCAGGGAAAACTGTGCGAAAATTGGGCACGGCACAGAGAGAAGAGGAGGGAAATTGTGCAAAAAAGCAGGATGCGCGCGTTGATCATGGATGTAATGTTTTGATGCTGAACCAAAGCGCGTAGGCCCTGCAAGGTGAAGCTGGGGCGGACTCGACTCCGGGGCGTTCTACCCGTTCTGGTGTCGGTCGTGGGACAGGGCAGGCCGAATATTCGGTGGGAGTGAATGGGCAGGACGTGGTAAAGAAAATCATCTTACCGAGTCGCGGACGCGGATGAAACCCTCGACATCAATGTGTCTGTGAGGGATTTGGACGGGAGCAACAGGCTGAGCAGGAGCAACAGGGACGGAGGCGACGGGAGGCTTGGGGGCCTCGGCGGCGACCTTCTTGGATGGGCGGGGCATTGTGATGGTGTTTTTGGCGAGTGTTGTTTTTTAGGCCAGTGGGCGCTGTAGTGAAGATGCTTTGATGCGCGACGATGGTAGCGAAGCTCGCTGAAGAAGTTGGGGGTTGGTGGTGGAGGAGTTTGGGAGAGGTGCCTGGGAAAGTGAAGAAACGGGGGGAAAAAGAGGGAAGGGAAGGGAGGTCGGGGGAGGGCCTGAGCCGAATATGTAGTGCAGCCTGCCGGGGAGGGGGTAGCGAGTGATCTGGTGCACTCAGGTCTTGGGGGATGGGGGGGCCGCAGGAGGGGGAAAAAAATCGGGCAGGTGCGAGTCCGCCCAAATAAAATAAAAATTGGGAGTGACGGGCCTGCCGCTGGTGGTCAGCCTGGCCGCCGTCCAGGGCTCCAGCCCAAAAGTGCAGCTGGGCCAGCTGTCCCGGTGTCCAGGCCTTCCGAACAGCAGCCCTTTTCTCCTCACTGTCCTCTCTGGCACCCCATTACGAACCTTCTCTTGTTCAATCACATCATGCGACACGTAAAAAGTGCCTGACACCCCTGCAGCCCCCCGAGAGGCGGCATCCACCCAGGGCCTCTAATCAGTAAAAGACGAGAAAAAAATCCCTCGACCATCGCCCGATCGGTCTCTCGTCTGGCTCTGCTGCCCCAGCCAGCAGCAGTAGGCAATTGCTGATGCGCCGCCCCTCAGCATCGTGTTTTTTTTTGTTTTTTTGCACTTTCATTGTGAGCGACCCTCTCCACCTCTGGCACAGGGCAGCAACAGCAGCACCTTGTGCTCGGCGAAATCTTTGCTCCAGCTCCCTTCAGCCCAGGTGTCCTGAAGCTCCCGGTTCCATTTTCTCAGAACGCACCCATTTACCGCAAAGTGTCCGTTTCTCAGCAGACTACAGCAAACAGCACCCACCTGCCCAGACGGCTAGCCACAATGAGGCCAGAACAGCACAAGCACACACAATCCAGGCCGCCTCAGACACCCTACACGATCACACCCCAACTGAGGGCCATTGAGAGGGCGAGGCTTGGTGCTGCGAGCTTTCCTCTACCGTACCCGCGGCCCGCCTGGCACTTCCCTTACCTCCCGGTCACCGCAAAAGGTAGGCAGGTACCTGCAACAGGTACCGTGCCTGACTGAGGTGACTGGACTTCGCTGCTCTCGAGGTGCCGCCTAGGACCTAAACTCCCGACCACCAAAGCCTTGTTGTGCCTTTGCTGTATTCTGCTATCGCCCAAGTTGCGACGCGTTGGCAATTGCTTCTTATTCTTGGGAGCAGGCGTACGACTTTCTGGGCATTTGCTAACTGTCCAGATCGATGCGAACACGTGCATCCCTCGTTCGTGGCCGTTGCGGATGTCTCAATCCTCTGGGCGCGCCCTCTATTCTGCTGGACCTCGATCTGATGCTCTGGCGATACCTGCACAGGACTTCCAGCGGAGTGGTAATGGTGACGGGATACTTCTCGTTGCGCCCAATTTTCTGGCGGGCGCCCACATTTCCTGCGTGTGCACCATCACACCTCAATTAGCGATGATGCCCTGTCGCCCAATGAGGGGCCCAGGATGGGGGCACTCGCTGTGGCTTCGCCTGAGGGGAACCCGGAAAGAAGAAAAAAAAATCCGAGCTGACCAGGGGTGCGAACACTCCTGTCGGCCTAGGTACTCCAGGAACCGTACCTGCTTCGGCGGGACACACACACTCTCTCTCTCTCTCTCTCTCTGTGGGCCACCCAGCACATCCGAGGCATCTTGCCCATTAAAGCAGCAAGACCTCTGGCAGCCCAGGTCAGTGTTGGGCGCATGTCCCCGCCTGTGTGTGCCTGAACAGAGCGGCCGCCGTTGAAAGCGATGGGCTTCCCTCTCGTCTGACCTGAGGAACCTCTAGTGACGAGCTTCCTCGCCATCGTCCTCTTACGCACTGCGAGTTGAACACCCCCAAAGCCCCCGAGAAAATCCCTTGTTCTCCCGACCACCCCGACAGCGGCCGACAGCGGCCACATTCTGAGGCCTTCCCCACTGTCCTGCTTATTGCTGCTGTGTTTTCCTCCCAAACTTCAGAGCTGAGGCCCCGTTATCGCACCACCAGGCTTCCACCCTTCGACCCGACCTGCTCGTTCGCGCCCCCCAGGCCCGGGGGCACACAAAGCAAGCTGTCCTCGTCGGCGGTTGCCTTACTCGGAGTCCCCTCAAAAGGCACAATTTTACTGAGGTGCCCTCCTGCCGAAGCGCTTTCCCTCGGCCCTCTCCTTCAGATGGCTCCTGGGTTAGGTACTTTCAGCGACGTACCCCATATTCAGTCGACTCAGGCCCAGCTGTCGCTGAATTGTTGGGAGCCTTGGGTCCGTCGATTCCCACGTCTGTTCTCCTCCCCTCCCTCTCTTATGTCGGGCCTGAGGGATCAGTGATCAGCCGGAAAAGAGAGAGGACCACGTTGAAAGCGGGGTGCGTCAGAAGGCCGCCTGGAGAGTTTTCCAGCTCCCTCCCCGTCTCTCTTTCTCTGTAGACTCTGTAGATTTGCCGCTGATCCCATCCACATGTTCAGCGCCCTTCGTGCCTCCCTCCGAGTCTCAGCTGTGGTAGAACTTGTCCCTCGTCCAGACTGTGCTCGCCCAGCGCCGACTTCTTACCCGATCGCTGTCCTTTAGGGTCAACAGCGCCTCGCTTCACATGCCAACATTCCATTCAGAGGCGCCCCGTTCTGACCAGCAAAACCCAGCAATCTGCCTGTGACTTTGGTGACCGGGACTGAATGATTCCTCTGCCATCGACGACCCGAGCCCCAAAGGCCTCCTGGGCAGCGCGGGCGTCTTCCACCACAGCCGTCTCTTTCTGTTCCATCCTCCTCAGTCGATGCCGTCGCAATTAGGTGGTCGGTTCAACTGTCCAGCGCCCACAAGGACTTCGGCATGATCACTGGACCTGTTCGACTTGATCCAGACCTGATCTCGCAAGTGGACGACGCCCTTTTGACGTTCCCTAATAATGGAAGCCATGGCATGGTACTTTTAACAGCGTCGAAGTCGGCTTTGGGCAGCCCAGATTGCTGTCCGAAGCCAGCATCGCCTCTGTACATAGGTAGGCACCTACCGTGCTCGCTTTACCATCTGTCTTACATCTCGCGTTCGCTCTCATTCACATTCGCATACGCCAGCTGTTCTCGAATCGACTCAAGCTTGCCAACTGCCTTGTTCCCCAGCGTACCTCATTGTAGGCATATGAGCCGTAATCAGGGCGCCAGCCGACAGCTCGGTCTAGCCATGCTCAGCAGGCTTGAGGTCCCGAATGTGCTCTGATCGAACAGATTGTGGTCTTTTTTGATCATCACTATCGTTGTATCTCCTGTAACCTGCGTAGGTGCTGTGATGTTAGAGTTATCTTGGTCAATACGGCTATCAGTAGAGGTGCAGGTGGTGGCAACGCGTACCCCTACACGCGTTGTTGTTCTACGCACATACTCTCCGCACAACGGCAACGCAATGCCGCAAGTGACTACCGCCTCGCTGGCCAGGCACAGCACATGGCTGTAACGGGCAGCCTGCCCCGAAGTGATGGAGGTGATGGCTTGCACTTTCACCGAGGCCACCGATTGGTCACCGAACTTCACCGAGCTAGGCTCTCAGCGCTGGCCTAGTGCATGCCTGATGCGACATCTTATCTGCTACATACTTACGTGCGCGTATCTTCCATTAGGCAGCGCTCATGATGGCAGGCTTTTTGAGGACGACCTCTGAGCAAAAGACAGGTATGTCCAAGACATCTCAAGAATCGCCGATGCAGCACATGGATTTGCGCAGCCTACCACTCTGATGTGAGGCGATGAACCCCACGCGTAAACAACAACCTGCCAAAAGGCCGCATTCTCTGCACAGAGTCCAATGCTCAGATGAGCATGCTGCTGGTGATCTCCGTATCTGACAGGGGCTACTATGGTCATTGGAAACTGAATCGCGCGCATGGCTCCTTGAGTTACTCTCAGAGGGCCGGTTGTTGAGGCGGCTGCGCGACCACGTTTTCTCGCTTACCTGCCCGAACCACAACATCGTGGCGCGAGCATTGTACCGAGCCACAGCGCGCCCCTCTGTAACGGCATGTCTCATGGCCCCACCTCTCGCGACGAGGGGTAGCTTCCACACGCGCGTCGAGGACTGCTCCTGTCCAGTGAGGCGCGGTGAACATATTCACTGTGGCATGTGTGATGAACCGACAGACTACGCAATTCAATGTTTCCGATAAGCACAGAGAGCCTGTCCAGTGTCGAGTATTGGTTGTGGTGTAACTTGGGTAGGGCACTTATGATGTGAGGCACGCCTCCTCTGTCGATGGTGGCTCCGGGAGGAAGCTGTGTAACGGTCGTTGTCTTGGACCGTGTTTGCGACCGAGGGAGCGCGAGTGAGTTTCTCTGCGTGGTGTTAAGAGCATCAGTGTCACTTCTCAGCAAGGCTTAAGCTAAGTCCTGGATTTCGTCACTCCTCTCGACCCGAGAGACCAGCGACGACGGCGACAGCCACGAGGCCGTCGATTACTGCGTCGTTGGATGATGGTTCAAAGCGCCTATTGACTAGAGCTGTCAGCTAGCTCTCCGTGTGCGCACACAGTGAAGCATCGATGCACAGTGGAAGCTGGCAAAAGCTGCCCCTCCTCCCGTGACACCAGGTGAAAGCCCCTCCCATCCCCTTCCCTTCCCTTCCCTTTCCTGGGAGCTGGCCTTGACCGCGCCGACCGTCTCATCCCGTTTTGAAACGCGACCCCCATCGGTTTTGATGGGGACCTCAGCTCGCTGGAGGCAGCCCATTGGCAGCGGGCCAACCCCGCGACCCTCCAACAGCCGCGATGAGGTAAAAGCACTGGCGGCATGCGGGCAGCGGTCGCCCTCTGCCGCCGCGCAGATGGCAGGCAGGCCCAGCACCCGACGACGCCAGCACGCCAGGCACAAGACGAGAGATGGACGTGACAGGGTTCGTGGCCATCCGAAGAAAGGTGGTCTTCAGTTTCCTATTTTCAGTTTGGGTTCGCCTCAGCCCTCGCTGAAAGTATGAACGCTGGCCAGGGCGAGCAGCTGTCGATTGCTCATCCGAGACTGAGCTTGTTTGCGCATCATTGACCCCAGTGGTTACCCACACCATAAAGCATTTTCGGGTGAAGAAAAAACAGCTGATGAGATGACCCTGTCTCGAGGAAAATGGAAAGTCCTGGGACGTATCTGCAGCTTCCAATTCCACCTTACTTTGAGGTGCGAATTAGCACCGTGTTAAGATGTACCTTCCTGCTATCCGTGTTGAGGTGTGCGCCTTCCGCCGTCGTTCAGATAGAGCGTGAAGGAAAAAAAGAACTGTACCTAGACTGTCATCGGGTGCAAACTAAGACTGCGTCATCTCACCAACACCCGCAGGCGTTATCAAACCATCGGCGGCCACAAATTATCATATTTCCTGGTATCTGGACACGCAAACCAAGTCACAGCAAGGCACCGTGCTTTCTCTCTTCGCGGTTCACCTCACACAGCCTTCAGCTGGCCAAGGTCTGTCTGACGCGCCCGCCGGACAGTTAAGCACAACAGCATCCCGAGGACCGACGATCACCTACCGAATCCACAGCTGGCTTGAGCTTGATGCAGACCCCTGCCCCATTCCGACGTGCATCTACCGCGTACCGCCAGTCGCCGGCTACCTCAGATACCTCATTCGTGTATGTAAGTTCCCTACAGCTCCCAGGTACCCGTGCTCTCAGCGCCGCCGTCCAGCAATTCACCAAACTCGCAACCATCCCCCTGTCTTGATTCAAGCTCCCAATCGGCATCCGCAAGCCCCTCTACACAGTCCGCTGGCATTGGTGGGGGATTGTCTTGGCAGCAGCTATTGCGCAGTAGTATGATGCCATGGCACCTGGGGCTTGGACCACAGACCACCTCCAGTCCCTCTTTGACGCTGGCAGGTGGGATGTGAGAGGTGGGAGGGAGGGGCAGACAGACACAAGCATCAGATCGCGGATTGGACTGGCCTGGATCTGGCCTGGCCTCTGCTGCGTTACTGGAGCACCGTCCGCTGTTTGATTGTCATTCTGGCTTCTGATAGCTCCGACTTCCAAGTTTCTCCATGCCAGACCAGACACTCGACGTCCCCAACCCAGCCAGCCTTGGAATACCGCAGTAACGTCCTTCGTGTTGCCCCTCCACCGCCTCTGAACCGTCAAAGGGCCCCTCCTTTTCTTCACCCCTTGGCCGTGTCATAACCTCCCGTCCTCCTTGCCTACCTTACCTATTTCATAACCTCTCCTCCCTCCCTCCATCATTCACCAAATCTGCTCTCCTGCAAACTCTGCCCCGCTTGACCCAACCACTAAGCTGTCTCTACAGAACTACAAACAAGATACCCCCCAACTAAAACAACAAGAGAGAGGAGATACGAGGTAAAAGTCATCATGCTCGACGCCAGGTCCTACCCATTGCTGGTCGGCCTGATCGTGCTGGTCTGGTTCTCCCGGCCGGCCCACGCCTTCGGAGCTGGCAACATCGCCGGCATCTCCAAGATCGAGGGCCAGAACTGTGAGCTTATTTCCATTCACCTGTTGCTAGCTATAGACGCTGACCGTGCGGTAAACCAGGGCGCCACGGCGACATTGAAGATGCGCTCCTCACGCTCGCGATGGCCCGCTCCATGAACGGCAAGAAGTTCACCAAGATGATGGTCTCCCGTGTCTACTTCGGCAACTGGCTGAGAGACTACTCCCAAGCAATTGACGTCGGTACCGTCAAGTCCGTCTCCGCCGAGGCCATCCGCCTGCTCCTCTGCGTCCTAGGATTCCTCAGCTTCGGCTACGGATCCAGGGAGTTCGAGGTCACGGCCGACAGACTGGGCTGCTACCGCCCCGAGGACCACATCGACAACCCCAAGAACTACGCCGACAACATCGATGCCCGCCAGTACGACCGTCGCCTTAGAGGCCCCGTTGACGAGGGTGTTGAGCTTGGCATCGACGAGCGCACCGGTATGAAGAACTACATTGCGAACGAGCAGGCCGGCATCATGACCTCTGCCGCTCACGTCCGCAAGCTCTTCGCCACCTGCATCGAGCTCGCCCGAGGATACGGTCGCAACAAGAACGAGGCCGATCTCTACGAGGCGATGCGCCTGATGGGTACCGGTCTGCACTGCTTGGAAGGTACGATACTGGACATTTATACCCTCAGCTGTAAGGTTACTAACAATATTGCGGCTCGCAGACTTCTTCGCGCACAGCAACTACACCGAGCTGGCCCTCATCGAGATGGGCGAACGCGACACATTCCCCCACGTCGGCAGAGACACCCGCATTAGACTTGAGGGCGCTAGAGACGAGGTCTATCCGATTGTCACTGGCACTTTCGGTGGTGTTGACTTCCTGCACTCCGTTACTGGCGAGGGTAGGTTTATCGAGATCTCATCGGCTGAGCCTAGCTAATCCTATCACACAGTCTCTGACAAGCTCACTCAAAATGAGATTGAGGAGCTCGAGGGCACCCTTCAGGAGAGCAAGAACAACGACACCAGCATCCTGCGCAACTTGCTGGACATGATTCCCGATGGTATCTTTGGCGGTAAGCACCAGAGCAACCGGGTGGATGAGCTCCAGAGCAGCGCTGCCGAGTCGCAGCTCCAGAACATGCAGGTCTCTCCCAGAGACCCTGAGGAGTTCACTCAGTACATCCAGAACGTTTTCAAGCAGATCATGCCTGCCATTCAGTTCCACGACGAGATTCTGCAGGGCATCAGCGAGGCCATTGAGAAGATTCCCGTCCTGCCCAAGATTCTGGAGCAGCTTGAGGAGCAGCTCTCCAAGTTTGTCTTCTCTCTCATTGCCCCCTTCATCATCCCTGTCATCAACCAGATCCGCAACGAGCTGCGCACTGGTTCTGCCGAGATTATCGAGAGCAGTGAGAAGGAGCAGCACGTCGTCTTCGATGATGACTGCAGCACCGACCCCACTCACTCTATGCTGTCCAAGGACCACTTTACCAACGTAAGTAATTACCTATGTCCCTCGGTGCTGAGAGGCATTTAAGCTGATCCACTTTCAGATTCTGAACGAGATTGCTGGCCGCTGCGCTGCTCTGACTGTGCAGTGGGTTGTGCCTCAGCTGATGGAGGCCATTGATGATGAGGGTGTTGATGTTAACCGCACCATCAACCGCATCATCTTCGGCGTCATGCACCACCCCGCTCAGCGCGATATGGGCGAGGATGGCGCGACAGAGGGACGTCAGAAGATCTTCCGCTTCGTTGAGGAGTGGTGGAACAACATGGATAGAAACCAGCAGGATGACTACCGCCGCAAACTGAGCCGTGAGGGCGTTCAGCGGGGAGAGAACCACAAGGAGGGCGAGCACGACACTGGCCACGGCCACGGCTGCAGTGGAAAGCTTCACATGCGCAAGCAGTTCGGCGAGCCCAAGAACTGGGAGGACAAGGTTGCCGACCAGGCTGCCGGCGCCCTTCTTGAGGGTGCTTCTGGCGCCATTGCCGGCCTGGTGCAGCAGCAAGCTGGCGTTAAGATCCCCCAATACAAGCACCAGCAGGAGGAAGAGGAGTCCAGTGGTGGTGGAGGTGCTGGCGGACTCATCGGCTCTATCCTTGGCGGTGTTTTCAAGAAGGACGAGACCGAGTCTCGCCACAGCAGCCGTCGCGACGACGAGGGTAACTACACGCAGACTCAGACTGAGTATGGCCACCATGGCAACAAGTACGGCCAGGCTGAGTATAAGGAGACTCAGTACTCTGGCGGTGGAGGCCGCTCCGAGTACCGTCGCTACGAGCAGGAGGACACCCAAGGCGGACGTCAGGCCAGCGGCTACGAGTACCAAGAGACCACAGAGACTAGACCTTCCTATGGCGGTGGATACGAGCAGCGCACCGAGACTCACCGCTATGAGGGCAGCACCGGCGGTGGCTACGGCGGTGGAAACCGACGCGACGAGGACGAGGGAGGCTACGGCGGCCGTCGTCATGATGAGGGCGGATACGGAGGCGGTCGACGCGACGACGAGGGTGGCTACGGGGGTGGCCGTCGCCACGAGGAAAGCAGCTACGGTCGTCAGGAGGAGAGCTACGGTGGAGGTGGAGGCTACGGGGGTGGTCGCCGCGAGGATGAAGGTGGCTACGGCGGTGGTCGTCGCCATGACGAGGGCGGCTACGGTGGTGGTGGCGGCGGCGGTTACGGTCGTCAGGAAGAGAGCTACGGCAGCGGCGGCGGTGGTGGCTACGGAGGCCGCCGCGATGATGAGGGCGGTTACGGACGCCAAGAAGGCGGCTACGGTGGTCGTCAGGAGGGTGGCTATGGCGGCCGGGAGGAGCACCACGGCCGACGCCGTGATGAAGACGACGATGAGCGTCGTGAGGGCGGCGGTGGCTTCGGCGAGTTCATCGGCAAGGTTGCCGAGAGCTTCGGCGACAACAACAACAACCGCAGATGGTAGAACTGCTGCTGTTGAATCACCTAGACATGGGTTCACGCAGACCCGATGCTAGTTGCTTTTGGTTGTCGATATGGACTGGCTTTTAACTGGAGTAGGTGGGGGCGGTTGATGATACAGGTTAACGAAGCTCAATAACGAAAAGTCTTGATTTCAGAAGATTACACTGTTGTTTGATTTTGTAGTGACTTGATGATGCCGTTGATAATTGCCTCGGTGCAAGTGACATGCTGACGTCGTCTGAAGACCTGCCTCTCGTGCAACTCGGCGTCGCTTTTAACACCCGCTCATGTCGTCTTTTCTTGTACGCATTCCCATCGTCATAACGTTGTGCGCCCTGCGAAACTGATTTACCACACATTGCAGCGTTTAAAAGCCGTCATGTCGCGGTGTATAAATTTATAAACGTGGTCAGTGACAGAATAACTCCTTTGAACATGGGACAACAACTTATGACGCCGGTCCTCAAAAGTCCCACTATCAGCCGGATGTATAAAATCTTCTCAGCCATGTAAGAATTACCCGGCTGATCTCTTGCCCCATGGAGGTTTTTCTCTCGCAGCTCCGGATCCTACCTTACTCTGCTCTGCATCCCATCTACCCCTGGCGAACGTTGACGATTGCGGGGAAACCAAAGCACCCATCGGCGCGACTGCCGTCGGAACATTTCTCCGTTTGGATGAATCGGCCTAGATCGCAAATTTGAGCTCACACGAGGCCCCGGAAGCGTGGTTTCTGCTAAATTGCCAGAACCACGGGCTTGTCTCCTGGGGTGCCGCCGCCCCTGGTTATATTGGCCTTGTATTAGTCGGTGGTGTGTCCGGCGTCCACGGACTGATTTTCGGCTCGATCGAGGCAGGTTTTGCGGACGGCACGAGGCAAATCAGTTTGTGTGTTATTTGGTACCGGCAATATGGTGTCGGCTGGTCGGGCAGGTCTTCCCCGTCCTTTTCACTTTGAAAGCAACTTAGAAAAAGGATCTCTCGGTATGATATAGGTCATGTGTAGTTTGTCCATGGTTTTAATATATTGCTCTCCCGCCTGTAATTATATAACAAAACTCTCAATCCGACTGAAACCCTCTAGCAAGCCCAGGATAACTATATATACACATACCCAAAAACCTTCTTCAACATCTCATCTCGACCGCCAGAAGGCACCCTCGAACAAATCACCAAAAGTTGCAATCAGCCCACAAGAAAGAGAAAAAACAAAAAGATGCATCCCACGCAAGCCCTCGTCTCGCTTCTCTCCCTGCTCCCCCTCGCCGCCTCCCAGGCCTCGGGCACCGGCTCCACGACGCGCTACTGGGACTGCTGCAAGCCGTCGTGCGCGTGGCCCGGGAAGGCCTCCCTCGCCGCCGGGCCCGTCGGCACGTGCGACCGCAACGACAACCGGCTCAACGACGGCGGGGCCACCAAGTCGGGCTGCGACGCGGGCGGGTCGGCGTACATGTGCAGCTCGAACTCGCCGTGGGCCGTCAGCGACAGCCTGGCGTACGGCTGGGCGGCGGTGCGGATCTCGGGCGGGACGGAGGCGTCGTGGTGCTGCGCGTGCTACGAGCTCACGTTCACGAGCGGGCCGGTGAGCGGGAAGAAGATGGTTGTGCAGGCCACGAATACCGGGGGCGATTTGGGGCAGAATCACTTTGATCTTGCTGTGAGTTAGACACTTTCTCTTGTTCTATATGGGTTTCTTTCTCTCTCCTTGGGTGGATAGAAGGTTGGACGGGGCGGATCGGGACCGGGCCCGATGATCACCGTCCTGGCGCCCCGATCTCCGAGACCCGGACATATGCCCCACTATTACATCGGCTCGACGCAACTTACGGAGCACCGCTAGAATACTAGTAGTACCGACCAGCCACTGACATGGTTACAGATCCCCGGCGGCGGCGTGGGACAGTTCAACGCGTGCACCGATCAGTACGGAGCGCCGCCGAACGGGTGGGGCCAGCGATATGGGGGCGTCAGCTCCCGCTCCGAGTGCGACGGGTTCCCGGAGAAGCTCAAGGCCGGATGCTACTGGCGGTTCGATTGGTTCCAGGGTGCCGACAACCCGAGCGTGTCCTTCAAGGAGGTGTCGTGCCCGGCCGAGATCACGGCCAAGAGCGGGTGCAGGCGGAACTAGATGCGCCTCGTCCTGCAGACCCTGCCTGGAATGATGAAGCCATGCGCTGTGGCGTGCTCCTTCCATCACGTTGATATCAAGGTTATTATAGGTAGTTGAATACAAGAAGCGTACAACGGGGACGTCAAGCCAAACTCCCAGAACTAGGCACCTAACTGCACTTGGTGCATGAACGTGCTTACTCCTAGGTCGCGAGGTGGGCTACGACTCCATCAGCAGAGCACAGCCTTTTGTCCCAAGACTCAGGGCGAGATGGGATGGTGAAAGCGACTCGGCGTACAGAGTACACAACTCTGATGAGAACTGAGCGCCCCGGGCTGCCAAGCCGCAGCTGCAGTAGGTCGAATAGCTTCTTCAATTTCCATTGCTGACAGGGTTCGCCGGTACAGCTTGGCATCTCAAAAGCAGGGCTGCACTAGCCCGTTTACTACCCTCCGACATGACTGCCGTGAGCAAAATGGATATCAACGGTGGCTGTGGGCTGGGCAGTAGACGGGCAACCCGCTTCTTGTGAAGCTACAACACCCAGCAGCCCCCAAGACGAGGGCAGCCAAGATAAAGCCAAGATGCTCGATGAAAGCGACATTGCACCCAAGGCCTTGTCGTTGGGCACTGCCCCAAGGGGGCAAATCATCTTTTGTCGCAGGCACGTCGCCAACGAGAGGCCGCGCGGTCTTTGGTGCAAGTGCTTGCCAACTCGCCAGAATGGTTTCCTTCTTTCGCAGGCGTTTCTATGTGGCAGCCAACCGAGACGCGCCGGCGAATCAGACGTTTGAACTCACATGACGTAGAAGTGATGTTCGGGTTTATGTGCCGCTTTCGACAAGGGGGACGGGGCGCCAGGTCGCGGCCGGGAGCCTGTAAGATGCCGAAGGCAGCGTAGACAGTGGAAGAAACGCAGGACAAGCGACGGCAAGCGGTAGACCGGCATCTTCGGCGCGTAGTGTCAATGCGGCTGGTAGGTATCCGTACAGAGCGAGCGATGTCGATGATTGACCAGCCTCTGAAAATCTCCTCGAGACTAGAGCAGTTTCGACAAGCTTCGCTATCTGCCAGGCTATGATTGAACGGCACATTTCCCAAAGAACTGGCGGGAGCCGTTGCCCCTGTCCTGCCCTGTCCTGGTGGATCTAACCGGGCGAACAGCCAATGTTTCAATGACGTCTGCCCGGGCGTTGTGTCTGTGAGGGGTACCCTGCGCTCCTCTCATGCACTTGGTCGACATTGAATCAAGACGCCAGAAAATACACAAGCGCTGTGACCTACAACTGCTGACAAGGCCTGCGGAAGGACAGTTGGTCGCTGACAGATTTCAGCTTAAGCACCACAAGCGTCCGAAGATTGAAAGATTCCGAGACTTGTATGGGGATGCCAAGGCGCATTGGCGGTTAGCGATCGAAGCTAGAAGGGTGTACAGTTGCTAGAAGCCTTTCCCGCGAATTGACTCGCAGCGGGACGTCTATCGTAGGATTCCTGGGCGCTGGCAATCGTCATCTTGTATTGTAACTTGTGTGGCACTGGCCAAAACCGGGACGTGGGACGCAGGCCACGCAAGATGGGTGTCCGATAGTCGATTGTCTATCAGAAGCGGTCTGGCGGCGCATGCACGTTGTTGCCGTTTAAACCGTCCGCGGCCTGCTTGTGCCGTTGGACTCTTGCGCCCACCCATTTTGATACTTGTAGCGACAACGATATCGAGGGCGGGCAAGCTAGTCATCTCAGGATGCGTGGTTCCATTGGTCGCATCGTACGATACGATCCTCTCCCAAGCGTGGCATGAGATGGAAGATATGCAACCGAGGGCAGATGGGCTTGTGTCACTTGTGTGACGGTCTGCAAGAAGAGGGTCTATTGGGATAGAGAAGCACGCGAAGGGTGCCGTATTGCTGGGAACCCCAAGTGAGTGAATGCCGAGAGAACCGGTCGGACATCGTCTAACTGTCACTAGACATCAGTCGGTGCATGTCGAGTCTGGAACAGTCGGCACAAGTTGCCGTCTGGGAGGACCGGGTCCTTGATGAGACAGAAAGTTAAATTCTCATTGAGGGAGGGTTTCGAGACCGAGAGAGAGGAGAGCGGGAGGCAGACATTCTCCAGAGATCTGCAGACTGAGCTGGAGGCGGTCCTGATTGAGGTGTTCCACCTACCTACCTTAGTACAGAGTACTTTGTAGTTATTGACGGTAGGCAAGTAGTTTGGCTAGGTAGTGCGAGAAGACCGGGGACTGTTGGTGCCTGTCTCCGGACCCAGCGACGTGCCCCGAGGTGATGAGGCTAAGGTAGGGTCTTTTCCTCCGCGCTAAGACACTGAGCAGGTTCCCTCTTCCGCACCGAATGACCTGCTTGTTTAGCGGGATTGGCGAGACCTTGGGGCAGGCAGGTATTTGTGGCACATGGGGAGGTAGGTAGGTAGGGAACGAGAGACAAAGACGGAGAAGCCGTTTCTTTTTTCACCTCAGCTTGGTCGTTGGCGAGGGCCAGTAGGTGACGTCTGTTGGGCAAGGCCTCGGAGCCGGCCTGGGTGACCCGAGAGATCTCTGTGTAGCAATGTTTTTGGATGTAACGACCAGGAAGAGGAGAGGACCGGGGCGACGGGAGACGGGGCAGTTCGATTTAGCAGAAAGATCAGACAGACAAGCTTCGAGGCAACAAAAAGCTTAGCGACGAGAGCGAAGTTCCATTGACGTCCGATTCGCCGGGCGTCGGGTGTCGGGCGAGTGCATGATGAGGCAGCCAGCAAGCAGCGAGGGAGATGAGCATGAGGTAGGCAGGTACACCTCAGTGGAAAGCTTTGTTGGAGGGGTTGTGCATGTCGAGACATTGAGACAAACAACAACGGCAAGAGCGGCAACTTCAGTGGCTGTTTGGCAGACGAGAACGGAGGGTTGGGTCGAGGTTTTAGGGAGGTTTAGGGCGTGCCGCTGCCGTTTTGGTGGTTGGAGTGTTGGTTTCTGGTGGTGCCGCCCGTGTGCCGTGGCTGCCGCTGGCATTCAAATGTCGGTTGGTCGGCTCTGAGTCTGCAGCCTGCAGCAGCATCGCGCTTCTTTTTCTACGGGCTGCTCCTGCGGACGGGGTACGAGTATCCTCTGTTAGCGGAGACGGTCAGTCGGGTGCCACACTGGGCGTCCGCAGCATGGGGCCTTAACTCGGCTACCTGCGTCGACGCGGATGAGCGGCTTCTCACTGGCTACCGGAGAACTCTCACGGCTCCATCGGACCCCACCCACCATCTTCTCAGTCGCACCCTCGCCCTCGCCCTCGCCCTCGCCCTCGCACTCACACTCTCGTACCTCCCCTTCTGCGCAGCACCCAGCCGTGACCCGGTCCACCACTGTCCAGTGCTCAGCGTCGACAGGTGGACCTGCCTATCCGTTCCTGGCAACAGCAGGTACTCGGTGTGTCAGTGGAGAGTGTGAGAGTCAGGAACCAGACTGAGGGAGATGCGGATGTAACGAGCCGCGCAAGATTCACGCAGGAATGAAGATCAAGCTGCATGCCGTCGGAGAAACATGTTGAGAGAGATGGCCGACGAGACCTGGACATGGAAATGCATCCAAAAATCAACGAAGCGGCATGAACGGGAACGATGACATGGAAGGACGACAAAACAAAAAGACCAGACTGGCTGCCTATGGAGTTCAACGACGAGGACAAGGCAAGGGAGGGAGGCTGTGTGGGTGGTGCGGTGCGGTGCGCCTGTCCTGTCCTTTCGCTCGCCCCCCTGCTCCTGTCCTCCTACGAATACCTGTATCCGTACCGTAGGCATTCGTACTTGCCGACTGACCTACAATTGACAAATGCCTAAGCCAATGTTTGGCGAGGTACTTCAGTGTACAGCCCGTGTTGCGCAGAATCTCATGTACCTCCTCCGACCTTGCCCCTAGTGCCTGTCCGGCCTGCCCAAGGGGCCTTACGGTCAGTTCGTTACGTTGCTGAGAGATATTACTACTGCTACCGACGCCCTCTCTCTCATCGTCTGTAATCAATTGCCTTTGCTGTTTTGCTTCTCTAACCCGCACTCTGGTTGCTTGCTTGCTCTTCCCTGCCCGTCCCTGCCCGTCCTTGTCTTGACTTGCCTGCTCCTGCTCCCGCTCCCGCTCCTGCGCCTGTCGCTGTCAGTCATCCTCCATCCACCACCACCCACCCCCATACCGTAGCTACCTACCAAACCACGGGCACCCACGCACGCCCACCACACCCTCGACACCTCGACTTGATCAATGTGCAGTGTGCTCCTGCAGCGCACTGGGAACGACCTGTCGAACCCCGCTTGGCATTGAAAATCGCGCCGGGCCCCAGCTCTCATCCTCACTCGTCCCTTTCTCAGCTCTTCCTGACTTCTCTCGCTTTGCTCGACCACTCCCAATTCCACGCGCTCCGACACGGCTCCTGCCCTCGAGACGTTGATCTTGAGGCTCCAGTCAGCAATCCGCAACCTCTCGAATTCTATTCCGCCTCGACCGACCTTGGATCCCAAGAGCAGCCCGAGTCCTGAACACGACAATTTCCCGGGCCTCTCACCCTCAGCGCCTGCTGTTTCCCTCTCACCCGCCTGCCTCTCTCACTCTCACCTCCGTCCTCCCAGAGCAGCCGCCAAACAACTGTTCTTCTGCGAGGTTGATGGTTTCAATGCCCTCAACCTCCTAGTTTAACATGTGAGGAAAGCATGTGTAAGTCAAATAAATATTCTCCCTTATACGGCGATATGTCGCTCGAGAAGCCACGCTTTGTGACTTGCTCTCTGCAGCTGCCAAATCGCCTGGTGTTGTCTCCCTTTTCGCGGCCAAGAGGTGCCAAAGTCCCCCGGTCTTGGCATCATCCACTGACGTCTCACAGCTCTCGAACAGATTCGAAATGTCGTGTATGTCTCAGCAATTTTCCTCAAAATCCCTCTTCCTTTCTTCAACGTCGCTTCCCTTGGTCGCTATCAATTTTGCATGTTTCCCTCCTGTTCAGCGTCGAGGCTTTTTGTCCAGTCGTCACCCCATAGCATGTATTTCAGCGCCACGATACCCAACAGCGCCTCAGTGGGCAGACGCGACGTCTGCCCACCCCCCATCAAGACCGGCCTACCCCCGCTACGGCTCTTAACCTCGTAGTCCAAGGTATCGTTATTGACCATGATGCAGTCTGCTATTCAGTAATCCTGTTTGGTCAGGTGCAAACACCATCCCCTCGACGATTATTAGGAATATCACATCACTCTCGGTACGTCACCTCATCGTCGCTTGTCTACTGATGTTCTCCCCTAACCGAATGCGCAGAGTAACATAGCATACCAAGACACAATCGTCGAGAACCTCACCACTTTGAGTTCGACCAATTCCGATACCGAAGATGGCATCATCAGAGGCCTTCTCTACGTCCCCGATCTCGCTGTCGCGAATCCATGTTACCAGCAGCAGTACGACATCATCCCCCGAAACGCAACCACCCAGGCAGCTTTACCTCCCACAAACTACAACCTCATCGCCCTAGCACCATGGTTCAACGCCACCTGTACTCTGGCGTATCTCGCCTCTGCCCGACTCGATCCGATCCGTGCCTTCATTTTTTACAGGCCAAACAATTCAACGAGAGAACCCCAGGGCGCCGATTCGCCAATATGGGATCTCGACGACAACGACGCATGGCGGACCCAGAACCGCTTCCCAATCTTCGCCGTTCCCGGCGCCCAAGGCAACAAGATGATGCGCCAACTCAGTCTATACTCTGGAAATCTATCGTCAATACCGTACGGAGACCAGATTCAGGACATATATGACCCCCACGACAACGATTATGTACGCATATGGACCGAGTTGACTGTAAAGGACCGAGATAGTGTGCCCGCTATGTGGACATGGATCCTTACGGTCGTCGGAGTCGTCATATTCATCATTGCCTGTTTATCACTTACGATGCATCTAGTGCAAAGAAGACGAAGAATATCACTACGAAGGAGAGTGTTGAGTGGAGAGGTCGACCTGGAGGCTATGGGTATCAAACGAATCACGGTGCCGATCAACCATGTCAAAGGTTTCCCGCTGTTTACGTACAGCTTTCAGCCGGAAATGGTCAGCAGCCCGGCAACGACAAGACCACCAAAGTCTGTCCGATCCCCACGAAGCCAGCGTACCGTTTCTGAGTCCGCCGCACCGAAATCAAGAGCCCGCAGATCCAGCGTGAATAGCGCCACCAGCACCGTTGCTACCAACTTCCAGCCTCAGTGCCACATTTGCCTCGAAAACTACGTGGATCGCGAATCCATCATTCGAGAATTGCCTTGCGGGCATATTTTCCATCCGGAGTGCATTGACGAGTTTTTGAGTTTGAACAGCTCCTTGTGCCCGATTTGCAAGAGGAACATGTTACCACGCAACTATTGCCCTAAGATCACCAATGGAATGGTCCGTCGAGAGCGGGCCGTTAGACGGCTGAGAGAGAGGGTTATCGTCGTCGAGTCAGATGACGAGGAAGAGGAGGTCAAAGGGAAAAGTTGGGGCAGACGGCTGTTCGGCACGGACAAAGCGGCATCATCCCCGAAGGAAACGCCGATGACGCCCGTCACAACCTCCAGGTCCCCGAAAACAGCACAAGAGTCAGCAACCGCACGCACCCCTGCACCGGCAGAGACGGAAGACCCTCGTAGGTCAACCCTAGAGCCGACACAAGAAGAGCAGGAAGATCCAGATCGACCTTCAAGTCAGCCAGGCGGTCAGGAGCCTACTCAACCCATATCACGACCGCCTCAAGCTTCACCGGCAGCACATCACGGTCTTCGAGGCAAACGTCGGAAGTCGGGTGGCCTGCGCCTCCATATGCCCGGTTCGGACGACACCAAGCAGACCCATTCAAAGCCGGAAGGACGTAAGAGTCCCTCCGCCTTGGCACGGGCTCGGATGCGGGCATTGGCGGGTACGCCGCTCGACGACCCCGACGGGCGCAACCCAATATGTAAGCGTTTGCCAATCTATCGAGTTGAATGATCATTGCTAACTAGTACTCAAGGGAAGCGCTACGTCGTCAAGGTCTTTCCAGGGTTTTCATGACCCGCACTTTCGAAGCATTTCAAAACTCGGGGTTGCATGGTGCACAGGCGTTTTATTGGTCAGGCAGACAGGACTGCTTCAGTGTCTTTTTAAGGGAACATGACGAAACACGATACAGCCTAACGACAGTCTCTCCCCGGCGGCTGCCCCACCACTCTGGGTGACGAGGAGACTGATTCATTTCTCACGACGACGATTAGACTCGGCAGGCTCGGCACAGCCTTTTAGCGTTTTACAATTTTGGGACGGATTTTTTCTCGAAGGGGGTTTTCTCAAGAAGGCCTCCTCATCTTTGGACTGGATATACCCTACAGGGAAAGGACATGCATCAACGGCGGGGTCGGCGGATGCCATGCGTGATATTAAAAGTTTAGTATTTAGTGATGAATGCCGACAGCTGCACGGCGAGTAAGGGAATACGGCAGACAGTTCAGGCCTTGCTATTTCTTCCAGCGGCCTGGAACGAGCGAGTCGCATCCTGAATGAAAGATTACCATTTTAAACTTCCAAGACCAAAAACAGAGTTCCATCTATTGCTTGGTGAAAAGACACGACTTCAGTCATGGTATCGTTGCTATTGTTGTTTCATCCGAATCTAAAGCAATGCCGTCCCTCATCCAATGTACTTTGCTCGCTTCTATCCGAACGCCCGCTCATCTCAAAAACACGTTTACTTGCGCAGAGGAAACTATATCCTAAACTTTCACCATGTCATGTCTTGGCTTTTCCTTGGCTCTTCTTGGCATTCTCCTTGGCAACGCTCTTCTCCGGTACCTCAAATTCGACCTCATCATCATGAGCGGGCACGACCTTCGATGAGCTTGTCGTCTTCTTTCGTGCCGCCTCTCGCCAGCGCCTCCCGGATTCGATCGTTTTCGGCGGCGCGGATGCGTTGCCTGGCCTCCTCCAGCCGCTCGACGCCGCGATCAATCGTCTCGATGTGCACCGTCAGGGGGATGCCGGTGGGCGAGTCGCGGACGAGCTCGGGGGCGGCGACGCGATCGCGGAGGTCGCCCAGGCCAGCCTGTATCTTCTCGAGGTCGACGATGAGGGCCGAGATCTGCGCCACGGCTGTGAGACGCTGGCGGTCTACCTGGCGGAGCAGTGAGAGCTGCGAGTTGAGATTGTGGAGGCGCTTGTTGTTGGCGCCGACGAGTGTCCAGATGGTCCAGAGGACCTCGTCTCTGCGGGATTTGACCGAGTTTGAGGAGCGCGTGACGACCTCGTAGATCTGGTTCAGGCTCTCCTCGGCTTTTGAGAGCAGTAGGAGGACGCCCTGCGCTTCGACTATGAGTCCGGCAATGCGGTCTGACACGAGAGCCGTGTGTTCGATATACTTGTCCAACAGCGTACGCTCCGAGAAGGGCGTCACAGTCGGAGTAAATGGGTAAAAGAGCCAGTTCGTCCATTGGGATACGAGAGAGACGTCGGCGTTTTCCGCGGTAGACAGTGTATCCAGGTATCGGGATGTCCAGCGGTTGATGGATATTACCGAGTCCACGGCAGATCCAACATGGACGTTGAACTTTTGCAGGTCGGCAGCCGTCAGGCGCGCCGTATCAACGTACTCGTTGAACTCGTGCACGAGCTCTTCTCGCTGCGGGAGTTCCGAGTATCGCACCATGGTGCGAAGGTCGCGTATTGATGATTCAGAGCGCTTCATCTCCATGGGCAATGAGACGCCATCAGCGCTGCGTTCCAGGACCTGCTCGAACTGCGACTGGACGTTCATGAGGTCGTCAAACTCGACGTTTGCGGACTCGGCATCTTGCGTCTTGCCGTTCAGTGGCCCGGGGGAAGGGCAGAACGGGAGATCTAGATATGCAGCTCCCGGGATGCGGCAAAGCGGGGAGAGAGATGTTGATATTGACTTCGTCACCATGTTCTGAAGCACCATGGATGCGCCGAAGAAGAGCCATACTGCCAGACACAGAGCCAAGGGCTTTTGGACGTACCCAAGGGCCATACCGATGATGTTGAATACCCAGGCCAATATGTTGAAGAGGGCATTCGGGAGGCTCTCAGATAGTCTCTCGGAAACCGCCCGCGGCTGTCCAACTGGGACTTCGTAGTAACCACGGCCCCTTCTCGGATCCCCACGTCGAGATTTGACAGGACTTTCACCACTCGCTTGCCGGATCGCACGACGGCGCACGTCCTGTAGCTGGTAGGAATCGTCGCCGGGACGGATGGTCCTCGAGGACCGGCCGCTGCTGTTTCGGGGACTGGTGCCTGAGCCGGAACTCATGTGGACGGAGGGCATGTAAAACTCAGGATCCGGGGTCCGGCTGGTGTCGTGGCGAACGGTAGGCTGGAACGGAGAGCGGAGGATTACCCGTTCATCATCCGCCTTATTCATAAAGTCCTGAACGCTATGGTGCGACTCTTGGGAAGCGCCGAAGCTGAAAGACTGCGAAGGAAGTTGGGACGGGTCAGTTGATTGAAAACCATCGTCGTCTTCGAGATCGTTGAGTATAGACGTGTCGAAGCTGTCGTTTTCGCCGCCTTCAATCAGGCGCCAGGAGCTCTCCACGGGAAGCTCCTGCTCGCGTCGCGAAGGCATCGCGTTGGCAGATAAGGTTGATAGGGCTTGAGGGATGACAGACAGGCCTCAGCCTAAGAAATATTGTGTATATATAGTATTGGCAAGAGTAAAGATGTCCATGGGCGACCCGACCCGTCGTTCAAGAAAGCGCTGAGCGTATATGCCCTGGAAACGCGTTGACCGCGTCCAGTGGCGAGATAGATACAAAGTTCGCGAAATGCGACCGCCTCGGTATATATGTAGTTGGGAAGAGAGAATATGATTGTTCTGGAGACTTGCTAGTGAGTCATAAGACGGGAGCTAATAACAGGGGTTTCGACAACGGTTCTGGGCAAAATAGGCAGACAAAGGACGATCTATAACAATGAGATGTAAAGATGAAGTTCACAGACATTCACAACAGACGTCCCGGTCTGGCGTCATAGGATCCAGCAGGCGCCCCTTGCATGGCAGCTGTTGTTTGGGGGCAAGGTAGCTTTTAGTGGGTAGCTTCCTCCACTGAATCCGCTGTATTGGCAGCAGCAGGGACCATGTGGCAGCGTGACTCGACAATGATAAAGCTTCGCTTCCCCTGGTCAGGTCACATGGACCAGGCGATAACAGATGGTGCATCACCCCGCGGCAGCACATCCTCCCCAAAGTCCGGACCACCACCTGTCCGGTGAAACATAGAGCCGAATCCGGGGAACGTTGCACACGACGGGACCTCACCACCCAGCTGCCCCACTTAGCCTCCGGCGCGATTGATGCCAAACGTCTTTTTGAGGTCAGGAACTTAGCCTCACCTTCCAAAACCTCGCTTTCCATAAACCCACCAGCCTGTTGCGTGCACACCATCAACAAACACCCCAATCCACCCGAAACAAACGCGCGCACAATCGCCCACCATGACGATGGATCAGCGCGAGCTTGAGTCGAGCATCAAGCAGCTCAACAAGACCGTTCAGGCCAACGATCCGCCTTCTTCGGCCTTGGCTCTTCTTGAGCGCCTCAAGAAGGAGGCCGCTCCTACCGAGGAGATGCTTCGAGTACGTCATCATCACATTCTTAAAAAAAATCGCCCATCCGATTTTTTTTTCTCTCTCATTATTTCGCGATAAGATGAAAGCAAGTATTTGTCGCTTGGGAAGGAATTAACAATCGCCCAGGCCACCCGCGCTGGTGTCTTCGTCGGCAAGCTTCGGTCGAACTCGAACAAGGATATCGCCCGCGCCGCGACCGAGTTGGTTCACAAGTGGAAGAAGCTCGTTGAGGCGGAGAAGCAGGGCAAGCTCAAGAAGCAATCTTCCCCTGCCGCGCCCTCCCCCACGACCGCGAGCGCCCCGAAGCCTTCGTCCTCCGGCAGCTCCAAGGAGCCCTTCAAGGGCAACGCCGAGAACCGCCGTGCCAAGGAAGATGGCGCCGACACCAAGCGCACTGGCGACAGCGTTCGCGACGCCTGCATCGAGCTCCTTTACAACGGCCTCGCCTACCGCTCCACAGCATCTGTCGCTGACGTCCTCGCTAAGGCTGTCGCTGTCGAGGCTGCCGCTTTCTCCCACTTCAAGGGTGTCGGCGCTCCTTACAAGGAGAAGGTCAGATCTCTGTTCTCCAACCTCAAGGTCAAGACCAACAAGGAGCTTGGTGTGAATGTTATGGAGGGCAAGATCACTCCCGATCGCTTCGTCGCGATGACGCAGGAGGAGCTCAAGTCTGCCGAGCAGCGCAAGAAGGAGAACTTGCTCCAAGAGGAGAACATGAAGAAGGCGCAGGTTCCCATGGCGGAGAAGAGTATCAGTGATGCTCTGACTTGCGGCAAGTGCAAGCAGAAGAAGGTCAGCTACAGTCAAGCGCAGACGCGCAGTGCTGATGAGCCTATGACCACCTTCTGTGAATGCACTGTCTGTGGTAACCGCTGGAAGGTAAGCCTTATTCCTTGGCTGTTATGTTTCGTGCGGACACCGACTAACAATGCCTCCAGTTTTCTTAAGCCGGTAACCGTAGCTGCTGAGGTTTCGATTCTTTTTTATCCACTTGAC
Organism: Colletotrichum chrysophilum; assembly: GCF_026319265.1. NCBI lineage: Eukaryota > Fungi > Ascomycota > Sordariomycetes > Glomerellales > Glomerellaceae > Colletotrichum > Colletotrichum chrysophilum. The sequence goes on along the minus strand of NW_026517300.1, from coordinate 211,510 downwards.
GGCGTGTTTTCGCGTATACCCCGTTACTGAGCACGGGCGGTCTTGCATTTGGCACTCGGAAAGTGCGGTTCGGTTGGTTCGGAGTTGGGGATGAGGAAATGTGGCCTCCTTTTTCATTGCTTTAAGCCGTTCTTACGCCCCGGAAACAAAAGCTTGGGCAATCATTCTTGCTTCTTACGGTGTGCTCATATCGAGGGGATTTGCACTCTAGAGGAGGGTTTCGATAGATTCATCTTAAGACTACTAAGAATCATCGAGTCGTCGTCTCATTGGCATTGATCATATACACATTCTTCATTTCTTTGCGGGATCGATCTTGAGAGCGGAGAACAAATCAGCCGAGTGTTCGTCCTGCTCGAGACCCATTTCCGCCACATGCTTCCAAAACTTGCTGAGATGCCTGGTGCCCGAGTCGCAGAGGATGGTGACGACCTGGCTCCCCTCGGGCAACCGCGAAGCCGCAACGCACGCCGCGGCGCAGTTGACAGCGCTGCTGCTGCCGACGAAGATGCCGTCGTTCTCCACCAACCACCGCGCCATGCGACACGCCTGCTCATCCGTGATCTTGATCGCGTCGTCAACCAACTCCCGTCCGGCCTCGAAATTCTCCGTGATGCGGTTGATTCCAATGCCCTCCACAATCGTGTCGACCTGCTGCCTGCGCCGCGTGCCCTCCTTCTCCGTGTTGGAGTACATGACGCCGTGGCGGATCTTGTTGTAGAGCCCGCTGCCCTGGGGATCCGCCAGGATGACCTGCAGCCCCGGCACCTTGGCCTCTTCCTTCAGGTACTTGGCGACGCCCGCAATGGTGCCACCCGTCCCCGCGCCGGCCACGAAGGCATCGAGCCTGCCGCCGGTCTGGTATACGATCTCCGGTCCCGTGGTGGCGAGGTGCGCGGCAAAGTTGTGAGGACTCTCGAACTGGTCCGCGAAGAATCCGACGCTGCCATCGCCTGCCCTGGCGGCATGCTCGGCCGCGCGCCGCCGGGCGAGGTTGACAAAGTGTTCCGGCGATGCGATGGGGGCGGGCGGCACGCGCTCGACCGTCGCGCCGAGGTGGCGGAGCAGGTCGACCTTTTCCATGGCCATGTCGTTGGGCATGCAGATGTGCGCGCGGTATCCCTTTGAGCGTGCGAGCGTCGCCAGCGAGATACCCGTGCTGCCGACTGTTCCCTCGTAGATGGTGTCCCCGCGCCCAGGAACAAGCAGGCCGGAAGCCTCCCCGGCCTCGATCATGGACAGCGCAACACGGTCCTTGGGCGTGTTTCCCGCGGCGTTGAGAAATTCGGCCTTGGCGAGAATCGTGCGTCCTGTGGCCTCACTTAGAGATCGGATCTTGATGAGCGGCGTGTTCCCGATGGCCCCCGCGACGCCCTCGGCGATGAGGGGCGGGTTCCATGCGCCGAGCGCCGCGGCGTCCGCATCCGATCCCGATTCATGATCCTCCAGCTGCACCGGCGGTCCCCAAAAAGCACTGCTTCGTCTAGAGGGATCCGTAGATGAGCCGCCGGTTTCCCTCCTTCGTGTGCGGCGGCGCTGGTAGCGGCGCTCGAGATCCGGGTAAAAGTCCTTGAAGCCCAACGTGACGAGTATGCCGGCCGTAAAGGCGAGCGCCAGGGCGGCAGAGCCGTAGGCTTTTGGGTGATTGCTTAGAGACATGTTGTCTGCGTCATGTGTCTTGCTCCATTGTCTGCCGCAACAACCTTTCTTGTGTTCTCTCTCTCTCTTTCGAGATGTGTGTTGTTGCGGTCTCGGAGCTGGCGAGTCACTGGTCAAAAAACAAACAGGCGGTCGCGTGCGCATGAATTTTGACCATCTCCCACTACAGGGGACTAGCCCGCTAAAATGTGATGTCATTTAAGCTCTATTGGACCCCTGCTCTCAGCCTCAATCTGCAGTTCCAGGCGACTCAGAGCTGGTGCCCTGGCTGAAGCCTGCCACACACTATCGGCGGATTAACAGCTGCCCCGTCCAACAGGGAGCTCGGGCCATGTCCCGAACACTGAACCCCCCATGCCAAATGAGGAGCCGACGATTTGCGATTTTGGGCAGTTTGTTGACCTCTTCCTACGGCCCGCGAGCTGGAAACGCCCGTCTCACCGCCGCAAATCTCCCTTCACCTCCGGGATGGACTCTCCTCTCGTCACTCGTCTCTTCCGCGAGCTCTTCCGCCGCCCAGCATGTCAATCCCGCAGGCAATGCACCACCGCCGCCGCCGCCGCCGCCGGCTCTCTGCCGACCCTCCGTCACAACACCCAGAATGCCGCCGCCGCAGCACAACCACAACAGCAACGGCGGCATTACGCCGTCAAGACGTCCCAACCTAGAGGCGAGCGGACAAACGAGTCCAAATGGCAGCAGCGCACATCCCTCTTCCCCAGCGACCGCACCGAAGAATTCGATACGTATCCGACCCTGACCTCCGCCGAACTGGCCGCCCGCTCCACCCGCCCGCGCAAGGTCAAGATGCTCACCCGCGACTTCATCGAGGACAGCCTGTACAACCCGGCGTACGGATACTTCTCCAAACAAGCCGTTATCTTCTCCCCCGGCCAGCCCTTCGACTTCCCCGCCTTCAAGGACGAGCCGCAGTTCTACCGCGAGCTGGGCAGGAGGTACACCGAGTTCGAGGACGACCTCGACGAGCGCGAGGGCGTCAACGACGCCCGGCCGCTGTGGCACACCCCCACGGAGCTGTTCCGGCCGTACTACGGCGAGGCCATCGCGCGGTACCTCGTGTCCAACTACCGCCTGACGACGTACCCCTACCACGACCTCATCATCTACGAGATGGGCGCCGGCCGCGGCACGCTGATGCTCAACATCCTCGACTACATCCGCGACCTCGACCCGCAGGTGTACGCCCGCACGCAGTACCGCATCATCGAGATCTCGCCGGCCCTGGCGTCGCTGCAGAAGCACCACCTGCTGTCCACCGCCGACTCGAGGGGCCACGCTTCAAAGGTGGAGATCATCAACAAGTCCATCTTCTCATGGTCGGAGAGAGTCCCCTCGCCGTGCTTCTTCGTAGCCATGGAGGTCTTTGACAACTTCTCCCACGACTGCGTGCGTTACGACCTGGCGACCGAAGAGCCGCTGCAGGGCTCCGTCCTGGTCGACGGCGACAATGACTTTTACGAGTTCTACTCCCCGGACCTGGACCCCGTCCTCGCCCGCCTCCTCCGCGTGCGCGACGCCGCCACGGGCGGCCGGTACCCAACACCGTACCCGGCGAACCGTCTTCTGCGCAACCTAAAGTCCCGCATGCCTCTGATGCCCAACCTCTCGGAGGCGGAGTACGTGCCCACCCGGCTGATGCAGTTCTTCGACGTGCTGGAGAAGTACTTCCCGGCGCATCGTCTTGTGACGAGCGATTTCCACTCCCTCCCGGACGCCATTCCGGGTCTCAACGCGCCTGTTGTCCAGACTCGTTACGAGCGGAAGACGGTGCCCGTCACGACGCCTTTGGTAAGCTCTGAGAACGAGAGCGCTGATGGTAGCTGGGACTATGCTAACCAATCGCAGGTTCACCAGGGCTACTTTGACATCATGTTCCCCACAGACTTCCATGTCATGGAGACCGTGTACCAGGCCATCACGGGTAAGCTCACGAGACTCATGTCGCACGGCGACTTCATGAAGCGCTGGGCGTTCCTCGAAGACACCCAAACGCGCAGCGGGGAGAATCCCCTTCTGAGCTACTACCAGAACGCCAGTGTTCTCGTCACTGTATAAACAACGACCTTGTATAGAGAAAAAGGACATATACCCCGTGGGCCGTGGAAACTCTCTGCGATGGCACATTTAACCTTTTTCATCTTGATGCCGTAAACGTGTGTGAGAGGAACTGCTTTTGATATCTCTTCAAACTACTCCTGTGTGCCCTTACGGGTTCACAACATAACCTTTCCACCCATATGCCTTATCCGTCTAGTTCCTGAACAAAAGTGAATTGGTTGCCGACATGCGCCCATGGCATGCAGCGGGAATATTTTCATCACGCTCAGATGTTGAGCTTCTCCTTGAGCCACCTCTCAGCGGTGGCAACAGCCTCATCGATGTTCTCCGCATTGGTACCCTGTCCCTGGCGGACGGGCTCCTTACCGCCGGACTTGCCTCCAATAACTCCGCTCACCTGGGTAGCCCATTGCTCAGCAGTCACACCCTGGGATGAAAGGTGCTATTACTTGAATTAGCCCGGTGCTCATAGAAGAAGCATATGGTCAACTTACCGTTCCAACATAGACACCGTGGGCGACCGCGCCCTCGTCCTTGCTACCGCCAAACAGGTAGACAGAGCGCTCCTTGTCCTTGGACTGGAAGTGCTTGACAACTTCACCAATAGCCTTGGCGTTGGCGGAAATGGGGAGCTGACCAACGAACCACTTCGAGTCCTTGTTCTTGTCGAAGTGGCCAACGACGGTGTCCAGGGCAGTCTTGGCCTCGGCCTTCTGACGCTTCTTCTGCTCATCCGTGACGGCCTTGACGATCTTCTCAAAGCGCTTCTTGATGTCTTCCTTGGTGAGGGTGGAGATGGTCAGCTGGTTCAGGGCGTGCTGCGTGGTCTTGATCTCCTGCTCCTTGCCGGGGCCGAAGGGCAGGGCCTCAAGGGCATCCAGCTTCTTGGAGAACTCAACAGCCTCGCGCTGGACCTGGTGAGCAGCGTCGCCGGTGTAGGCGATGATGCGGCGGATACCCTTGGCAATACCGCTCTCCTCGACGATGACGAGGTCCTTGATGAGACCAGTCGACTCAACGTGGGTTCCACCACAGAACTCGACACTGTACTTGCGCCACTCTGGGTTCTTGGGGTTCGCGAGCATGGTGTCAACGTCGACACCAACGGAGACGACGCGGACAGGGTTGGGGTAGGTCTCGCCGAAGACAGCGCGGACACCCTCGATGCCGCGGGCAAGGTCGAGGTCGACCTCCTTGGCGTAGACTTTGCCGTTTTGCTTGATGTAGGTGTTGGAAAACTCCTCAATCTTCTTGAGCTCGGGGATCGTCACTCCAGTCTTGTGCGAGAAGTCGAAACGCAGCTTCTCGTTGTCGACCAAAGATCCCTTCTGGTTAATGTCATCGCCGAGCACCTCACGCAAAGAGTGGTTCAAAACGTGAGTACCGGTGTGGTTGTTGCGGATAGGAGATCTCCTCAGCTCGTCGTACTCGCAGATAACCTCATCACCGGAGGACAGAGCGCCGTACTCGAGGTAACCGTTGTGGACGATGTACCCTCCAAAGTTTTGAACGTCAAGAACCTTGAACTCGGCAACATCGTCAATGACGATGCGGCCAGTGTCAGCAACCTGGCCACCGGACTCGGCGTAGAAGTTCGTCTTGTCGAGAAGCAGACCCAATGGGGTCTTCTCAGCGAGGTCCTTGGTGGACTTGACGAAACCCTTGCCATCGTAGATGACCTGCACCTTGCTCTTGGCATCGCCCTTGCCGAACTTTGCCTCATCGTCTGTCCTGGCGACGTTGAGCTCCTTCTCGAGCTCAGCAATCTGGTGGACGTTGAGCTTGGCGAACGTCTGAACAGCGCTCTTGACGACCTTGCTAGCCTCGCGGGCCTTCTCCTGGGCCTCCTTTACCTCATCCTCGTCAATCTCGAGCTGACGCTCCTCAGCCATGAGCTTGGTCAGATCAACAGGGAAACCGAAAGTGTCGTACAACCTCCATACGACAGCACCGGAGAGCTTCTTCTCGCCCTTCTTGAGAGCTTCCTTGGCATACTTCTCGAACTGGGCCTCGCCACGGTCCAGAGTACGGGCGAAGGCCTCCTCTTCCTCGTCGAGGATCTCCTTGATGTCCTGCTGCTTCTTGACAATCTCGGGGAACTGCTCACCCATCTGCTCAACGAGCGCAGGGAGAATCTTGGAGAAGAAGGAGCCAATCTCGGCGTTGAAGTACTTGCGGGCATATCTGACACCACGGCGGAGGACTCTGCGGACGACGTATCCACGGCCATCGTTGTTGGGAACAGCACCGTCAGACATGGAGAAGGTGAGGAGACGAATGTGGTCGGCAATGACACGGTAAGCAGTGTCAATGCCGTCAGTATCGTCAGCGCCGTACTTGTCGGTGTACGGCCTAGCACCAGTAACCTCCTCTATCCTCTTGAACAGGGGGGTGAAGATGTCGGTGGCGTAGTTGGAGACGGTGTTCTGGAGAGCAGAGACGAGACGCTCGAAGCCCATACCAGTGTCAACGTGCTTAGCGGGGAGGGACTTCAAGCTCTTGTCGGCCTGGCGGTCAAACTGGATGAAAACGTTGTTCCAGACCTCCACAACCATAGGGTCGTCCATGTTGACCAAGCTCGCAGCGTTGCGGCCGCCAATCTTGTCGTAGTGAATCTCACTGCAAGGACCGCAAGGGCCCTGGTCGCCCATCTCCCAGAAGTTGTCCTTCATGTTACCGGGCAGGATGTGATCTTCGGGGACACCGACAGACAGCCACAGGTTCTTCGCCTCCAGATCCGGCTCAAGACCCATGGCAGGGTTGCCCTCGAAGTAGGTGACGTACAGACGAGCAGGATCGAGTCCGTAGACCTTGGTGAGAAGCTCCCAGGACATCTCAATTGCCTCCTTCTTGAAGTAGTCGCCAAAAGACCAGTTGCCTAACATCTCGAAGAAAGTGTGGTGGTAGCTGTCCTTGCCGACATCGTCAAGGTCGTTGTGCTTGCCGCCGGCGCGAATGCACTTCTGAGAGTCGGCCGCACGCTTCAGAGTGTACATGGGATCGGCCTTGGAGATCGTTCCGAGGAAAATGGGCTTGAATTGGTTCATGCCCGCATTGGTGAAGAGCAAGGTGGGGTCATTGTGAGGGACGACGGAGGAGGAGGGCACTGCAGCGATAACGGCGGAGGTTAGCTGATTGAACTTGTACAATCACAAGGATGCAACGGAGGAAGAGGCATTGCATGATCAGCGCAGACATGTGCGCGATGCAGCATCATGGTGTTGTTGGTGGGAGTGTGGTGATATCGTACCAATGGTGTGGCCCCTCTTCTCGAAGAAGTCGAAGAAAGTCTTGCGCACGACGGCGCCGGGCCACTGCTGCTCAGCCATGGTTGCAGTAGAGGAAGTCGGGGAAGAAGAAAAGCGCCTCTGCCAGGGGAAAACCCTCGATGCGATTAGTCCAGACGGAGGCGTGACGGTGTTCGTCTGGAATCTGACCGGCGTTCTCTTGCGAAGATTGGCGGTGGTGGAGGGAGTGGTGGGAGAAGGCGAAATATCAGGGTCGCCGGCGCGGCGGGTGTGACTCTTGTTGCGGGACGAGCTTGTTAGTGCTGCAGCTGGTGCTGATGCTGGGCTTGGTGCATTGCCTCGGACTTGGGGTAGGAGGGGCAGCGACGGCAGCGATAGCGGGACACTGGGCTGCTGCTGGTGCGGGAGCGGGTGGTGGTGCAGGGCGGTAGTTGACGAAGGGGTTGCTTCGGCGCTTTTGTAGAAACTTCTACAAGAAGTCGAATGAGTCAAATGCGGTACAAAAGCGCCAGAGCTCCTGCTCCTCCCCAGCTGTCCCCCATGGCTGCAGCTCCGCGCCAGCGAACGCGCCCCTAGCACGAGCACAGCAGCTTTGGTCATTCCCCCTCAAATACCACAAAAGGCCACCAGCGAATTGCGATCCCGACGCAACCGTCGATTGTCTCCTCTTTTCCTCACTCCAGCTCCTCTGGAGAACGACCAACGACCCTTCAGCTGTAGCCACAAGCGACCGAGCTCCTTTCAGCAGAGAAACGCCTTGTCGGAATCCAGGCCCAGCCGGACGTATATCCGCCTTGAACCTTCGCCGGTGTCGGGTTTCTTATCGCCTCTCTTTGGCCCTGGTCTTCCGCCCGTCGACCTGAACTCACTCGAGCTTACGCTTTGCGACGGGATATTCCCTTTTCCACACCACCCACCTTTCGGGAAAACCAGCTCAGCGGTCAGCGTATTCCTCTTCACACCTCCGCGCGCACCCGATTGCGGCGTCCGTCGTCCCACGCTGCGTTTTTCGTTGTGTCTCTCCGTGCTGCGATCCTAGTGGCCGGCCTCGAGCTCTGCGTTTAATTGAACATTCTCGTCGACTCTGGTTCGTTGTCGTCGTGCCGGGTCGGCAGTTGCGGTTCGAGTTTTGAACGGGGTTAGGAAGTTGGCGAGGCGGGAAGAAAAAGTTCCAGCGAGACCCGGGCTCTAGAAGCAGCCGCCCCTAAAATGCTGTTGCACGGGGCCCAATCGCCCTCCCACGCCCTGGATGCCCACGCCCTGGAGGCGGACCAGCACCAACATCAACAGACGAGGCAGTTGAGGCGCAAGAGGAAGGCCGAGTCTCAGGACAATGAGCGGTTGTCCAAGAGACTCAGTCTGTTGAATTTGGGTAAGCCACAATCCCCTCTTCTTGACTTTGTTTCAAAATGCATTGCTGACTGCCATGCAGAGAAGAATGGCCAAAAGCTCTACGTTCCCGTGGAGAATCCCATCGCCTCCGCATCAAATGCATCCCCAGACGTCGTTCCGTCAGCAACACCGTCAAGCACACCGCACAGTGGTCGTCGCCGCCGTGACCGCAAACCCCCTGCAGATGATGAGGTGATGCAGCTTGACGACTCAAAGTACAAGGTCTACATTTACGATATTGACGACGAGCTGTCTTCGTCTGAGAGCGAACCCGAAGAGGGCAAACTAGTCTTCCTGCCGGATATTGAGAAGCACCTGCGCGCCACTCGCATTCCCCCTCATATCCTCGCCAACGACGAAGGCCAACTCGCTGGCATGCAGATGGTCCTCTACAACGAGCCCACGTCGCTGACCATCCCCCAAGAGCAAGACAGCGTCCGCAAGGCCATCGTCGAGTCTCGTGCCCGCATGCGTGAGAGACAGCGTCTCGAACGTGAGGGCAAAGGCGAGCCGGTGCAGACGCCCCCGCCGTTTATTCCCCTACAACACATTCCTCCCCCGCCCGCCGCCGAATTCGTATCCGCCCCTCAGGCTTCGGCACCTGTAGATTACGACCCCGATGCCATGGACATGGACTAGCAAGCACCTTTTCAGGCAAGTAAACATTTGAGAAACTATGTATATATACACATAACGATATCCACGGCTGTAAGGCGGGGCGAATCGGCACGAATAGCCGGGCCAGCGAAGCGTTTTTATGGCATCATTTTTTGATCTTATTGTCATGGTTACTGCTTTGTACGATTTACAATAGTTATAGTCATCATATCGAGACGTTGAGCCTCGCAATCGCACTGGACATCCAGCCTCTGAGTGCGTGAGAAAATACAAAGTAGTCTTTCATCATGATTCTGCTCGCCGTCTTCATCATCTCATCTTGAACCAGCAAATGCTTCTTCTTCTTCTTCCTCTCCCCGACGCTTCGCCATACACGCTTTCCTTCCGAAACACCAAATCACTGCGCCCTGTAAGGATACGACTGGCCAGTGTGGTTTGCCGGCATGGCGGCGGGCGGAGGAGGCGGGCCCGGGGGCGGGGTGATGCCGTACTCCTGCGACGGGTCGACCTTGGAGCCTCCGTCGGGGGGAGCGTACATCGGCGGCCTCGCGGCGTTGGGGTCGTACGTCGGGGGCGGCATGCCCTGCATCCCGTAGTAGCCCTGCTGCTGCTGGTAGTACTCGGGGCGGTAGTTGTTGTACGTCGCCTGCGGCCAGGCGTAGCGGCTGTCGACGCGGGCGAGCTGGGCTCTGCTGAACAGCCAGCGGTGGTAGCCGAGAGGGAGGAGGCCCTTCTTGAGTCGCCTCTTGCCGTGCATGTAGCCGATGATGAGGAACGCGGCGAAGAGCGTTGTGAGGCCTAGGAAGACGGACCACTTGACGATAACGCCTGTCTGCAATGTATGTTAGATAAGTTCACTCGGCGATAAACAGCGTTTCGATAAACTTACCCTGCTGTACCACCATGGAATAGCACGACCATTCTGGATGACCCAACCGGGAGGCAAGTCGTTGGCGTTAACGACGGTTTGACGAGCGTCCAACATGGCGTAGGCGCTCATGATGTGTGAAGTGTGTTATAAAAAGTAGCGATCGTCGCCCTTATTCCTCCTTTCCAATCCTTCCCTTCGCCAAGCCAGTCAACGATCCCGCTACTTCGCTGTCGTCGAGCGTGGCTTGTAGACGCTTGTTGTTGATGTGGTGGGAGTGGGCCGCAGATCAACTACCGCAGATCAACACGCCGGATGGGAACCAACAAAGTCGGATTGGGGAGGGGACGATGTTTGGTTCGTGGGATGTCAAAGTAGTGTTCAAGACTAGCGCCAAGAATTCAGTTGATGCGGGAGGTGATTTATTTGAATCAAGCAGGAAAACTAAAAAAGACGAACGCGAAAGAGAGTCGAGGACCTTATTTGACGGGCGAGGAAGGGAACAGGCAGGGCCTGGAACCGAGCAAACCAGCCACCCATACAAAACAACCCCCGTCTCTTCTTGCTCTCGGACATGGGGTTGGGTCCGGGTGCAGAGGTGGTGCTCGCGCAGGCGGGCGCGCTGCGGTCGGCCAACTTTTTTTTGGGTTTTGCTCCATCGCATGGTTAACTCTCTTCACTTCTCTACTGCGGTACTGAGTGTGCTCCATAGTAAAGGTACACTAATCTAGGCATTCTGCGGAGAAAGGGGTGGTTGGATGTTGATTTTGGTGTTTCCGGGTTGGCTACCTCTCGGAAACCCGTCTTTCATTGGCCTGTCCGACATGAAAGGTGGGACAGAGATCTTCCCTACGAGCCGCCAACCTGCCGTTCTGGCGAAGCTTGTCGGGGAGCGGGTGCTAGGCGTGGCGATGACCGACCGGTACGTGCCTGATCTGCGGCAGCGCTGGTGCACCAGAACCGTTTCATCCCTTTCGGGTCCGACGACCTGGCGAGGCTTAGAGGCAGCAACAGAGACCACAAGACGGTCGCTGTCGCCCATCGCCCAGCGGGCCGGCGACAACAGGGCAAACACGATACACTCTGCGCCCGACGTTGCGAAGTTCGAAGCCGTTCAGCCGTGTTTGTCGCTGCCCGCGGCCAGCAGCCCAGCCAGTCGACCCCAAATCACGACCAGAAACACCACCGGGAGGCGGATGCATATACTCGACAAGACGGCCTAATGTCCCCACGAACAGGTCCACAACGCTTGGAAACCCACTGGTGCTTGCACCTTTGCACCTCTCTTTTTCCGATGGATCCAGACGAGAGTCATTGGTCGGCAGCTTTGTTGTAGATGCCGTCACATACCGTAGCATTCCCTCCTCGGAGCGAAGACGATGCGGAAACCCTTTCTGCCCCTCGCTGAGTCGCTGATTATGGCCTCACTCGCGATATTCCCTCCCCCCATCGCCCACGCCGAACCGGGCACTGAGTAATAACCACCGGCCGCCAGAACCGGAGACATTAACAGGCATCCTGTGGTCTTAATAACACACTGACCACCGCTGATGCATACCGAATGGACAGGAAGATCGGATCATCGGCTGCGTCAGCCACGGTGCCATCATCAGCTGGGCATGGTTCAGAGACGCAGAGAGGAGGCGAGAACGAAGGGGACGTGTGTCTGCATGTAATCAGCAACCCAGCGCTGAGGTGGTCTCTTACTGCGTGGAACCCGAGTTCCCGATTCTCATATGGCCCAGGCTGGTGCATACCACCAGCAGCCAGACGCATGACCCTGATGAGCAAGATAAGGCTTAGACGAGTGTACGGCGAAGCTTGATTGAAGTAAGGCACGTAGCAGATCCGGGAGACCCTGGCATGATCAACCTGCTCGTCCAAGCCTTCTCCTCTTCAAGGCGAGAGGGGGGAGGGGCCGCAGCACCAGTCGACGAGCAGCAGCAGCACCACCATACCTAACCGCTTGCCGAAAAGCACAGGCACAGACACATACACGGGCACAGGCGAAAGGTGGAAAGAATAGAGTTGTTGTGCGCACTTTCCTTTTCATCTCGTTTTCCGCGCCCCTCCACTTCGACGACGTAGGGCTGTTCTGCCGGAGCTAATTAGCAACAGACCCCGTTGCCCGCGTTATGCTTAGAAAAGTCAATCCACCTCGACCGATTCCGCGGTTCACTGGGTGGTTTGGTCTCGGGCCCTTTGTGCCGTAACTGTAGCATCTGCCCAACCAATCCCATCTTCAAGATGGAACAAATAAAGTCGAGATAGCCACCTCCCTCTACCAACGTAAAATCTTCGGGAAGGGTCTCGAATTGGAGCTAAACGTCGGGCTGCTCCGAGCGCGGGAACGTCACGGAAGGCGTTTGTCGTGGTGTGCAGTCTTGGCGAGCAGACGAGAGCCTGCGTACGGCAAGCTTGTCGCTCAGCCGTCCCTCCACCATCCGGTGTCCTCATCGTAGCCAATGACTTCGAAATCAATATTCATGCTCTTCAGCATCGTTCCCAGAGTGAACTCCTGCAACATGTCAGTTACCCGCGTGTCTCCTCCATTGGATCAGAAGGTCTCACCGTGTCTTCATCCTCGTCTCTATCGTCCTTGTCTCCGTCATTCTCGGCTCCGACGTTGTCTGGTGAGCATCCATCCTCCTTGTCGGCATCCTCATCTCGATCTCTTTTAGGTTCCTCCTCCATCATCCGTTCCAAAAAGCTCTTCTGCTCCTCCCTCCTCGTCTTCCTCCAAGCTTTCATCCCACCCATGCTCTGAACCCTTTCCTTGGACGCCTCAAACACCTCCTCAGCAGCCTGCCGGCTCGCCGCCCTCCACTTCGCAATCAGCACGACCAGCTCCTCGTCCGTCTCGGACTCGGCACCGGCCCGTCCTCCTCGGATCCGCTCCGCCTGTCTGATGATCTCCTCGCGGCCCGCCACATCCCGCGCAGTCCTAATACCCGTCGGTGTGCCGTCGCCCGTCGTTCTCAAAGGCGAGGGTGAGACTCCGCGCTGAGGCCGCGACAAGCTGAACGGACGACGGGTGGGCGTGCTGAACTGCTTGGCGGGGGTCGTGAGCTGGATCCCGCTCCTTTGTGCCGTGGCACCTGTAGCGCTACCGCCGCACCGGATCGAAGATGAGTTTGTATCGACCGCATCTGTTCGTGGCGACGATGCGGTAGCGTCTCCCGCTGCCACGTCGCGGTCGCGCACTACCGCCGGTGACTTGAATGGCTTCCGTAGCGTGTTGCTTGCATCATCGAGCCGTCGCCTTTTGGCTGCTGGTGTGTACATTGTCAGATAAATGATGCTTGTTCAGAAGAGCCGGAATGTCATTGCGGTTCCACTCCGTCATGGCGCTACCGAGGAGTTGGTTAAAGTGGGAGTCCCTCCCGCTTCCAATATTAGATTGTTGTTAGCGGGTAGTTTGAACGGAAGCCCATACCTGCCGCCAGACATTCATTCGCTTATGAGCAACATCAGCCTCTCGCTTCAAAAGACTCCTCTGCAGGGTTTTGTGTCCAATTCTTTCCCGAGTCCAGCGGGACGTGCATCACTGCGTTAACAAGGGCGTGGCCAATCGGTAGCCACCCACCTAGTGGCTTCTCATGATCTTGGCCCGGCAGGTCATAGCTCACGTCATTAAGGAACACATAGAATAGTTCAGATCAACACTCATTAAAACTGGCCAACCAACCACTGACTAGATAATCTACAATAAAACACCAAACGCCCCTGGATCCTCCTCTCTTCCTGCCTTTGATCATCTCACATATGTCCCATGTGCACATCAAATCCCATGAGCCGTTTCGAGGATGAGAACCTTCCTCCCAAACAAAAACAAAAGATTAAAAATCAAAATAAAACAATACTTGTCCGTGTCCCTTTTTGCGCCTGTACAATGCAGCTTGGTAATCCACCAGACATAGAAGAGAACGTGGACTAAAAAAACTTTACGTGACGCTAATGCCGTGAAATGAAAGGAAAGAGGTATCATAGAACCAAATGCACTCCATATTTGGTCTGAAGGAGGCCAGAATGCAGGTAAGATGGTACAGAAATGCGGCAAGACGAAGGGATATCAAAGCTTTAAGAGTCAACCCTGACCCTCTTGGGCTCGTTGCCGACGTCGGGCCCATCGTGGGGCCCGGTTGCGCTGATTTCGGGACTCTTGCGCTTGGTGCTGGTGGCATTGTCGTCCCTCAGAAAACTGGGACCTGAGCCAACCACAGGAGTCGCGAAATTCAATGGGCTAGGCAGAGTGTTGCTGTCACTGCCACCACGCGAGTACCACTCGGGGTAGAAGCTGCTCGGGCTTGGGAGGAATTCATTGTTCAGGAATCGGGAGGGGAGAGCAGAGACGGGCGTGTCGATGTTCATGTTGCTGTTCATGTTGTTGTTGTTTTGCTGCGGCGGCGGCCGAGCAAACGGGTTGGGAGGGCCCGTGGCACCGGCTGACAGGAGCGTCTGGGCGGACGGGGATGGCGGTGGCAGCACCATACCGGAAGAGTGCGAATCGGATGCATGGCGCCGAGTCGTCTGGGATGTAGCATCTGTCGAGTTGCGAGGAGAGTTTGACTCGGCAGTTGCGCTACCGCCATCCGAAGGTTCGTCGGGAATCTCCACCCTCAAACGGGGACGCGCACCACCTCCAATCTTCATGCTATTGGTGCGAGAAGGTGGAGTAAACGTTGTCTCTGGGATAGACGACACGGAAATGTTGCGAGTCTTGTTTAGCGACGTAGAGGTGGCGCGCTGAGGCAAAGGTGGAGACGAGGTAGATCCATTGGTCCTAGAGACAGCGCCGACATCAACAGATTGGGAGCGGCTGCCTTCAATCTTGATGTTCGCCTGGTCTGGCAGCTGAGGACCTTTCCCGTTGCTTTGATCGGAGGCAAATGAAGCCAGGTGCTGGGAAAGAATAGAGCGGTTTTCGTCAATGGGCGTGAAGATGCTGTGTTGCTTGCGCTGCGGCAGCTTCTTAATAGCACTGTCGGTGTTCAATAATGGCGGCTGAGGTCTATCTTGAGCTTCAGATCGCGGCTCCATTGGGGCCGGCATCGCGGTCTCCTGCGGTTGCGGCGGCGGCGGCGGTAGTTGCTGCTGCTGAGGCTGGGGCTGAGGCTGGTGCTGAGGTTGAGGTGACGGGTGCGGCGGCTGCTGTTGAGGCTCAAGCTGCTGAGGCTGTGGCGGCGGGGGTGAGATGTGCGGCGGCTGAGGAGGCAACTGCTGAGTGGGAGGCTGCGGCGGAGATGGCGAGATCCGAGAAACCTGAGGTCCTGGGCCTTGTGGCGGTCCCTGCGGTTGCGGGTAGTTGGGCGGCATGGAGCGACGCTGCTCTTCGATGTACTGCTGCATGTGCGGGGGATGAGGGTTCGGCGGGTACTGAGGATACTGAGGGCCGTGTTGGGGAATTCCGTGAGGCATGTTAGGCGGCATGTTGGGCTGGTTTTGCGGGTTGTAGATGGCCGGGTTGGGCATGTAGGCGAAACCGTTGACAGGAGGTTGCTGAGATCCAGGAGGGCCGACGGGCTGAGGGCCCATGTTCGGACCCATGCGGCGGATGTCTTGCCTGGAAGCGGGACGCGATCCCATTCCCGGTTGCGGCGTATGCCCGCGTTGCACGGGATGCCCGGGGTGTTGAGGGAAGGGCATACCATTAGGAATAGGCGGCGAGGCTGACGGGGTGTGGTGTCGCATATGGGGGAACGGCGCTTGTCCTTGAAACTGAGGGGGGATCATCTGGGGCTCCATTGACTCTCCGTGGGGAGGCGTGCCATCGCCCTCCTCATCTTCGTCTTCGTCGTTGCCGCCGTTGAAGTCAGAGGGGCCCTTGTGCTCGTTCGGGCCGCCGTGCTGCGCGAGGGTTAGCCTCTAGTGATCGCGACGTGCTCTTTCGTCTGCGACTTACGTATGTGTATCTGGTGATCATCTCTCGCATGTCTGTGGAGGAATACTCGTACAGCTTCTTGTTGCTGCCGAAGATGAAGACAGCGACGTCTACTGAGCAGAGGACGGAAAGCTCGTGCGCCTTCTTGAACAGACCGCCCTTGCGCTTGAGAAAGGTGCTGTATGCGACGCGACAAGTCAGCCAAAAGCCGCAATAGATCACGACGAGCGCGGGGTGGCAAGCTTACACAGAGCGGTTTCTGTCATCCTTGATGGCTTTGATCTCGATCTTTCTGCGACCCATCTTGACCCGGACGCTCTACGGAGCTACTGACGCGGGTGGATGGTGTATGGGAGGAGGGGTTTGGGGGTGGTACCGGGCCGAGGTCGAGGTCGAGGTCGAGGGAAACGACGTCGAACCGATTGGCAAGAGAGCGGCGGCGGCGGCGGCGGCGGCGAGGTCTCAGGCGGTGCGTCGACTGATCCTGTCGAGGTGACTCGCGAGACAAGTTGAGGCTCGAGGAGGCGAGCGTGATGGTTTTCGGAGCAACAAGCTTGGCTGGTCAACTGGAGCGGAAAGCAAAAGTTTGGCCGGGGAGGGCTGATTGCTTTTATCTAAATGGCCTGTCTCGTGGGCTGTAATCCCCAACTGGTGATCCGTCAGTCGAACTGGTTCGCTTGGTGGGCAGGGACAAGGCAGCGCAGCGCATCCCGGGGTCTTGGGGATCTGAAGCGATGCAGGCGTTGGGGTTTGGAGCAGGGGAGAGCAGCTCAAGATGCGTCAAGAGAACGTACATTGATCCCATTACAAGTGCAGATGCGACAGGTCTGGGATGGACAGGCGTTGTGGTGCAGGTCGATGGGGCTGAATCTGGCGTGGATGATTCTAATAATAGACGCGATCGTGTTCACCTTTTTTTCCTGGGAGCGCGGGAAGACAGACAGGAAGGAGGGAAGGGGAGGGAAAGAAAAAAAGAGAGAGGGTGGTGGCAGCAGCAGCAGCAGTAGTTAGGTAAAGGGTACGGTACAGTTGCAGCGGAAGGGGGTATCAGCCAGTCAGAAGAGTAGAAACACAGAAGCAGCTTGATGACTTTTGGGAAGGGGAATGGAAAGACAAGGGGATGTGTGGTGGATGATGGGATGGGATGGGTTTGACGGAGTGGGAAGCGTGGGAGCAGAGCGAACTGGGAAAGGACGTGGAAAAAAAGAATGGGCGGGGGGTGTGCTCCAGTACCAGTACCCGGCACCGTTCCTTGCCTACGCAGTACCTTACTCTGTCACTTGTGTGTGTGTGTGTTTGTGTGTGCGCGCGCGCGGTGTCGATTGGTGGTGTGGTGTGGTGTGGTGTAGGTAGTCTTGAAGGCGGGCAGCAGAGAGAGTGAGAGTGAGAGTGAGAGTAAGGCAAGGAAGGTACCTCGCAGGCGGGAAGAACTGAGGTGAGGTGAGGGAGGTACCAAGTGTGCAGGCATATGGCGGGCCAGCGGCCCTCTTCTTGTCTCCAGGCCCTGCAGCCTCCACTTTGCAGCCGTCGGTCAGCTCCTGTGCTCCCAAACTCGACGAGTGTCTCCCCCGCCCCTTGTGCCCGCCGTCAAGCTTGAAGCCAGCCGGCCGCCGCCCTCCACCTGAACCTCGCACCTCACCTTCGTCCTCACCACCACCGACAGGGCAAGGTCGCGAGGCTCTTGGTACGTGCGTTCTATGACTGGGGGTCCTGGTGGCCGTTGCGGACGCTCGTGAAACGACAACTTCAGGAGGCAGGGAATGAGATGGGAGCTGAGACTGGCCGCCCGCACTGTCTGGGCCTGCGACGGAACGCATGTGTCGTACCGTGTGCAGATGCAATCTCCACCGATGTCCTGCGCACTGTATCAGGGTCTGGTGGGTCTTCAGGTACTAGCCCCGGCCGGGAAAGGTACCGGCCACCATCGCGACGGCGTCAGAGCTAGTGAGACACTGCAGAAAAGATACCTGTGGCAGGTGTCGTCGAGACATCTGACGTCTAGCCGACGTGAGGTGCGTGCGACGTGACGGTGCCGCCTGGCAATTAATTGCGGATACCTCTCTATGCTCTCTACAGAGAGAGCACTATGCTAACCTCCCACCTCTCCTCCAAAGAAGCAGGAGCTTGCGCCGGTGGTGGCAGCAGCTCCACGGGCGGGCAGAATTAATCGCAATGCCGGCGTCGACTCGCTCGAGTCGACTCGAACTCGACTCTGGCTCCACGGAAATCGATAACGACAATCCCAATCCGCCCGAGACACCGGAGCCATTGCCGGACGCCTCCCCCCTTGAACCTTACCTGGACTTGTGTAAGTAGGTACACGGCAGTACGTGGTCCAGCCAGCAACTCAACTCACCACCACCAACCCAATTCCCGTCATCGGTGACGGAATCTGCTTTCACAACAGTACTATGTACAGCCCAGGCAAACCTACCTGCGCACAAACGCATAACCTCCCTAAGGCTGGGCAGGCCCCACGGCCAGGAGGGAGGGTGGGAGGGAGGCTGTCATCCACCACCAAACAACGTGCCCGGGCCGCAGATTGAGCCTCTCTTCCGCCGCCGGCGCAGGAACGAGAAACTTGCGTCCAGGCACAGTTACACGCATACAGACTGACTTACACCAATGCCACACCAGAGCCGCTGCCAGAGCCACGGCCACGGCAGCACAGGGCACCCGATACCGCCGCTCCGCCGCCATCTGCCATCCTTTGTCAAGTCAGGTACCTTACCTAGGTATCTCAGACCTACCTTATCATGTTGTATTCGAAACCACCTCACCTGTTATCGATATCTCTACCCTCAACGGCTTTCCCGTCTCGTCGGACAATTGAGTTCGACCCTCTCCCTTGGCGCGGGCGGACTGTGGTCAGAGGACGGGGGAAAACACTCAGACACAAACACTTGTGTAAACCCTCCAATGCCCCTTTGTTTTCCTCCCCCTTCCCTCATGTCTTCCCCTGGCCGACGACAATGCGAGGCCATCACCAAACAACGCAAATTTCTGGTTCCATAACCAGCTTGCCTAGACCTCCCATCCCCGGACGGGCCCCTCATCCTCCCGTGCGAGGGGCCAGGTCCCTTCGACCCCCTCCCCCCTCCTTCGGCGAGCCAGAAGTGCGCATGTCACCTTGATTCCAAAAGGGAACCAACCATGACAGCATGCATTGGACCGGCCTTCCCGCCGAACGTAAGTTTGAGTCCCAAATCGGCCGGGCCATTGACAACGTCCGCCCGCTCCCATGGTTCTGACCCGTAGATCTCGCTTCACATCCATCAAAAAACCCTCGTCTACATCCCGCGCCTGGTTTGACGAACCCAGTCGCCCATCATCTTGAATTAGATACACTGCTCCACCCACGACGATACCCCGCGTCCATTATTGCCCTGTCAACCCTGAACCACATGCACCCATTCGCACCGCGAGCCGCTGTCTCTTGTTTTGAGAGACGGCATCTCTCCCCACCTTGGTTGGGCATCTCGCCTCCGTCTTACCATTCTGGCTCCTCCCGTCAAAACATCGAAAACGTTCAAAACAACAGCCAAGAAGAAGAAGCTAAAAACAAATAAAGCCAAGAGATAGAGATCTTGCCAGAAACGCCAATCCTCGCTCAGATCCCTATGAAGATAGCATCATTTTTGCGGTGCTGCTGCTCCTCGATCATACAAGCCTGTGACCGTTGCTGTAAGACTAGACGTCGAAAAAGACGACCCAAGAACGCGGCCCAGGGAAAGAAGGGTAACCACCACTCGGATGTCCATCCTCACATGCAACAAACTATCTTCGTCTCTTTTTTTTTTTTTGCTACCATCAGGATATTCAACGCAACCCCGGTCAGTCTAACTTTACCAACACGGAGCAACTTGCCATCTCTTCTCAACAATTCGTCCGAGGAGAACGGCGTCGCAATCTCGACCCCGTCACCAAAACGCCATCCCACTTTTTTTCTGTTCATTCGAAATAACCATATGATTAAGTTAAGCGCCGGCGTGCCGTCAGTGACATGACGCTAAACCAACTTGTCCGGGGGGGTTTCCACAACGGAGCGAGAGAGCCTCCATAGACTTGGTTGCTTCACCATTGGAGCCAAGCTTACGTTGGGAGATTTCCCCTTCCATCGAGATTAGTCGGTCCGTTGGCGTTCGACCAAAGCTCCATCAGAGCTAACGCAATCGTGCATCTCGCAAGATGAGGGGGAAGAGAATTGGAGAACCGAGAAAAAAAAGGTTCCTCCACCTCATCCTCATCCTCCTCCACCGCCAGGACAGCCTTCTCTCTCTGTGTGTCTGTCTCTCCTTGTGACGGTGTGAGGTCGACCATGCATGTTTCGACGGTGGAAAAGGCCAAGACAGGAACGTTCCTGGGCGCAACTCGCAAGCCGATTGGCAGCCGCCGAAGCAGAAAGTCCTGCACATGTTCCTTCCATATGCCTGTCTTGCTGCCCTTCTCCTCCCCCCTCCCCCCTCCCCTACACTACACCTCGGTGTCAAGGTCACATCCCAGTCCCAAGGGCCAGTTTCTAAAAATATCCTATTTTTAGCATTAGCGTGAGAACGCTCCGCAGCCACGCGACCTTGACGGTGTGGTCGTTGCTTCGTCCCGGGCCAATTAGCCCGCACCCTTGCCGTACTGTACCACCTTTTTTGTGGGTAAATTGTGTCGCCCGTCGCTGAACCGACCGAACTGACTGGACATTTCCTCGCCTTGCTCTGGCTTGCTTGCCTTGAACCTGTATCACCGCCGCCAACACCACCACCATACACAGACACACACACACACACACACACACACACATTTCCAAGGCCATGCACGTCGTCCTCGTCTGACTCCTGTTGGCCTTTCCCTCCGTTCCATATTTCTCCTAAGGCTGTAAGGCAACGCTGGCTTACATGGCACCTCGTCATCATCAGCAAGTCATCGGTGATTTCAGCAACCAGCGCATACGCAGCACATAGGTTTGGGCCGCTAAAACCATCGTTGTTTGTGCCCTTTTCTTCCTCGTCATTGTTACATCGACACACACGCATCCTTCCATGCTCCCCCGTCCCCCCTCACGCGCCCCGTTCAGGTCTGTTTTGCCCGATTCGCCAATCTACTCAATGTGATACAAAGTCAGTCGTTAGGAAGAACCCCCCACCCGACCTGTCTACCCGTCGTCTGTCGTCAAGACCCATGTTTTGCTGTGCCGCATCTCGTTCCCCCGGTCAGCCAGCCATCGAACAATGTACACTCTTGGCCAATACCAGCCTTCTGAGCCTCCTGATATCCCCCTTCCCGCGTCGTCCACCCACACCACACCAATTGCGTACCTTACTGCTGCCCTCGAGCAACAGTCACCGCATGGGGTATTCCAGGATACTCGGCACAAGTCAGCTGGTGTAGTCTTCTTCACATTGCATTTCAACTTGTTGGAGCTCTGTCACTCAAATGATTTTCGTGTGATTAGCTGCTCGCCTGGCGGCTATGGGCTAAACTTAACAACACCAGACGCCGTGCCGATGCATCATTACATGCTCTGATTTGCTGAACCGCTTGCAAAACCCTTCCCCGGCCCCGAGTTCCACGTTTTCGGGAGATTTCTCCGTATGTGCTGCCCAGTAACAATGTTTCCATAACCCAAAGTCCACGACTGAAAAGCCGATTCCCAATCTCCATAATCCACATCCCCGCAGGAGTCAATTGTACGATTCCAATTTTGGATACTTCAGTCCAACCCCACGTCTGAGGTTTTTCTGGTCCAGACGCGCCCTACTACCTCCATGTCCCTGGCGGTTTTTGACATCAACATCAGGTTGTTGGTGTTGTGCCTGAACCCCATGCGGGAATCACTTGGCGTAGCCCTATTGTTAGCAACCGGGGACGGTTGGGTGTGGGGATCTTCCCCGTTCTGGAACGTTCGTCGGTAGTCAAGCGGCTGGCTGCAAGAGAGTCGCAGATTATTGGTAAGCGCCGGGAGCAGGTACCGGCCGTCCGGTCCTGTTGTCGTCTCAACCATAATCCGGTATGCGACGCTGCAACGTCTGGTCTGCCGCAGCTTAGACAGCTGCCACCGGTTTTCGTCCGAACCTGGCGCCGTCGATTATTGCCCGGGTGAACCGGCGTTCGCTGCTGGCGCGTTGTACATGCCGAAGCCACCGTGCTCTGCAATACCGTTATCGGTTTTCATAGTGCCGTTGAGCATAGGACAAAGCCTTTGGTTAAAACTGTCAGCCAACTGTTCGTTTGAGGGTCGAGGTCGAGAAAGCAAGCAGGAAAGCGAAATGCGACGAAAAAACAAGCTAGAAATGAGAAAAACCGAAAAGAAGCGAAGAAATGATGCGTGGGAAACCATCGCCAAGGGCTGCCAAGATCAGATGACCCTGGGCTTGACGTTCTGCCAGTATGGATTATGGCTGTATTTGTTATACTTGTACGTCTTGCGCCTTGGCTTAGGTGCCTTCGGCTGTCCCTTGGACACCTCAGGAGTTCTGGCCTTGTGGCTTCTGGCCTTGGGTTCGCGGCTTTGACGCTCGCGGCTTTGCCTTGGAAGGACTGGCTTTTGCGGGGCTCTGCGCGGCCGGCGCTTGCGAAGCAGCTTTGCCTTGAGCTTGAACCGCCTTGCCCCAGTCCTGAAGAGGCTCCGCAGATCTGATGTTGGGCGGGGATGACTTTGAAGAACAGCGAGGGCAATACTTTTTGTTGGTTTTGATGTGGCCGACCTGTCCACAATTGGCACACTTGCGGGTTGTGCCCGTGGCCGCTCTGTCTGCTTCGGGTGAGCCAGCGTCGAGGCCGGACTTTGATCGGTGGAGTCCTTTTTGTTGCTCTCGTCCGATTCGTCGTTGTTTGTTTCGGTTGAGCCGTTCGAGCTCCTTATTAATTCTGCTAGGACGTCAATCAAGTGCTCAGCATCTACGGAAGGGTACTGCTTACTCGACCAGTCGGCGATGATCGTCGTCAGCGACTCCGGTCGGTCTTCCTTCGTAGATGCTAGAGGCACGTAAATGTAAGCAGGGATCGCATGAAGATTGAATAATAGACCTGATATAGGGTCGAGAGGGGGGAAGCGTGATGGGAAACCGTACTTGAAGTCCTCCAACTCCAGTTCCTTCTTTCTCTTGATGTATCGGTCTATTATAACAGGGTCTTCAATAATGACAGTTTTCTGCTCAATAGCACCTGCCTCATTGAGAACTTCACGGGTAATCTTGAGTCGCTTTCGCTGGTTCCGACTTGTTGAGGTCGTCAATCCGGTGATTTGACTCATGCCTTCGTCGACATGAGCAGGGGTCTGGGCCCTTTGAGGGTAAAAGCGGTCGTCTTCATCCGCCGGCGGTGGGACCACGAGGTCGTCGTCTTTTTGGGTGCCATCTTCGAGGTTGGCCTTCTGCTTTTCCCAGATTTCGCGGATGCCTTTCTTGTACATGGCTTCTTGCTCTTTGACGTTGTAGGCATGGCCGTTGTTCGCTTTGCGCATAGCATCGGGATGAGCGGCCATGGCATCAGCCGCCGTTGTGTGGGATCCACCCTTCTGAACAGTCTCGAGGTAACCTCCCTTCATCGAGGTTCTGATGAAGCTGAAACCAAGACCATGTCCTGTTGGGTCACCTTGGCCATGAAGCTTGAGCATAGCTTTGCCAGCGCACGCGTCGATAAAGGCCTTGCTGGTCTTCCAAGGTGCCATCTTGTCCGCGAGCTTCTCTTCGTTCTTCTCGGCAGCCTTCTTGCCGCCTTTGCCGGTGCGCTCGTCATCGTCTTCCTCGGCAGGCTCGTCGTTATCGTCCTCCAAGTTGACATTGTTAGGGTCAAACCCGGCGTCTTCCAGCATCTGCATGCCCAATTGCATGCCATCAATCAAGCAAACATCCTCGGGCCTAATCATGGCTCTGATGCCATTTTCGTCCATCAGTGTTTCTCCTGGTCTCAGGCCCCAGAGACCCTTCTCAACTTTGGCATATACCAGAAATTCCTTCAGCTTTTGTCGGTTCTGGGCGTCGGTCGAGTCTGCAATATGCTTTGTGACTTCGGAAAGATTGACAAGGCTGTGCTCGTTCCGCCTCATCATACGATAAGAGATCATCTTGATTCTGTTCTTCGAAGCGTTGGTGACCTTTCTGCTGTGGGGCCCCGGAACTTCCACGCTAGGGAATGTCTGGCCAACGACGTAAAGATGGTCAATCTTGTGAAGGTACCAGTTAGATCCATCCACGCCTGTTGAGCTCCGGACGCAGAGGAAGTCGGTTGAGCGCGGCTTGTGCTTGAAGATGGGTGCCCTGTACATCTGGTTGTGCAAAGTAGGCATTGTCTGGCCAACTTCCACCTCGCCGAAGATTGCAAAGGGCGACCTGTCCTCGGGCAGGAGAATATGGGATTCACCAATTTCCATCTTGGGCGGGGCCTCCTCATCATCGACCTTCTTTTTCCGGTAGTAGTTGATGACTCTGTTGCCCATGCCGAAATTGGAAAGGACGGGAGGTGTGCGTTCGCAGTACTCGAACAGCACGGCTGTCGAGTTGTCTGTGATGCCCAGGTCCTTGGTGGTGCGGAAAACTTCATGGGCCTTGCCTTTCATTTGCTTGCGCTTGTGGAAGCCGAGCTTGCTGAACCTGATCACCTGACGCTCGTGCTTACCAAACTTGAAGTAAGGACGATGGTAACCATCTCTGCGGATGTCCAGTTTGACCTTGTAGAAGGGCCATGCCAGCTTGAGTGCAGGCATACTGTGTTCCACCTGAAGATTGCCAAGAGTTGCTCTGACCTTGTGCTGATGATTCTCCTTGAGAGCCTCATACGCATCGTCGTTTGACATATTGAACCGTTGAGAGAGGTCGGGTCGAAGATGACCGTTGGCCATGCGTGTGAGCTTCTGCTCAACCCGCTGGCGTTTGGGACCACGTTGCGATTCGGCTTCCTCGAGAAGGAGGTAAGGATCGTTCAAGTCCAGAATAACTCGTTTAGAAGAGCGCTTTGTTACATCCTCAAATGAGTCGAATGAGGGTGCAGTGAAGCGTGGAATTTCCGGAAGACCCTTGGGCGGGGGCGGGCGTGTCTTTTTGGTTGGCGGCGGCTTGGTTTCTTCGTCATCCATGAACTCCTCCCAGTCAAAGTCAAACGCATCGTCGTGGGCGCGCTTGAGGGATGCTGCTTCTGCTGCATGGGCGGCGGCTTCTTGGTCTCGTTGCTTCTGAAAGTCGTGCTCTGCCTGCTCAATGCGGCCAGCCCAGTCGTCGCAAACCATCTCGATGTCCTGCAGAGTAAAGCCGGCGACCGCCTCGTAATCTGAGTCCTGTTCGAGGTTGAACTCTTCAGCCTCGGCTTCGTCCGACGATTCCTGCTGCGTGCATGTCACTAATCCCCTGGTGTCATCGTCGATACGCTTCTGCTTCCTTGTCGCAGCGGCAGTGCCTGGGATACGGAAAAGCTTCTCCTGGTCGGCCGCAAGATCCAAAGTCAATTTTGAGAATATCAATGTCTTAGGCTTCTTGGTCGGTTTTTTCTCGATCCATCGGGCCTTCTTCGGGGGGAGGAGTTCGTTCCATTTCAGGATGACACCCTTCTGCCATGTTGGCCACGCCTGCTTGACCAAATCTTCAACTGTCTCTGCCGGCGCGGGAATATCCGGGTCTTGATTAGCGGCCTCATAGCCAGGCTCGGGGTCGAAGTTGATGTCTCGGTACTGCGACGCATCGGCGTTGTCGAGATCGTGAACGTGAGGCGCTGGTGATGGTGGGCCGGGTATTTCCATTGGAGATGAAGGTCCATCGCCGAAGAGGTCGTCTGTATCGTTACTCGTGCCTCCATCGTCCGTCAAACCTGGTACGGTGGATAGGGAAGTCGCGGGGTTGGCTTCGCCTTCCTCTTCCTCGGGCAGGTCATCGTCGCTAATATCCTCGTAATCCTCCGCATCGTCTGCTTTGCCGGACTGGTCGAATGGCTCATCCAAGCTAAAGCCCAAATCTCCTCCTTGTTGAAGCTGGCTAAGCGTGCGCGAAATTTGCTCGTCGTCCTGAGCCTCCAGGTCCTTTTGGGACTTGGGGTCCCCGTCGTCCGGAGACGGGGGTGACTTGGGGGGTTCGTCGCTCATGATGTCGATGTTGGCACAAATATCTCCCCTCTGGCACCTCCGATATTGTGCGCCGACGGGTTCCGGGTCTATACCATGCCTCGCGATGTGGTTGCTGATGCGATGGCGGCAGCGTTCGGTCGGGGGGGAGCTCGTCAGGTCGATGGGGCGACGCGTCGGTCGGCTCTGGGGAAGCAGGAGGGAAAGTTCACGTAGAGCCTCAGAAATTTGGGTGACTCAGGTGCGATTTCTGCAGGGGTGCCTGAGGCGGAAAGTGTCAGCCAATCAGCCAGCTTCCGCGAAGGTAGCCATCGTTTGTGGTCCATGCCTGCCGTTTCCACCCCAGTCGAGACCACTGGCGGGGGCTGTCATACCTAAAATCGACCAAGGAATCTTGACTTCGTGATGCCTCGGGATGTAGATACTTTGAGGCAGGAGCTGTAGTAACACAGATCTGTGGGTTGGAAAGTTATGCAGGCCAAAAATGTCTGTTCCAAGACCATAAAATGTGTGCTCAGAGGTGCGGCCCAAGAAGGAGGAATGAAGATTATGGCAATGTTGAAAGGCGCATTGTGGTTCAACCAGAAGGTAGGCAAGTGGGTGCAAATGGGAGAAATTTGAGGTTCTTTTATAGTAGGTAGGAGGCCTAGAGTTAGTGATCGAAACTTGGCAAGGAGCTCCCATCGCGATAGTGCCTGCCTGAGGTACACTGGAAAATCTGCGTCAGGAAAGAAGCAGGCTCATAATACCTACCTACCTTAAGGTACCTTAACGTGAGAATAGCGCCCAAGTTTCGCACGTTGTTGATTTGAGATATGTTTGGTAGAGTTAAGTACAAACTTTCTTGGCTCCGTTGACATGATCTACTCAGCCTTATTGCTTAAGCACCTTATAACTGAGTGAAGCTAGCTTTCAGGTTGTTTCCAATAACGGAGCGGGTGTACAATGCATGCAAAAAGGAAAAATCTTGCATAACTATGGAAATCTCGCCTATCTGAAGCTACCGAGACTTCCTTCCAGTCTGAATGTATGTTCAATCTCACCAACGAACTAAAGGAGTGCATGCCTGAATAGTGGATGAATGGACTATTCCATAATTCAAGCCTTGGATGTTGACTTCAATCGCAACCATACACTCAAGTGTGGAAAAATGAGCCCATATCGTCCTTGCATCCCTCCAATTGTTTGGAAATGCTACGCGATATCCCTTCCGAAAGCCTATCCAGGGTCAAGAGCATCAGAAAGCGAGGGGAAATCCTCACAATACCGCGAGACAGCTTGGTTGACACTTTTGTGTATTCCTTAATAACTATCTAACCTGTTCGGCGGCTCACACTCATAGACACTACTTCCATCCACAACCATGACGATGCGTAATCTTTTGACGCCCTACCTTCTCTGACAACTCAGAAAAGACCATAATTTCATCGCAAAACTCCATACGCCGTCTTAGGTAACGCGAACGAATTGAATCACCCCGCCAGACTCCTGCTTTCCGTCCCTTTAACTCAGGAGATTCCAAGGCACCGGCAGCAAGCATTTACTTGCAGCGCTTCTCGACAATGCTCACACCGTTCTCCTCGTACTCCTTACGCGAGATCCACATCTGGTGGAACGTGCCCAAGCTGGCCAGAATGCTGCCACCGATCCAGGCACCGAAGCGGCGCTCGCTGGACAGACCCGCAGCGTGGATCTTGATCTTCAGGCCCGGGTACATGGTCGTCAGCTCGTTGTTGAGACGATCATTGAAGCCGTTCAGCAAGCTGGTGCTGCCGGTGACGACGATGTTGCCCAGCAGGTTAGGGCGCAGGTCGACATCAACGGCATTGAGCGCCGCGCGGATGAGCTCGGGGATGGTCTGGCTCTTGTTAAGGCGCAGCTCCTCGTTCGCCGTCGGGAACGCTGCCGTCTCGTCCCACATACCCTCCGAGACCTTGTACCGCTGTTCGCGCCACATCTGGTTGGCGCCGTTGGGAAATTCAAAGACGCGGCCGGGTTGTAGCTTGGCGAGCTCCTCGTTCTGGGGGACGGCGTACTTGCCGGGACCGCGCCAAGTCTCGACGACGGACTCCTTGAACTCGGTGAGCAGTCGCTCCTCCTCGTAAGTGCGGAACGAGTCAGTAATGCTGAAACCGAACTGGCGCTGCTTGAACTGGGGGAGTGCACCCGCGTCAACGGGAGTCTTGTTCTCGACGAGGAACGTAGGGACGGGGTCGATCTTGGGCTCTGATGTCTCCCAGAGGCTACGGATCTGCGAAGACAGCCACAAACCGCCGACAGGGGACTTCTGGATGGATCTCTTCAGAACCATACCGTCGTGGATGGCCGTGACGGAGGTGTTGGCGCCACCGACATCGATGACGAGAGCGCTGGCCTTTCCGGCAGCGAAGGCAGCCAAGACAGGCGTTCGGCTCAGCCAGAAGGCAGGGCAGCCCCAGTTCTCCATGATTATCTCGATGGCCTTCTCTCTGGACTTAGCCGAGTTCCAAGGCGCCTCAGTCATCAAAAGAGGGTTCTCCTGAAGAGCCTTCTCCTGAGTCTCGGCATCCTCCATGGCGACGTCAAGATCTCCATTGGCCTCGCCTCCCTCGGCTTCCGTCTTAGGGTCGTCGTTAAGGCCGTTCTTAGAAGGAGGTGTAGGACGCGCGGGTTGGAGGCGAGTGATGAGCATGTGCTCCCAGATCTTGTTGGCAGCATCCCAGTCCTCAACGACGCTGTCCTTGTTCATGTAGTTGCGGACCTCGAAGTCGGCGCGGGGGATCAGGCACTCGTCGCCAAATACGTCGGTCGGGGGATCGTTGGAACCGACACGGCCGTAGAACGACGGAAACACAGACTTGGGGACATCCTCGCCTGCGAAGCCAGCGCGAGTGCTGCAGTATCCTGGGTCGAGAACCAAGGCGGAGACCTCATCTATTGCACGACAGTTAGACGCGGTGACAACGCGCGCGCAAGGCGGCCACGGGACGAGGTTCCGCTGCTAGCTCACCTCCACCGTAGATGTCAGTCGGCTGCACCGACGAGGACAATGGCTGTTGCGACATTTTGATCGAGTCGGAGATGTTATGCGACAAGCCACCGAGATAATTGAGATGATTCGGGGGCGGTGTGGTGGGTTGTTGCGATGCTGCGCCTGATTGAAGGTCGCGTCGTGGTCGAAATTTGGCGTGGTTGGGTGAAGCTGCAAGGCTGAGAATTCAGCCACACCCCACCGTGTCGTAGCGCGACACACTGTACGAGCTCTCGGTGTGGAGCTTCTCACCGAGCATCCAGTGTCGAGGACAGAACGCTCCACATCTTTTTAGGGACTCTTGATCGATACCAAATGCGCTGATATGCAGGCAAAATAATCACGAGTATTTTAAGTGAAGAATATGGCTTCAAGCTTGCATCAAAGGGTATCTTATTCAATGTGTCATTAATCCTCACGTCCCGGCTGTCAGCCTTAGGTAACGATGTACTCGTCTTCTGACTCGAAATCTCTCCCTTCTCCGTACAGCACCTCGCAGGCACCTGCCAGCGGGATATCCATTACGGCATCCGTCCCCTCATTCCAGATATTCTTCCATTTCAGCCCTCCCCCAGGCAACCTATTATCCCTCTTGTCTCGCGACCTTCTCTTGGCCTGGCCGTCCCTCAGCCGCCCTTTGCTGTCGATCACGCCGACCTTGGATGCGTCGTCCACCACTGTCTCGAGTGAATTGAGCGGCAACGTCATGATCTCGACGTTGTAGAGAGCCAGCGCAATGTAGATGTAAACCCCCAACATGGTCAGAAACGCCGGTATCGCCAGCGACCACCATCGGTTCGGGTAGTAGTAGATCCCCAAGGCGTGCAGAAACGGCGACGGCAGGTAGGACCACAGCAAGTAGACGATAAACGTCAGCGTCGAGAAGAGGTACAGCACGAAGCCGTAGTATTCGTAAGTCGGGACCTGCGGCGACGCGCGGGGGACGGGCTCGAAGTCGTCGTCGGATGCATCGGGGGTTGTCGGTCGCGAGGGACGCAGGAGCGATGTCAGCGATGGCGAGGGCGGCAAGGGAGTCGGCGGACGGCCGTAGAAGGGGGGCGCGAAGTAGTTGTGATGCAGCGGCCGCGGGGGCAATTCCTCGCCGTCGCTGGATTCTGACTCGATGGATTGGGTATCTGAGAGGACTTGGTCTTCCTCTTCCGACGAAAAGGACATCATGACTTTGGGGGCGTCAGGCCCGAGTTGAGAGGGTGTTTTGCTGTCGAACTTGTGCAATGACGAGGTTTGCGCCTTGGCTTAACTTCAAAGGGGGGTTGAATGTTGAAATGCGGTTTCCTTATCCACAATCTGCGGCCCTGGAACGCGACCCGTGGTTCCACCGCCGGGATGTGGACGGCAGCGGGTGGGGCCGTCTGTAAGTGGCTCGGCATCGATTTGGTGCCCGGTCCTCACTGACTGCAAGCCATTCAGGTTGGCCAATGTTTGCCAATTCTACATTACCGAGCATGCAATGATACAAAGTCATGGCCTAACTTTTAGTTGGTGAATCACTTATCCGCTATTCTCAATTACTTGATTAAGAAGAGAACCCTACGAACATCAACTGAAAAAAGAAAAACAAAAACAAAAACTCGTCCGTACGAAGATCGTCCAAGAGACTCAGCTTTCCTGTGCCACCAAGTCCACCGGGGCCGCCCAGGTCTGACAACAGCTTTGTCTTAGTTGCATATAGTCGGATGATATACCGACTGGCGATGCGTGGCCGCTGCGGGACCCTTTAGAATATCTCATTAGGGCCATATGTATGTGTGCGAAGTAAACTTATCCATCGGAGTTTGACTAACCAAGCCATGCCGTGGTAAGACAAGACAGAGAGACCAATGACTTGTATACATTTCGTTGCTCCAGATATGCAGTTCCCAGACAAGCTATCGCAGGATACCTCATTAATAAGCTGAGACAAGGTTAATTTGCCTGAGCTGGCTGCATTCATGAATTCGTGGTTTGACTTACCGGCTAGTACACGTCGTATTGGACATCACTCGCTTAGTACGGTTAATTGTTTCGAATCCGCAACTGCGCAAACCAGACGTTGGGAGTGACATCCCACTCATTGAATCATGGCCACTACCAAAATCACATCAAGCAGAAGGGGAGAGACCCAATTCATTGAAATGTTTGTAATATTAATCAGCTGGAACTGTGCACATCTATAGATGATCGATGCGTATGAATGAAAACCCCATAAACAATGCTTTTTGATACCTGAATAACAACCCATGAGCGGCCCGCAATGCTGAGCGCCTGCAATGAACCAACTTTGGCCCGAACCAAGACAACAACAAATGCTGTCAATATGGAAAATTCGGAAATGTGTCGAGAGATAGCCGATTCAAAACATTAAAGTCAGCCGTATCTCGTACCCTCGTATATGCATTATTTGCAAGACTCGCTCATAGAAAACCATGCAAGACGGTGCTGAAATGCAGAAGATTCATGAGCGGGCCGGGGTGCTGACGGAATCATACCCAGCCGATCCGTTCCTTGCCAATAACGGCTCCGTCTCCTGCCCGCTTCCAGACGCCTCTCCGCTCGAGGTGCTTGTGATCGTGTCGTCGTCATCGGTGCTCTCTTCGTCGTCGCTGGTGTCGGGCGACTGCGTGAGAGCATCGCTATCAACGAGCATGTAGATGGGCACGGCGCCGATGATGGCGGTGACGGCGAGGAACCACCAGGAGGTGATGACGTAGCCCTTGCCGACACCCCAGGAGAACGCAGCACCGGCGGCAGCCGGACCGAAGGCGCGGCCGAATCCGGAAAACATCGTCGCGAAGCCGTTGAGGGTGCCGAGGATGCGAAGGGAGGAGGCGGAATTCGTGAGGAGGATCGTCATGCAGGGGAAACCGATGATGACTGCGAATGCCTTTGTGAACATCACGACCATGAGCGCGGCGTAGCGGCTAAAGGTCGTCTCGAAGAGGACGGTGAAGGGGGTTAGGATGTAGACGACGGGGAAAGTCAGAGCTGCGCGAGACATCAGCATTGGAATTTATGCAAGCGGGAGGAAATTATACATACCGCATGCGCGGAAGCAGCGGAGGACACCAAAGTAGTTGCATAGCGGCGGGAAAACGAAGAATTGAATCACACCGCAGGTGATGCCATAGATTGTGAAGATGGTGCCAATGCGGTCTGAGCCAAGACCGAAGCCGCCAGAGAACTGGAAGGGCAGGTGGGTATTCTCTGGCGTATGCTCGACAACAGGGTAGTTGAGGAATACCGGAAGGACCTGGTCGTAAGCGACGGAGTGAAGAGCGAGGAAAGTGTAGCAGATAAGGTTGATAGTCGTCTGCGCCGTGAACACCTCCTTCATGCTGGGTGCCTCCAAGGGTTGCTTGTTGTCCTCGAGCGGATACGCGGGTGGGTTGAGCTTGGTAGGCACGAGCGGCGCAGTAGCCTCGCCGTCGACGAAAGAGGCGCGGCGAGCGCGGGTGTTTGCGCGGTGGTAGTGGCGAGTGCGACGGAATGGACGAGTGAGGCGTTCGCCCAAAGTCAGGCCCCAGTCGGGCTCATGGCGCTTGCTCTCGAGAGTCTCTTTCAGGAAAAGGGTCGCATTCGTAACGGAAAGGAGGAAGAAGACGGCAGCGAGGAGGTTCGGCAGGGCAAAGGGGTAAGTCGTGAAGAACCAGCTGTCGCCGAAGATCGAGGGGAATCGGTCGGCGGGCTTGGCGAAGAAGCCACCGAAGGCGGGGCCGAAGATGGAACCGACCGACCAGACCAGAGGCATGATGGAGAAGGCTCGGGGCTGTAGCTCTTTTTCGGGGACCATTTCTGCTACCATTGTGCGGATAATTCCGACTGAATGCGCATGTTAGCTGAGACGTCATTGGGATCGAAACTAATGGGTATGCTTACCATTACCGTTACCACTGCCCAAGATAGCGCGAACAGTAATCGCCATGGGCAGGCTGGTTGACATTCCCCAAACAACGAAGAATACCATAGTCGAGAGCAGACCAACAATGATTGTCGGTTTCCTGCCAAATCGATCGGATGCTCTACCCCACGGGACTGCAGTACAGCTCTGAGCCAACGAGAAGACGGCGGATGTGATGCCGGCCCATCTCGCAACATCGTTCTGTTCTACTCCGAAACTTTTGATCATCTCTGGGAGGTACGGAAAGACGGAGGTCAAGGCGAGCGGTTCGGCAAAGCGGGCGACGGCTACACGGGACTGTTAGCGATGCAGAAGACGGACTAGGTTGGAGGACACCTCTATTGAAGGTTTCGCGATGCATATGACGTCGGGCGCAAGGTGTAATCTGCAGCAGTGACATGCCAACCGCCTTGGGCTTGGTGTTTGAAGTCTCGACCACGGTCGGTTCACATTGATCAGGCAGCTCGGAAGACCAGGACCATTTTCCACGTCGCATTCGAAAGTAAGATATGGTAGGCTTAGGGGATGTAAATGCGTGGCTAAAGGACAGGCGGCTTCGGGCGACAAGACGTGAATTTCCCAACCGACCCATGCGCTCTCGACTCTCGTGTAAACGCTTCCTAATGCTCCAAATGTTTTCTCTTGTGTGATCCCGGACGCCGCGATGTGCCTGCTTCCTTGGCTGTGTAAAGGCACTTGCCCGGCACTAGGTGGTGTTGCACGGATTCGCATTTGTAGATCAAATGTAGTTAAAAGCAATCGCAGTAACAAGTTTTGAAAAGCCGGGGCGCGTCTTACCCAGAATGGCCAACTGCTTCGCGGGCAACTTGGGCTTTGTTGGCTTGGTCATATTGAAGATCTGTGACCGCAAGTATGGGAGAAGACCAAGTCGCGAAGTTCGCAAGGATCGATGTTACTGCCGCACGCTGAAGTAAGTGATCGACCCGGATGGTAGTATCAGATTTCAGCGCTGGATCCTTGGTGACGTAGTAATTCTCCGTCGTCTGCGCTTGTGCGACGTAGGGAATAGCAAGAAAGCAGAATAAGTCAGGAAGGGGCAAATCTAGAATCGAGGGAAACCAACGGCCTTTAAAAACAAGGTAGGGAAAAAGGCAGAATTGGAGAAGGGAGTCACAAGAACACAAGCAGCGGATGGGAAAGGCGGTTCGTCAAGCGCAAAGAGCAGAAAAAAAGAAAAAAAAAAGGCCTAACGGGAAAGATCCACTTCGATGTCTGCAGGCTCGCGGCTGCACTGGGCCGGACAGGGAATAGCGTGGGTAATGTATCCGCACCGGAGCTGGGGAGTCATCCGCCCCTTCCCACCTCCCACCCCAGCTTCCTGCAGAAGTTCGAGCCCCGTGAATGGCAGTGGGAATGTCTGGGCAGCGGGCAGGAAGGGGACTCGACCTTTTCCCCGTTCTCTTGCACCGATCCCGTCCAATAATGCTGACGGAAGTCTCTGTATTCCGTCTGGGCCACTGGCTGGAGGGGGACAAGAGGGTTGCGGTTTGGTTCAAGCAACAAGTACACCGAATTCGTGGAGGGGCGAATATCTGGCCGTACGCCTCCGGGCGGGCCACCATTGGAACCGCCTCGGCTTCGCCTACCGGGGAATAGCCACTAGCTGGAGCACCGCTCTGGAGGTGGGCATTCCCGCCTGCCGTACCCTTCCTTACTTGGCGTTCACTATGAAGTACCCATCACGGCTCGTGGGCATAGTAGGTCAGCATCAGCATCAGCGCGAGTATCAACGGTCGTGTCGACAAACGGCATTTGTAAACAGTGACGTGAGCGCGAGACGCGAGGGAAGTAGTCGAAATGTATTGCTGCGCGTTGGCAACAGAGATGGGATGATCGTGGGCATAGATGTGTCTCGGATATGGACTGGACGGGTCAGTGAGAGAGTTTGGCTTCTTCTCTGCAGATTTGTAGGGGACGCTGGTTCGGCTTGCGCGGTGCCCCGTGTTGCTGGCCACAGCAATGCGCACTTCTCCATCACGGCTTCCCTGCCTGCAACCGCTGCTGCTGAAGCGAGCGAGAAAGACAGCGTTCCCGGTGCGTACCCGGTCGGCCCAGGCCAGACCACGGTGCGGTGCGGGCAGGCGGTCGGGAGGTGTGCGACGGGTGTTGGAACAGGGGGGGCGATGTTTGCTGCTGGAGATGGATGGTCCGGCTGCACTGCGACTCCGCGTAATGCCTGCAAGCCGGCCATTGTGCACGCTTCCAACGGCCGCCACAGAGGGTCCGATTGTCGGCAGAAACTTTGTGGTTGTTGCTCCTGTTGTTGGAGTCGGTGAGGGTGTGAGGGAAAAGGCAGGGGTCCTCGCTGTAGGACGATTTGTGGTTGCGCCTCAAACGCAAAAGTAGAGACACTGCTGTTTTTTTGGGCGAAAAAGAAGTTGCACCCCCCGCAAGTTGCCATGACGTCCAGCCTTCACCATGGTGGGGGGCCTCTTTTCCCGGCGGCGACTGACCGACTTCGCCGAAGCCGGGGCCGAACCTCGGGGTGGCTTGCAGGAGCGTGGGCGCAGAGTTGGCAGCTGGACAAAATGACACACTGGGGCGCACTGGCACCAGCTGAATAATCATCACGGGCCCATTGGATGTTACGCAGGGGACACCCTATCTGTTCGGCTTGCCAGCGCAGCGTTCGGCATGAAATCTGAACATGCGAATCCCTAAGACAAGACATGTGCTGTCGCTGCTTCATTCAAAGACATTGCACACCGCCAGACGGCAACAAAATCACCAAAGGCGCAGCGTTTCGCACCCAGAGACTCCAGCCTCGGAGAGTGGTGGTTGCCAGACAGCGTATCCGGGAAGAGTTTGATTGAGTGATTGGACGGAATCCACCCAATCAATTGCGTGATCACCGGGTGTTGGCCGATGTCCAGTCACAGGCGCAGGAGAAGGGAGGTTGTGTGTCTCGACTCTCTTGACTCGAGGGGCTGAAGGGGTTAAGGGGAACAGGCGGCAAAGGCGTCGCCGCTAACGAAGGCGAAGAACGGATGATGCAACGCCTGTTCTTATGATGACGATGGATCGAAACTGTGTTTCCTCAGGCGTGCTTATATTCCCGGGCTTGTGCCATGCTAGATCGGACGCAGTAAGACTGTCGATGCGGTGTCACGGGTCGAATTTGGAGGGGTCCGATCTAATGAGATAAGCAGATAGGATAGCCCACGCCGACGAGTGAACCGCAACGACGCTCCGTATCTCGCAGCGTGGTGAGCACGCCTGTTATCTCCAGAGTCCGGTGTTGAAGTCGGCACCGGACCGCCGATGACCCCGCAAAAGCCCCCCAGCTCGCCTGTGTCCCCGAAACAGGAAGGAGGCCAAGCCCATTCGTCAGCCAGTGCTGGAAGCAGGCAAGCTGGGCGGGTTCTCACTAACTATCAGCCAAATCAGCGCCCGTGGGTGGCCAGTGTCAGTGGAGGCGTCACCATCCGGCGGCAGCCGATCGGCAAAACCGTTACCCATTGACGCTTGATAACATCAACTGAAGCACGCAATGTTCGTGCTAGACTTGTAATCTCTCCAACTCTGTTTCAACTACATCTCTGGCGGCAGGAAAAAAGCGCAGAGAGAAGCTTGTCAATTGTGTTCTGGTGACGGCTTCCGGTGCTTTTGCAAGATGGCACAAGAGTAAGTACGCGTTGCTGTCGTCCTCGTGCGACCTCTTGGAGCTCTGTCTGGTGCCTGAGCTAGTGTGGCTGGTGGCCGCGCGATGATGCAACCACCATCGTAAGCCACATGTGCGCATCCGCGTCTCATGTTGCTTTCAATCATCACTTCACGCCCGTCTCGTTCCCTATATCAGAGTTTCGCGACTTCAGCTTTCGAGAGCTGCGTGATATAGACTCGGCTGACACGAACCACAGAAAGCGCTACCACGACAAAATGGCTAATGAGCGGACGCCGCTCATCACCAACGTCTACGTTGGTGCGCCCCGACCCCGCTACCAGAATCACGTCCTGCGGCGCTTCTGTACCATCGCGCTCTCTTCCATCCTCATCTTTTGGTCCGTCTTCTTCGTCGTTGCGCTATTCGTCGACGACCCACCCCGACACCACCACCATCACCACCATGGCTGGTCCCTGACCAACAGCTTCAACCGTGCACCCATCACTCACGAGGAAGTCCAGAAGATCCTCTTTGAGGTTCCCTCATCTGAGAAGGCCGAGGAGTGGAGCAGGTACTACACTGCCGGCCCCCATCTCGCAGGTCAAAACTACTCTCAGGCAAGTAATGTGATACCACTTGCGAGCAAACAGCATTTAACAGCCCGACAGGCTTTGTGGACCAAGGAGAAGTGGGAGTCTTGGGGCATCCAGTCCGACATTGTTGCTTACGATGTGTACATCAACTACCCCGTAGACCACAGCCTTTCTCTGCTCTCCAAGTCCAAGGATGAGGAGGAGTCCGCCTGGAAGGTTGAGTTCAAGGCCGCGCTTGAGGAGGATGTGCTCGAGGAGGATCCCAGCTCCGGTCTGCCGAACCGCGTGCCGACCTTCCACGGCTACTCCGCCAGCGGCAACGTGACTGGATCCTTCGTCTTCGTCAACTACGGCACGTACCAGGACTACGAAGATCTCGTCAAGGCCAACGTCAGCCTCGAGGGCAAGATCGCCATTGCCAAGTACGGCGGCATTTTCCGCGGCCTCAAGGTCAAGCGTGCGCAGGAGCTCGGCATGATTGGTGCTCTGCTGTATAGCGACCCTGGTGACGACGGCAAGGTTACGGAGGAGAACGGCTACGAAGCCTACCCCGACGGCCCCGCCCGCCACCCGAGCGCCGTCCAGCGCGGAAGCGCCCAGTTCCTCTCCGTCCGGCCCGGTGACCCCTCCACCCCGGGTTACCCCTCTAAGCCCGGCGCCCCTCGCGCCCCCGTGGACGACGCCACTCCGTCTATCCCCTCCATCCCCATCTCCTACGCCGACGCCATCCCTATTCTCAAGGCGCTGAATGGCCACGGCCCCTCCACCAAGGACTTCAACAAATACTGGAACCGTAACCTCGGCCTCGCATACAAGGGCGTCGAGTACAACATCGGCCCTACCCCTGACAACGTCGTCCTGAACCTCTACAACGAGCAAAACTACACCACGACCCCTCTCTGGAACGTAATTGGTATCGTCAACGGCACCATTCCCAACGAGGTCATCGTTGTCGGCAACCACCGCGACGCCTGGATTGCCGGCGGCGCCGGTGACCCCAACAGCGGCTCCTCCGTCCTCAATGAAGTCATCCGCGGCGTCGGTGTAGCAGTCGCATCCGGTTGGAAGCCAACCCGCACAATCGTCTTCGCCTCCTGGGACGGCGAGGAATACTCCCTCATCGGCAGCACAGAGTGGGTCGAAGAATACCTCCCCTGGCTCTCCGCCGCCTCGGTGGCCTACGTCAACGTCGACGTCGGCGTCCGCGGCCCTCACTTCAGCACCTCCGCCGCACCCCTCCTCCACAAGGTCCTCCGCGAGATCACCCACATCGTTCCCTCACCCAACCAGACCGTCCCGGGCCAGACCGTCGGCGACGTCTGGAATGGCCGCATCAGCACCATGGGCTCCGGCTCCGACTTCACCGCCTTCCAGGACTTCGCCGGCATCCCCTCCATCGACATGGGTTTCGGCGGCGAGAACGACGAGGCCGTGTACCAGTACCACTCCAACTACGACTCCTTCCACTGGATGGAGAAGTTCGGCGACCCGGGCTTCGTCTACCACCGCACCATGGCCCAGATCCTCGGCCTCGTCGTCGCCGAGCTCTCCAACGTGCCCGTCATCCGCTTCAACGCCACCGACTACGCCGATGCCCTCTCCGGCTACGTCGACCAGGTCGAGGCCAAGCTCGCCGCCGCGGAGCCCGTCACGGACGACGCGGTCTTCCGCCAGCGCGCCAGCGTCGCCGTCGCCGACGCCGACGCGCAGGGCTCGCAGTCGCAGTTCCGCGCCTCCCTGCAGGTCCTGCGCACCTCCATCGCCGCCTTCCGCGAGAAGGCGTGGAACCTCGACGAGACGGCCGCCTGGGTCGACTGGGAGCTCAAGGAGGACATCCCCTGGTGGAACATCATCCGCAAGATCAAGCTCGGCCTCGCCTTTGTGTGGGTGAACAAGAGCTACAAGGGCATCGAGCGCAACTTCCTGTACCCCGGTGGCCTGGACGGCCGCAGCTGGTTCAAGCACGTCGTGTTCGCGCCCGGTCTGTGGACTGGATATGCTGGAGGTAAGTTTTCCTTTGATTGTGATTTTGATGATGAGCTTTGAATGCTGACGAAATGAAGCTGTCTACCCTGGTCTGCAGGAGAGCATCGATGCCAAGGACTACTTCAACGCCGTCAAGTGGTCCGGCATCATCAACGAGTGTGTCGCTTCCGCCACCAAGGGCATCTAATTGGTGCGGAGGGCAAGATAATACCGTACGTAAGCTATCAATAACGTAAGTAGACGATGGCCGAGGTTTGGATCAAATGTAGGCGAATCGACCTGTACGATACGTTCATAGCGTGGTTGCGAATTCGATATATCAACAAGTATGCAGGACTATCCAATTCGACAGATGTGGCTTAGTGGTGCCAAACTCCCGATTTCAGAAAGCAGACGTACTTGATGTGGCCTTGCAAGAAGGCGTTGACCCTAACTATGAGCGAGGGAGATAAAGGGGAGAACGGTGTGTGAAACCAATTAGACAGATTGCGAACCCCTCTCCGCGGTTACAGCAGGGTTTGCCAAATCCGGTAGACTTGGGACGTGTTGTTACTATTGCAAACCCCATGAGCTTCATCAATTTCACCTTCAGCACAAGCATGATCCAATCAGCTGAACCTCTCTTTTAGGCTTTACGTGATCTATGCGTCTATAGCCTTTAATAGTCATACATGCATTCCTCCACCTCTTTTTTGTAACATCTTCCTCCCATCTACACAGCCTTAGACCGCAAACCTTAGAACTTGTAAACCTGGTCGGGAGAGTATCCCAGCTCCTTCAGGACACCAACAAGCTCGCCCTGGTCCTTGGGGCTCTTCTTGTTACCAGAAACAGCGTTCATCAGGCCGGGAGGGCCGCAGACAAAGACCTTGATGTTCTCGCTCTTGGGCTCGGGGAGGACCTGCTTGAGCAGCTCCTTGGTGATGAAGCCCTTGCCGCCGACCCACTCCTTGGGAGGCTTGTCGAGGACGTAGAAGGCGCGGAAGCGCTGGGGGTACGTGTTCTCGAGCTCGGCGAACTCCTTCTTGAGCAGGATGTCCTCCTCGGTGACGTTGCCGAAGACGAGCGTGACCTTGGTCTTGTCGTCCGGGTTGCTGAAGATGGCGCGCGCGAGCTGGTACATGGGCGTGATGCCGGTGCCGCCGGCGACGAGGGCGATGTGCTCGTGCTTGTTGGGCGTCCAGGGGTACTTGGGCAGCGGGCCCTTGAAGTCGAGGCGCTGGCCGGGCGCCATGTCGTGCATGTGCGTGGACATGGGGCCGTTGGGGTACTTCTTGACGAGGAGGTCGACGTAGCCCTTGGCATCTATCATGATATCATCAGTCACAGCTTCTTGCAGTAGGTTTTCCCGTTTCGATTGTTTTCCAGGGCCCAATCGCCACGGGAAAAGGAAGAACATAACTCACCCTCATCAGAAATGGGAGTGTAAGGCCTCAGGGTAGCCTTCTCGTCCTCGGGGCCCTTGTACTTGGTCAGGACGGCGCTCGCGACGTCAAGGCCGGACACCATGTCGCCCTCGGGCAGCGCGAAGCGGAACTTCTTGGTGTTGTGGTTGACGTTCTCGATGGCCTCGAGCTTGAGCGAGACGAAGCCCTGATCGCCTCCCGTGAGGGCCTTTTTGGGCGCGACGCCGACGGCGGCCTCGGCCTTCTGGACGGCGGGGGATCCCGAGAAGAAGTAGTACGCCCCGCCGGCGGCGGCGGCAGCTCCGCCGGCGATCAGCGCCGCGCTGGAGGAGGAGGACTTGGCCGCGGGCTCGGTCGCGTAGCGGCGGGCTTGCTGTGTGGAGGGGAACATCCAATGGTCAGCTCAAAAGTTCCTGTTTGGAGCTTGCTTACGGCGGGAGACAGGGCCGAGTGGGAAAAGCGCGGGACAAGGTATGGTGTGATGATCCCAAACAATCTGGCATGTCCGCCGCGGGGAAAATCTGTTGGAGCAAGGGTGAAGCGTACCATCTTGAGGGGCTGCGCAGCCCGGAGAGCAGTGCGGGCGAACATTTTGACGGTTCAATTGGCGGTATTCGTGACCGGAGACGTCAATTGAGGGTTGTCGTGGATTGAGAAAAGTTGCGGTGGAAGAGAGATCCGACTCGCGGGCAGGTCGAACAGCTTGGGGGGGTTGGATCCGAGACAGTGGGAAGGGAGCTCTCTACCGGGTAACCCGCAAAAGCTCTGGCCTGCGCCCGCCGGTGGATGACGTACAGGTCACGTGGGATGCATCCGATTCCCCCGATCCCCGCCGATAATGAGCTGGTCCCGGAGGCCGCGCCAGGTGCAAAAACCGGGGTATTTCTAAGCAAGAGCTGACGACGTGCTCGCAGGGTTGCATTACGAGCTTGGCCTACAGGCAGTGCGGCGCGGCGTTGATGGTGTCGTTCGCGTCCAGCTCAGACTGCTCGGACTGCTTAATGGAATCAAGGTGGGACAGGGTCAAAGAAGTTCATTCCTCTGGCGAGGAAAATGGGGGGTTTCCCGATATATTATATACAAGCAAACAGCTTCAGTTGCCGAGAGCTTAACTAAAACACATCTTCACTTTCATCCGCCGCTCGAGCCGGGTATTCGAGCGCGTTGTTCCTCCATTTGAAGCCACATGCATCCTCCGTACCGTATCCTCCCGTCCTCTGCTTCATCCAAGCTACATGCTGAAAGCGACCGACTAGGGGCTCCTCTCTTTATGTCTCCTGAAATACAACGTTACGCCTCTTGATCATCAAACCGAAATCAGAAAACGCTCCTCCCTGACGTCCCTCATAGTACATGATTCATGACTGATCCTCCAGGGAAAAAGAATCTGCCAAGCCAGAAATCTAGCCGTCGAGTTTTGCTGCCAACGTGTGCCTTTTGGCC
Source organism: Colletotrichum chrysophilum (assembly GCF_026319265.1). NCBI lineage: Eukaryota > Fungi > Ascomycota > Sordariomycetes > Glomerellales > Glomerellaceae > Colletotrichum > Colletotrichum chrysophilum. The sequence goes on along the minus strand of NW_026517300.1, from coordinate 169,762 downwards.
ATCATAGCCCATTGTCCGTCTCCATGGCGTCGGGATCTGCGGGTTTCTCGCTGGGGGTCTTTGCCTTTGGTGTGCTTGATCGATCAACCGTCTTGGTCTCGGTTGGGGTCTCGGTTGTGGTCTCGTTTGTTGCCTCCGTCAAGGGGGAGACCTGAGAGTCGCTCTTCTTCGCGGTTGTGTCCTGGCTGCCTCGGCGCATGATACCGACGTCCTGGTGCGAAGCCAGCGTCGGCGTGTTTGCTTGGCTGCCACCTCTCTGGCCATGATAGTGGACCACTTGGGGCGGGGGCTGACCGGACTGAATCCCCAGCTGTTGCGTGGGATAGGGGTCCAGGTCTTTGCTCGAGGTAGAAAACGTGGATACTACAGGTTGATGGTAACCGTTAGAAGACTGGCTTCCTGTCGGGGTATGGCCGTAGGTGAGATGCTCCGCTTGGGTCGGGGTGCCAACGTCGTTTGGTGAAGTCGAGCCCTCACCTAAGTTTCCAGTCAAACTGTTCATACCGCCTTCGATATCTCGCAACAAGCGAACATATTCTTCGGGGACTAATCCACTCTCTTGTGTCTTGGGATCCTCAGCCACAAGCCAGCCTTGGCCGTGTCGGTAGGAGACCCAGATGATTTGCCCCTCCACAAGGGGCAATTCGTTTTCGTTTTCCCTTTCAAAGTCAAAAAGTGCGACGGCCTTGCCATGCATCTCCTCGTCAGGCGATGTAATGGTGAATTGGTAGTCCCGCGAATACCGGGACTGGTCCTCATCTCGGAAGCCGGGGGATGATGCGGAGCTCGATGCATCGGAGTACTCGTGTTCGGCGTACTGCCGCGGGGGTTGGTCACCCAGCTGGTATGCGTGGCTTGAATGTCTCGCATCGTCGGGCGGGTAGGTGACATATTCCCCGCCTGGGCCGTTTGCCTCTCCTCCTTGGTTCAAGTAGTATCGCTCGCTGCCATCACCGCTGGTGCTTACATAAAATCCGCGCTCTCTTTCATATTGTGCCGGGTGCAGAATATCTCCATCGTCGCGAGTCTTTGTTCTCCCAGTCCCCAAAGCCGCGGAGGACGACTTGTGCTTACGGTGTCGCGAGCTGACAACCGGGCTGGCCAGATCTTCGTCCTCGCTCCAAGGCGGGCCGTCTGCGAACTGCACCGAGGGGAGGTCGTGGTTTCTGCCGAAGCCATCAGGACCCCACGCGCCGGTATCCCAACTCATCTTGGTCTCCCAGGCGGCGGGAGGGTCGGAGAGGCGGCGCGACTCGCTGAGAGGGGTGCTGAGGCCGGAAGCGGGATGCGACGGCTCTGGCGGGGGACCATAATGCATGGGGTGCATGATGGGATAGGCGAAATCGCGCACCAGAGTGTAGGTGAGGCTCGAAGGAAACATTGGAAATATGTGGGATGGGGGTCGCGAACGCGACGGGACAGAGCCCGTCGAGTATTGCGACAGGCGATTCTTTGAAGCGTGCGACATTGGTCTCGGGGCTGTCGAGCGGCGGCTTGGAGGGGATGTTATTAGCGGCGGCAGTGAGGGGTGATTCGGGTTTGTGGAGGGAGAAGCTGCTGCAGGTGGGGATGTCGCGGGCGAGGAGCTTTGGGACAGGAGCGTGGTCATCCTGAGAATATCGCAGTCGATGGGGAGCCAGCAAAAGTATGGCGGGCACCCGATTCGCGGATCCTACGGCGTCGTGTGCCACCAAGCCAACAAAAAGGCCAGCAGAACAATCGAGCGCTTGCCGTCGCCGGAATTGCAAGAGAATATGATTGGTAAAATTCGGTGTCGGGCCACAGCAGGCGGCGGATTCGCAGGCTTGCGCGCGGGTGGTTATCGTGAAGTCGTGCGGCACTGCACTGCACTGAAGCTGGAACGAAGACGGAGCCGGACGGAGTGGTGAATGGAACGATGCGAAATCGAACAGGGCTGGTGGAAAGAATTTTGGAGCAGCGGTAGCAACGGACTGGCCAGGTTGTTTTTTCGCAAAATGAAAGTCGTCGCACGCGACGCTGAGGGTTGAAATCGAGTAAGGAGCGTCAAGAACTTAAGGCAGTCGCAGCGGGCGATTAATTCAGGTCGCGGGGTCGCTCGACGTGCGACAAGAGGGTGGGTTGGAAAGAAGAAGGTGTAGAAAATGGGATAGGCGGGATGTTGAGGAGGGCGATGAGAAGAGAAGAACAGGATTGGAAGAAGAACAGAGGAGGAGCAGAAGGGGAGGAGGAGGTGAGGTTGGGAATAATTCGTTTAGGTTCGGGTTGCCGGTGCTGCCTCACACTCTGCTTCTACAGACTGCGTCTGGCCAATGCCTCTCTCGCTCTGCCTCTGCCTCTCTACCTCTGAGGTGGTGGTAGTGGTGGGCAGCGGCTTGGGTTTGTGTTGGTGCAGTGCTGCGGTTTCTGTTGCGGTGCGGTGTTCGTGGGCAGCAGACTGGATGGTGGGAGGTAAAAAGGTACCCTACCCAGAAGCAGAACGGCCGTGCCTCTTCGCACCAGACGGACGCAGCGCAGACCAACAGGACTGGACCACCTCAGGTTGCCGTCGCGGGGATGTACATGTACTTGGGCGCGTCGTACCCTGCGAGGAGGGCGCTTCGTTAGCGGAAGACCTTGGGTAGCATTTGTTGTGTTTGTTTGGTGGGAGGGTGCGGGAAGCAGACGAACGAGACAGCAGAGGGCGGAACCTGTCCATGCGTCTGGAGCAGGTACTTGTACCTCGACCGGAAAGCCAGGAACAGAACAGACAGAGGAGCGGCCGAACGCTTTTGTTCTGTGAACAGACACTCGACCCCCAAACGCACTGGACTGCACCTCGATGCTGCTAAGCGCGTCGCGCAGTGATCCTACTGGCTGAGCCGGTACCTACCTTGGGTAGCCTGTTGGAGCAGGGAGACGGAGGAGCGGGAACAGAGCAGCTGGTGGGAAGGAGGGCAAGGTACAGGAAGAGGCAAGATAGGTAGGTAGTAGGTCAGGTAGGTACTAAGTAGGTAGGGTAAGGTAGGTAGAAAGACGGGAGAGGGGACGAGGGGAGGGGACACGATGAGGAGGGGGGACGAGTAAGGCGAGGCAGACAGCCAGAGGCAGCAAGCAAAGGCAAGCACGGTCATCAAAGGTGTGATGAAGGAGGGCAACCTACCTCAGTAAGGTACCTTCAGCAGGTGAGGTAAGGTAGAGAAAGGGATCTGAACCGACTGACTGCGAGCAACAGCAATCGACTCTCGGCCAAAAACAGCAGCAACAGCAACAGCGGTCCCAGCCGAGTCAGCGGCGGCGTTGCTGCAATCGGCCAGGATGCACTTCCTATTTGCAAGCCAGCTCCAGTTCGTGGCGGGATCGATTGCCCAAATGGAACGAGGTACTCCCGCCCACTTGCCCGTTGCTAACAAAGACCATGTATCCAGTCCGTATTTCTCGTCTCCATGCCATGCATCAGATGTCCTGCCTCCCAGGCCATCATCTGTCAGATCTGAACTGGAAGGGCATGTCCTCCGTCCTCCTCGTGGATAACAATATCTGGAGACCTCTGGAGACCTCTGCACCCAGTCTCCAGACCACCAGACTAGTAGTAGACTTGTCAGGACAACAGATGCTGTGCAGTGCAGCACTGCCTACAGGGAAGCCCGCATGTCCAGGACAGCTTGGGAACCCCGTCTGTAACTCTGTGCGGCAAAGGTATGCGAATACGCACCACCCCGTCTCCAGTCAATACTGCATAGTCTCCAGTCCCCAGCATCAAGCATCCAGCATCCTCCAGCACACATCATGTACCTCATCTTGTCTTGCAGCTGCGACCCTCAGCCAAGCCCGTCGGACAGAGTACCTTCTGCGTGAATGATGAGTTGCCACGAGGGCCAGAAGGGAGCTCCGCTTTCTTCCTCTGCTTCAGATTCACAACTCGTCTGTCTTTTTCCAGTCTATATGTGATGCGTCCCGCTGGAACTACAGTACAGTGCACCCTTCGTACGTACGCCTCAATGTAAGGCAATTACGTGGTTCCTGGTGTAAGTCGCCCGTCGTCCGTCCCCCGTTCCATCGGTCCCATAACCAACCCAAGGGCATCCTTCCAGGAACCTTCATGTCGACCTTTTTCTTGCCCAGGTTGTCTTGTTCAACTACACACAGGCCTTGCGCAAACTCTGCCATCCTACCGTCAACCATGTGTCGCGGAGTCGCGACTATGACCCAACATCCAATTGACTCGGCCGTCTGTTATTCAGAGTTTTCTCCTCATCAACGTTATGCCGTACCTGACACCGTGACGGACGCCCGCGCGTCGCCTACGCATCCCTCTCTTCTAAAAACTGCCCCTTCAGCCCGAACTCTATCCCCAGGGTGTCCCCCCAAGAGCCGCCCGTGCTCTCTACGCCGTAAGAGCTTTCCCAGAGACGCGTGAACGTCCGCCGCAGTGAGTACAACCTGCGGCCCGACTGATCCATGTTATGGACTGGGTCTGCCGGCCAACACGGGACGAAAGAGGAGGCAGGCTGCAAACAGGCAGGGGCTGAGACGACGTCCATCACTGAGTACAGACGACGACGACTCGCCGGGCACAAGCTGCACCAAAGCATGTTGGAGTTGAGTCCCATGGTTTGCTTCTCTCGATGAACCGTTTCTTGCGAGATCAGTTATTCCTCAGGCGCCCAAAAGAAGCATGTCAAGCACGAACATGGCGGGGCGGCTTCCATTGCTATTCTTGGTCTGCCTGGGCTGTCATCAATTAACAAATATTGACTACGCCAGCATCGACCGGCGCAGTCTCCCGTTCAGGTCGCACCAAGGTCAGACAGCGGCCGGCCCACACCTGATTAGCGAGGACGTCCCTAGCGCAAATCATGAAGGTATCCAGTCCTGGGTATCCATTGACGTCTACAGCGCCGGACGGCAGAGGCAAAGACTGGCCAGACATGGGTGTCTTGGTCCGAACAGTTGGGCATAAGACCTCTAGCGGCACTGCTTGCCAGAGGCAAAGATTCAGATCAGAGATACATCGCAAGATCGACGCTGGACCCCGCCCCGGCCAATGCACACACAACTCGTGGTACATACCAAAGTTGCTCACCACGCAAATGGCACAAGCTTCTAGAGAGAGCTCTGTGCTTTTCTCTGATGAGTGAGGTGGACAGCCTGAAGCACAAACAACCATCCGGTCCTTAGCCAGGCGCTATTCCACTAGCTGCATCTCAGCGACCATTAGTGCCCATCCGTGGGGCAACCCACAAGCCGACGGATGGGCTCTGCATCGCAAATTGCGCTGCTGTAGTCCATTTCTCCAAGGGTGGGAAAATGACCGTGGTGAAACTTCAACTCTGATCGACGGTCTCCCGCATCTCCTTGAGGCTGCAGCTGCTGCTTCGCTGGCGTCGGTAAAGTCAGCAGCCCAGAAAGCCACGTGCAGAACAGCGGTCACCGAAGTTTCCAGCGCCATATTGGAACTGTTAAGGTCAGAGACGGACGGCAAGCAGCGAAGGGGGTCTGGCTTCATACGTCTCTCTCGTCAGCATCATTGGATTGCCGCGGAACGCCAGGCTTACAGCGTCTCAACGCAACGGCGGGAGACACCTCAATGCATATGTCGACCAGATCATTGGACAGCCTGGCGAGGCATAGGGTGAGCGGGAGTATGAGCGTCGCCGCGTTGGGCCGTCCGCAGACCGCAGAACGCAGGGCGCATCACGCAGCTTAACATCAGGACAGTATCACAGGCCACCCATCCAACCCAGTCCAACCCTGAGAGGCAGGTAATTCCTCCGACGATCCGACCCAGAACGCCTTGCAACTTGCCAGTTTTCCTTGCCAAAGTAGCACTGGTAGCACATAACTGATGGGCCGACCACAAGACCCCCGGAGAGGTCTAGCCCATGAATCCTTCCAGGACAAGACCGTCAGGGTCCATATCTTTTTTGATATGCTTGCTGCATTGCCTCCTCGGTCGCACCCTGCTTCTCCAGCGTGCCCGTATCCGTCAGGCAAGGCTGTTTTGCGATGTGGCCTTTGACAGTAGTAGGTCTCGACCGTTCTCGTCTGTTTTAGCTCAATTGTTTGCTCTTTCAGACAGTCTGTCTGACTCTCATGCTCAGCCAACCGCCATCCGGACGTCCAAAGTCATCTAGAATTTTGTTGGCGTTTCTATTTCTGGCTCACGAGTCACTGAAAACTGTAGCTGCATTTGGCCCGGCCACTGATTGGTGCCCTTGAAAGCGTCGTTTGTTTCAGCATCTGCGAGCGCCTAACAGCCAATCACAGTAGCAAGCTCCGAGAAGCACTTGGGAACGCCCTGAGTCCATGTTTCTAGTGGGACCTCAGGCAGGCGAGACCAAAGTCTAAGGGCTGCTTACTTAATGCATCCGGTCAGTCACGGCCCGGCTTTCTGCCGAACGACATAGTGGAGAGCTCGCGTCGTCGGTGCCCTCCACTTTATTTCCTCCAAAACCCAACGTCATTGACGCCTGCGAAATTCTTTCTTCCACACACAACATCCATTGCTAGGACTTGGAGCTCTCAACAGCCCCTTCACGTCCGTCTTTGGATCGCAATTAGAGACTTGAGGGATGCTTTGGTGAAGCAGCAGATAGAGAATTTGCTTGTCAATTGCGGCGCGTACGCACCCAAACCAAAAGGTAAGGCAAAACTCGTCGAACACAAAAAAAACATTTCCTCGAGCTTCGCGTGATGAGTCTATATTTATTGGAGCTGTCTAAATCCCCCTATGTTGACACACTCTTACCGTATACGCAAAAAACTGAAACTTGCGCTCAACTTTCTCTTCATTTATGAACAATTAAAGTGTCTGAATTTTGGCTAATTCAAGACACAGATCAGAAGCTCTACGACGACCACGACTTTGACGACACCAACCGACACGGCTGACCTTTCTTTTTTTCTCTTTTTTTCTCTCTCTAACTTTTTACTGCCTTACTCGTTCTCTTTTGGGCCCCACGCGTTTCCTCTTTTCCTCTTCGCGCCTTACCTTATCCATTCGTGAAGCTCCATCCATACGCCCCACTATCATCGCTCTTCGCAACACCATCGTGAACCTCAACCGCATCAATGGACGTCGCAAACGGAGCTGCGCAGGCCGCGGCCGTGGCGCCCGCATCGGCCAACGGTAACGGCGAGGCCGGCGCGCCATCCGACTCGGGAGAATTCAAGCTCAAATTCTGCACCGTCTGCGCGAGTAACCAGAACAGGTGAGCATGACCTACCGTGATCGCGACGAACAATCGCGCGTCCACTCGAGCCCATTAGAAGACAACGTTGCTGACGTATCCCGCAACCTAGATCTATGGTATCTCATCTCCGCCTCGCGAACGCCAACTACCCCGTAATCTCCTTCGGCACGGGCTCCCTCGTCCGCCTGCCGGGCCCGTCCATAACGCAGCCCAACGTCTACCACTTCAACAAGACGTCGTACGACTCCATCTTCAAGGAGCTCGAGTCCAAGGACCCCCGCCTCTACCGCCTCAACGGCGTCCTCAACATGGTCGACCGCAACCGCCACGTGAAGTGGGGCCCCGAGCGCTGGCAGGACTGGCAGGTCGGCATGCCGCGCCTGCAGCACACCGAGGATCGCGGCAGCGTGGGCACCGAGGGCGGCGTCGTCGACATCGTCATCACCTGCGAGGAGCGCTGCTGGGACGCCGTCATCGACGATCTCATGAACCGCGGCAGCCCGCTCAACCGCCCCGTGCACGTCATCAACGTCGACATCAAGGACAACCACGAGGAGGCGAGCGTCGGCGGTAAGGCGATCCTGGACCTCGCGAACCACCTGAACGAGGCGGCCAAGCGGGAGAGGGAGGCGGTCGGCGCGGAGGTGTTCGACAACGGCAGCGCGTCGGCGAGGGCGAGCTTCGACGAGAAGGTGCCGGAGATACTCGCGGAGTGGCAGGACCGGTGGCCGCATTTGCCTGCGATCTGGACCTTGGCCTGGTTCTGATTATGCTCTCTCTCTGTGTCTCTCTCGAGTTCGGAGATTTAGAACGTACCGCGTCATGGTTATGGGCTCCCGGGAAACACGGCGAAAAACGGAACGGGTGTTCTCAGCTTGGGCGGGGATCAGCTCCCGACGGAAAGACATGGTCAGTTCGCGGTTTTGCTCCGGGACGGCTATCGCAGATCCCACGGACCGGTCCTGAGAGAAAAAAGTCCCGGCGAAGCACACACCATATTGGTATTATCATGAGACCCAACGGCATGAGGTCTCACGGGGCACACACATCGCGCATCACAATCTGGAAGGACGATGCGAAGCGGGCGGGGGTGATCATCCGGGGGAAGCATAAACCAGAGGAGGGGTCCAGCTCGTTTGTCTAAATATACACAACAAAGGCCCCGGTTCCGCGTTGAATGGGAAGGAAGCAAGAGCGGTTTTTGTTTTCATCAGACGAAGGGATTCATGCGGGTCAGGAATGGGATACCCCACGCGGACGTGCTCCGGTAGACAAACAGTCGCTCGGGTAGAAGATGGAAAGCCGTGAGAGGATGCGGCCGTCGTCCACAATTTCGAGACGAGAACCTGCGCGCGCGACTCATGGGCCAGGAGGAACCGCTCTCGCATCAAGAGAGTTTTCACACAACGAACGCAAACGTACGTAAACTACGTAGGATGGTTTAATCATAATATCACTCCATAAAAAAATGAACGTCCCTACGCCTGCGCGGATGCAACCTTGGCTTACCAAGCCTCAGATCAAACTACGTTGCTCGTTCTCGTCGATAAACGTGTTTCCCAACGTCGCATGCCGCTGCCGTTGATTCTCGCGCGCACCCTTTTTAAGCTATCGCAGCCGCGTTTCGAGCTAGCCTCAGTCGAGGCAAGTTTCACGCACAAAAGTCGGCGGTCGGACCTTTTCCCGGGGTTTCCTGAGAACCGCAAAAGAGCTCACGGTGCAATTTTCCACGGTAAATTTGTAGAGACTACACAGCCTTCGAAGTGAAATTAAGCCGGTCTTTTGGCTCAGGTGGATGTGGGGGAGAGGAAGAGGAAGAACCGACAGCTCTGGGATCTTTTCCGTCTTTTGAGTTCGCATGCCTCTTGCCTGTGGTCTTGCTCGGACTTTGTTCATAAATCGATAGACTTGACGCTTGTCCTAGAGCCGCAGAGAAAACATGACGCGGAACGGGAGGTTTGATAGCGGCTAAGACGGCTTCGATGATGTGGAACATTGGTCACTGGTGTTGTTAGTATTCTGATCTTTGATAGTCATTTTATTTGCATGCACTTGCGGGAATATTGTTGCTAAGCCTCGCCGGTGAGCCAAACTCGTGTAAACCATTTGCTGGTCGTGTGGTTAGTCGCGATATGTCGGGCAATTGATCAAGACTGGCACGGGGCCGAACGGCAGAAGCAAATTGCAGGCGGATGAACCGGAGTGTCCCTGTGAGTTTTGAAGTGGTGGGGATTTTCCATGATGGGCGCAGGCCCGCGTATGATCGTATCCGCGATCCCTCGTGTAGCTTCGAGGCCACCCTTCCTTCGCCAGCTTCCATCGAATGTTCGCTGGGCGTGGCCAAGCTTCATTCCCGTCTCAGGGCGGGCGCGTTGGACGACGGGGAGGGGTTCATGCGGTTTGGATGTACCTTGCCATGTCACATGTCGCCTGGGAGCCTCACCTCGTGGCCGGGTCTCCTCTGCCCAGGGCATTCGGTTCGGGATCGAGGGTGATTGGCCCGGTAGCAGAGACCCAGTGACACCCGAATCAGGGGTTTGCTTGAAAATCCGAAGACAGTTGGCCAGCGCCTTTCCTGAGCACACGAAAAAGAAAGCACTGACGGCAGAATGATCGCGGCGGCGATGTCGAGTCCCCGAGGCGAGCTCGGCGGAGGCCTTCCAGACGGCTTGTCAGATTTGGGGATCTGGATTTTGAGGAATGGATCCCGCTCGGTGGCCCAAGAGGGCTAAAAGAGTCGAGACTCTGGTGAGAGAGGCCGTGGACGACGGATGCAGCAAGAGCAGGGCGAGCCAGATGAGGAGCAATTTTAGGTGCAATAAAACGGTGCATGGGGCATTGGCAGTTGACGAGGGTTGCGCATCGGTTGTCTGGACAGAGCAGGCCGTGGGTATCTTGCTGACGACCGTGGCTGACGGACGGCACGGCTGTATAGGAGACTTCTTCTGGGAAGGATATTTACAACCAGAGATTGTCGATAAGATTTTGGTGTATTTCTCCGTCTTCCTTGCCATGGGTTCTCGCGGCCTCTAGGCCAGTGTCATATCTGTCTGCAGTGCTCTCGGCGATGGGTATCTGGTCCAAAGTCAGTGGAATCAGCAGAGCCAAGAGTACGGGGCTGTCAGGGCCGTCCGCTCGCATAGGGCGGGCAAGGCAAGACGGACGACAAGCAGTAATGACAGTGACAGGCTGTCAAGACTGGAACTTGAAGGCTGCAGACGCAAAGCAAAGCAAAGGCAGTGCCAACGTCTCGGTGCGACCTGGACTGGATTGCCAGAGTTCCGGCCCCCTTGCGCAGGGACGCTTTGAGAATCGCATCTCCACCATGCTTAAAAGGCATCCTTGTTCGATGCAACTGAACAGCAGGTTAAGGTCAGGCACGTCCGGATATGCCCATGGCCAGTGCCCCCTTATCCTTGCCCTTGTCTTCCGAATCTCCATCTCCCACAGACACCGCCACCGTCGAGTGACAGGCTGGGCCCCGGCCCCGGGCAGCGTGTGAAGGCCGCGGTGGACGGGTTGGCAAAAATCCACAATCGAATTTTGTTGCTAGCGCGCGCCAGCAAGATGGACCAATGGGTTTTGGAAAGGCCGCGCCATCACGGCCAGGGTGGTTATTGCATCAGGGGTGGGAGTCTGGCAGCGGCCGGCGCGACATGGCCTGGGGATCGGGAGGATGGATAGGAAGATTTGAAAGAGAGGAAGGGGAATAGTGCAGTCAGTCGTCGGGGGACCCCTTGGAGGTGCGGATGGGAAAGGGGAGATGGATGGATGGATGCTATGCACGGCGGCATGAATCTGTGATGCACTGATGCGTGTACCGTACCTCAGCCCAGCGGGTGTGGTGCGTGTGTGTGTGTGTGGGCGGACAGACGGATGGATGAACGATGGGAACTGCCTTGGGTGCTGGTGAAGAAAAGACATGACGAACGTGCGGGTAAAGGAGGAGGTGGTCGATGTGAGACACGGATGAGGTGACTTGGGCTGCTTCTCAGCTGAGAGACTGCAGCGAATGAATCAACGAAGGAACTTGACTGGCAGGCGTCAAGAGTCAGAACGCAGGTACCGTGTATCCGTAGTTCTGTAAGGTCAGAGGCAGGAACAAACTCTGGCGCTAATTCCTTGCCGCTGTGCATCGTTCCTGACCGGATGCATTGCAACTGCCATCCATCGCAGTAATTAGGCACTGCGTCGTAGTAGTAGACGAACCCGCGAATCATTCGCGATTTCCGAATGCCCGCGCAGAGTTGCAGAGAACCCCACTCCCAATTCAATACCGCCAACTTTGGAAAGCAGGCAGTGGCGGGAGATGAGAATCCGGAATGGCATCCTTCCCGCGCGAATTCCTTCTTTTCAGCGTGCCAGGGGCCATGGTCTTGTCTCTCCACGTCGCGTCGTGTGTCTTGTGTTGTCTCTGGGAACTTACACCAAGTATGTCCAAGTCCAAAGTCGCGATAGGCTTCTCTGTCCCGGTCCCCACTCGCCTTAGCTTGTTTTGCCCGATCTCTGCCTTTGCGAGAGCCGGGCGCCATGTAACGGCAGATGCCATTCTCGCCTTGTTCACACGTCAAGGCCACCCTCAGACTTTGGGCTGATGGTGAAGCTCAAGCCTGCTTCAACTTCGTCGGTAGAAGCCCAAGAGGTGAACAAGAAACAGCCTCGTCTCGCACCGTCTGACTCCGGATCTCGAAATACATAGGTCCGATCCGAGTCTTCGTCGACGTCGTCGTCAACCAGCGAAGGTCAACATGTCGGGCAGCGCGTCGTCGTAGCATCAAAAAGTGGAAGAGCGTGGCAGTGACAGAGGCAATCGCTATGATCAAGGCCCTTAATAACATGGGCATTTGGTCAGTTCCCTCCCCAAATCATCCCCGGAGCGCTCCCAAAGCAGACGATCAGCGTGGAATCGAAGTGGGGCACTGCTGCCAATGGTAATTTGCAAGTACCGTTCGCAACATTCTCTAGCAGTCGCCGCCTGTCCCGGTGGTCTAACGGTACAAGCCACTACAACGGCCAGTGTCTCCAGTGTCATTTCCCCTCCTCCACCCCCTTCCACACTTGCACCGCACCTTCCCCTTCCCCCCCTTCCACTATCGTGCCCCCCTTCCCCCCTTCCCCTTGTCTTGCCCTCGCACCCCCGGCCATCCATCGCTCCAGCACCAGTGATCCGCTACGCCGCGCAGCCGTCCACTGGCAGTCCAGAGCAGTCCACCACCATCACTTCATTCATCGTCACCTCCTCCGTCACTGTCCAGGTCCAGAGCCAGTGCGCAGCGTGCCTGACTTACAGCGCACAAACCACACCACCAAGCGACGGGAGGCCCTCTTGCGCAGCACTCTTAGCGGCCCAGATCTCCCACAACCCACTGGACTCGCTCATCCTAACGAGTCCTAACCCCCCTTTTTGGACCCCCAGCCGCCGCCATCTCGCTGCCGCCATTGGTCGTGGTATCCCGGCCAGCCACCTTGACGTTTCATGCCTCACAACCTCGTCGCGGATTCTGCTGTTGTCTTCCTACTGCCTACATACTTTGCTCCTCCGTCGTCTCTTCTTTGCAGCTTGGCTTTTTGGGGCTTTTGCAAGGTTGCTTTGGACTCTGTTTTTTTTTTCTACGGCCCGTACTACGTCGTCGTCTGCTTGCTTCCAACAACCTACTGGATACCAACACGTCAATTGCATACTGTGTGCAGCACTAGCCTCTTCTACTGCAGCATCTCGTCCCACGCTTCTTCTTCTTCTGCGGCATTTGCTTTTTCTCTGCATCCCCCCAAAAATATTCCCTTTCGACACCGACACGCCCTTCTCCCGCCCTGTCATGCCGTGTCGCAACCGCTGGTGTCTCTGAAAGAACCCTTTCCGTCTTCCGTTCTCGATTCCGCCGACGCCTCTTATCCACCCCTTCTAGCTGTACGACGAAGAAGCAGAGACATCGACATAATCGACACATTCCACCGCCACATCGACGACTTAGACACAACCCTGATCCGACGCGGCAAGAAAAAAAGGAAAAAGGTTCTGCGACATACGTACTATTTAGGTTGGCAGCTGGCTTTTGGGTTTGGCAACTGGTTTTGGGTACGAGCCTGTGCCTGATTGGATTTGGATTCCGCCGGGTAATAGTGCTGCAAGAGGAAGAAGAAACGTCTCTGTGCGACCCCCGATCGACTTCAAAGAGCCCCCGGCCTTCTACCTCGACACTCCCTTTGTTCCCTGCGCCGCCTTTTTTCGACTGCTGCCTCTCGCTCCCCACGCGAACCGAGTCTTATACAAAACACAGCGAGGTCTACCATGAATGGCCGCAATGCGCCTCTCTCACCTGTCTCTCTAGGTGGCGGAAGTGAATGGTCTGTTGGCAAGTACCAATCCATCAACGAAGATCCGTACGCAAACAACCGTGGCAACATCGTCTCTCCCCCGAATTCCGGAGGCTCAAACGGCGTCATGAACGGCGGTTTCCCTCCTGGCCCGCGAAGCGCTGGCGGGCCCTCACCGCCGCCCTCTGTCGGCCGCTCCAGCAGCGGAACAAACATGTACGCCAGAAGTGAGAGCGGAAGGAGTATCCGCGAAGAACAAGCCGAGGGCATCCTTGGCGAACACTATGTTGCCCTGAAGAACTTTTTGAATGGCGGCCAAGGAGGCCGTCCTACGCCCCCTAACAAGGCACGCGACAAGCTGCTGCGACTGTCATCTGTCCAGTTTCTCGAACTCAGTACCGATGTTTTCGATGAGCTGATGCGGAGACAATCTCTCGGCCGAAGGCCCTCGGGCCCTGGGTCTCAACCCCCTCCCCCTTACCTGATGCCCGAATCCAACTTCCACCCGAAACGTAACCAGGCGAGACAAAAGCTGTCTTCCCTCGGCCCTCCCCGATTTCGCGATCTCGCGACCGACGTCTACTGCGAACTAGAGAGGAGGTTTCCCCGCTTTGCTGCTGGAGATATGCCCAGAGTGGGTAGCCCCGTATCGGTCCGTTCGCAAGCGACCGTGAATGGTGGTTACCCGCCGAGAAGCCAAAGTAGGAGTCAGAGTCGGACGAGACGGCCCTCCGATGCCAGCTCAATGCGAGGAGGACCGCCCCGGGGCGATCCTTATGGTGTGCCTCCATCGCCGGGCTTGCCTCCGGGAGGCGAGTATAACCGGCCGATGCAGAAGCAGTTTCAGAGCAACACGATTGTGCCGAACAAGAGTACAATGGTGGAAGAAGATGACGATGCGAGCCCGAACGAGGACGGCGACGAGACTTTTGGTCTGGAGCGCACGGCAACAAACCGCACGAGTAAGAGGAGCCAGGCCACGGAGCAAAGTGCGGTAGCATCAGAGGTGATCTTTACCCAACTTAACCTCGTATCGAGTGGAGACATTAACAGCCCTACAGGCCGACAAGAAGCTTTTAGACGAATATCAATCTCAGGTCCGAGAGCTTCGGGAAAAGCTCGACGCAATGGAAGACGTCATGAAGAAGAAGGACGATGAAATGAACAGCATCCTTGACGGCGAAAGATCACGATCGACGGCTGTCAATATGGAAAAGAAGGAGTTTGCCGATCTCCGACTCAGCCTTGAGAACAAGCTCGCTGAGGCTCAGGACGTGAACGACAACTTAAGACAAGACTTGGACCGCATGAGAGACGAGCATGCCAACGAATCAAGACAGCTCAGAGAGCAGGTCGACGACCTGCGGCAATCCAACATGACCGCCGCTGCGAACGTCAGCTCCGGAAACGCCGACCGGGAACTGCAGCGGGAAAACGAGCAGCTGCGCAGGTCCTTGCAAGAGCAGCAACAGGTTACGGAGGAGGCTCGTCGCGAGGCTCGTGAGTTTTTGCGCGAGATGAAGATGCTATCGCAACAAAGTGGATCTTCCTGGCAAAAGCAAGAAGAGTTGGAGAAGACTATCGACCAGCTCGAAGGCGAAGTTCGCGAGTGGCGGAACCGATACGCTCGCACCAAGACGCAACTTCGCGACATGCGCGCTGCTTCACTCGGGTTGAATGTTGAGCAGGATGCTGCCAAATACGTGCGCGAGAAGGGATTCCTGCAGCAGAACGGAGCAGTCAAGGACGTTCACGTTACCAAGTTCCAGATTGCCATTGACGAGCTTCTGCAGAGAGCTCGATCAGACGACCCCGACAAGGTCGTTGACTCTATGAAGCAGGTCGTTGTCAGCGTTCGCCGGATTACTAAGGACATCGACGAAGCAGCGCAAACCAACGAGGACCTCATGCAGCAGCGATCGAAGCTCAAGGGCAAGATTTCCTCCTCTGCCAACAACCTTATCACCTCGTCCAAGAACTTTGCTGCTTCGGGTGGCATTTCGCCCGTATCATTGCTCGACGCCGCCGCTTCTCACCTAGTTGCCTCCATCGTCGACCTCCTCCGAGCTGTCAAGATTCGCAATACTCCCGATGGTGAGCTCGAGGACGACGATGATGGCACTATTACGCCTGTGGACTCCACTGGATTCTTCTCCCCGAGGACTGCCTCCAGACAAGAATCAATGATCCAGGATTCAGTTCCTGCGCCTTTGCCATTGGGACAGGCACCCCCACCCTTCCAGGGTCTTGGTGGCAGAGCCAGCATGGACTCCTCAGCCTACAGCCCCATCAACTCCCCCCGTCAATCCGCCGACACCTACAACCGAGGACCTAACGGCATGAACGGTATGAATGGAATGAATGGTATGGGCTACAAGAACGGCCCCACCAACGGGTACGGCATGCGCCAAGATAACCAGGCAGAGGAGCTCAAGGTCTACCTCGACGATCAGACCGCTATCCTGGTTCAGAACATCCAGAACCTCGTCGGCTCCATCCGAAGCGATGCCTCTATCAACCAAATTACGTCCGAGATCAACGGCATCACCGAAGTCGTCGGAAAGGTTATTTCTGAGACGGAGGCTTCTGGCAACGGCGCCATGATCGCTCGCCTGGCCGCCTGCCGCGAGAGACTTCTTGAGGCCAGCGAACGGGGCCTGGACATCGACCGCGGTCAGGACGTTGGTGCGACCGGACGTAACGATCGCGAGTGGCGCATGTGGACGCAGACCCTGCCTCCCATCGCCTTCGAGATCGCCAGGGAGACCAAGGAGCTGGTCCAGCGCGTTGACCAACTGGTTATGAACGGAGGCGACGACTTCTCTTAAGTTATCGGCCTATCTCTGGAAAACCAACGCTCCGACTTTTAATGATGGTAGGCAACAATGTTGACCTTCCGACAACCTATCACGATACGCATAATCTTCAAACGAAACCCCCCTTCCGCTTTTTTTTCGCGAGAGAAAGCTTTGATACCCCTGCTGTCCTCAGGGCGGCTTTGCTTGCATTTTGGGTTTGCAGTTTTGGGATGTTGAGGAAACAAAAGGGGTCGCTTTTTCGCTTCTTCCGTATCCTTTTTTCTTTATATATATTTGACATCCTCTCGGCGCATGAGAGGAGGTTTTGGCTCCGAAGCATGGGTTATAGACGGCTCCTTGCGGTTTGGTTACTACTGCCTTGAGGCGTTTAATCTGCTCAGGGGGTTAAGTTCAGTGTACGCTTTGCATGAGAGAAGGACCTGAAGACGCCGCTTTTTTTGTGTCAAGTCATGCGAATGAACGAAGACAGACGGAACAATCCTGGGCTTTCCTGCACCCTGGCCATGTATTTTCAGGGCGAGCGGGGGTGGACGGGACGGGATCACTTGTTGGCGGTGTTGAGCTGGTTAAAGACAGTGCTTGGGGGGTATAGTTAATGTTAAGATTGCCCACGAGGCATGGATTGAATGCATCATTGTGTCCGCTCCATGATACTGTGAAGACGCCACTTCGGCCATGAGTGATGTGCCTTGCGCAATATCGTTAGTTTGACTTCCAAGCAGCGGGCTTCGTTGGCCTCCTATCACAAGCGGAGACCTCCCAACATCATGGCATCGGAGGACCGCGCCGGCTCCCACGCGTGTGACCGCGGGAACCGTTATTTGACGGCGCGCTCCTCCCGCATGATCAGATGAAAAGGAGAGTTAAAGCGTTCCCGTAGCAGCCGCCCTAATTGGTGCGGAGACGTTGGCCAAGATGAGGGGGGGATTTCTTCCATCTTTCGAAGAAAGCTTAAACGTCAAAGAATCCATGTGGGAGGAGGTTGGGAGAAGAGGTGAGAAGGGGAGGCGCAAAGGCGGTAGCGATGGGCTTGAGTCTGTTTGTCTTGTTCATTTCCTCACATGTCTGGACCTAGATTGCCGCGAGGCGGGCAGCTGATACGCCGCCGGCCGCCCGCTGCATGGGATCGTCCACTGAAGACGGTAGGTTACGGAATGCTGCACCTTGATTAAATCGTGTGCCTGTCTGACGGCTTTCCGATCTTCCAAGACAATGTCTTTCTTTCTCTAATGGGGGAGTCCTCGGGAAGCGGTGCATTGAGGGAAGTTGTCGTTCTCAAGGTCGGATGTCGGTAGGTAAGCGCCGATCCGGAAGGAGGGAAAGCCGGCTGTGAGCTGGGACCGGGTCCATCCCTTGGAAGTGGGGACCGACTAAGTTCCCATTTCTGCGTTCTCCAACTACTCTCCATGTTGGTCGTCCTACAGGAAGCTGTTGGGCCATGAACCTCTGATCCTCCTCGAACCAAAGATCCTATTCAAATGGACAGGGGTGTTTTACACGGGGGGCAACGTAGTTGGACCCATCCGAACAGGAGCTGGGCGAGCCAAAACAAGTAGCTCGTTCAGGACCAACGAACCAACCCCCGCTGCTATTCGATTATTGCTTTGTTTCCATGTGCTTGCAGCTTACGGGCGCCGTCGGTCTTCCTACTTACCCCTCACTGCCAATTAGACGACGTCCCCCCTTTGTGGCCGGCGTTGGCATCTTATGCTAGAGAAAGCAACGCGCGTTGGTAGGGCTGACGCCTGTCAAACACCATCCTCCCCCTCCTTCCCGCCAAGATCAGACCAGTCGAACCAGACGTTCAACACACAAAGTCGGGCGCCTCGTAGCGGACGTCGAATCTGAGGGCCAACGCAGCGGTCAGCTTATGCTTCGATGCCTGTTTTGGGGTAGGGGTCTTTGCCAATCTCCAGAAACCTTCCCGGCCCGCATGCTGACGACCAACCGCCGTCCCCCGGTCCTGGGTTCGGTCAGCCCGTTTACGCATATCTTCCTTTGCTGGAACCAATTGACGGCGTCGTGGCTTACGGCGGAAGGTGAGACCATTGAAACGGGCTGCTTTTCTTACGGGCGGAGGATTCCTGTTTGGAGACCCGGACCCAGCCATCTGGGGCCGCTTCGGTAGGTCTGCTTGCTTTTTCTTCCGTCTTGTCTCGAGCTTGGGGCGGATGCAAGTGAGACGAAGGAGATGATAGACATGGGGTACGGTGCAGACAGATATATTCGAGGCTGTTCCCTCGTTCCCCATTTCCAGGTTGGGGAAACACGCGATCTGACATCTCTTTTGTGTGTTTGTGACGGTGTGACCTGTATCCCTGTCTACCCATTGGGTTTCTTTTATCACATTTCGAAGTTGTGTCACTGTTCTCATTGCTCTGTGTTGCGGCACATCCGCTCGAATTGGTGTTGCTGAGATTTCTAGGTCCTTTGACGACGTGCTCGAGAGGTTTGAAAGTGTATGGCTTGCTGGGGACCGTCGCCCACTGCTTCATATTATCAGCAGCTCGAGAAGAACGGATTGAAGGGCAAGATGTCGAAAACAGCGACGGAAGTACTTGCAATGCCAGCTGAGGAGCCGAACGGCGCCGCCGCGCCGGCAGCAGCAACTGGAGACTCCCCGTTGCTGAACCTCCCCTACGAGATCCGGCTCCAGATATACGGCTGGGTCCACGCAATGCACCCCATCCAGCACGCGCAGCTGGCCCCGTGGTACCCGACTCCAACATACAGTTCGTACTTCCTAAAGCTTGTCAGGCCGGACGCAGCTGAGGATCCTGGAGTAAAGCGACCTACCGCCGCCGCCGATGGCGCGAACGACGTCGATGACGATCCCCGGAAGAAGGAAGCCCGAAAGGCCGCCACCGCCGACGAAGAGGACAAGGCGATGCTGTCCCCTCACCGACCGCTCTGCGGCCTACCGTCCGCGCTCCTCCGCACCTGCCGCCAGATCTACGAGGAAACGCGCACGCTTCCGTTCCGCAACAACGAGTTTGTGTTCGTCAACTGGTTCTCCTCGGGTCTCTGGGCGGCGCGGGCCTTCACTCGGGGCCTGCAAAGGTGGCAGCGGGACGAGATGCGGTACACGCGGCTCGAGATGCTGGGGCGGGACTTCACGGGCCCGGCGCTCAAGGAGTGGGTGGAGCTATGCGGGTGCTGGGCGGGCGGGCTTCGGGGCCTGCGGCTCAAGATTCTGATCGGAGGTGGGATATTCGAGCCCACCGCTTCGTTTGCCTCGCTGAACAACAATGCAGAGGCGCAAGCCATGGACATTTCCAAATTTCCGGAGCCGAGGCCCGAGTGGATCGAGGAGGGTCTGCGGAGGATGGGCAGGCTGAGGGAATTGGAGGTCGAGCTCTGCGTGCTTGACTGGGACGATGGGCAGAAGATTGCATGGTGTGAGTCTTTGGAGACGATTCTCAACGAGGGGCGGGAGGGCGGCGAGGTGCGTGTGAGATGTGTCGAGAGGCTGATGGAGGACCGTGGGCCGAAGAGGGAGATTGTCGGCGAGGGGGAGAAGCAGGATGGGTATGGGTACTGATATCTGGATGACTGTGGTCAGAGATGATCAATGATAGGGGTGGCGGTGCGCGAACTTGAAGGCATTCAGGAGTTGGGAGTCATTGGGAGCTGGGAAAGGATACCAGAAGGGAGTTTGTTCTATCAAAGACTTGTTTTCTCCTCTCACTCATCTCATGGTCGCTCATGTGAGCATGGTGAATCGAAAGTAACAGTTACTGTTCGAGTGGCAGGAAGGAGGCAGACTTGCCTGCCCGGTCTTGCCATCTCAAGTCGGCCACCCTCCCACACCTTCTACACGTCGACCGGCTTTGTTTTTTTCTCTCTGCCCTCGAACTTTTTTTCACAACCGCCTCGTCTTCTCCCACACACAACAACAAAATTTCCTCTCCTCAACCTGAGCAGCCCTAATCCTGCTCAACCTTCCACTCAACCTACCCTTCCTCCTCAGCATACTTTGCGCGAGGTATTCTTACTCCTCCTTACTTCTCTTCTCCCGTCAACTCACACGCGTTCCCCTAGCATCACAAATCTCTACCCTTCTCAACCCATCTCACGCGAGAAATTCTCTCAGCGTCCCTTCCCAAGACAAAAAAAAAGGAGACACTCAGATCTCTCCATCAACTGGTAGAGCACGCCTCGCAACCTCTTTGTGAAAAATCACTGACCTGAACAGATTCCTTCTCACAAGGAATTTTTGACAAGGAATTATCTCTCCAGTTACACTAAGAACAAGGAAAATCTACCTCGCTCACGAAAAGTACGATCCCCTGCCCACTTCACAATGATCACTCTTACTGACAAGCTCTAGGTCAAGATGGTTGGTCACGTTACGAGAGGTCTCACCTTCGCTCAGCGCTCCTACGAGTGCCTCGAGATGGACTACACCTACGCCTGGCCCCTTCCGGTCCGGCTTTTCGCTGTCTTCTTTATTACGGCCTTGTTCGCCAGCATGCACCCTGATGTCAACGCCTTCACTAAGCGTGTTGTCTGGATGGGCGTCCACCCCTTTGCCCTTCTCGTTGGCTACATCACCGCCGCCATTGTCCGTGGTCTCCTCTTCATCTTCATTGATGGCCCTGAGATGCTTGTCAACCTCATCACTCGTCACCGTAACCGTGATCTCGACGTCCTTGACAACCTTGACGTTGAGAACAACACCAAGCTTAATGCCATCATGGGCCGCCTCCACGCCACTGCCCCCGAGGAGTGGACCCCTGGTGGCCGCGTCTTCGACAAGAAGTACAAGCCCTTCTTGCCCGCTGAGAAGATGAACTTTGCCGGTCCCCGCCAGAAGAACGCCATGACCCGCAAGCGCAACCTCTCTGTCTGAGCTTGCCCTTGCCTACTCTCATCAAACGACAAGCGCTGGAGTTGACGGGTGGCACTGAGTACTTGGAGGAACTGGATCTGTCCAGGAACCGGATCTTCTAGGGGAAGGCAGCTTCTACAACAGCTGTTCGGCTTTTTCGGACGCGCGGAATGATGGAGGGCGATATGAAGCTCATGAAATTACGAGACCATGACTGACGATTTTTTTTCTCTTGTCTTTGGAGGGAACGGATCTTTTGGGGGGATGGACTTTGGTTCCTGCCTGAGGAGTATACACAGGCGTGGCATCCCATGCACTCTTGGGTGTGCACATTAGGACTTGGGTTCGGCTACGGTTTGGAGTTGGGCCTATGGAAAGCGGGCTGGACGGACACGCATAGAAGAATTCAGGTGAAGAATGGACAGACAGGTCCCTAACAATCGGTAGACAGATGGAAATGAGACGCTCTTGCTATGTAATTCTTTCATCCCGCTTGTTTTTGTGATGTTGTCCACCTCGACGAGGCTTTTCGCAAAGCTGAAGGTGGCGGCAAGCGAGGCCGGGCATGTACGTGGCTGCCAATCGCCATCCCAGATGTGTCGACGTCAAGCTCGATGTGTTGAACAAGGTCAACATGATTTTTTCCGCAGTCGACAAATAGCAACATGTGTTTGTGTTCTCTAAAATTGAAGCATGCTTCCACAATGATTGAGCCTGGTTTCCTTTCGCTGTTGGCGCTTGTCGAAATAGCGAGGGGACGCGTAGGGAAGGAGCTATTTGCCATCTTCGTCCCTTCCTAATTCACCCAAATACCTCTCAAAGAATAGCGAGACCGAAGAGGTCGCAAAGCTTGACCATTGTCACGCGAGGGTCCCCAACCATTTAGAAGCTGCGAGTAGACAAGTTGTAGCCCATGCTATCTCTTTCTGAAGACACAGGCAGTGACACGGGCATTCCGTTGACCCGGTCAAAAATGGCTTGAACCAACTTTATAGAAGATCGGGGCCTGGTCGACCGTCACTTCAATTTCTCGACCCTGATTTCTTCCTCCATGTCAGGCACCTGGTCTCATTGGGATCGAAGGGTCACTCGTTGATAGCTCGTTAGGGCTGGGGGAAGGTCCTTCGCTACGCGTTGAAGACGGACGGCGGCATATTTCATTCCGTAGCATGAGGCCTGAATGAACGCCCAAAGATGTAGTCGTATAGATTAGTACAGAAGGAGATGGCCCGCGTCATCCAGGCATCGGCACAAACGATCATGTGAGTTCTGCCCGCCGTCGGGGTTGTCGGGCGAAGCTTGCTGTTCACTCCGTTCACTGTGGCGTGGTACAGGCAGGTGGTGACGCATTGAAGTGCGACCCTTCAGGTTATAGGTACGGTTGAATAAACCACTATTTATGGTAAATGGAGATGAAGCCCGACAGAGACGAAACGGGAGCTACGTTCACCTACATGATCTCTTCAACCAACTACTGCAAAAGACAGGCGACCACCGGCAGCATCGGAGAGGTCGCCATGGCGACTGAAAAGATTACTAGAGTCGATCGTACCCATTGGTTTGCTTTATCGTAGCCCATTGAAATGTGATAAAGATATATATGAGAAAATAGCATCATGGCCAGAAGACTCGGGAGCCCCTCTCAAGATACGACATGAACCGTCCGGATGTTCCATGAGTTTACAAGTAGACTTTCCCCAGCGAGAAGGCACTCATTCACGAACATGGCTCCTCACTCTCCCGAGGGAATGTATAATCCTGCGTCTTTCCCACCCACGAGAATTCTTTCAGCGAATGCTCTGCCCATTTCGTGATGCCCACTTCCCCCAGGAAAGAGGTAACATGGCCACTGGAAGCTCGACGTCCATCTGAAGGCCCGGGGATGTGAAAAAAGCTACCCCTATGTTCAATCAAAGTATTTCGTGCAATGATTTTCACGAATATATAGAAGACACTTGAGAAAAATAGAACACAGAGAAATCACAACACAGTCCACGGCGTTTGCTATTTGTATATGTTCGGAAGCTCTGCCATTCACGCCTCTCGTAAGCGTGTCAAGCCGACTGTTCCGTCTCTTGATTGATTTCTTTCGTAAAGAAAATAGGAAGTCCTCGAAATCATTATGCTGCAATATGCCGAAAGAGACTCAAGTCGCAGCTCCTGTGCTTGTGGGCCAAGGTTGGTATATAAGACTCTGCCCACGGGAAGTCTCTTCGCAGCACAACACTCTTAGCAGCACAACAAGACATCGCATGTGCTATGTCTGATCCTATTCTTTTTCTTAAAGGAGAATCATGCCCTCTAATCGTGTCAAAACACTCAGTGTCCCAAGGTATGTTCTGTGCTCTTCATCTGTCATGAAAACGCTCTCAAGGGCTCTCGAGATAATACACGCCATGAATACGACGCAGACGGAAGTGACGGCTCACATTACGGAGACCTTACATTGAAACATCTAGAAACATCGCCTCGAGCCCTAGGACCTTCATATCTGCCAAATCCAGGTATCTAGACCTAAAGAACCCGTCGGAGACTATTGGGATTGTGTTGAGCAAGATTGTGAGGTAGAAGGGGGTATTTAAGTGGACATCCTGGTTCAAAAGCTTCTATTTGATTCAGAGTGTGACCACCCAAGAATGGCATGATTGAAGCCACAGTATTCTCATCAGCTGTCGTATAAATGACGAAGCCGTTATCCAATGCATCAAATGTTCTGATGATACTGCCGTTTGTCCTTCTCTTTCCCAATCCTCCGAATGCCATCGTGTGTGGAACTCACGATTCGGTTACTTGCTGTGTTTCGCTCAGCTTTCAGCAGGTCATTTTCATTTCCTTGATAAAAAAAGATTTGTTTTTTTTTGGTTGGAGGGGGGGGGGGCGCAGGGTTCTTGATAGCAAGTTTGTGCATATTTCATGTCAAGCATCCGGTAATCTTTCGGTCTGTGTTGCTGGTCACTTATCTTACTCATTGACCATCAGCCAATGCCCATGGATTTTCGAGCAGACCTAATCTCGTGTTACTTGCCAGCAACAGCTCTTTTCGAAGGAAATGCTTCTCAAATGAAGTTGCAAGCAGGACAGCGGGGTGAAGTTGTGACTAATCCATGCAGTGAGGCTATCGACAATTTGAGCCCACCCAAACCCCCCACAACATCCCATCCATCCGCCTTAACTCTGCACTAAACCGCAACGAATCCTTTTTGTCCGTTTACCAACCTCGACAGCCCAAAAGGACCCCTGGCGCAAGCCATGTGACTTCGCGCCAGTCTCGCTCCCAAGCGGTGTGGTCCTCCACCCCCCAAAACCGGCCCCCGTCTCACCCTCTAGCCTGCCCCGCACCGCGCCGGTCGTGACTCACGGGCTATGTAACCACTAACCAGGGGCCGTAATCAGCCGCAGACACGCAGTAGCGCATCCCGAACGCGAGATATCACTGTTTTTCTTTCGATCCTTGAGTGAGAAATTAAAAGTTGATAT
This sequence comes from Colletotrichum chrysophilum, assembly GCF_026319265.1. Lineage (NCBI taxonomy): Eukaryota > Fungi > Ascomycota > Sordariomycetes > Glomerellales > Glomerellaceae > Colletotrichum > Colletotrichum chrysophilum. The sequence continues at coordinate 145,166 of NW_026517300.1, read as the reverse complement.
GCCAGGGGCTGACGTTGTCGTCGGCACTGGCGCGTCACTTGGGAAAAACGGTCGATCGAGTGTGTGTCATGTGGTTTGGGGGAAGGAGTCATTGGCTTAAAAAGGGCGGGATGATCCCGCGCCCGCAGTAACGTCCTTCCCTTTGTCTTGCTGACTTCTCAACTTTCATCGTCCTGAGGAAATCGGGAACATTGTTTGACACCTAAGGAGACTTCGCAAAATCCTTCATCTCACAATCCTTCCAACACTATTTATCTTTCCCCAATTGGAGGAGAGAAATCACGTCAATTGCGGCGCGGTCCGGGGTAACGAAGCTCGGAGCTTATCTCGATAACACACCACACACACCCACTCTCACTCATCAACCCCGCGAAGTCACACGCGCGGAGCCAACGACGAGACCCCACGAAGCTTCCTTTGTTCTGACGTCATATTTTAACGGTTCTCTCCCGACCCAGTGGAACAAGATGGACGCGCGATGCCAATGCGGCGCGGTCACGTTTAAGACGCCGCTGCCTCAGCCGCTGCGGCTGTACATCTGCCATTGCGATGAGTGCAAGCGCCAGACGGGCTCCGCTTTCGGGACGTCGGCGATCTTCCCCAGGTTCCAGCTCCCTGCCATGGATTTACTGGGCGTCTACGCGTGAGTTTTCAAAACCCGTGGGTGGTGGCGGCTGCATGTGGGGAGAAGTGAACAGATGAGGGTGTAGGGGAGTGGACTAGGGGTGAGGTGAGAGAATGAAAGATGATTAAGCTGGCTGCAAAGAAAGCAGGATGATATGCTGACTTTAGAGACAGGAGGCCGACTGCATCAGGCGTGACACTTCACTGGTGAGTCTGATAGCAAGCCGCCATGCCCGTTCTCATGTAATAACGTGACTCATCAGCTACTTTTGCCGCAACTGTGGGACGAGGTTGATTCACAGCACACCGGTATGTCCCTTCGGCCTTGCTGCTGACAAATGAACCCGCAACTCATGTTAGACATAGGATAAGAACGTCGTCTCGGTCAAGGGCGGCTGCATCGACGGCCTCGACTGGAAGACGGCGGTGCACATCTGGACCAAGAACGCCATGGTGCCCATCCCGGAAGGCGCCGAGACGCACTCCGAAGAGGCGAACTACACCGACTACGGAGACTCGCAAGAGACGCTTGACCAGCCGACCGACCTGCGCGGGAGCGGGGGCTGTACCGGACCGGTCCTCAGGGCGGCTTGTGATATCAGTCCGAAAAGTTCACTGCAATGAAATGCTCCTGTGACAAGGTTGTAGAACGCAAGCGAGAGTTGGTCGAAGGTGACAGGATGATATTGTTTGCAGAAGATCTCTGATTTTGATTGTGTTGGTGAGGTTGGGGAAAAGCATTAATGGTATCTGATATCTCAACTCATATCCCTACAGAAAGTCATCCCAGCCATTACGCATGATACATGAATTACCATTCCGCTCGTTCCTTTTCTATGAATCGATGCTCTCACGAGTGCTGTCCAACCAAGCTCTCTTCTCCGCTTGGTCTACCGTTGGGCTTGGATACGTCCTCACGACGATGCTCGCCTTGCTCCGCTCGCGTCGAAGAGTCGGAGTGCTTCGCCGGGTCAAAAACGTACATGGGGAACTCGAGGAAAATGGTTCTCTTCAGGATCGTGGGCATGCGGGCGTACAGCTGCGGCGGGAAGGGGATCAGAATGCTGGTGCGGTCGAGATAGCGCTTGTAGCCCTCCCAGTTCTGACCCTTCTCGTAACGCTTCTTGGCGCCGGGGCGTTCCTGCAGAGTCAGACCCGAGACGAACATGAGCAGCAGCGTGAGGAAGAAGGGGCCGAGGATAGTGGCGTAGAGAGCCTTGAAGGCTTGGCCGCCTACGTAACCGTCCGCCGCAGAAGAGACGGCGATCATGTAAATGCCTTTGTGCGATGTTAGTCGTGAGTTTCTTGGGGGACAAAAAGCGAAAACGCCAAGTGAGATGGCCCGATGGGGTCTGTGTCACTTGGCACCGCAGCGAGAGACACGGCCCGGACTTACCGAACTGGATAATGATCTCGCCAAAGTAGTTCGGATGCCGCGACACGCTGAAGAAGGCCTTGTCGCAGATGGCCTCGCGCTCCGGGTGGTCCCTCCGGAAGGCGTACTTTTGCGCGTCGCTCACGGCCTCCATGGTGAAGCCGACGACGAAGAAGATGATGCCGACGACGTCCCTGCCGGTGCCGAAGGGGTGCTGGGGGTACTGCGTCACGTTGGGCGAGTTGAGCACGGTCACGGGCAGCGAGACAGTCCAGACCCAGATCATCTGGAAGATCCAGAAGCCGAGGAAGGGGAAGAACTTGTCGCGCTTGTCGTCGAAGCGGTCGTCCTTGCCCGTCTTGATGATGCGGAAGAGGAGGAAGCCCGAGAGGCGCGCGGCCCAGAGCATGATGAAGATGGAGGCGACGACCTGGCGCGCATGGTGGTGGCCGCTGAGCGCGAGGGTGATGATTGCGAGGAGGACGAAGTTTGTGCCGCCAGCAAAGTCTGAGAGGTGGTGTCAGTTCAGAGGATCTGTGAGAGGATTTGTGAGAGTTGGGGACGACGTGATTCCTTACCGGTGAGCTTGTCAAACTTGAAGCTGAAGGCTATTGAGAAGAATAATAGTTGATATGCTATTGTAATGAGAGCCGTGATAGCTAGGTAATAATCGTCTAGGACGTGAACGACCGCCATCGTGAGCGGTTTACTGTTCTCTCAATGTCGCGTGTTGATTGCTGTGTTGTCCAAGTCACAATTCAGAACCTGAGACGCTTTGGTAGGGTGTTGAAACACTTGGGACGATGGTTGTTAGTAAACCACAATGGATTAAGTATTAGTGAGAGTGTGTGTCAAAGAACAGGATTCAATTCCAATCCTGCTGACGCTTTCATCATTGATTTCCGGAAGCTCTGGGTGAGAATGGTTGACTCAATCCTTCTGCAGTCGCGATAACCTGTCGCATAGCCTCAATCCAGTGGGAGACGACGATGAAAGAGAGAGCATTGTGTCGTCATTGACTTGCTAGATCCACCGCGTTTGGCTCAGTTCCTCCAGGCCCGTGTACCGATGCCACACATTTTGTATGATGCGGGTACATGGCGCCATTCTAGCGATCGGAGTTTGACGAGCACCGAGGGCCGCGGCCACCAGCCACAGAGCCATCAGCCACGAAAGGACAGGGAATATTTCTCGAAGCCGGTGGATCGACGCCACAGCCCATCTGCCCAGACCTGGCTCCACTGAATTGAGTGAAACGAACGAGACTGGCAGTCCCGTCTCCCGATCATGACATCCCTATCCTTGGGCTTAATCGCAACGACTTATTGAAGCGCGGAAAGTGGTGGTGGTCTCACGCTGTCTTGGATTCCCTTTCCTCAATGCAGGGCGGTGCACCCTCGGGGCTTCGGAGACCTGCGACCAGAGACAGGCCGCCCTCACCATGTCTTCCTCACCTTGTCCTTCTTCAGCAGCAACAAATTGTCATCTATCTGAGGGGTCGATTTCAGACGGGCTCCGTGGGGGACTGCGGGCTTACCTCACCCACGATATTAGGAAGGGCCATCTTCCACCCAGTGTAGCAATGCTATTGCTGCTCGCGACATGCTATCGCTGAGAGCTGCATGGCATCACCCAACCAGACCAAGACTGCCCGCCTGCCTCCAGGCTCTCCTTCTGGCCCGTGGCTTGCCGCATCGCCATGCGAGGCATACCTCACGACTGGACGAGATTTTCCAAATTGCATCAGACACGCACCGATGGCCCGCGACTTGTCTGACCCGTTTTGCCCAAGTGCTCCAGCCACTTGAGGCGAGTCCCCTACGAAGCGAGCGCTTCTCACGCTCTCAGCACCTTGGGACGATGGAGTCGTCTCAATGCCCTTCCTCTTCCGTTGTCCGTTCTCTTACAACGCCGCAACCTGTGAGGGGGGAGGGGGCTACGCAATCGCAACGTGCTGGCGACACCTCCTGTCTCGACGGATGGGCTCATTGGCTGGGCTGGGAAGGGACGAAGTTTTGACTTTTGCTTCTTCTGCTGGTCTGCTTGCGTGCTGCGAATGCTAAAGCAGCAGAAAAGATGGGATGAGACCTAATACATCAGAGTGTCCAGCCCAGTGTCCGAGAGTCCGCATGGTTTCGCGACGCGAGCAGGAGTTGGGAGCAAAGAGCAGGCAATCAATCACAGCACTGCAGAAAAGAGTGCGTGCGGCGGCCGCTTCTCTAGTCTGGGAAAGAGACTGGAGGCTCCATCTGAATTGCTACGTGATGATAGATCCTCACGTGGATGCTGTCGCACATACCCCTCGTTTGTTCCCGCAGTAAAAGTCTACGCGACGATGATTGCTACACTGCGACTCTGACGGACGATGTCTGTGATATAGGCATCCATCCTACGATATAGGCGAGCGACAAGCGTGTGTTTGGGGGCCAAGGGGGTGGTGACTGACAGCGGTGCAGGGCGATCTCCCATGCCCACCGCCCACGATTCACATCGCTAACAATAGCTGTCCGGCTGTGGTACGGATCCTCTGGGGAAACGACGAGAGAGTTTTGTTTCCCGTAATTTTCCCATTTTCTGAGTTTTCTTTTTTTATACCTGCCGTATCCGTTCCTACCCTTCATTTTCGCCTCGAGTCAAAAACAGTTCGCAGATGCAGCATTGAGATATGTTGATGGTTGCGAGCTGGGATTGCGTGAAAGCGTAAAGGAGAAATATCCCGCTACCCGTCGGAAACATGTTTACCTTGCGGCTTCAGCTGAGCATACCATCCTGAAGGAGGGTGAGACTGTGTAAGACTGAGGATGAGGGTTGGGGACTTCCCAGGTTTGAAGGGTTGAAGACCACACGATCCATGGACGAGAACAGATGTGGCCCATGGACAATCAAGATGCCGTACTCGCCGTGGAACATCATCGCATGACTTTACTCATCAAACAATCCATCACGTCACGCATCTCTGATCCGCCTACGGGACGAGATGCCGTCCACCAGCGTGCAGTATGGGCTGCATCTGTGTGCTATCGTAAGGCAGCCCAACGTCTGAGCTAGCGCTGCTGTCACTGATCCCTAGCGCCCGAGGAACAGCGCGGAAGAGGAAGAAACAGCACCAACGAGCCATCAACGACGGAAGAAGAATGCACACGAAGAAGAAAATTCTGGCGCTCTCGCAGTTTCGGAGGCGCTGGGAGTTGAGGGGGGGCGAGTTGTGCGGCGCATCACCCCCCGTCTCAGACGGTCTCCGTCTGGGGCATGTCTCACACCCTGGACAATCAGCCCAAGGTTGTTCCATGCCAAGGGTCGTCGAATCCACTGCGCTTTGCTGCTCCAGGCCAGCATCTCCGATCGAAGCCTGCCAGAGATCCTCGACAGCGAGTCGGCAAGGCTCCCTGGATGTTCTTTCTTCTCTTTTCTTTTCTTGGCTGCCCTGAAGTGCGCAGGGCTAGGCTGGGTCCCGCCTACCGGCTACCGCGCAGCAGCAGCAGCTGCAGCTGGTTCCTGAACGACATCCCTGTCTTTGCATGTCTTCGCCCCTGTCTCTCGTCAGGAACCGCCTGCTTCTGCATTTCCCAGAGAGGCGGCGAAACGGGCAAGTCGTGACTGCTTCCCTTGCAAGTTGCCATCATCTGGGCCTCTGCCTCTGGGGGACCCTCTTGTCTGAGTCTCGCCCTTTCGACCAAGACCCAGAGATCGTACCAGCCGAGACCCCATCCCACGCCGTTCTGGTGTCTTTCCGCCGCGCTGCTACCCACTAGCCAACTTGGCATCAATTTGGCAACCGGTAAGCCGAAGCCTAAAGAGCCAATCTAGACGCCGGAGAGCGGCGTACCTTAATGGTCCTGGGCATTCCTGGGCGAGGGTGGTGAGTCGTGATGACCGCCGGTGGTCCCCTTATTTTCCCTTCCTCTCGCGATGTTCGTATTGTCCATCGGCTCACTCCAAGCCCACCCCTAAAGCTGCGAGCGTCGTGCCTCTCTACTACCTCCCGTCCGATCTCTCTCTTCCTTCTTCTGCCCATTTGGCTCTCGCGTCTTCGAATTCTACGAAACTCTGTTTTGGGCTTGTTATAGCATAGCATTTCCTAGGTGGGAACACGGGAAAGACGGCATACCGTGACCTTTTCGCTCTTTGACCGAGCACCACTCCAACAACATCATCTTTCATACGATACACCCTCCACACCCGTGACCCGTCCCATCCATCACACCACACCCACACCCCCCTGCCCGTGTGTTTGGTCGACTCTCATCAGTCTCCATCCCGCTACCGCTACCCTTTCCATTCAGGTACCAGCCTGGCAAGAGAGAGTCCCCACACGCCCACCACGGCTCCCCTGCTGCTCTTCTTCTCTCTCACTTCATTACTCAAAGGTCTTGGCCGTCCTATCTCTCGCCAAACTCTCCGGACAATGTTCTGCAGGTGGCCACCTGCTTGCCCGTAACTCTACTCCTCCTGCCTCCTCCTCCCCTTCTCTACCTTTACTCCCCTCACCCATCGTAATCGCGAACCTGGACCGGAGGGTAAGAGTAGTGCGAAGGTTTAACGGAACACTCTCCACCAAACAGAACACTCTTTTACAGCAATCACCATAGATAGGGTTGATCCCACCGAACTTCACCGACGGCTGGTCTGTTGCGGTAACCAAAAACGCTCTTTACACGGAAATCGACCTGTTAGTTGGGAAAGGAAATCAGGAAACATACGTCTGGAACAACAAAGTCGAGAAACGCTGGCGACGTCTCACGGTCACCAGCTTTCTTCTCGCAAACCATATTCAGAGCCCACGATGAGGCAAAGTACACTCTTCGCCGTGGCAGCTCTATCAACATTCGCTCAGGTGAGTTTTACACCGGGAAACTTGGGCTGGATATGACGAAAAAAAAAGGGGACAAGGAAGAAGAGGCGACTTACACATAAAATCACAGGGCGCGGTAGTCGACAGGAAGGATACGCTTCAACCCAGGCAGATTGTCAACATTGGAGGGAATGGCGAGGTGGATGTGCAAGGAAATGGCGCGGTGCAGGTGAAGACGGTCAAGGCCGAGAACATCCAGGGCCTGACGGGAGCCAACAACGGCGGCATCCTCGCGGGCATTCTCGACGCACTCAACGGCGCCAACAGAGGCAACCGACAGAACAACAAGGGCCACCACGGCAAGGGCAAGACCAACAACAACAACTGCCCGCCGCCGCCGCCCCCGTTGACAGTGACCAAGACCGTCTACAACAATGCCTCGATCCCCGCGCCGTTGACGGTTTTCGTCACGCAAGCTGCTCCGTACGTTCTTCCTCGATATGCCGTTGTGGGGATCTCTACGGGACTTCAAAAGTACTAACATGTCGATAGCCCTCCCGTGACAGTAACTCAAAGTAATGCTCCTCCGCCACCGCCGCCACCACCCGCGGCTCCTCTCGTGCCGCCCGCCGCACCACCGCCGGCACCTCCTCCGGCTGCTACGCCATCGACACCTGCTCCCATCGCAGCTGGTAAGATCACTCTCGTCCTCCAGTTCCAAACCAGACTAACACCAGCCCCAGAACCTCCCGCCGCCGCTCCCCAACCACCGGCAGCGCAACCCCCTGCGGCGTCGCAGCCCGCAGCCCTCCCGCAAGTCGGCGCCAACCCCGCCCAGGGCAATAACCCGACGACGTCTCTCAACCTCGGCGGCCTCAACGGCGGCGCCAACAACAATAACCAGCCCGCCGTCGCCCCCGCCGTCCCCGCCGCGACGGTGCCCGCCGCCGTCAACAACCCGGCCGCCGCCCAGCCCGGCGTCAGCGGCCTCCAGCTCAGCAGCAAGCTCGTCCTCGGCAACCTCGTGCAGCAGACCATCGGCCTCCAGGCCCGCGCAACGCCCGACGCGCAGGTCCACGCGGCGGTCATGCCCGCGGGCTGGAAGGAGGACGACGGGGCGTGAGTGCCTGTGGTTGGTTAGCATTGGAAGTTGGCACGAAACCGCCTTTCTATACCCGGACTTCCTCGCCGAACTTTATCGACTCTTTCACTTCATACGCGAAGCGTAATTGTTGGATTTGCAGCTGGGAGACCGAAGAGGGGGAGGGCATCGTTGACGAGATGAAAGCACGGTTTGCAGCAGCGGCATACGAATACCCTAGAAGACGTTTGGTTGGATTTACTTTTTTCGATTCTTGGTGGGCGGAAGTGGTGGTACTAATCGGTATTCCAAAAGGAGAAGGGGGGATGAATGAGTATTGGTACATAGGAGGAAGATGAAGCGGAACGTCACCGGACAATGAAAGGGGAACAAGGTCATCTTCTCCCCTTTTCATGACCGGTTGCGCGAAGCGAAGAGTTAATCGGCCGCTCCTCCGTTTTTGACGAGGAAGTGTTGGATGAGGAGCGGCCAGCAGGCTTTCACACACACAAAAAACCCCAGTTGTATATAATTCATTTCTCTATTTGACACACACACACACACAAAAGCACACCATCACCAAACCCTCTGAAAAGCACTCTTCACACATCACACCTAGCTTACGATAGCATTGCACGAATCGGAGAATGAGCAAGTCTCATGAATGCCTATGCTGGCGTGGTGCGTGAAACAACATTGTCCCCTCCTGGCTACTATGCATATCGCACAGAGAGTGTAAGTTGTAGAAAAACAAGTTGCAAGGCTGATGATATTCATGCTCTTCTTGGTTTTCGACAGGGGTATCATAAGGGTTAAATGACATGCTGCCCAGCCCATCGATTCTGCTCTCCTTCAAGCTCGTCGCGGAGCCCACTGCCAGTTCTATGATGACGCCTTCTCCTTTTCCTTCTGCGCTAACCTCAACTTCTTCGCCTGCCTCTTGCTGATGGTCGGCTGCGGGCTGTCCCCCGAGTCATCAGGCGTCTTGCGCTTCTGGGCGTTGCCTGACTTGTCGCCGCCCTGCTTGGCCTTGCCGTCCTTCTTCCCCTCGGCCTTCTTCTTGGCCTCATCCTCCGCCCGCCCGCCGACCTCGAGAACATTCACAACTCCTCTAAAGCCAGTCCTCTTGATCCCCTCGTTCGCCACCACGCCGCGCGGGTTCACGCCCAGCGCCTCCGTGCCCTTGTCGCTGCCGAGCCCCCACACGGCCATCAGGTTCACCACGTCCGCCGGCGCGCGGAGGTCGAGCGCGGACCTGGCCTCGCTGCTGACGACGACACCGCGGCCCTTTGTCGCGCGGAGGAGCGACGCCAGGTTGGAGATGAAGAGCGCTCTCGCGCGGGCGTCCGGCGGGCCCTGGCCCCCGGGCGCCGAGAGCACCTGGGAGTAGCACACCTCGAAGCGCACGCCGCGGGCAACGGCGGCCATCAGCGGCTTGGGGCGGAAGTGGAAGGGGAAGTGCTGGGTCATGTCGAGGGAGATGAGGGAGGGCTCGGCCATGTTGAGGCAGGCGGCCTGGAAGGCCTTTTCGGTGGTGGGGCGGACGGCGAGGATGTCGTAGGCTGCGGCGAGGGCGGGCAGGCGGTAGTTCTGGGCGGGGTCGGCGAGGAGGATCGTTGCGCGGTGGAGGACCGTCGGCGTCTTTGTGGATTGTGAGGGTGTCGTTGTCGTTGTTGGTGGGAATTTCGGGAGGGGATTCGTTATTTGTGATGGGATCGGGGGTGTTACTGTGTGGTTGAGGGCAACTACTGCGTAGCCCAGTGACGAGGCAAAGTTGACTGTGCGGTTGAGTTCGTCGCGGGGCGTGGAGGGTGTCCACGGGATATTGAGGTCGTAGAGCATTTTTGAAGCTATCGCGGGTTGGCTGGCCGTCTGGTGTAAGAGTCAGAGGTTGCCAGAGTCTCCTGCCGTCAGGGGCGGCTGTCTATTCCCAATGCGATCTCAGCGGGACAATGCGGTCCTCGAATCTGTCTTTGCACCCCAGAAATGGCTCTCGTCGCGATATTGTGTTGGGCAGTCGAATGTCGCGTGGTTGTGCAGCTTTGCGACGCGGGTGGAAATTTTTCGAGGCAGTCGGAGATCGGTGAAGTTGGTTCCGCGGTGCGGGCGGCATGACGCTATGGGGAGAGAGTTGAACCATCGGCGGGGGTACTTCGGGCGTGCATGGCGCTAAGAAGTTTACGCTAGTGGGCACCTGGAAGCCACCCGGCGGTCTGTCAGGCCCGTCACCTTTTCGGGGCTGTCGCGTTGCAGCGGCGGGAAGGACGGGCGGGAACATCGGGCAGGAGTGGAGGCGCAAGGGCGGGTGACGCTATCGCCTCATCGTCATCGGCTGCCTCAACTCTCTGCTGAAGCTTTTCTGGTGATGACAGAAGGCGATGGCATTCACGGACTCGTTTGTAAGGGTGTTGTTGGAGAGGCAATAGACGACGCAAGGCCTATGGCGCAGTTTCTACTGTGGCTGCAGCAGCAATCTGGATCTCGAAAGCTGTCGGTAGTCCACGGATGACCCCGGGTTTTCAGCTGAGCGAGTCGAGCTGGGAGTGACCTCGCTCCGAAAGCATGAGCCTAAATCTAAAGGGAATTTCCCCTCACTATGTCTTTTACTGCATAAGAATTGCAGATGATGGGGTAGAGAACTGTACTGCATTACTTGCTTCTCCTGTCACGAAGCACGCTCCATCGCCAAGATGTCAGAGAGGTCACGGGCTGCCTCTCGACTTCCCATGCCCCAGTCTTCAAGAGAAGGTTCGAAAGGCCTTCTCTTGCCTCCGAGAGACATGCCGTGCTTGCAAGTGAATGATGTTGGCGGGCACTTCTTTCGACAGGAACGCCAAGGATGCACCGCCTCGCCAGTACACGCAAGACCAGTGACACACCAACTCGATCGCCGGGCCATCAATCAGCGTCCGCAGTTCATCCCTCTTTTCTTTTCGTGCCAGTCGTATCATTCCCTCAGCTTGCTGGTCAGAAAAAAAAAGCTTGGGCCACCCTGTAAAAAGCCATTGAGTAGCCCCCTTCTTCACGCCTATCAGAAATCGACTTTCTCCTAGGCGTGCAACTTAAACACCCCGTTGGTCCCCTCCCAAGCCAACTGCTTCTACGGACATCCAACGCTTCCGGCTCACTCTCCTGCAACCACCGGCTTACCTAGGACGCGAGTCGGGCTCACTATTTTTTGAATGGGAAGCGCGCCGTGTACTTCGTAAAAAAAACCGTTTGAGCGCGACTTCGACAGACGCCAATCCGATTGAGAGCCGGGACTGCATCATCAGCCGACGTCCAAAGATCCCGCCAAACTACTGCACCTGTGCGCCGCGTCTTGCGCCGAACACTCCGATCCGACCGCCGAAATGTTCTTCTTCTTCGTGTGCGGCGAGCACACCTTCCGCAAGCCCGTCGAGGGCTACGAGGGCATGGTGTGCCAGTGCTACAATTGCGGCAACATGGCCGGTCACGTCATCAAGAGCCATCCGTGGTTCACCTTTTGCTGGATTGTGAGTCCGATTCTGAACGTGGCCTCATCTTGGCGCATCACAGCCTCGCTGGTTGCCATTGGAGCAAGCGACCCCAGGCTGTCAAGACTTGATACTGCGAAACTTTCGCTCAACGAACCGTCTGATAGAGCGCAGCTAACAATCCATGTCCTAGCCCGTCATTCCTTTGTCATTCAAGGGCTACACCGACGTAGTATGCCATATTTGCAACTTTGCCCAGCCGTTGGAGAACAGACCGGATGTCACGGCAATGAAGGGTGGCGGGGGCTACCAGCAGCATCCCCAGCCGGTTCATGGACAGCCTCCTCAGGGCTGGGGACAGCAACAGCCCCATTACGGATGATTTGTTTCTAGTAGCAGGGGACCATGACTTGCGCCGACTTCATGTGTTTCGGGGAAAGGCTCACAGCATCGACCCTGGGTTAATGAAGGTGCCGGAGATGTTCATGTCCTCCGGTCACCTCGAAACGCACAAGATGCAGGGGAGTCTTCAGCTGGGTTCTGGGAAAAGATACCAAGTTCGCGGGCGTTTGGGCAATGATTACCATTATGAGTATCAATGTGACGAATCAAGCAATTTCTTAACAACATCATGCAGGGGATGATCACTATCGGGCAGTTGGTGATAAAGAGCTTTATGCGGGCCGAAACATCGGGATCAATTGAAGATGGCCAATGGAGAATTGCAGAAAGACGGAACAAATGCCTCTCGAAGCTTCATTGAGTTTCTCGGCCTACACATGGCAGAAATGAGGTTCTGTATTTGCCGTTTTTCATTGACATTTACCTAGTACTGCACCTACTCCAGCCTACTGAGGCGGAAAGAGACATGGATTTCATATTCTGAGCAGCGGTGCTCATTGTCTACTGTGCGGTCATTCAAATCGCTATTTCCAAGTATTTATTTTTGACGCATCGATTTTGAGATCATTGAGCTGGAAGTAGAAACAGGAGTGACCGAGCTGTCGTGCGTTCTCAGTCTCATTCGACCATTTCATCAGTGATGGCTACTCTCATCTCCAACTCGCAACAACTCTTGATCAAATTAGACAAATCCATATTTTCAAGTACTCTTGGAAGACCTATAATCATTGATCTAAAAATCGATCAAAAACGTTGAGTTTCCTAACAACCATGTACCTTATGATGAGGTTGACTTGAGAGCATTCACTCTGAGGTATGACGTACAAGCTTCAGCCACATGTGGATTTGTGGCGGTGCAGCGCTCTGAACTCTTTCCTACTGCTTCCGTCATGTCGACAAAAGCATCGGACAAACCACCAATGAACCTCGGCCATCTTACGATCTCCAGAGAAACCCCAACTGCGATCGTCTGCGTGATGCTCGTCGCGCAGTAACGACACCCCATCCCAACGAACCTCTCTCGATCTCCCGAGATCAACTACTCTACAATGGCGTCCGCAAAGCGAGGGCCATCGGTTCTTGTTCGTCGCAACCTCTCCCGTCCCATCAACATTGAATTATTTTGATTGAATCTCGTCCCACTAACGCAAGCTTCGGCCACAGGTGACCGACTCGCGAGAACGCCCACCGCCCCGCGGCGCCCTTCAGCGCCAGAACACGGGCATCGGCGCCGTCCAAGGCCGCCCGGCCATGCGCTTCATCTCCGTCGACAACGTCCTTTACCATGCCTCCGAGATCCCCTCAGGCCAGCCCCGTGTGGCGCCGCCTGCACCTCAACGACCCGGCGCTGTCGGCACCTCTGCCAGCGTAGCAGGATCCCGCCGCGTCAGTGCCGGCCCTGGCGGTGGCGGCAGCAGCGGCCTCCCGAACCTGCAGTCCCGAACCGGCCAGCAAAATATGCCGTCGCGCACGACGAAAATCAGCGAGAAGCTCGTCTTGCTACCCGAGACCGACGACAAGCCAGGCTCCGATGAGGATCTCGACGAGGAGGCGAGCTGGATGGCGCGGCAGATGGAGGAAGAGGAGAACCGCCCCCTGCGCGACGAAGAGCTCGACGTGCTCCGCAAACGGGGCGGCATCCGCGGCAAGTCGTACGCGGAGCGTCTGCCCAAAGTGCAGCGCAAGGAGAAGCTGGCCCGCTTGACGGCTTACTGCACCGCACAGTCGTATAAGATGCAGTCCACAGCCGAGTTCCTCCGCAAGAAGCACGAGGCCAAGACGAAGCTCTACGACGACTGCCTCTACGTGATCTACTCGCTGCCGCTGCTCAACGGCAACGAGGGCTACCGCGTGCGCAGCCGGCCCATCGTCAAGACTCCCGGCAGCGGCAAGACAGTGCTCGACTTGGAGATTGAGCGGAGCGAGCAGCGGGACCATCACGAAGGCTACTTTGACGAATTTGCATACTCGGGTAGCCCCGTGAACGGAAACGGCACATACGATGACTCGCTGCGGCACCGCGAGCAGAGTCCCGACGACGGGAGCGCGTCGCCCTTCGCGCGGCTAGCGCCCGACGCGAAGAACTTTGCGGAGGTGTTCTTATTCTCCTATGGCGTCGTGGTGTTTTGGAACTTCACAGAGTACCAGGAGAAGGACATCCTGGCCGATTTGACATTTGCGCAGAACGAGAACGGATTGTCCCTGATCACGAGGCCCCTCGACGAGGATGACTTTGAGACGGAGGAGTTCCACTTTGAGTACAGCGCCGACGTGAAGAGGCCGCGCATCTTCAACGACATGATTACACTGCTGCCGCGGGGCGACCACATGGTGAAGCTGACCATCAGCCACGCCATCGCGCAAAGCACCAAGCTGTGTCTTTTCGAGGAGCGCATGAGCGAGACCATGCTGGACGCGCAGCACGTGCCCAAACGACTTGCCCTCACAGGCGAGCTCAACATGACGAGAACGGAAATCGTCAAGATTCTGGGACGCCTGTTCAAGTCTCGTGTCGACATCAATCTCTGTAAGTTTTACTTCTCACGCCGCCGGATTCTGCAGACCAGAACCCTAACATTGCACCCCATAGCATCAAACATTCTTGACGTGCCCAACTTCTTCTGGGACTCGGAACCGACTCTGCACCCGCTCTACGTCGCCATCCGCGAGTACCTCGAGATCGACCCGCGCATCAAGGTCCTCAACGAACGGTGCCGCGTGTTCCTCGATCTCGCCGAGATCCTCGCCGACTCCGTCGCCGACGCCAAGATGAGCTACATCACCTGGATCATCATCGTCCTCATCGTCATCTCCATCCTCGTCACCGTCACCGAGGTAGGCCTCCGCTTCGGCATCCTGTCAAAGAACAACGGCAAGGGCGGCGAAAAGGCGGACCTTGTCGCCGTGCCCTTGATCGGCGCCGGGAGCGGACAGCAGCAGATGCAGCTGCCCGGTAGTGTCAAGTGGGAGCTGGAAAAGAGGAATGTCAGTGTCGAGGAGGTGCGCCTGTGGAGCCGGATGCTGTGCGAAGAGGAGGGCGAGGGGGCGAAGTGCGGCGGTCAGATCGTTGGCGAGACGTATGCTGGAGTCTGACGAGATCGCTCTCGACGAGTGCCATATTCGTTTGTAATTTGCATAGCATGGCGTTAGGGCGTTTTCTTTCCTTCCGGAATGGGACATAACATGGGCAAAAGGGACAACACTCTTATTACTTCTGCACAGCAACGCATAGTCTAGGGACGGATGGATTAGGAGCAAGTGGATTAGAAAACACGGTGCAAAGCCAGAAAAGTAGCCAATGATACCGGGTCGCTAAAATCTGCTCACCATCACCGTGAGTGTTCAAGCAAAGGCGACAGAGGAAGACGAGGTTGTTAAAAGTACTTCATGATTCCACTCCAATGCTATGCTACCGTAAAGCCAATGCAGACACAAAACCCCAGCCAAACGCACGCCACTCAAAGGAGACTGCGTCAACTGAACGTGTGTCGAAAAGCCTATATTTTCTAATCGTGGGGAAGAAAACCCTTATTGAACACCCTTTTGTAGTGATCCCCATTATTCTAACAACTATCCACAAAAATACAACAAAGAAACACAGGAAACGCCCCTTTTGCTTTTCAAGTTCTCTACTCGTCCCGGTCCGCCATGTTGGCCAGAGGCACATAACCCTGGTCCTGCGTCCGCCTGCCTCTGAGGCGACGGACGACGTACTTGACCCTGTTGACGATACCGAAGCCGCGGCGCTTGGTTTGCGCGGACGGGTCGACCATGTAGCTAGGGCGGGTCCAGAACTTGAGCAGCAGGGAGGAGACGACGACGCTGACGGAGGAGCAGGCCATCGCGGCGCCGGCGGCCATGGGGTGCAGGTGGAAGCCGAACGGGAGGAAGACGCCCATCGCGAAGGGCAGACCGATGGCGTTGTAGAGGCAGGCCCATGCGAGGTTGAGCTTGATACGGTTGAAGATGGAGCGGGCGAGGTGGAGGGCGGCGGGGATGTCCATGAGGTCGGTGGGGCGCATGAGGACAACGTCTGCGGCTTCCATGGCGACATCGGTTCCAGAGGCCATGGCGATACCAACGTCGGCGGTCGCGAGGGCGGGGGAGTCGTTGATGCCGTCACCGACCATACCGACGCACTCGCCTTGGTCTTGGAGCTGCTGGACGATAGCCTGCTTCTGATCCGGAGACACGCCAGCGAACACATTGTCGGGTGAGATGCCAACGGCAGCGGCCACGGCGACCGCAGTGGAGCGCTGGTCACCAGTGACGATGGCAGTCTTGATCTTCATGCGGTGGAGGACAGCAATAGCGGCGGCAGCACCCTCCTTGATTGTGTCGGAGAGGCAGAGGTGGCCGGTGTACGAGCCGTCAATGGCGACGAAGATGTTGGTGGTTCCGGCGGAGGTGCTCTTGGCACTGGAGTTGGCCTTGACGTTGAGTTGCTCGGACGCCTCGACCGCTTCGGCGGGGACATTGACGTTGTTTTCGCGGAGGAAGCGGACGTTGCCCAGGAGGACGCGGTAGCGGGTGCGGTTGTTGGTGACAGCCGGCTCGACGAGTGCGTTGATGCCCTTGCCGACGGCGGCTTTGAACTCGCCTACACTGCCCTCGAGAGTTGCCTCCTCGTCCAGGCCAAGTTCCGTCTTAGCAGCACCCAGAACAGCTCTGCCAACAGGATGCTCGCTGCCCATCTCGGCAAGGCCAACAATATGCCACCAGAGGCGGCGTCTCCATTCGCTGTCTTGCCAGGCCGGGAGGAGGTTCATCTTGGCGACGCTCATTTTGCCATAGGTAATGGTACCGGTCTTGTCGAGAACGATCTGGGTAATTCTAGTAGTAGTCTCCAAGGCAGCTCCACCCTTGACGAGGATTCCGTTCTCTGCGCCAATGCCGGTGCCCACCATGACCGCAGTAGGAGTGGCCAAACCGAGGGCGCAGGGGCAGGCAAAGACAATGACGGAAATGCACAGCTTCACGCACACCATGATCTTGCCACCACTAGCCTCCTCGGTAAAGACCTTTGGTGGGTTTGCAAGGACATGACTGAGGACCATCCAGACAATGAAAGTCATGAAACCGAGGAACAGAATAGTAGGGACAAAGTAACCAGCAAGAGTATCAGCAAGTCGCTGAATAGGAGCGCGCGTGGTCTGAGCATCCTGGACAAGCTTGACAATCTGGCTCAGCTGAGTATCGCGTCCGGCTCTCGTGACTCTGAAATCAACACGCCCGTGGCCGTTGACAGTTCCACCAATGAAGAAGCTGCCCTTCTTCTTCTGGACAGGCATGGCTTCACCGGTAACCATGGACTCGTCGACGTAGGTCTCACCACGGACGAGCACACCGTCTGCAGGGATCTTGTCACCAGGGCGCAGGATAACGACGTCGCCAACCTGGAGAAGCTCAGTAGGGATGACCTTCTCTTCAGCGGCGTGACCATCACGGTTGGGGGTCTTGGGCTCGCCGGAGGCCGCAGCGTTCTCCCAGCCTTCAGCAGCCTTCTCGGCGGCAATCGGGTCGGCGTAGATGGTGGCCATGGAGGGGGCCAAAGACATCAGCCGCGAAAGAGCCTTGGAAGTCTGACCCTTGGCTCGGTTCTCCAAGAAGCGGCCGAGAGTGACGAAGGTGATAAGCATGGTGCTGGTGTCGAAGATGGTGGCAGGTCTGGTGTGAGGAGGGAAGAGGAATGACACCAGCATAGCCATGATACTGAAGAAAAAGGCACACGAGGTACCGAGGATGACGAGGACGTCCATGGTCGGCGATCCATGCTTAATGGACTTCC
Organism: Colletotrichum chrysophilum; assembly: GCF_026319265.1. Classification (NCBI taxonomy): domain Eukaryota; kingdom Fungi; phylum Ascomycota; class Sordariomycetes; order Glomerellales; family Glomerellaceae; genus Colletotrichum; species Colletotrichum chrysophilum. The sequence goes on along the minus strand of NW_026517300.1, from coordinate 127,646 downwards.
AGCCAGAAATATAGAAACGTTTTCCAATGCCGAATTGGACGGGTATCGTAAGGGCCAAACAGACAAGATCGCCGAGGAAAATGCCAGGAAGAAGCTCCCAGCTGCCAAAGTCTATCGCGGGGAAACACATGGGAATAATCATGCTGATAAAAAAGACGGGGATGGCGAAGGAGAGCGACATCTTGAAGGCTCTCCTCCACTCGTTGATTTCGCGGGTCTTGGCGAGCGACTCAAGCTGGGCGTTGTTGTCGTCGTTATCGGAAACCAGAGCGTTGAGACCCTCGGCCTCAACGGCCTCGACAATGCCTCGCAGGCCGATGATGTTTGGCTGATGGGTGACAGTCAATCTGGAGGTGGCCAGACTGAGTTTAGCCGAGTTGATGCCCGGGATGGATGACAGCTTTGCTTCCAGTGCCAAGGCTTGTGTGGCGTCCGGGTTTCCGTAGACCTTGAACTGCGCGGTAGAAGATGCGCCACCGTGCGTAGACGTTTCGAAGGCGGTAGACAGGATTTCAGCACCGAACCCTCTGTCCTCGATGATCTCGGCAATCTTCTCCGCATGCAGCTTCGTCGTGTCGTGAGTAATTACCGCGCGCTCAGCCAGCAGACTGATGTTGAAGCGCAACACGCCATCCACCTCTTTGAAACCGCCCTCAACGGCGGATGTACAAGCTCCACAGGTCATGCCCTCAATCGCGACGGTTGTTGTCGCTACTGAGCTGCTCGGGTTGGTGCTAGCTCTGGGCTTCTCCTGCTGGGCACTTCCACTGTCCACGATCTCGGCGCCGAAGCCTCTGTCCTCGATGATTTCGGCAATCTGGTCGGCGGTCAACAGATCCGGATCGTGCTCGATGACGGCTCTTTCTGAAAGCAGCGATATGCTGAAGCTCTTGACACCCGGTACATCCTTGAATCCGCCCTCCACGGCTGACGTGCAGGCGCCGCAAGTCATCCCCTCAATCGCAATCGTTGTCGTCAGCATTCCGCTGTCCTCTTCGGCGTCGAACAGGTTCTGGTCTGTGGGGAACATGGGTGACGGCAGGTCGGTGGACAGTACTTCGGCGTCAAATCCTCGGTCTTCAATAATCTCTGCAATCTGATCGGCGGAGATCGCTTCCGGGTTGTGCATGACCACGGCGCGCTCCATGACCAAGCTGACGGAGACGCTGCCAACACCCTCGACGCCCTTGAAGCCCGACTCGACTGCGGATGTGCAAGCGCCGCAACTGGAACATATTGTTAGCACGATGCGACACAAGTTTTGGTAGCACAGTCCAACTCACGTCATGCCGCCAACCTTGAGCGTTGTCGTCGCCCACTGTGTCGCAGTCGGGGTCGCTAGAGTAGCCCTGGGCCGACTGTCGTCGGGCCCCGGGACTTTGATATTCGGAGGAGCCATTGTTTCTGTGGTACTTGGCTATCGATGCGCCTTGAAAATGATGTTGTCGGAAGTAGGGCCAGCCTCGGTCTTCGTTCGTGCTTCGGTCTCGGGTAGGTTTCCAGCTATCTGGCTCACGCCTTCATCGTAGGGCTAGCTGTCCATATGGCGAATGGAATTTTGAGTTCGGTAACCTTGGCCGAAAGTATGTAAACGGCAGGAGACGGATAGACTTCTCGAGGAAGAAAGGGGGGGCTCCAGAAGACCGGCTTCCGAGGAATATGTACGAGCTGGCGCAGGTGGGTATCGTGGGAAGCTGTTTGCGTGTGCGTATGCGTACGACTGGGCTGGTGCTTGGTCGTAGCGGGCTAGGAGGTGAAATGCAAAGGCCAAGGGTCAGTGGGTAAGGTGGGATTAAGAATCAGAGTCGGAATGGCACGAAGGAAACGGCGGCAGATCAATGGCACGAGGTGAAGGCAAAAGAAGCTTGGGGAGGGACGGAAGCGGAAGGTCGGCTTTTGTCAGCTAGAGTGTCTTGCCTCGATGGGCATGCATGGGGATTGGGGGGTGGGAGTGAGCGTCAGAATCCCACTGACTGACCGGCAACACGACTCCGTAGCACTATCCGCAAGGTAAATGGAGGCAAGGTACGGATAGAAAGTAGCGCGGCGGCAGAGGAGAGGACCGGTGAGTGGGCGCGCAAGCAGTGCGGCGAGGCCGGGATCTATCATCTGGCGCAATCGTGGAACTGGGGCCGGGGTGTGCGTGTGTGTCTGTGAAGGTGCATCCCCCCCCCCACCCCCCCCCCCCCGGCGGTGCAGGTGTGATGGGGGGGAAGCGAGCGTTACCGTCGCGGTGCTGCAGCACTTTCACTTTGCTGGAGGGAGGGGCTTGAGGCCAGTGCGCGCTGAAGCTGCTGCGGTCGCGGTGCTCGCAGGTGAGAGTCCCAGTCCCGTCGAGTTTCCTTTTCCCCCTAGACCAGACCTGACCTGACCTGAGGCCCTGGCTGTTTTCCACACCTCACCTCAACCCCTGGGACATGCCGGACACACTAGAGACTGGAGCTAGGCCCTGACTAAAAACGACCAAAAACCCACCCAGTCTCCGGAGCGTCGAGGGCTTCAGTTGGTTGAATCAGTGACGGCCTTGTGTCGAACCCTGAAAAACTGCCTCGGGTGGGCTGCAGAAAGAAGGCAAACGGGCGGCCCGCGGCCAATGGGGTTGCTCGGGTCCTGCCAGCCCTGGGAATTCCGCCCGCTGCATCTCTCGGTGCTCAGGCGCCACACTGCTGGACCGGGCTCCTCTCGCCGTCCTCCCATTTCCTATTGACGGGCCACCTTTGTTTCTTCTGGGCCGGAAATCTTAGATGTTGGCTGTTGGTTCCTCAGGATCTGAGATGCCATCAGATGATGCTTATGTTACTCTACGGGATACATTAAGAATCTGTCATACCTAGGTGGGTGGTGGTTACTGAACACGCAGCAGGTTATTCTGTGGTCCCTCAAAGAACATTCTCGAGGCCCAAGTCAGACACGCTCTCATCAAGTCTCATTCCTCCAAACATCTTCAGCCCCGAGTCATGGGCCGCATTGGGCTGTGCACCGCAACCCCTACGACTTACAGACACTATTCCATGGGCATTGCGGTCTGCGTGGCACGTAAGACAGTTACTACGCTGGACGGCAAGAAAGGCACGCAGACAGCAGTACCGTGTCAATGTGCCAATGTCCTGCCATGCCGTAAGCTGACCAAACTCACCCAGCGACCGCTGACCAGTCTTCTCCTAATTCCCGTGTCCTCTCGGACCGGAGCGCATGCCCCACGGGACGACGCACTACAGAGCCCAGAGGCTGGGCCACGATTCGTTTCGAAGCGAGGACTCTACCAAACATTCCTGGGGGCACGGTCTCTGCGGCACTTGAGGGTGGCAGAAGGAAGGGTCTCCTGGATTCCGATTGACCTTTTCTGTCCAGGCCAAACCATCTTCATCCGATGCGTCCATGGCTCCTCGTATCGTGTCTCGTGGTGGGACTCGCGCTATGCTTCATGCTCGAGAGCCATCTTCCGTGCCCTGCTGAAATCCAAACCGCGGCTCCTGTGAGATCGTACTGCGTGCCTTGGAGACGAATAACACGCTACGTGTTCGCGAAGTGCTCAGATAAGAACTATTTGATCACCGCAGTAGTTCGTGTGCTCCTGAGCATCGGCCGGATACCATCTCCATATCCTCATGCAGTTCCGACGGACCGACCAATGGATCCTACACTGCAAAAACCCCGAACCGCTTACCTTATCAACGATACAGCGGGCGTGACGCCGTGCGGCAACGTCAACAACATACGATGACCGCTCCCGAGCCGGCCGTCGTCGGAGTCAACGAGGACAACAATCCTCCGAGCTGCCGAGTGTCTGCGCCAAGGGAATAAACTGTTGGATCTCCACTTACTATCCAGATCTTTTGCGCCCCTTCTCATCTTGATAGACCTAAACCTCCACAAACTGGATCATGGATGTGGCCGGGCTCAAAAGGTAGGAGACGTTATGAATCCGAGATAGAGGCAACTTACCCGAGATGCGCGCATCTCAGCCATGGCGGTTGGAAGATCATGTTCCTTGCCCCCCAAAAGCCAAGCCCCCGGCTCGAATTGCTTGCAATTCTTCACCTGTGTTTTAGCTTAGCCACAGGTGCCAGTGATGAGCAAACGATTTTCCTCAGCCCCTGTTTGCCTCGAAGCAGAACAAAGGAGGCCATCCCCAGTTTTTGCCTGTTCATTCCAGTCGGAAACCTTAGTGTCAAGCTTGATTTTCAGCCGTGGTGCGGCAAGCTCCAGAGGCACCCCCCCCCCATTCCATTAAGGTGTGCGACCCACCGCCAGCTGCCTGCCGGTGCTGCCCCGCGCCGGAGCCGTAGCGTCCCCCCTTCCCGACTGCACTGCAGCAGCCGCTGCCTACCTTACCGTCCCACGGCACCTCAAACGGATCTGACACAAGCTTCATCCTCAGATCTTGTCCCTCCAAAGAAACACACACCCCCTTCGTCATTTGCAACCCTCCACAACTGACGACAGTCAACTGCACTGTACTAAGCGCAAGCTCTTGTCAATCAACTTCTCAGCCTCGTCCTGCGTCGTCCGATACAACAACCTGGTCGTGGTCTACATCTTCAGCCTCGCCAACCCCACTTCAAGCTATCGTGACGACAGCTGAGGTACAGCTACCCTTCACCCCACCTTCCCACGTCGAATCGTGAGTATCACGAACGCGAAGCTCACAGAATGGAGCAAACGAAAGCTCTCAACGCTCTGGAGGTACTTGCCACCCTTTCCCCACGGCCACGCCGGGACCACAAGCTAATATCATCGCAGCCCTTCCTGGCCCTCAGCAAATCGGCAACATCCCCTCGCGCCGCCGCCGACCTCATCACCCGCGCAACATCCAACCCAAACACCTTCCTCTTCACAGAACTCCTCTCAACACCTCAGATCCAGGCCCTCGCCTCAAACCCAGAGTTCCTCCCCCACCTGACCCAGCTCGAGCTCTTCTCCCACGGCACGTACGCCGCCTACCAAACCACCCCGAACCTGCCGCCCCTCAACGATGCCCAAACCCTCAAGCTGCGCCAGCTCACCCTCCTTACCCTCGCCCGCGAGCGCTCCAACCTCTCCTACGCCAACCTCCAAACCGCCCTCGACTTGCCCACCCCGCGCGCCCTCGAAGACCTCGTCATCTCCGCAATCTACGCCGGCCTGATCGACGCCACCCTCGACCCCCACCGCCAGGTCGTCCAGGTGAACTCCCTCGCCGCCCTCCGCGACCTCGCACCCGGCGCCGTCCCGCCCATGATCCGCGCCCTGCACGCCTGGTCCGCCCGCTGCGAGTCCACCCTCGGCGACCTCGAGTCCCAGATCGCGAGCATCCGCAAGACGGCCAGCGACCGCGTCCGCGACAAAGCCGAGCAGGACCGCAAGCTGGCCCGCCTGGTGGACGAGGCCGGCAAGGAGCCCGCAGACCCCAATGCGCGCAAGTTCCCCGTTGGACACGCCGTTGTTGGCGGCGAGCGGGCGTTTCTGGGACACTCTTCGCGGTCGAGTCGGTACAACAAGCGGGGCAGCACGAGCATGATGGACAACACGGAGGAGGTTGACGACGAGGCCATGGACGTGGACGAGGATGACGAGGAGCAGGAGAAGAAGCGCGCCAGTAGACGAAAGACTGCCTCGGGTCGCGCGTAGGTCTGAGCAATGAGTTGGTTCTGATGGATGAATCCTCTCGCATTTGCTCATGGGGCGGGAGTAGTATGAGAACATGGTAATCAAGCATGGGATACGGGTCATGAAATACCTGGGGTAGCTAGGAAAGCCCCCAGCATAGCAACCAAAAATCACGATAGATCATGAACAACTTTTCAGTTAAAACCGTAACGTGTTGATACAGAGGGCCCCTTGGGGCCTCGTCCCGTTCGTCCGTCCATCTGGTCTGTGGGTTTCTATCTACGTATGCCATTGAAGAAAAGATTAGGGAATCAAGAATAAGAGAAGAAAGAAAAAAAAGCGAATGTCGTTGAAGCCAAAAGTCTTCCCGAATCTCATCCTCGTCCTCAACCTCCGACGTTCCCTGCTGCCCAGCCACCTCCTCCCGCCCACAGCCTAAAGAGTAGAAACCAATCGTCGTTGGTTCCTCCGCAATAGTACACAAACAAGACATTGTGTGCATGCACATTGAAGAGAAGAAGAAAAAAATTAGATCCCTTCCTGTCGAACGCCATATGCGAGGCCTATGATTCCCGTGGGGGCCTCTTTTTTGTCCCTCTACGCCATGAGAAAAATGAAACCCTCTGTGGTATCCTGAATGGAATACCGAAAAAAAACAAAACCCGAAAACTTGGTCGCTCAAAAATCCTTGGTGGTCATAACGGTCGTAAGCTCTCTCTTGGTAAACATCACGCTCGTTGCACGATGATGCTACCACGTCTCTTTGTTGCTGATCAAAGCCGCTTGCCTGGGACAAGGATGAACAGAACACAGAGCGCGGCATCAACTAGGAAAGTGACGGCAAGGACCATGATGGACCGCTTAGCGAGGAGCTTACGAACGTAGGGCTCACGGATCCGGGAGAAGTTGAAGGGTGTGTACTCGCTCAGTCCGATGAGAGCGAGGACAGGATCCAGTGAGTATTGGTAAGAGGCGAGGAAGTAGACACCAACGGTAAAAGGGAGGATGAGCTGAAAGGATTGTTAGCATGGACCCCTGCATTGTGTGACATTGTTTGAGAAACTCACCCAGCAGCGCGTGGTACGAGCAGCATCGAGGAAGATGAGGATGAAAGCAGCCCAGAAGCCGCCAAACATGGACAGGAGACCAACGATCATTCTGATCTGAAGGGTGGTGGGGATGAGGTTGCCCAGGGCCTTCATTCTCAGGAAGTTGGGGAAGGCGTCGCGCTCCATAGCCTGGAAGACGTAGTCCTTGGCAACGTCAAAGACCTCGGGGTCATCTCTGCCAAAGTCCTCAATGGCGGTGGTGACGTCCTGGGTGATGGAGCCGGGCAGGATGATTTCGCGCTCGGCGCCGGGGAGAAGGAAGGTGTAGAGAATCTTCTCGGCGGAGGCGCGGATGTCCTGTCTCGCGACGGCGTTGGCGGGGGAGTTTGAGTCGGTCGTCAGGTCCCGCGTGTGGCTGAATGCGCCGCTCGGCCGGCTGCGGTGGTCGCCTGTGCTGCTCTGCGGCGAGTCGTGGGCCTCCTCGCGCAGGTACGCCGACATCTGGGCGTCCTGGTTCTTCTCCTTCTCGGTTGCATACATGGAAGGGCCGGCAGCCGGGTGGCTCATGTCGCCGAGGCCGTCGAGAATCGCGGAAGACCGCTTCGAGCCGGACTTGTCCAGGTCGGGGGTGCCGACGAGGACTGATCTGCGAAGTTCGCGGACATAGTGACGGCATAGAGACATGTGCTGAGCGACATCGAGCCTATTTGCGAGTCGTTAGTCAGGTAACGCGTGTGAGAGTTGCTTCCGTCTGCACGAACCAGAAATCGAGATAGTCGACCGATTTTTGCTGGTCTCGCATGAAGATGTAGAATGAGAACAGGTCGACAGGGGGCAGCGTCCGTCTGCTCAAAACCTCGAAGAGTGTCGGCAATCGGTTGCGTTCGAAGTCAGGCTGAGGGGACGGCGTGCCAGACGCCCCTGTTGATCGGTCCTCCATCATGTTGGTGAAGAGCGAAAGCGTGTCGCAAAGTCGGGAGAGTGAAAAGGGTATCGGCGGTAATTTTTGGAAAAGTAAAATAATCGGGCAAGTCGGGTCGGTCGTTGTTTACCGATGATGTGAAGTCGAAAGGTGAGGCGTCGGAAGGATGCGCGATATCGTAAATGAGGTGCAATCTGCAAACAGGCCCCCAAGCGAGCGGTTTGGCAGGTGTCCTAGGCAAGGTCCTCGGCGGCGCGGGCTGAATGGGTTCGATGGTCGATTGTCCCCCGGGTTTGGAATTACTGTGTGTTGAACGAGCGTATGAAGGGAAGGATCGCGCACGGCGCAGACTGACAGCGTCAGTGTGGTTGGCGATAGCGCGGCAGCGTGATGGTCTTGGGAGTTGCTAAAGTGCTGCTCTCCACGGCATAAACAGCAGAGCAAGCGTCGTCTAGACCCGGGACTAATTTCGTCGTCTGGTCAGGGGGGAGGAACCTGCGTCGGAGGCTGGGTCGGGACGGCGATACGTACCACTCGCTCTCAACTGGACGGCCTGCCTTGCTGAGGTGTGGTGCAGCACTGCAGCAAGCCGGTCCACTGCAGCAAGAAGGAAAGCGCGCTATCCCCGATTGCGCCCAGCGCGGTGCATCGCCCAAGGCGTCCCACTCCCACCCTCTTTCGCAGCGACCAAGATCCACCCATCCCAAATCTTCCATGGTCGCGGCGCTGACATAATATCACGTGCGCGAGATTTCCATCCGTAGCGAGCCAATCAGAGCTGTAACCCTAGCTTTTTGGACTCTACACAACATTTTGTGGGATTGGCCATTTATCCTGAGAACAAACTCTCTAGACAATCGCCCGACCGACCGACTCCGACGACCAACGACGACGAGAGGTACCGCCAAAATGTCGACCAAGCAGAAGAAGCCTGCCGGAAAGCAGCGTTCCGCCATTGCGGACGTCGTCGCTCGCGAGTACACCATCCACATGCACAAGCGCGTTAGTATTTTCCAACAAGAGGCCGTCGCCGCCGTCGCCCGAGGCGGGGATGGCGAGCGGTGATGGGTGCCGGGAAAGTTTTTCGACAAGGACACGGCGATGCTGACTCTGCGCCTCTCTACTAGCTCCACGGTGTTACCTTCAAGAAGCGCGCTCCCCGTGCCATCAAGGAGATCAAGGCTTTCGCGCTCCAGGCCATGGTACGTTCCGCTGCCCCTCACCCGATGCGACAAGAAGAAAAGTCTGCGCCCAGGACCGCAATCAACCACGACCGGTCTCTCACACGACAGGCGATTCGAGGATCAACTACTTCACAGCTGGACAGAACAGCGGCTAACCTCGATCACTTCACAGGGTACCTCTGACGTCCGCGTCGACCCCCAGCTCAACAAGAAGGTCTGGGAGCAGGGTGTCAAGGGCGTCCCCTACAGACTCCGCATCCGCATCTCCCGCAGACGAAACGACGAGGAGGGTGCCAAGGAGAAGCTGTACAGCTACGTCCAAGCCGTCAACGTCAAGGACCCCAAGGGTCTTCAGACCGTTGTCGTTGAGGAGTAAAAAGTTCTCTTTGGGATGGTTTAAGGGCGGCATAAAGGCATAGGAGTTGCATTCGGCATTCTAGTCTCACATACAAAATCGACGGAAATGTGAATAACACTTGATTCCCCACCAACGACTCGACGACTTCCTTTGCTGTTTCTTGTTTTTTTGGAACCCCGCGCTGTGTGTGGTCGGTGGTGGCGGTGGGATGATTATGCGCGCGCGGGGCGATGGGATGTGAACAAAATGAGAGGCTTCTTGGGACAACACAACGATTTCTTGTGGTTCATATTACAACACACCGTCCGACAAGGTCCTTTCTATCGACTTGGTGGTCTGCCAGACGCAGATACAGGATATATCAAATCCTACCCAGGTCCCAGCCATGCAATGCAGTCCAATTCCTAACAAAGAGTTCCAAAAACCTCCCGGCCCGTAATCATACAAGACTCCGATTCTCCAGTGCTCAAATTCCAATGCCACTCTCCCCGTGACGTCGCTCTCGCAAGCTCTTCTCATTCACGTGCCTCGACGTCTACTCGTCCTCAACGTCGCGGTGACGGCCGAGGACCTTGCGCTTGAACTCTTCGGGGTCCTTGTCCCAAAGCTCTGCGGCCTCGCCGTTGAGAGGAGAGGAGCTGTGATCATGTTAGCGTGTGCGCCGAACCACTTTTCAGCTGGGTCTACCTACTTGTTGGGCTCGCCCAGCAGACTTTGCAAGCTGAGGAGAACGGTCTGAATGTTGTAGGCGGGGGTCCACTTGTCCTTGAGGATGTCGAGGCAGATGCGGCCGGAGAAGTCGAAATTGGGGTGGTAGATTGGCGTCTTGAACAGGACGGTTGGTGGTGCGTAGGGGTAGTTGCTGGGGAAAGAGAGGCTGAGCTTCAGCGTCAAGCCGGCGTAGGGAGTCTGGTCGGGGCCCTCGATGGTCGCCGTCCACGACATGAGGTTGCCGTCGGCGGAGGGGAAGGCAGAGACGCCGGGAGCAGGCGAAGTCATGAGCTGCATCAGCTCTGTCTGCAATCTGTGACCACAAAGTCAGTCTACCTGATCACGAGTAAGGCGGTCATCGCCGACCAGCTCCTCATACCTCTTGGTGACGCTCTGCGCATCGGGTCCCTTCCTGGCGCCACCGAGCTTGGCTGCCTGGACGCTACCGGGAGCAGAGTTCTGGGAGTCCTCCATGCTGTAGTCCATTGTTGATGAAGTCGAATACTGGGAAGTGCGAAGAAAGCAATAGCTTTTGAGGGTATCGATGACCTCGAGGTCTAAGCAAAGGCGATGATGTCTGGTAAGAAACAGAGACGAGATACAGCAGGAGGCTGGATGCTGGATCGGGAGGAGAAGGGGTTCCTCCTTGGGTTTATGAGCAGCTGGAGAATGAGAAATGCGCAGAAAATCGAGGGGCGAAAGATGAGAAGTTGCAGCGGCGTCAAGAATAACAGAAAGTCGTTATTCCATAGGGCGAGAGGGCTTCTAGGATTGGAGAATTGGGGGAGCCGGTACCTGGACGACGCGCCGACTGGGCTGGGTTGACGTTTCCGGGTTAGCGCTGTCGCTGCCGTACGACGAGCTGCCAACGGTCTTCCGGTACGTACCGCCAAGACATGTCATTGGCTGTGTTCAACTTCACCTCAAGACGGCCTCATATTGGCAGTGTCTTCCTGCTTTGTTGGGTGATGGAATTTGAGGATGCGTTTAAATTACAATGGAAAAAAATTTGAAACTATTATTTTTGATTACTTATATCAAGTTGACCAGGGCAAACCTTTCCTTCTGATACTTCTCTTAGTCATTCGTGGGAAGATATTGACGAAATAATCGTCCTTTCTTTTTTTCTTCTTTTTTTTTTTTTTTTTTTTTTTTTTTTTTTTTTTTTTTTTTTTTGCCAATATATGCCCCAGCGCTCCAAAATATCCGAAATCGCCAAGTTTTTGGATCTGTTCCTGTCATTGAAGTTATCTCATCTCAATTTTTCTTTCTAAATCCGGTCACTCGCCTGTCATCCCAGCAGCTGACTGCCGTTCCCTCTGAGATAGTTACTTCTTCTATATTTCTGCAAAAATAACTTGTTTGATCCAACCTCAAACTTCTAGAATATAGAAAGGAACATCATCGTCCTATTTTCATTATCACAGCCAAATCCATCGCTAATCAGCGTAGCAGGTCCTTGGCATGACTTACACATCCAATCAGCACATTACATCTCATTCTCAATCACGCATCAACATTGTTCTATGGCCTCACCAGCAAGAATTAGGCATCAGTAGAGTATTTTATCTTAGTTTACATCCAGGGACGGAAGGCCATGGAACAGAAGAGGTGCTTCCGTGGCGCTGAGGCACATGACATCGTGTGATCCCACGCGGGCCTGGAAAACAAGCATAAAAGTCGGGCTGATGTAGAATCCAAACTTTTCGTTCTCTTCCTCGCAAACAAATATTGCGGAAGAATCCAACTTTCACAGAATCATACCATGAATTTGACACAAAGCAATTTCCTTCCTGCTCTTTCTGTCTTTGTTCTCCCTCACAAACGCTTTTGCTGGGTAAAGCTCAAACGATTTGGAGGGGCAGGCATCTTCCTGCAAGGCTGCCTGCCCGCCTTTGGCAACTTCCTTCCGCCTCTGCCTCAGATGACATCTGAAATTTCTCTTTTGGTCCTGCCTTGGGGCAGCTGTAAGTACTTACCCTCACCTCACCTCAGCTTAAAACCCAATCCAACCTCACCCTCCTTTTCTTCAGACCCCAACTCCCTCTCCTCACCTTTCATCGCTCAACCAACAATTTCACCTTCACACTTCATTCTGCCCGGTGAAATATTTGCATTTGCGACTCGTCTAATTCGATCTTCCAAAGTATTTCCTGCTTCCCCAAAATTTCAGGAACACACTCCATCATGGCACACCATGGCTGCCTTGGGGCCGGCTGCGTAAAGCAGGACCGTGACCTAGCGTAAGTCTATCACATATCCCCAGACATCAGAAAGCTTGCTAATCGTTGCAAAGGGTCACAGAATCCGTGGCCAAACATCAAACGGTCAAATCCTCTCCGGCTCCCACCTCGGGAAATGGGTCCCATGGGCCAGAGTCCCAGACCAAAGAGACACAGGAGACTGCTTCCAAAAGCTCCAAGAACTCGTCAATGTTCCCCGGACAACCCATTGACAAGGCGTCTCGATACTGCGCGAGCCACCAGAATCCATGGATCCGGTGGGATCTTGTACGAGTTGAAAGACTGCAATGCGAGTTCTGCCACAAGTTCCAGACAGAGTACGTCTTCCAGTGCAAGGGATGCAAGATCAAGGCGTGCAATGTCTGCCGCAGAAAGAGAGGCTTTCGAGGGTAAGTTTTGAACCACATCATGAAGAGACTCGGGTGCTGACTACTTTCCAGCCCTCAGATGTAATGGAGACATTGAAAGTTACGGCGTGGGCCTCCCCTCGAAAAGACCACGACAAATTCTCCGAGGTCGTGGACACAATTCGGGAAATACGACATGGGAACTACAATATGGGAACTATGTCATTGGAACTACTTTGACCTGTGCCCTTCACCAATCAAAAAAAGTAGTAATCGTCACATTGGCCGCCTGCGAGACCAAAAAATACAAGAGGAATTCAGAGGGTTGGATCGCAGGACGCCTTTGATGCCGCTGCCGGTACCCTGGAAGGGATGAAAACCGCTAGAAGGAAAAAGGATACGCCGTTGATGCATCGTGCGTTTGATGGCTTACAACAGCTTTTGCAGTTGTTCCAGAAGAAATTACTTTGAGCAAATCAATTTATAAAACCAGAACAATTCACTCTTTCTAAATTGAGCCTTGGTCGATCGCACTGCAACGTGATGTGTTGAAGTTCAAGCCCCACTACAGCTTTGCCCTTTGCAAAAGCGGCGAGGGCTGAGGCGGCGGGCCCCTGTAGCTTTAGAGGGGGTGTGCTGCGGACTGTTTACCAGGCCAACGCTCCGGCAACCACGATAAGGCTCCTTATCCGCCAATGGAGACGCGTCGGCTACGGTGGCGCTGAAACGACCCTGGAATTGGCATCAAAACACGCCAAAAGCTCTTTACGCGGTTGATGCGCGCGCTCCATGCCTGGAGGGAGGAATGGGACCGCGTGGAGCAGGGTCCTAGACAGGCCATGAACACGGCGAGTCTGTTTGAATCGGGACCCTGGAGTAGGTTCTTTGTGCACAAATTGCCTCCCCTAGTCAGCTACGTCATGCATAGTGTTTGTGCCCATTGTGATGCTGTTGTTGCCTGCCTTAGTTTGCCAGAAAAGAGTCATCCCATTGTGATCCAAGACCCCTGTTAACCGTCTCATTTCCCGTCTAAGATCGCCCTCCATCATGGACTAGCCAACCGCAATCTCTCCCACTGGAACCATCTAAACACCATCCGGACGTGGCATACTCACCAATTCAAGATGCAACAATCGCAGCTTGACCCCCTGCCCACGGATCTGCCCTTCCGGATCATCTCCAAGACCATTGGACGGGGCGCATACGCATCGTGGGATACCCCTCTTTCGCGAATCGCCCATCGTGGAGCACCCCACTGACATGGTAAACACAGGATCAAGAAGGCCATTCCGCAAGATGCGACAACACCGGTTTTCGCCGTGAAGTTCATCCACAAGGGATATGCTACGAAACATGGCAGGGTCTCGCAGAAGCAGCTGTTGATGGAGGTTTCGCTGCATTCTCATGTCGGCCAACACTCAAACATCATCGAGTGGTTCGCTTCCGGGGAGGACATCAACTGGAGATGGATCGCTATGGAATTCGCCAGCGGTGGCGACCTTTTCGACAAGATTGAAGCCGACGTTGGCTTGAACGAGAACATTGCCCACGTCTACTTCCTCCAGCTCATCAGCGGCGTGAGCTTCGTCCACTCCAAGGGCGTGGCGCATCGCGACTTGAAGCCAGAGAACATCTTGCTCTCAGAAACGGGAAACCTCAAGATTGCGGACTTTGGTATGGCCACCATGTTCGAGTACAAGGGCCAACGGAAGACCAGCTCGACCCTCTGCGGCAGCCCGCCCTACATCGCCCCTGAGATCCTCGCCTGCAGCAAGGCGGACAAGACCACGCCCACCGGCAGCAAGTACTCTCCAGATCTGGTCGACATCTGGTCCTGCGGTGTCATTCTTTTTGTGCTACTCGTCGGAAACACACCTTGGGACGAGCCATCACAAGTCAGCTGGGAATACCAAGAGTACGTTCGGACCAATGGCCGCAGCACAGATGCCCTCTGGGCAAGGATACCGACGAACGCCCTCTCCCTGCTCCGGGGCATGATGTCTATCGACCCTGAGAAGCGCTTCTCCTTCGCCCGCGTCCGCCAACACCCGTGGTACACCCGCACAAACCCGCACCTGACCTCTGACGGCCAGGTCTCCGACCCCATCAACCTCGCCACCAAGATGCTCGAGAGCCTGCGCATCGACTTCAGCCAACAGCCGACGGCATCGCAAGGCACCTCGTCCAACGCCGACGCCATGGACCTCGACTCCTCCGGCTCCGGCAAGGTCTCCTTCACGCAGCCCGAGACCCCGATCAACGACGTCGCCTGGGACTGGGAGCGGCCCGCCCTCACGGCTATGAACCCCATCGCCGTGTCCTCCACGCAGCCCATCTCGCGCAGCGAGTCCGGCGTCGCGAACCGCCGCCTCTTCCTCGAGTCGCTCGAGCAGGAGCCGTCCATGAGCCAGTTCTCGCAGACGCCCGGCGTCCCGCTGACGCTCACGCAGGCGGCGCGCCGCTTCCGGGACATCGTGCCCTTCGAGTCGCTCACGCGCTTCTTCTCACACGTGCCCCCGACGCTGATTGTGCAGATGCTCAGCGACGCGCTGCACCACCTCAACGTCCCGCTATCGCCGGTCAACCCGAACCTGTACGGCGACCACATTGCCACGCTGCGGGTCAAGACGCTCGACGAGAGGAGGCAGTCGCTGCACGGCGAGATCCACATCGACAAGCACCGGCTGCCCGAGGAACAGGAGCTGCTGGATATCCGGTTCGTGAAGATCAAGGGCGATCCGCTCGAGTGGCGCCGTTTCTTCAAGAAGATTGTCGTGCTTTGCAAGGATGGCGTGTATACCCCGGATGCTTAGACAAGGAAACTTCACTGGGAACAGAGGGAATGAGGGATGCTGAGACGAGATTCATGTGTATTGATGTGTACGGATACGCTTGGGATAATGATTAAGCAAAAGTTAACGCTTCGTGGAATGATTACTCGTGTTTGACCTCTAAGGGACCAGAATCGGGCCGCCTCATTTCAACTCAGTCTATGGACCAACATGAATACGATGGCACATACGGTCAAGGTACTGCAGGATAGCGACGGTGATCAGAAGTGGAGAAGATAGAGAAAAAGATAGACGGAGAAGAAAACGGACAAAGGATAAGAAAGATAGAGAAGAAGACGGATAGAGAAAAAGATAGATAGAGAAAAAAGCGGATGAGGAAGAAGACGGATAGAGAAGAAAATGGACAGAGAAGAAGACAGAGAAGAAGACAGAGAAGAAGACAGAGAAGAAGACAGAGAAGAAGACAGAGAAGAAGACAGAGAAGAAGACAGAGAAGAAGACAGAGAAGAAGACGGCTATTTTACTAAGAGCAGGCCTGTCCTCCTCGCTCAATTCTTCTATAGCCTCCTGCGCTGCTGAGATCCCCTTTCTTTTGACCGTCGCACTCGACGTCGCTGTATTGTTACGGCTGTCGTGTTGGTTGTGATCATCGCTCTGGTCATTTTAGTGATTGTCCATGTCGCCACCATACTCCATATCGTCATTGTCGTATTCCTGCAAAGACAACTCGCCGTCTAAATCGTTGTTCAAAAGGCACCTGAGAGCGCGGAGGCCAGTAAGTGACATGTGGAATCAGCCGGCCGCCAATCTTCACCTCGCCTAACTCAACGAGTTCGCGACCGACGAACTCCTGAAAGGGCCTGTAACCTTTAGACTTGTAAACACGCCATTGCTGAATACGTGCCGAGGTTTCCAGATCCCACGATCTCCAGTCGGCCCCGGTGACAGCATCGAAATGGCTGGGGTAGAGATTCGTCAAGTCACTGTGCCAACTCCTAATCTCCCGTATGATGAGAGCCAGGAGGCTAGTGAATACCGGCCCGTGGCCAGTGACGCCATAGGTGTTGAGTCTGTTTCGTTCACATGTCTGTCCTTTGCAGAGAAAAAGAAAGAGGTATGCGTGGACCATTTCGTGAATAAGAACCCCGACAATGTTTGACCACTCACCCTTGACTATCGTCCTGTGTGGTACACTTAGGTCACGCCAGCTAGAGAAAAGTCGTATTACGACAAGGTTCTCCCCTTTCTGACGTGCGTCACCCAACTTGCCCTCCTCTCCGACGCCCAGATGCGAATATCCTGTGAGTAGCTGCACAGTTGGTAGCCCCCTGCGAGTCATACTGCCGAAGAAGAAGCGGTCGTCCAAGAAACGCATAAGGTCGCGCAAGAGTGTGTCCAATGGCGGTGATTTGCCTGCCAGAGCGGGCATCGTGTCGAGAATAGCCGCCATAGATGAACCGTCCTTGAAGCGTTTGTGGAATCCATCTTGAGCCGCTTTTTGGCGAGCGGTGAGCTTGTCGTGGAGGAAACCGGCAACGGTCTTGTTCAGCAGGTCTCGTGCGCCGTATGAATGGACTTGTAGAGGCCACTCCGGTCTGTCGTCGGGCACCACTTCCTCGGCTCCTCGGCGGATGGCCCTTGGAAACGTGGCGTGGTTGCAAGGCTGTATAGACTGGACCGGGACGGGCACCTGCCTTTGCGCTTGAGGCGCCGACATGCTGGCTAATAGTGGCTTGTCCAGGAACGAATTACTGTCTGAAAGAAGTCTGGGATCATGATTGCGCCGGGATTGGAGAGACTTGGCTCACTCTTATGGAAGTCTTAGAAGGCAGCGGGGATTGATTCCGAACTGGTGCTTTCTTTGACAACCTCACTCAAGGTGTCCTTCCAAGGAGGAACCTTTGATTAAGGTTAATTATCCTGTAGGATCGACAGAAACACTTCGCCTTTTGTTGGGCAGCGTCCTCCAAATCGAGTATTTGGAGGTAGCAAAAGGTGTCAAACAATAGGCGACCGCGATGCTCCCAAGGTGGCTTTGCCATAAAGGTCATTCCCGGTAGAAGAGTCCAAGAAATAACCTGACGAAAGCAAGCAAGGTATGCTGATATATTTGCCAAGATGAGCTGTTGTCGCATATCATATCGCCATAGATGTGGTTGAAGCGTTCGACTGCAGGCATCTTCTTGCTTGATTGTGAAAGGACCTGAACGTTGAGACTTCTTATTTTGAGTCGACTGCCTGATTTTCCTGTGCTACAGCGACTCTGCAAGTGCGTATAGACTTTATAGCTAGTATTTTTGTTGTTATCATTGTGATCGCTATCGTTTTTGTCGTCTTTGTTGTCGTCTTTGTTGTCGTCTTTACTGTCTCTCGTCGTCATCTCTCGTTGTCGTCTCTCGTCGTCATCTCTCGTCGTCGTCTATTGTCGTCGTCTATTGTCGTCGTCTGCTATCGTTGCTACTTCTATTTTTTTTACTCCTTTTATTATCGTCCCTGGTCGGAGTCACTTAGTGCACGGGAAATAAAATACCTATAACACAGGAAAAATAGGCAGTCTTCTTGCTTTTCCTCATCTTCATTCTATCACACCTACCAGTAGATATACAATCATGAAATTAACTACCAACCTGTTTCTTCGTGTACATGCAAACAGTCGCGCGAATATTGATATCAACATTGCCTAGCAGGGTATCTGATGCGCTGACCTCAAAGGTCCCCAGACGAGGATACATAGCAAAGCGGATAAGTACTACAAAACCAATCATCGCAGAAACAAAAACTTCCCAACAGAAAAAGAAAAAAGAAAAACATGGAGAACAGCCGATGCGAATCACTCAGGAAACTCCAGAGTTTCAGCCAGATTGCCAAATACCTACCATCCCATTCGCTCAATGCACCATATCAGCAGCATAGGTACCGTACGATCCAAGCATCAGGATGCGGAATCGGGGACCCTCGCCGACGGAAAAGGACCATCGTTATAGTTCTGCCATTTACTTCCCCTTGGACCAGCCGAAGCAATTGGTTGGGACTGTCAGCTCGAAGAGGTAGGAAATTCCGTAGGCTATCTGCAAGCATGGCCTGTCGATATGCCTCATTTTCAATGGCGCATGAGTACCCATCAACACAGCCTCCCTCAAGACTACATGCGGAGTCCATGTCCGCCAGAACAGTATGCCAGGAGCGCATTTGCTGAAGGATAAGAGCATGGACTTTGAGGAACGTATTTCCGTGCCCACTTAAGCCAACGGTGTTGATGGAGTTTCTTGTGCACTGCTCACCATTGCAAACAAAAGTATTGAGATAGGCGTGGGTCATCTCATGCATAAGAGTTGAGACGATGGTTGACCATGGAACGGTCTCTGCACACAATGAAGACGCTGTAAGAGTCCATACTTTGATGTGAGACGAGTTCCCCTTAGAAATTGTTTCTCCATACTTGATCCCCGCTTCATCTCTCAGAACATGATATCCTGTAGAGAGCTGGACACATGGGGCTTGATGCCCTTGATGAACGCGAGTCAAGGTGCCGAAGAAGAAACAATCGTCGAGACATTTCATCAAGTCATGGAGATAATTGTCAAGAATTGCCGCAGCTGCCAACTCGTCAACTGAAAGGGGGAATCGCCGCCTTTGCTGAAGAGCGTTCTGTTGCCACGCTCGAAAGACATCTGCTCTCAGCGCCGCCTGTATATAGTAAGTAAGAAAGTTGTCACGGGCTGATCTCTGGTAACCATGTACAAGGCCCTCAGCAAAATCCTTGACCGTCTCGTACGCGAGTTGTGTAGCGTTGTAGGTTCCTGGTATCAGAGGCAGAAATGGCCGCAGCTGGATCGACTTGGCAGAATAAGCTTGCTGATGAATGCCAGGTTCTGGAAAGGAGACAAGATGGCAGATTTCAGTCCTCTTGCAGTGAAATTCATGGAATTGTAGGAACACTTGGTTTTCCATGTTAATGTTTGGTGTTTGGTGTTTGAGATGACGCCTTTTTGTCTGAGAATTCAAGTCGTTAATGACGAGATAGAACAACTGGAATAGGTTTACGGGCGATGCTATATACTGGAACTTGTCGAGTAAACTGTCGTCAAAGTAAGCACCCCAGAAATATGTCAAACCTTCGACATAAAGACTGAGGAACTCGACAAGAGTTTTGAAACCTCCAGGCCTCGCTGGGTGGCCGTCTGGCCTCGTTTGAGAGACAATACCATTGATTGCTTTAACCCACACTAAAGCCTGTCTCATGATTGATCGAGTCTTTTCTTTATTTGGCTTGATCTAGATAATTATGATAACTTGAATGCTGATAGAACGAGCTGGCTCGTAGGCCTGCAATCGAGGTCCCGCCATTGAAACTGAAGCCAGCTATCTATATAATGGACCTAACAAAGAGAAAAATTCGCAAAATGTATTATTGTAAGAGTAAGTATTCTCGAAATGAAAACCGCTTCCGTCTTGTCATTTATCTTTCTTGTGTCGTTTAGATTTGCTTTTGGTCACGAGAGCTTGACCTCGCTTGAATAAGGACGCAATGAAGAGTCGGAAGCCCTTGGACGTCTTGGAAGTATCTATAATCGCAACTAGATCTTGAGAAGTTGAGCCTGAATCTGGCCCCGAAGATGACTTAGGAGTTGTTTCAGGAGTCGGTTGAGGCGTTGGCTCTGGAGCTGGTTCGAGAGTTGGCTCTGGAACTGACTCTGAAGTTGGCTTCGAACTCTCTGTTTTCGACCATACATGCGTACATGTAACCGACACCAAACACCCCCTGTCGTTGATCTCCATACGAACGAGCTTTTCAGGAGAATCCTCATGAAAGAGAGGATTCAAGCGTCCGAAATGTGGTAGCGAACGCCATTTTCTGTACTCGTCCTCCTCCTCCCTGAAGCTTACAAGCGGGAAGAAGAACCCCCCGTGGAGGTCGTAGGGCCACCCGGCCGTGAAATCAGGATGCCAACTCTTCAACTCCTCCATCATCAAGGTGTTCATCCTCAGAAATGTCTTGCCATGTCCAGTAAAGCCCCTAGTGTTTGGTATATCTTTTTTGCAACAGGCGCATGTGCAGATGAACACGTCAATATATGCATGTAGCAGCTCATGCAACAGGGTTCTGATTGCGAACTGTAGCGATGCATAATAGATTGGTCCCGAGTGATCGCGAAGGGCTTCAAATACAGTAACTTCAGAGTAGGGATGCCCAAACTCGGAGCTACCTTTGCATATGCCACCACAATAAATGCGATCGGGTGAGAGATGTGTTTTTAGAAGATCATTCCCGGCATCGAGACGGACCAAGGGGCGTAAGTAGCAGGGGCGATGTCGAGTCAATGTGCCGAAAAAGAAATAGTCATCGAACATCCTGATGATTTCGCGTAAACTGTCTCTGAAAAATATTTTTCTCTGCGCGGATGGCGGTGATGTTGTCAAGTGGATATCTATGTGTGGTGGACCATCAAAGGCTCTTGGCGCAAACTGTTTAGAGTACCACTTCAGAAATGCAGATTTGGCCATCAACTGATGTGGATAGCGCTCGCCGGATAGAAATCCCGCGCATGTGGCATCCTGGAGGTCGGTAGCGTCGTATGTCCCTACTGTCAAGTCCAGGAAAGGAGGGTGATCGGCCAAAGATCTCAATGAACTTGCGTAACTCTCGGCCAAGCTCTCCTCACAGAGCTTCGGAAAACAAGGGTGTTCGAAAGTCTCGCAGGCCTTGGCTGCGGAATCTTGCGGCTCGTGTGGTAAGCCTTGAGCGGCCATGGTTCTATTCGTTTGCTGATGTTGGCCAAGTGTGAAATGTATGGAAGTCGGAGTCAAGTCGACTGAAACGTCACTCCCGAAAAGCCAGATGTTGAGTATTGAAGCAAGAAAAGTTCTGGTGGTAAAGAATTCATTGATGTTTGTACTATTTATGTCTCTCCGTGGGGGGCTTCCCAGAAAGGTGATCGCAACTTTACAAACACCGGCCTCATACATTTTCCTTGCACCTTAATGGCCAAGTCGTTGCTGTCCAGTCCTTAGTATATCAAAACTTGACCAGCGCCTTGCGCTAATTGGTTAAGTCATTGTACCAAGTTTGAAGAGAAGCGGTACCTATTTGACTTGAGCAGTCTATCAACACTTGCATTTGTATGTTTACAGAAAGGAGCGATTATTCCGCGCTCCCCGTTCTATTTGATGGTGAGTGTTGTGGCACAACAACTGCATTCAAATATTGGAACAACTTAACGCGCTCTGAGCCTTCGCTTTCTGCAAAGTCCTCCGCGTTTCCCCAGTCCGCGGATTCTGTCATGTATTCTTTTTCCTCGTTTGCACTTCCGATTGATGGTATCGTACAGCAAGGTACTACCTGCGGCTGCACCCTTTCGCCTCCCATACGGCTGCAAGTGATGGAGACATATATGAGGGAGAGTTCTGTCATTCATTCCCCGAATGCCTAGTTAATTTCGCGCAAATGCCCTGTCATAGAATATTGCTGTTTTTGCTGTGGTCCACCCGACAACTCCGTGACTCGAGTCTAGAAGCGGGCTGAACATCCAACTTCATTTGCGGGTAAACCCAAATTATCTCAGCTTGTTGGTCATGATTTGTTCTAGAGGCTTGCAATTCGGAGTCACATCGAAGCTGAACAAAATGAACACTTGAGTGACAGCACAGCCAAGATTTACCAGCAAGCGACGTCATAAATCGAAAAAAGGAGGCCGATGACATCCCAGCACATAACCCACCAGGCTTTGACAAGAACGTCAAATTCTATTATTTCCATCTTGTTCTATCATATCTAAAGCCCGAGCGTTGGCTACGTTACGCTATTCTCTCTCAGGTACCTAACACATGTAACATTACTTAGTGTTGGCTTGCAAGTTGTGGCCCCCACACGCCCCTCGCTCTTTTCTAAGAAAGAGGAGTGCAACGGCCCAACCCGAAACTTCGCATAGGGTAGGGTAGACTCATCCCGAACCCTGTGAACTTGTTGGAGCATGGTGCCAGAAGCAGGTGGACAAGGTGTCAAGGTAGGTTGGCACGTAGAAAACGCCTTAACACATTCCTGCCTGACTAACTTATTATTAGTCCCAAGTGCAGTCGCCGGAGAATATTCTCAAGACGTCCAAGTGGCCGCAAGCTTATGATTTCCAAATTGCGGTCAGCCTGAAGGAGTTGAGCTGCCGGATCACACTCGGGTCATTTATCTAGCGTAACTGATAAGGCCACTAGTAACCAACAACTAAGACTGCACCGGACATGTACAGTGGGTGGTTCAGGGAGCAAAGCTGCCGATCAAAGTGATCTCACACAACTTTCAGGAAACAAATTCTTCCAAGGATGTTGGCGGACAAATGCCAGAAAGACCATGCGTTGTTGGCATTGTTATGTGTTACTGCAATGGCAAGCCTAGTCATTGGTTGTTGGCGAAGATCTATATAAGAATCCAAAGTTACAAATTGTTCTGTTCCCAGTCACTAGTTCAGACCGACGAAGAGAGAAATAAAAAGCCTAAACCCCAAAAGTCCTACTGTGGTATCTTGTCCTGTCTCATTCGAATTCATGGCAACTTCATCGTATCTCCGTCTTCATACGGTCAAACAGCTCACCGATCCTGTGCTCAAAGGGGGCGAGGGGGTGCTCCTCCCCGAGACCCATTTCGGCAAACCTGTAACGTGCGTTTGTTGTGTGCATGGCTATGTAGCCCGCGACGCACTCGTTCCAGGATGCTTCATACGTGCCCCTTCCTTTGAGAATGGTCGCGACCCGCCTGGCACAACTCATTGTCTCCTCCTTGGTCTCCTCAACGATTTGAAGAAGTGGCCTTCCCGTGGTCAGAGCCCGGTTGTGAATATAGTTTCGGGTGTCGCCGCTGAGCTCTTCTTTGTAGAAACTGCAGAGAGCCTGTGTTAGCCAATGATTACTGTAAATGACATGCTCGAGTAAGACCCACGAAAAGACGTCGTTTGCGATATCGATGATTCTGGCCATGTCTGGAATGGCCTCGATCCATTGTGAAACGTCAGGATACATCGCTTTAGGGTAGCAGAAGACGGCGTATGCAACGTTGATTCCCGACATGTCTCTGAGGAAATCAGGGAACTTCTCGCCTGCTCTGGTAACTTCAAAGCTTAAGAAGCCTTCGTGTCGCTCCAACAGGTTGCAGGTCAAAAACTTCAAGGCGGATAGTTGAAGCATGTTGGCCAACACGGGGTCCCAGTGGTCGTAGGCCTCCCGTAGAAGAGTTGCAAGGCCTTCTAGCAGGTTGTGCTTCTGGCGCTGGCCGCTGAAGAAACGCTTCTGGAAGGCCATGGCCTCCTCAACCATTGCCCCCTCTGCCTGTCCAACGAGATCATCGTATTGTACAACGAGCCATGTGAAGAGACCAACAAATCCCTGGACCACCGTGGGGTGGCGGGGATGGGCAAGCTGTGTGACGACTCAACAATCACATCGTTCGCCACTGAAGAGCGATCTGAAGTCGGGGGCGAGCTTACCAGTCCTAGGGAGTATCCCAAGCGGAATCCTTTGGAGGAGATGGGCGTGTCCACAGGAACACCAAACTCAACTGATCTCCTGTACATGTACTCTAGCAGAGACTCGACAGCCTCTGCCTTGAGCACCGGCGCCCCAGAATAGTTCATCTCCTTGATCATTCTGGCGTTGATAGGCCCGCATATGGAGGCCAGTCTCTTGGGATCCTTTGCAAGGTCCTCATCGCGTGGCCAGCCGTGGGAGCCGCCAGAACTCCACAATGTATTGAAGATATTTCCCCAAGAGGAAAATGCACTTGCAGCAGCATCGTGAGCCCCAAGGCCGGCGAAGTCAGGTGTAACAGACATCGATGCAACGTTCGAGCCCTGCCCGCAGGAAGGAAACAGTACAAATGCAAGAAAGCGTGACGGAGAAGTCGGTGAAACTGGATTCAAGGCAGGGCAAACACTGTCTGTCTTCTATTGTCAAAGATTCACCAACTCGATAAACGGGCAGACCTGCGTTTTATCCATGGCCGTCACGCGCACCCAAATTCGTTATCGTGGCAGAATCGGCGGTTGAATGTCTGTTTGCCCATCTCATCTCAACCATCGTCATCCATGATCAGAGCCTTGGTCGTGTTCGAGACTGACCGATACACCGTGAAAATTCGCACTGTTGATGCTATTGATCCAAGTCAGTGGGCTTACAGCGAGCTCGAAGCTCCCTGTCTCATTAAGTTTGTCGACTACTGAAGTTTGTTGCCTGCTCATTGGAGGACGACTTGAGTACGGCCAGGGATCTGTTGACCAATGCAGCAACCAGGACCCATGGACTGAATCTCTGGATTTGAATACCATACGGAGTTGTACCATGGGGGTGTGAACGAAAAAGGGTCCGAACCGAGTGCATGGCAAGCAGGCATCTTGATTCTGTCGACTCAGCAAGCAAAATACCGACTGAGTGATGAACCCCTGAAGCTGCGACAACCAAGATCGCAGTACTCAGTGCTCACCATCGGTTATCCAGGATTGATTCTGAATCAGGGATGCATTGCAATGAAGACTGAACCAAATTATCTGTGATCGGGGCATCACCAGAAGAGACATCTTATCCATCATTTTATCACGAGTCCACAGAAACAAGTGGGCAACAAAAGGCGTTGCCGATAGTGCGAGGTCACGAGAAAAAGCCAATCGTTACTGGTCGGTCCTGGCGGCTTTAGGGGGGGAAGGGGGGAAGTTCCAACAGACAACCTGCTTGTTGATGTTTGCTTCTTCGACAACCTTGACACAGTGCGGTCAGGGATCCAGAATTTCGGGCTCGTGAGTGAAGTTCTATTGGTTCTCAATGTTGGTCAGGTCACAAAAGATGTGAGCGGTTGGTAAACGGCACTTAAGCCCCTGCAAGAATGGGGCAACGAGGACAGGGGACCCCGTCTCTTCACCCAGGATAGGACAATAGGGGCACCAACGCAGCAAACCTGCATGATGCAACCATCCCAATACGGCAGGCTAGGGATTGCCCCGTGGATAGTTACGAGGGAACAATATGAAGAGAACAATCGAAAGCCGAAGCTTGCGCGCCCTTCGCCCAGAACCTCGGTGTTAAATCTCATTCTTCCGGAAGACCCGTACATGATAGACTTGTCACGAGCCCCCTTTTGGCCTGCGTCCGTTGGTCTGGTATGCTCGTAAAGTGACTAGGGAACCACAATATGTGACAGAAAATTGAATTTCCCCATGTCCAAATTTGCAATTCGTCGATCCCGCGTGGGAACCTCGCCATTACGGTTTCACTCACCAGTGAGATCATTGCGACATCCAATTGCAAGGTGACCCAAGCTGAGGCGAACCCCGAGAGTCCACACACATCACGTTTGGTTGATAAGCACCTACGAAGCAGAGAAGCAAGGAAGGAAAAAGATCACGAGAACAAAGCTTTTCAGGGTATCTCGTTCATCACAACGCTAAAAACCGCCGAAAATCCATGAAATCCGATCACCAAGCCCCGCAGAATATCAGAAGACAAACGTGCTATTCCCCTATCTCTAAGTCGTCTGATTTGGAGCCTCCTCCCAACTCCCCAAACCCCCGTCATCCATCGTTGGCGAGATGTTTCCATAGTAGTCATTAGTGAGTTGATCTGCTCGAAGACGTCGCTCTGCTGCTGGTGGCGTGTTCCTGGAGGATCTTAGCCTCTTCCAATGCCTCTCTCCTGGCAAACTCGTCGAGTAACCTGGCTGCGGACTCCAGGGGAAGGTCGGCAACGAGTGGGCGGAGATGCTGAGTTGCTTGTCAGTACTTTATGCGCAAACAGATGGGCTGATTAACAAGAAAGAGATTATGCAGGCAGGGGTTTGGCTGACGGGTAGGGGACAAACATACCGCAGGGAATGTGTTGGATTCTTTATACTTGAAATCTTCCAACATCCGGTTCAGTCGAAGTACCTGCTTCCATGGCACGATGATGTCACCGATCAAGAAGGTCGGAAATCGGGCCAAGGCAAGCTCCTCAACAATCCAGCGACGCTGGAAATAGGGCCGCATCATGAAGTCTGTGGCACCTATCCAGCGTGGCGCCATGAATGGGATTTCTCCGTTTGGGCCTTCTTTCCAGAGGTACTCGATCTTTGTCGCCCATTCGTGTGTCGGTGAGTAGTGTTGGGGGCTTTTCTCCCGATCACCCGGGTCTCCCCAGTGAGGCGGCATGGTATCTTCGATCTCGGCCAAGATGTTCATGCCTTCGTCTGTGTGCTCCATCTTGTCGCCTAGCCAGCCGACAACGAGTTCGGCTGATCTGAAGACGTTCCTCATGTCGGTAGTCTGCCTCTGCTTCTCCCACTCGTCGCACGGATTGATGCAGAGGAAATCACACCAGACCCGCAAGACGTTGGTCTCGTTCACAGGACGAGATGTGGGCAGTCCGAGAAGCTGCCTCAGCCAGCGCGGGCCGGTGTGGGGTCTCCGAATAGGCGTTCGCTGGAAACGCTGGGAGATGGTTGGGAAGAATACCGCGCGGATGTTCTTCAAGGCCAGGGACAGATGGGCGGTAATTGTGATGGTCTGGCCATTGACGAGAATCTTGTCGGTTTCGGAAGAGTCTCCAAAGAGTGAAGAAAGGGCAATAAAATCCAAATCGTCGTTCAAGCGGACGTTGACCAAGCGGCACTCGATAGGGGCACTGATATCGCGCGCTGACTGTATCTCAATCAGGCGGATCTCACGCCTTGACGAGTCCAGGCGTTTGTAATGGATACCTGTACTCATGTCGAGAGAAGAACTGCCTTCAAACCGGTCCGCAAAAGTGACGTTCCAGATTCGGGACGAAAGAAGTAAGCAAACAGGAGGGAAGTTCCTTTCTGGGAGCCCTTTTTCCCTTCAGCTATCTCTCCGACAAGTGCTTCGTGTTACCGTAAATTGGAAAGGTCCGAGAGCGGTAGGGCGGGAGACGCAGACAGGCTGGACCGGGGGACTTCTGAACGGCTTGCATATGTCGCACCAACAAGAAAAGGGGGGATGTAGCAAACTTCCAGAAAGCTGAACGGGATATCGGCGTTTACACCAAGAACGCGTGAAAGCGGATCCTGACGATTCCAACAGGGAGTCTGGGAGCCACCACGTTGTTGGCTGCTGCCACCCCTCGGTTGGGCCTTTCAGACGGCAGGGATCATGAAAGCGTGTTGGTCCTAGTTTGTGCTGGGCGATGGTTGGCCCTGCTGGTGCCCCCTCCTCCCCTCCCTTTCAATTGTTGCTATGGATTCATCGTGAGTCGAGATTTTGGGCTGATCCAGATCTTTTATCCTGATATTGGGATGTGTGCCATTAAAGACAAAAAAGCAAAATGTGACCCTCATAGATATCGTCGACGATCGATGACATCTTCAACTAGGACTCCCCGCAGATTACTACAGCATGTATCTATGTAGCCTGTTTACTTCAGGTATTCGTTGCTACCTCCACATGCGTGTTTGCTTTCAGCTGACAGATCGACCATTAGGCATGAACATGGGTTTCGAGACGATTTGGCTCGCGCGCGCATGCAAGCTGGAAGTGGTTAGTGACGGATGGATCATGGCTGCTTGTATTTGTCCACCACATCCATGACCTTAGGCTATGAAATTTTGAACGACTTCTTATTGAGAGGAGATCATGTAATTATATCGGAATCAGTGTCTGCAACCCCGGATGATCCCCACTTCCCTCGTACATGGAACAGTATGGCCCAGCGACCACGTTGCTTCTCTTAATAATTCTCCCTGTTGATTGTGCAGTCCCAACAGACCCCTGACCCGGCAATCAAGCTCCGTCATCTAGATCGCTGAGGCCCGGGGAGAGAACACGTTTGAGACTCACCGCTCTTGACATGCCAACAGCATCTTATAGGCAATCATTACTTCATGAGTCGCAATGATCAAAATTAAATGCTCGATGCGGACACTCTCAAGTCCACTCACCCCAATGGCAACAATCGAGTCACTGGGTCTGAAGGAGGCGGCGGAAATAAATCACTGTATCCGTAGTTCCGTTGGTGCCGGGTACACGAACCCGATGCTATGGGAGCAAACCTGGCCTCCACGAAGCTCGACCCACTGTTGGTTGGTGTCCAGCAAGCAAAGAAGACTGTTGGATACGAATACGAACGACGTAGCTTTGAAAAAGAGATGTAAGGCGGCTGAGCAGTTTGGAAAAGAGATCTTGCAATATTGCTGTCATCTCATGGTGTCATTTGGATTCTTCAACAAACAAGATCGATTGTCCCATCGACCCGGATTGAAGCAGACCGGTCTCTCCATCTTCCCGGAGTCCGGCGGTGAAGAGACTTGGAGTACTATTTAACAACTCACCAGCACATCTTACCGGAAGCAGATGTTTGCTCAACTGCAGAGAAAGTCCGAGCAATCGGTGAGACGATTAAATTGTGGGGGTGGTTTCCGTTTGAGATATCCTGCATGTCTTGGCTGTCAGACGCACTTCCAACAGAGAGCACGTAAATACCACTTCCAATCGGTGGTGGAGCCGTGCAGAAATCCTGCAGGAGACACAAGGAGGCTCAACATGCACCAACCCGACTACATTGTCGGAGCCGATACCAGATGAAGCCGAGATAAGCATCACTCACACGGACCTTCGGAGGCAACATGAGGGCATCACGACTATTGACAGCCCGTACGCAAAATTAACTTGACGTTATATCTGAGACATCACCCTTCATCACACCTACCAGGCATGCCAAAGTCGTCACCTCGCTGACCTCGGCGAAGCTAGAGAACGCTAGAGGGGCATCTCGGCAGTTCCCAGACCGTGAACCAAGTTAGTCATCACACAGAACCATACACGCCCTCAGCTGTCAAACCAGTCAGCTCGGAATCGTCGAAGAACCGGTGGTAACCCGATGCGGCGAAATCAGGGCGAAGCCACGTGGAACTGTCGGTTCTTCGGCGCACCGTCTCTCAAGATCTGCGCCATACAAAGGCTCAGCTTCTTGCCTCTTGAGGCAATGCACACGAGAAAACCCAGGGTCCTGCTGTGGCCCTGTAGCTGGCTTGTGACGATGCACAGCTTCGAAGAACGGCGCTTCATGTTAGTGCGCGAGTCCTTACCGAATTGAACGACGACTAAGCGCCCCCATCGAAATTTTGCTGGAAATGCTCTGCTCTCGTCTTTTGTCCGATGAGCTGATCTGTGAAAACGGTAACCCGTGTCCCGCGAGCTAGAGCGCCGCCACCGAAAGCTTCCTCGCCAACCACACAGCTGGGGGACCGTCCGGAATGACACGATCCAGTCACGGTCGGCTAAGGAGAACTAGACCACCGGGGAAGTCCACTAGCCCGTCCCGATCCGGCGAAATAGCATCCTCGATTTCCCATTTTTGTCACATTCCTGATCGCCCACGGATCGACAGCTGCTTTCTTTGCTGCTGTACGCCTTGCGCTGCATTCGTTCAAAGTTGCGCAGCCCTGCTGACAACCAGCGAACCAGTCCGGGCAAGCCAGAGAATGTGGTCGTCTTTCTTCTCTCGCTTTCGCCAAGAATAACTAATCATGTAAATTTTTCGTCTTTTGAATCGATGGGTTTATAAAACTGTCGCTTACCCCACCGATTTCCCCCCCCTGCCCCCGGAAGGCCCTGTGTGAGGTTTCAATTTTCGCAACATCAACCCAGGAGACAGACACATCGCGAGATTCTGTGTCGCCTCCTTATCGACATGGATTTGCCGAAGCTTACGCCGGAGGAGATGGCGGAGGATAGGTCGGCTACCGTTATTGGAGTGGTGACGATGTGTTTCGTCCTCTCAACCTTCTTCCTGGTCCTTCGGTTATGGACCCGAATACATGTCGTCAAGTCAACTGGGCCGGACGACTGGGCCGCAGCATTTTCTCTGATACCGGTTTTAGGCTGCGGAATCGCCATCGCAACAAGTTTGTCTTGTCCAAACCCTTGTTCCCGAACAAACAACTGACTAGTAACAGTGACGCGATACGGCCTTGGAAAGCACATTCAGACGGTCTCTGTGCCCGAGTATGTCGAGTTTACCAAGGTGAGCAAGCCCTTACCATTACCTTTCGAACTTTTCTGACCAGTATTCAAACAGTGCTTTTGGGTCTCTGTCGTTTTCTATGGCCTGGGACATCTATCTTTTAAGATGGCGTTCCTCCTCCAGTACTATCGCGTCCTAGCTTCGGGCCACATGCGGAAATTCTACATTGCTGCTATGGTCCTCGTGACAGCCTGGGGAGTCTCTGTTGTCATCATGTCGCTGGCATTTTGCACACCCATCGCTGGGTTCTGGGACCACAGCATTCCTGCGAAGTGCCTGTCCCAGCAGGTTCTCTATTATGTCTTCGGAGCTTGCAGCATCATCACCGACGTCATCATCTTCTTGCTTCCATTGCCAGCCCTGATGAAGCTTCAGCTCCCTCGTTCTCAAAAATGGTACCTGTTGGGGATCTTTAGTCTTGGATTCTTGTAAGCTCACTCATTCCCCTTCGAAAATCTAGGCCAATGAGAATCTGACAATTTTCCTTGTAGCATCGTCGCCATCTCTGTCTTCCGTCTGCAGTTCCTCAACATCCAAGCAGACTTCACGTACTGGAACGTAAAACCCGCGCTATGGTCAATGGGCGAATTGTCGGCAGCCATGGTGTGCCTCTGCCTCCCTCCCCTCAAGGCCCTCCTCGCCAGGATGGGTCTGGTCGTCGCCACCAGACAGGCTGTGTCATCGAACAACCGGAACAGCCGCAACTTTGGGCCCGCGCCAGCGAGTGTGGCGCAGTCTGCCACTGGCAAAACACTGGAAACTAGCCAGACCAACTCCCCTGGGGAGAAGCCGTCGGCTTTTGGAAACTTCGTCGTGGAGACTGAGAGAGATCGCAGCGAGCAGAGTACATCATCTTCATTGCCTCCTGTATGAGGTGTCGGGACGGTCTCACGAGTTATGATGTCATGTGGTTTGGTTGGCGCAATAGGAACCCGGTGATTTGGCATTTCGGCTCTTTCTCCTGTTAGCTCGGGATTAATTATAGCGATGGCGGCGTTGATCAGGATGTTGGACTGATACCACAAGCCTTATTTCCATTAAAAACAAGACAATAATAGCATAAAAACGAGATATTTATCTCTGCCTTATGAAAGTTTGGGGTAGGGCACTGATTCCCTTCCAAGCATGATCAATCCCTATGGGTAACGACATAATGAAAAAGAGTTTCAATTTACTCGAGCGCCAAGTCCATTCGAGCATTTCGCACTACCATAAGGTGACCACGAACGGTGCTCAATATGCCAGCTAAGATCACCACTCGTAGCCTCGGCGATGCTCTTCAGGGAAATTTTGCTGATTGGTCGAGACACAACTTCTCATCGGCCGCCTCTATCTGAAAGCGAAGCTAAAGATATGATAAGATCACACAACAATTTAAAGGACTCATCTCAAACACAGATCTACGAATCACTGCCATTAAAGTGTCTATCAGGACTCTATGCATATGCATGCACTCAAGAGCATTGAGTACCACCCAAGGACGCCACCTTGCCACGGCCGAGACAGCAGCTGCGGTAACTTGTGTATGCAGACTGAGGAATACAACACTTTGAGGCAAAAGAATCAGCTCGGGTTGATAGAGAAGTCGACGTAGCGTTGGTGACTTACTTCCCAGTTTTGAGCGTACTGTGAGACCTTCCCTGGGCAACAGGCTCTTTGATCTGCTTCCGAGCTCCAAGATGCAGTGTCGACAGCACAGTTTCCAACATATGTCTGGGCCATGGAGGAACCAATCATGGCACCTAGTCTTTCGTCAGAACTCGAGTGCAAATGCGTCTTCTGGATTCGTACGCACCAAATAGAACGGACGCGGACAGGCGCATGTTGATTGATCGGAGATGCAGGTGCTTAGGCTAAATGTAGTGATGGTGACGACTTCAATGAACCGGTCGCAACTCCAGAAATGATCGTCTTATTTATAATCTACACTCTCTGTCAGAGTTCCGACTCATCGGGAAAATCAATCACACTAAGTGGATAATTCATTTGTATCCCATCGGCAAGCGGATATTGCTTGTGAACTCTACAGAGCTTGCGAGTTACGCAGATCAGTAATTACCAAGTGGCGCATAGACATATTGAGCATGTGTGCGGCGCGGGATCCGCGAAAGTTTGAAGCTATGTTTACTGACGGGCCAATGAAGGCTGAGCACGCATAAATGCTGGATCTTGGTCAACTCAACTCACCGCTGATCACTACTCGGTACGAAAGCGATACCGATACGAACGTGAAGGTTTCTTAAGAACTCCACAGCTCAACACATCTTACCTGCGCATATGCAAAGCGATTTAAATGATGCGGGAAGTTAGTTCGCTGCATTCATCAATACGCCTGGCTCAAACCATTGCGAGTAATTTGTGATTTCGCGTACAAATCAGATGATCCCAGATCAATAACTCACAAATTAGCTCGACAAAGAGCACTCAGCAGTGAAAGTATTGTACAGAGCCGACATAGGTGTTGAGGACACGATGTTCGTTTTCTCCTATAGATAATCCCGCTTCCCAAAAAAAAAAAGGTCAACCGCGCCTGGAACCAAATGCCTCCCTTCTCTTCTATCCCAGTTTCTCTGTTTCTCTGGGTTTTCTATGCTTTGAGAAAATTCTCCTGATCCATGTGCGGAATACGCGTGGAATTCTTTCCGGGTGACTGCACTCGCCCGCATCTGATTTTGCAAATTCGGACGTCTTGGGATGGGCTGGCACCCAAGAAGCAATCGCCCTCCTGATAGAGTCCAACAAATCAAACAAATGCAGGCCATGCCTCCCCTGTGTGTAATGACTACGAATGCAACTGCAAGCTCCGCCTTCACACGAGAACAAGTCGATGAAGCAATGTGCCATCTCATGAATAACAAAGCATATGATGTCAGCGACACTGTAGTAGTCGCCATAAGTGTTGATGTCAATGCTTGCACGAGTTGGCGGGGAATCGAGATAGTTCGTGATGATTGATGAAGTGCTCCAAGTGGCCAGCTCGGGATCGAAAAGTCGGATGTCGATTTCGAGACTGTAACGGTCTTTCTGCGACCGATACCTATCGGTCTGTGTAAGTTGACCGGCGAAAAACAGTTGATCGATCAACTCGGCGCATCTGCGTATGTGCTTGTGGTGACTGGGACGGTCGCTCTTGAACTTTTCGGTGTAGCCTTTGACTATGGCGTGGCAGAGCTCGTCTCGGGCGCGGGTCAAATCTTGGGACGTAGGTATGTTTTCAATCTCATCTATGACCCCATTGATCAAGTCATGGGGAAAGTAGCAGCCTCTCTTCAAAGGCAGATGTGCTATATAACCTGTGTTTTGCGGGTGAAATTGGCATGGTTTGATTTTGTCCATGGCTTTCGGCGAGTGCTGTCGTTCAATCTGCTCTACGTTGTCAACTTATTGACTGATTACTTGCGCGCTGCGTAGACATCCACCTAAGTGTGATCCGCGGGGAATAGCCACTTGATATAGAACTGACTATGCACCTGAGGAACAAAGCTTGAATGCGATTTTCGGCGGAATTCTATGAAGATTGGCCAAGAACAGTTGAACTGACTTCACCCCACGTGCAAAAGTTCACGGCAATCTCACTTCGTCGCATTAATCACAGAGGACGAAAACCCTCAAGATCTACATAAAACCCCATCATTCCAGACTTTGTTTGTTTGCTGTACTTCCTTTGCTGAAACTGTGACAAACAGTTTCGGAGAATCGGATTCCTCTACAACACTTACCAAGCTCCCGCAACACATCAGCTAGGTTCATACATTGTTGTCCGCCAGATACCTGCAGATTTTGTATGTCACATTAATTCTCAACCGACCTGTCTCCGCGGCAGAACTTTAACGAGCAGCGGTTCTGTAGGCACAGCAGCTACCCATTCCCGTCTCTTTGGCAGCTCTACCGGTATCCAGCCGTGGCCGTATGAGTGACTTGAAGACTCATCAGGGGCAACCAACTCAAAACTCTGGATGATCTTCGCCAAGCTGAGGTAAAGTTCATAGTAGGAAAAGCTATTCAGATTAATCGTCAGACAGGCTCTCGATCATGCGGAGATTTGATCACTTACTGGAGGCCAATGCAAATGTTTGGCCCTTTCGAGAATGGAACATAGAATTTGTCTCGAAGGGCGTCTTCTTTGATTATCATTCCGCTCTCATTGACCCAACGGTATGGATCAAACAGCTCGGGGTTTGGGAATGCAGACTTGTCCCGCAAATACCAAATTGGCGATGAAGTCAACACGGTCTTTGTTGGTCAGTTAGATCTTTTTAGACAAATCGAACAGTACTGAAAGAAGATGCAAACCAAAGTTTCGTTTATAAACGGCAAGAAGTGCCACAGAAAACACGGAAGAGACAACGCGAAACACACAAACGATGACTGCAGAAATAGAACAATAGTGAGTTGCACCTACCCCTTCTGGGATGAATTTACCAAGAAGCTCCACGCCGCCCTTTAGAACAACCCGGGGCAACATCGCAGCAGCTGCACCGGCCCAACGAACGCCTTCCTTCACGCAGGCCTTCAGTCGAGGAATGTTTTCCAAAGCAGTCAAGTCGGTTGGGAATCCCACGCGAGCAAGATCTTCGTAGAGCGTTTGTTGGAACACTTGGTTTTTGGACAGTGCGTACAGGGTGTGTGCCAATGAAGCTGAAGTTGTGTCTGTTCCTGGTCCCAAGTTCTCTTTGGCTTCGGACAGTGCGGTTTGGGATGGAACTCCCGCTGCAACCATGACTCTGATCAAGTTGGGAAATTCAGAGGATGTTGGTTTCTCGGCGAGCTTGTTGCGAGT
This sequence comes from Colletotrichum chrysophilum, assembly GCF_026319265.1. NCBI lineage: Eukaryota > Fungi > Ascomycota > Sordariomycetes > Glomerellales > Glomerellaceae > Colletotrichum > Colletotrichum chrysophilum. The sequence goes on along the minus strand of NW_026517300.1, from coordinate 92,683 downwards.
CCAGGCATCGTGTGTCCACTAAAACATCATAAGTTGGGGATAGAGTGGCGTCGACACGTTACAAACCTGGTCGTATTGCGCAAGGCCTTGTTTGTACGAGACTCGTGACCCAGTAGCTCGGCAGACGATGTCCTCAATTGAAATCCAAAGCTCATAAAGCGTCGGAAAATTCATAAGCTAATCAAATCAGTCTGTTGCTTCTCCATTCCTGTTGATGATGAACCTACCAAAGGCATCAACGTCGCTTTGTGGTCGTTCTTGGATACTATCGCGAGCTCTTCTTCTTTAGACCAAGCAGCAATGGCATGAAGTGCCTCACCGAAAGAGAATTCCGCTACAGCTAGTCAGTCTTGATACAGCTCTGGGATGCTTCATGCCAAGGTACAAATGATGTCTGCTTCAAGCGCTCTACATGCCGGTCCAATGTCAAATGCACCAAACTTTTGGCGAATCATCGCAACAAAATGGTCCACATGCTTGAGCATTAGCTCTTCCAAATGCCCAATCTTGCTGCGACTGTACAACTGGCCAAGTATCCTTCGACGCTTCGCATGTTCTTCTGGATGACTTATTGTTCTCAGTGATGGTTCATTTAGGTTCAGCAAGTCAGCTTACGTGATTGAGAAAAGGGCTGGATGGCCGTCTTGGACGAATTCGCCATAGTTGCGCGGGTCTTTTACGAAACCACTGTTGAGCTTATGCACTGCGTCGTAAATTTCCATGGAGTAGAATGAGACATCGTTAGGACCTATCTGGACAAGGGGACCTGTCGCCACATAAATCAGTCTCGTTGTACCAGCAGCGACCCTCTGAGTGGCGATAAGCACCTAGCCGTTCGTGAAGCTCGGGAAGCTTCAGGGTAACGTTGCCTCTGTACTCTTGCCAGAAGACCCATAGCAGACGTGAGTAATTAACTCTCCAGCCGGCGTTTGGTAAGTGAGATAGAGACGACGTGCGAAGCTTAGTGAAGGTCTGCGAGCTGTAAGTAAGTGGTCAACCGATGAACGTGTTTGTCATTGATCGTTGTCACCTTTACTATCGTCAATGCCACCAACACCAAGAGGCCCAAAAGCGTTACGGCTAGCAGAGCCATGACTGAGTATTATTCTTCAAACCGAGGCCGTAAAGTTTAACTGCTTCTCAGAGAATGGGAATATGCAGGTGCGGTTGCGTCCAAGTTGTCCACGAAGAGGTTCAGAGCATGAGCCGAGGCAACTTTGAAATTGCATCAATAGCTCCGACGACTTATTTCCAATTCAGATTATCCACTGCGACTTTATCTGACAATTGTCTGACCGCTATCATTTCACCTTGCTAGAACCAATTGCGTGATTGCCTTTTCCTTCAAACCCATGCAGAATTTCCATAATTGGAAGTCCAACCCGGATAACAGCCCTTCAGCGGGTTTGATGAAACTTGACACCGGGTCACATAAGCTGACATGTCGTTCGCTGCTTGACTTCAATTTGCGGTGCTGCATCCAGCCATCGATGAGAAGTATTAAGTACAAAAATAGGATGCCGTGTTACCGGAGGCGGAGCTAGCTCCGTTGTACAGTCCGTTGCGTTGACAGCGTCCGCCCCCGACTTTGACCCGGAAGGAAAATTTTCCGCTAGCCTAAAACCCCCCTAAACTACCCTAGACTTCACACCTTAATAACTCTATACGTACGTAATGTATATAGATAAAAATAGATCATTATAAGCGCCTAATTTAAGGCTATTAATTAATATATTTTTATTCTCACATATTATATATGTATAGAGTTATTAAGGTATGAAGTTTAGGGTGATTTAGGGGGTTTTTAGGTTAGCAGATACTAAACATAACGCTAAAAAGAAAAAGCAAAACCCCTTATATATAGTGTCTATAGTATCTACCTTAAAACCCCTTAAAATTACCTTTAACTTTATATACTAATAGCTCTATATATATGTAATATATAGTATAATAAAGTAGGGGAGAAAACTTATTATATATATTAAGTATTCTACTTAGAGTAGAAAACCTCCTAAAATACATAAACACTAATATATTAATTTTCTAGATAGCTATAAGAAATATAAACGTAAATATATAAATATAAGCTTAACTAATTTATATTTTATTTATATTTTAATAGTCTTTAAAATATAATAATAAAGCTAAATATTTAATGATTTATTATAAATATTAAAACTAAGCTTATTTAAAGTTTAATAGATTATTTATTTTAAGTTTAAAGTCTTTTTCTATTTTAAATATATAAATAAAGTTATTAATTATTTTATTTAGATTTTTTTTTTTTTAGTTTCTTAGATATTAGATTTCTTTATTAATTTATATAAAAAACTATTTATAGCTTTATTCTTTATACTAAATATATAATAAATATTAAAATTGAAGTTTTTAATCTAAATAATCTATTATATTAAAACTACTTTAAGTAAATCTAAAATAATATTATCAATCGAATCTATGAAGATTTTTATATTAGTTTTAAAAATAAATTATATATTATATAAATAGTTTCTAAGTTTCTTAAAAGTAAATAAAACTAACCAAAACTTAAATTTTCTTATATTATAGTTAAGAATTATATTAATTTAGATTTTACTTTTATACTAAGTAGAATATCTTTTATTTTAATAGTATTATCTAAATAACGTTATAATATTTTACTTTTTTATATATTTATATTAATAAATAAATAGATTGTATTAGTTTTTTTTATAATTAATAACCTAAAGTAATAGAAACTAACTAAATAAAGTTTAAAGGTTTCTATAATTAGTTACTATTTTAACCTTTATTTAAAAAATACTCTTTTTGAAAAAAAGTCTTATTAATAAAATAGAAATAGTTCTATAATCTTTAATTTATACTTAATAAAACTTAATAATATTAAAAAAGCTTTTAATAGTTATAATATTATTATATTTTTCTTACTTAAAAATTTTAATAACTTTATTTTAGTTAAGCTTATATTTCTTATTATTTACTATATAACTAAAGAAGTTAATAATAAGCTAATAAGTTTAAGACTTTTAAGAGAAATTATAGTACTAATAAGTTTAAAATTCTAAAATATTATATCTAAGTTTATAAAATACTTACAAATGTATAAATATATTTTTAAAAGCTGAACTATATAATTATTATTATATATTATTCTAAGCCTCTTAATAAAGATATTATTAAAATAAAGTTAATAAATACTTAAAACAAAATTATAAAAGATCTTTATTATAACTTTTATAAACTAAATAACTAAGTTTATTACTGTTTAAAATAGAATATATATTCTAAATAGCTTTAAAAATATAATAAATATAATAAAGTTTTAGCTTAATTTATTAAATAAAACTTATTTATATTTAACAAATAAGTCTAAAAAACTTATAATTTTATAATTAATAAAGGTTTTTAAGAATTTATTAATACTTAGAGGAATAAAAGTATTTTTAATACTAATCTTATTAAGTTTTATATATAAATTAATTAACTTTATATTACTATTTTTCTTAATAATAAAGAACTAAAAGGTTTTATATAATTTATAAGATTTTTTTAAAACTCTTTATATAATTTAAGACCTAAATATATTAATAACTTTACTCTATAAAGTTTTTAGAACAAGAATTTCTTTTTCTTACTAAATAATATATAGAATAATTCTAATTTTCTATAATAAACCTATATAAAAGTTAATATATCTATATTCTATAAAATCTTATATTAATACTTTTTTTAATTTATAAAGATATATTTAAGTATTTTAATTTCTTTTAGTAAAAAGTATAACTAAATAATTTTAAGTTTTAAAAACGTTTTTAAAATTAAATAAATCTTTTAATTAAACTATATAAATTATAGATATATATAGTTAGTAAAAAAGGAGTTAGAAAGCTAATAATAACTTTTTATTTCTTAAATTAAAATCTGTTTTTAATTCTTTTTAGTTATTAAAAATAAACTTATTTAGAAGTAAATTATTAACTAAATAAACTTTCTTATTTTTATATTTTTATATTATATAGATATTGATAAAGCTTTAGTTAAGCTTAAGATTATTCTTAATTAACTTAAAGAATATTTAAATTTTTAAAATTAAGAAAATACCATTAGGTTTTAATGTTTTTAAAAAAGTAAATTTAAATAGCTTTTATAATTAAAATAATTATTATTTTAGTAATAATTCTTAAGATATTAAATATAGTTAAAAATAAGATTAAAGTAAAATATTAGTTAGTTTTAAAAATAACTTCTTTTTATTTAGAAAAATTAATTTCTTTTTTTTTAAATAAAAAGATATTTCTTTTTATAATTTATTACAATATCAATATAATAAGTATAAACTTTATCATATATATTATTAAGGTTTTAATTAGTTTTAAATGAGCTTTTAGTACCTTTAAAAATATTATAAATATTTTTATATAGTTTTCTTATTTGGAGAAATAATATTAAATCTAATATAAAGAATCTAATTATCTAAAACTAATTAGAATGTTAATCTTTTCGAATTTATTACTTCTATAGTTTTTTATTTTATTATAATAATAATAAAATATTTTAAATACTTCAAAGTAAGTTTAATAGAAATAATAAATAAAAGTTTGAAAAGTAAGTTATAATTAATAGTTTTAAAGTTTATTATTATTATAGTTATTATAATTTTATAGTTATTAATCGAAATAGATATATAATATACTTTAATAAAGTATAACTTTAAGTTATTTTTAGCTATTATTTTTATTATTAAGATATTATAATCTAAGATATATTAATAACTTATAAAATTAAACTCTATAGTTATTAGTATTAATTATATTTTATATAAATAAAATAGTTATTAAAATATTTATTATTAATAGAGATTTTTAAAATAAGTTATCATATAATAATTATTAAAGCTATTTAGTTTATAGTTATAAAATAATAACTCTAACTAAAAACAAATCTGTAAATAGTTTTAAATTTAAATAATTTTATTATATTTAAAAGCGTAATTCGTTTATTAAGCTTTTCTTTTTTGAAGTTTTAATAAAGTTAATAAAATATATAAGAATAAATATATAAATCACTTTACTAAGTGTTATTTTTCTTTCTATTTTATTAATCCTTTTTAGTTTTAAAATATTAATAAGAATAAAAACTTGTTTAAAAAAGTTATCTTTTTCTATTTTAATATTTAAGTTTCTTTCTTATTTAATTTAGTTAATAGAAATATCTTTTTTATAACTAACCTTTTTAATATATTTGAATAATTCTCAGAGTAACTTAAAAAAAAAGGTTTTTTTTAAATAGTTAAAATGTTCTTAATATTCTATATTGTAAAATAAACCTTTTTAAAACGAGGTTTTAAAGTCTTTTTCTTAACCTTCTTAAAATTTAATAGTTCTAGCTTTTTTATAAGAATAAATTAACTTTATGTATTTTTAATTAAGTAATTATAAGTTTAAATATTATAAATTTAAGTGAATGATTTTGAATTAAGCTATTAAGTCATATTAAGTTATATAAGTAAGAAAATTAAACTAGATCTTTATATTTTTATTTATTAATAGGTAAAACTTGAAAAATAGAAGCTTAACTAAATATTTAATTATTTAATATAACACTTTTCTTATATAAATGTATATAAAACTTTAACTAAGTTAAAATTATTATAGTTTTATAAGATTTTAATAAGTATAAACTAAAATTAGTTAAAATTCTACTTAAACATCTTAATAACTTAAGCTTTTATAGCTTTATAGTTATTTTAATTTTTAAAATAAATAATAATAGCTTTTTAGTTAAGTTTATTATTTTATTATAATAAAGTAGTAATTATCTAAAAACAAATAAAGAACTTATCATTTTATAGTTTATAAGAATAATATCTTCAGAAGTGATAGATTAAGTTATGTTTTTATTAGCTATTTTCTTTTAAAAATAATAGCTTTTTTGAAATTATAATTTATATAGCTTATATATTAATATTAACTATATGACTTATCAAAAAGTTTTGGATTTTCTTTATTAATTTTAACTAAATAAACTAAAGCTAAATAATAGTTTTTTATAACTAGAGAAAAATAAATAATCTTTCAATTATTTATTATTTTTTATTAAGTTAAAAAGTTATTAATTTAAATTTTAGTTTTAAAAGCTTTTAATATTTTAATTAAATTCAGTTTTATTTCTTTTAGTTTATAAAACAAAGAGAACTTTCTTTTTTAGAACTTTTAGAAATATAAGAAATAAAGTATAAATAGAAATAATAATCTAAAAAGTTTACTTTTAAGTAACCTTAAAATTAAGCTAGTTTATTAAGTTAATTTTGAATTTATTAAAACCTATTTTTTTTAAATAACTTATAAATATTAATTCCTATAAATAAAGCTATTCTATTTAAAGTTAATTAATTAAATCTCAATATAATTATTTGAATAATTTGATAATTAGTTATAATATTAAAGTTATATTCTATAGCTGTAATTTAAATATTATCAATCGTTTATAAAAGTTATATAGCTATTTTATAATTTAAATTATTCATTATTGAAATTATAGAAATAATTGAATTAATTTAGTCATTCAGAAGTTCTAAGTAATTCTTATTTATAGCTTTATAATATTAAATAAAATATGTTTCTATTTATAACTAAGTTTTCTTATTAAGTTTTATTCAATCATTAACTTGAAAATATATATTTATATAGAAAATAATATTTAATACTTTTAAAATATTAGTTATTTGTATTCTTTCTATCATTACTTTATAGTTTTTAAAAGAGTTTAAAATATCATTTTGAATAAAAAACAATATTTTAGCTATTTTAAGTTATAATATTTTAAACTTTTAAAATTTTAAGCTATATATTTTAAAAACCTTTTAATAGAATTTAATATAATTTAAATAGCTTTATATTATTTCATTTTTTAGAAAGTTCTTTTTAAATATTATATTTATATTTGAAACACTATTTCTAAAAGTTATTGTTTTGAAAACTTTAGTTTTTATAATTACTTTAAAACTTTAATTTAAATCTAAAATTAAAAGAAGTCTTTTTATTAAAATTAAAAAAAAGACTTATAAAAAGACTTATGAAAATATTATTAATAACTAAGTTAGTTTAATTATTTATTATTTTAAATTTAAGTTATTTATTTTAAACTAAAATTAAAACTTTTAAAGTTTTAAAATGTAATAATATTATTTTAAAAAGGATGTAAATAAATTAATAGAAAGTGTAATAAAATAATTTTTATAATGTAAATCTAAAACAATGATAAAAAGTAAAAAGAGAAATAAAAAAAGAAAAAGATATTTTTATTATTGTTTTTATTTTTATTCTTCTCTTTTATTTAGAAAATATATTTATATTTTATATTCTTTTTCTTTTTTATTATTCTAATAGTAAAGTTATTTTACACTTTAAATCTCCTTTTTTTCTTTTAGAAAGAGTTTAGTTATTATTAATAATATTGTTTTATAATTTTATTTTATGATAATTTTCTTTTATAAATTGAATTTAAAACTTAATTAAGTTCATAATAAAATTATAACATTAATTATAAACTTTAAAAAAATACTTTATTTTAGCTATTTAATTCTTATTTAAAAATATAAAAAAAGAATAACAAAAAAGATATACATATTTTCTTTTTTATAAAGTTAACATAGAATTATTCTTAAAAAAGAGAAATATTTTTAGTTAAGTTTAAAAAATATTCTGTTCTTTTTTTAAAAAAAAGGTTAATATAGTTATAATATTTTTCTTTTTTTAGTTTTTTATATTTTTATATTTATAATAACTTATCATTTCATAAAGCTAATTTTTAATATTTTTATATATAAATATAATTTAGATCTTAAGTTTTTAAGTTTTTTAGTATTTTGTTTTATTAGTTAATATATTATTAAAAACCTTTTAATAAGTTTAAATAAGAAGAAGTTTCTTAATGTAAGGGGCTGGCCCCTAGGCTTGTTCAGCGTAGAGGTGCCGTCGATTAACTATTCTAAGCTGAAGAAGGAAGAAAGGACTTTACAAGGGTAGGCACCTAACAGCGGTGAAGCAGGCCGGGTTAGGCGGCGTACTGCGGCAGAATAGTGGGTCAAACGGAGCCGGATCTCGGTAACTGCTCCGGCGAAGCCGGAGATATCAATCCGGGCTCTAGGCCGTGACACTTCGACGGGGTTGGTCGTGCAATCTGGCAGGTCCGGATCCCATTGCTATACGAATGTAGTGATTGTTGACCATTATATTTGTAATCATTGGTCCCTCAATTTGGATTACTGAGGTAGAGTTGAACCTGCACTGATCGCGGGATTTGAACTGATCACGGGATTTGAACTCATCAGAGTACCAGGGTGAAGATCGACACTCGTTCGTCCCAATTAGGGGTCTCTATGCTGTAGTCTGTAGCATCTGAAAGAACAGTAATCAAATACCCACATGTTTACTGCACGAAGCCATTTGCAGATTCATACAGTATGAATTTCATCGAGCAGGAAGTCTCTGAAGGCATTCTACAAAGGTAAGTGCCTGTGAGTGCGGAATGTTCGCCTGGCCCACTTTCAGGTAAATATTGGTTGATCTTATACATGGTATGAGATTCCATAGCTTCTATGCTTAGAATGGGGCTTGCTGTCTCTAGCAACACAAATGAAGTGTTGTAGGTGTAGCATGTGGACTATCGCTACTTTTGAGGGTACTTGTACATCCGTTTCTTTGGAATTCCACAATGACCATCCCTCGTTCTTCTCGTGTAAGCCATGTACACTTGGGCCCCGAATATTTCTGCGTGGCCTGTAGCCCCGTTTCACCTACTGGTGAATTACGTTTAGGAACAAAACGAGAGTTGCCTGGGATGTGGTCCTGTGAAAACTCTACTTGCGAATGTGAACTATGAGGCTAGCGTTCATATTCCTTCCCTTTTGCCGAGGTTGTAGAGGGTCTGTCTGGTGGCTCTAGCCCATCTGGTTCGAGAGCAATGGCGTGCTTGACATCGGTGAGAAGCTCTACCTTAGGCTTTCCAAATCCAGTCCTCCGCAAAGTTCACCAATCGGTAGAAAATAAGTACCGGTCGTTTATTGTACGACCTGGTACTTGAGCGATTGTTATTACGCTTCCACAATTATTAAGCACTTTGACGATTTGTAAAGCAAACTAAGTCTACATGTAGCTTCGCGACATTACTAATAGGCATCGCGGTGAACACCTGTACTCTAGCGTCACTATCAAGGCCAAGCGTTAGTGTCCGATTCCTATCACAGCAGATCATAGACGTTGCCGAAGACACCACCTGGAAAAGATGACTCGGTACAGAAAGGTCGCGGTGTTTGGTGCGACCGGTCGGGTCGGACGTGAAGGTGAGGAATCCGCCCGCGATACGGGTGTGTGCTACATGTGCGCCGATGCTGACATCAAGCCAGTGACTCGAGCGCTCGCTGAAGAAGGGTTTGACGTTGTGCCAATTTCACGGCAAGAGACGGTTCGTACACATCCGCCGCATGCCCAAAGGCGGTGGCCTACACAGGAGGGCTAACAAATCATGCCAGGTTGTCGCAGGAATTAAGACGCAGAAACTTGCGTCGCTTGAAACCTTTGATGTTGTTGTTTCCACGGTTGGTATGTCGTATGGGCTACGCTAGCAAAAGTCGTGCTCATAGTTTCAGGTCTCCACGGGAAAGCTGCCCAATTGGACTTGATCCAGCAAGCGAAAGATCAAGGCGTCAAACAATTTATTGCCAGTGAATATGGTGTGCATCCGGACACTGACGCTGGCAAATCGGACTTCTTTACCGCCACGCGTGAATTGCGGCAGATACTCCATGATGCTGGCTTCCCCGACGGTTAGTTTCCCCTCTTGAACTTCTCGCCTACTGCGAATCCCCTTGGCGCTATGCCTTGTCCGCCAACAAGTACTTATGACTAGTGCAGGCTGGACCGTGATTGCCAGCGGGTTTTTTGACAATATTCTGCCCTTACTTGTGGGCGCAGACGTGAATGCACTCAGCATTACCGTCAGAGGAAGCGGACAGGTTCGACATTCATTTACACTGCGGTACGATATCGGTCGTGTGCTAGCTGCTACTTTTGACAGACCGTTGGAGTACAAGGACACCTGGATTACCGTTGCCAACGCCTGGTACACGCTTGGAGATGTTGCGCACAAAGTTGAGCAGTTCACAGGAAGAGATTGGCAAGTCAGGAAGACTCCGACAGATATGAAGATGCCCATTCTTCATCTGACAGAAGAAAACGGTTGAGACATCCTGCCCCCTGGTTCGGGCCAAAAGGATGTACCTGTCGAGCTGGGAAACTTCGAGGAAGTTGCGATCCGACAATACGCAAAGTCCCTCATTGGTAACTAATCAAGTCAATGTATCATATCATGACCGCAGAAGTCCTTAGCGCTGAGCTGAGATCTATGTGCTGACCAGTTGTTATTCTGGCTGGTAGCATCGAGTGACATCATATTCGAACACCGTCAATAATCCACGTAAGAAGGTGAGATGACTCGATCTCTCCAGCCCGTTGCATCAACTCCTGGACATCCCAGTTGGCTCAGACGAAGTTTTTCTTGAGAAATCGAGCTTCGGGAGATGCTAGCCACACGCAAAAGTGACCAGGGAGTGCCGCTGTTGCGTAGGTTTGTCCGCAGGGTGAAGTCGTGTTCATGCATTGGTGTACTTACGATCATCAGTCGTGTTGAAGGTAGTGCCTTGCGGGCTCAGCTCGGTTTCGATGACTCCCGGCTGAACGTTGACAACGTGAATGTCAGGATTCTCCGCCGCGAAAAAGTCCACAAGCTTGAGATTTGCTCCTTTGGTGACGCAGTAGCCCGAGTGTCCTGCCCACGGTTTAATGTGAGCCAGAGATGTCGAAATGTTCAGCACTATGGCGCCTTGGGCTGCATGGGGGACAAAAGCTTGCAAGGCGTGCAGCGTGGTGACCACGTTGAGCTTGAAACCCTCCATGTAGTCTTCCGCTCCTTGATGGACGACGCCGCCAACTTTAGGGAAGAACCCAGCATTAGAAACCAAGATGCCGATGTTTCCGACCGCTGATGAAATCTCATCAATAGCTGCGCAAGCTTCATCGCGAATTGAGAGATCCGCTTTCTTGCAAAGAACTTGAGTTCCAAGCTTGGCGGTGCTGCGGATCTCTGCCACGGCGATCTCAAGGCGGTCGAGTCGTCGGCCGAGAATGCAGATGGAGCTCGCACCAGCCTTAGCAAAAGAAAGGGCGATCGATTTTCCTATGCCGGTGCCGCCGCCAGTGATCACAACATTCTTGCCGGCTGCTGAGAGCTCAGGTCTAGAGGGAGAGATCAGGTCGTATGGTTTGTGGTGGTAAGTCTTGGTGAACGACATGAATTGTCATTGGGAAGTGCTGCCCTCCGCCATGTTGGTGGTTGATCCTAGGATGGGACGCTGTTCTGACAACAATGTGGAACGACACAGAGCAATATGAATTGTATTGTATTTCTCTAGCTAACGCTACCACGAATCGGTCGGAGGTACGGATGCAGCGAATATGAAGTAATCTGAACTTTCGTCTCCAAGGATGTGTAAAATGTTTGGAGAAGCATTCAACAGAACAAGCCGCGCGGAAGACGGAAACAAGAATCTAGTGTGGAGCCGTAGTCTCTCTGACTCGACCGCAAAGTGTGGTGTGAACGGGCTTCAAAGGCCGAACCAGGAAGCTTCAAAAGCCGGCGCGAAGCCCTTTGACTCTCAAAGTGCGACGTGGTGATGGTGGTCATGGATTTGATAACGGCGCGCGGGGAGTAGGGAAGCCAAACATCTCCCATACCACGACCAATGGGACGCCAGCTGCGAGAGAAACCACAGCGTCTCCAGGCGAAACAGAGTCGGTGGCGCGGGTCGTTGCAGTTGGATCTTGATTGACCCCAGGAGTCTGAGACGAGGCATTTGTACGTCTGTGCAATGGAAACAGGAGTAGAAAATCAGGTTCACTCATTGTACCAGAGTGGGAACTCTGGGTCTACACCGCAACGCGGTTTATAATCTCGCATATCAATCTTTTGGACTAGGTATCTAAAATTCGAAGCCTTTGATTAAGGCAGTGGAAGAACTGTGTTTCGATGACGTGGATTTTTAAACAGGTGGTCAACAATAGGGATGAAATAAATGCTGCTTTGTAATGGAGCGACTAGGTGGTCGACGACGTGGAGTGTGTATTATTTCACAAACGTCAGAATGACCTGCCTCCCAGCATATACTCTGCGCAAGGTATGTTTTCCAAAGCAATGCAGCCTTTGCCTCGTCGTAAGCCCAAGACGCATACCCCGTGTCGGTCGACATCATGTTGTAACCGGCAGATGTGGGGTGAGCCTCGACACAGTCGCTCAGATATTTGCCACCTCTTCCCTCCCACTCCTTGCTGATGGCGGCGTAGACAGTGGTGGAAGCCCCTTGGACCGGGCTCTTGAGGATGCGCATCATCTTGTTGAACAGCTCTTCACCCATCGCCGCTTTCGCAGCTTCCACGTCGACGGGCTGCGCCGCAGACATGTTCGTCATAATAGATCCGGGATACAAAGACAGCGAGTGCAGACCTTGGGAGCTGTAGCGCCTCTCAATCTCGTTTGAAAAGTAAATGTTGGCCGTTTTGGAGTGTCCATAGGCCACTCGTGGAACCGGATTTCGCTCGCGCGGTGAGCCATCGAGGAGACGGCCACGACGCGTGAGTGGAACTCCGGAGTGACAGACGCCAGCAGCGCGGGCCGCAGCAGTTGAAAGAGAAGGAAATGCCCCACGTGATTCGTCCCAAAGTGTGACTCAAACCCGTCAACAGTCTTCGTCTTCTCCTGCTGTATGACACCAGCGTTGTTAATGAGGATGTTGAGCTTGCCCCCGCTCTTGGCCAGGAAACTCTCGACACCCTTGCGCACGGAGTCAAGTGAGTTCAGTGAGAGCACGACAGCCTGGAGTGATCCTCTCCCAGGGAGATTCGGGGTGTTTTCAATGTCGGCTATGGCCTTGTCGCCCTTCTCGTTGCTCCGAACGCCTAGGATGATATACGCGCCGGTCGCGTAGAGGGCGCGAGCAGTGTCCAATCCGATGCTTTGGTTTGCGCCGGTAATGACGATTGTCTTACCGGCCAGCTGTCCGACGAGATTTTCGTCTTCGATGATTTGGAGAGCCGTGGGGCGTGCGTCGCCTGGACCCTGGGGGTTCTGATGGGCTGCGGCGTAATGAGACATGGCGTTAAAGATTTTTGCAAAGCTTCGCTGCGCAGAAGTCGTTGGGTTGCTGTTCCGGACTTAGAGTACGTAAAGAGGCAGTGGGACTAAAGTTGGATAAGATGAATGGCATTCGACTTGCAGCTCGGGAGATGTCACGAAATTTAAGCTATCGAGCCGACGTGCGAAATATCATACGATTCCCATCACATGATGTACAGTCGGTGCTCTCACTTCTCAATGAATTTCGCCATAATCTGTTGTCCGTGCATGAAGTCCGCTTGATGAAGTGCTGGCGCCGATGACCTGGAGTACTAGCGGCCAAGGAGGCTTTTGCTCACGCAGGGTCTGCGCCGACATTCCAGGTTGTAACCGGGATCTGGGCGGACATTCATCTGGCGGACTTTCAGTCCAAGAAAGGCTATTTTATCTTTTAAATGGGTCGTTTAGTTGTGAAGGAAGCCGTGGCCGACGGCACAAGCAATTATTCGAGCTGGGCATGTGGACTCCATCACCCATGCCTGACTAGGCCATGAGGACCTTGTCTTTTGCAAGCTGTCTAAGTTGAATCATATCCACCGCAAGGGTAGACACCAGATTTGATTAAGGGCCGAGAGGTGTCAGCAACATTGTATGATTCGCCATAAGAGCCACCACAAGTGCAGTAGTTTGCTGTCGTTCGGCGAGTCTGTAAAGCTGCCGAGCAGGATAATCCATTAACGAGAGGAACAGCACAGGAGAAGGCTCGTGAAATCGGGTCTAACCGCTGTAGCTCAGCCTACCAGCTTTGTTTTGGTGGTAAGTCATAGTGACTGTTGTTCAAGTCTGAGTGGCCGTGTTGTCGGGTCGGGTTTTCCTCATTCGGCCCTTGCGGCTAGTAAATGCGGGACCCACTTCCGGGTCCCCGCTCCGCACAGCAGCCGGTGTCATTCGGACTCACTCCACACGACGACTTTAGTCCAGGGGTGGGATCCCTGCGCCATCCAACCTTGAGCAGCTAGGAGTACACATGCAAACCCAATCTGATGCGGATGTGCCACACATCAGGTATTTCGGTAACATTACAGACAGGCGGCAGCAGAGGCGAAGGTGTTTGCCGCAAGCGGACGGCAGATATGGGTCCTCCGTTCTACACCTATCACTTGTTACAGTACACAAAATGTGCGGACTTTCATCTCTTCGAGCCACTTCTCTGATTTGTTTTCTTATCTGACCTAACCTAAACCCTGATTCCTGGTGCCGAGACTATGGTTACGCAATCTGCCTGACTCTGCACTCTTCAATTCTCAAGTTATTTGAATATTAAAATTCGCCGCCTCTGTCTCATCCCTGGTGAGCTAGAAAACCTTCGGCAACCTAGCTCCGCCATCAAGCCTGATCACTTCACCGTTCAACATGGTATTCTCTATCGCCTCTTTCACAAGCCTAGCAAATTCTTCTGGCATTCCTGGTCTCCGAGGGAACTCCATAGCCCCAGTCAGCATCTCGCGGTCCTGTGGTCGCATGGGCGCGGTCATGCCCGTCTCAAATAAGCCCGGCGCAATCGTAACTACCCGAATTCCATGCTGGCCAAGATCTCGTGCCATGGGCAGCGTCATTGATACCACTGCCCCTTTACTACCCGAATAGACTACCAGGCCAGATTGTCCTTCGAAAGCTGCGGAGCTGGCCACCATGATCACAACGCCGCGCTCCCCATCCGGTGCTTCTCGGGACACAGCGGCTAAGTGTGGCAGGAGTTGACGAATGGGATCAAGGGTGCCGCGCAAATTGACGTTCAGAACGGTCTCCATGTGCTCATAAGAGCAAGGGACGCGCTCTGAATCCAGTAGCTAAAGTCATATTAGCCTCCTTGCTAGGGAGAAAACTTCGCTCCTCTCGAGCGGCAGGGTGAGGTGGAAATCCTTACCATGCACGGAGACCCAGTTCCAGCAGCAGTGATGATACCGCCGATGGGCTTGCCGGCCTCTTGTGCCCAGTCTAGAGTGGTCTTGATAGCATCTGCGACACTCTGCGTGATTGTGATATCGCAATGCAGAAACTTCATCGAAGGTCCGACTTCCGTAGTCGCTGCGGTGCCGAGATTGCAGTCGGTGTCGATGACCGCAGCGTTGCCCCCTTGACGGATATCATATCCACGCAACCGCGACCAAGGCCGGAGGCCCTGGGTGGTCAACTTAGCAATGAGAACGCAGGCAAGAGCAGTGGCTGACTTACCCGCCTGTGACAATGAAAGTACGTCCCTGGATCTTCATGATTGCTTGTTGAGATTGGCGGAAGGATGAAGGTGGTAGACGGCCTTACATGTGCGGACTAGTTCAAGATAATATAAGAAGACAGTCGGGACGGCTCGCATCCCGCAAGTCCGGTGGTCAACACCCCGCCACCTAACAGTGTCATTGCTCAGCAGCAGCATACCTACGGAATGGACCGATCAAAGAACCCGGTCCAATGTTGTATTTAGTGGGCCGAAGGTCCGCTCCGCAAGCTGGGTTGTTGTGTCCGGACTGAGACCCCTCTTCTCCGCAAAGAAGAGTAAGCTGCGTGCCAAGGATTCGATGCTATAAGTAACACACATAGGCATTGTCAGTCATTGAGATTTTCCTGGTGTCGCACTCATCAGGAATGCAAAAAGACTCCTACGCCATGGAAACCTTTCGACAGCTTATCGCAGTTACGCCCAACGGGTTTCTTCCAACCATTGTCATTGGGTTGGTTTCTCTTTTCAGCTGGTATATTCGCGATGGCAAACCGTTCTCTGGATTTAAGCTCGTTGGTAAAGAGCCGGGTGAGTGGTTCAACACCGCAGCATTGAAGAGGTGGGAAGACGACCCCCTCAAACTTATCAAGGAAGGTTTCAAAGCAGTATGTGTGCCAACTCTCTGGGGGGGTTGATCAGTCCTAGTATGTTTTTGCACTCGATCTAATCAGGTTGCAGACAGCAGGACGACCTTTCCAAGTTATTACGGAATCGGGTCCTTTGGTCATGATTCCGCTGGATTTGGCCGATGAAATACGCAACGATCCCCGTTTGACCTTCGCTGGGTTCTTGGAGCGTGTGGGTTGAAACAAGCAGTTTTTTGTTTTCTTTTTCCGCTCTTGCACTGACTTGGCTCTGTTCTTCTCCACTAGCAACAACTGACGATTTATCCTGGGCTCGACGCCCTACATCTCAGCACCAAGGAAGAGATCATTCAGGAAACGATTCGAAAGCACCTTACCCAGGCGCTCGGAGGCTTGACAAAGCGACTCTCTGATGAGGCGGCGGCAGTCTTGGACGAAGGCTTACCAACAGGAAACGGTAAGAGCACCCCAAATGCAATCATTGATGTTAGTCGGTTGATTAGTCGTCTAATAACGAGCACATGTGACAGGAGAATGGCAGCATATCCAATTCTACATGACGGCGGCTCAAGCTGCGGCTAGACTGTCGGCCCTCACCTTCCTTGGCGAAGAGCTCTGTCATAAGCCCGAATGGATAGACATCTCGATCTCATTCACGGGCGTAGCATTGCATTCAGGAAATAGCCTCAGAGCTTGGCCGGCGATCTTGCGGCCGTTTGTTCATCACTTCCTTCCGGAACTCTGGTACATCAAGGGTATCACTAAAAAAGCCCGCGCTATTATTCTTCCCGAACTGGAGAGGAGGAGAGCCGCCCGTTCAACATCCACGAAACCCCAAGATTCGCTCTCCTGGCTAGACGACGTCCGTGGAGATCGCAATTTCGACATTGTGAAGGGCCAGCTTTTCCTGACTTTTGGGGCTATCCACACCACGTCCTCCGCCCTAACGGCACTGTTGTATGATCTCATCAATAACCCCAACTACTTCGGCCTTCTTAGAGAGGAAATCGCTCAAGTCTTGCAAGAAGATGGTGGCTGGAAGAAAACAAGCCTTCATAAGATGAAGCTTATGGACAGTTGCATGAAGGAAAGCCAGCGCTTGAACATCCTGGGACATCGTAAGTGGCATGCAGTCTTTCCTCTTCCAGATAAGACACGGTCGCTCACATCTCGGACAACCAGATATGATGAACCGCCGCGTCGAGGCGCCAATGACCCTATCGGATGGCACATACCTGCCTAAAGGTGTTCTTCTCGGTGTCCCTGTCTCTCACATGCGCGATTCAGAGTTTCTAGGCGAGAACCCAGATCAATTTGATGGCCACAGGTTCCTACGCATGCGGCAACAGCCAGGCCAGGAAAACAAGTGGCAATTCGTGACCACGAGCCCTCACTTCCTTAGCTTTGGGCACGGGAAGCATGCTTGCCCTGGGCGGTTCTTCGCTAGTAACGAGATCAAGATTATTCTCTGTCATCTGATTATGAAATACGACTGGTCCTACGAGAACGAGCCACCAAGGAGTGCTCATGAGCACCGATTCGTGCCTGACCCGCAGACAGTCATTTTGTACAAAAAGAGAGTGCCGCAAGTTCAGCTATAAATGCTTGCAGGATCTTTGCGCGGGCCAGTCTGAAAGGTCGCGTTCTGGCCGAACAGCTACTAATTATAGGAGCGAGGGTATCCGCGGTTTGTTGCATTTCTCTGTCTTTATTTTCATTCCAAGTGTGAGAGACTACGAAGGCCCCGGCTTTGGCAGATGGATAGAAGTAAGCTTTGATAGTATTTTGAGGCAGTAAAGAGCACATGTAAACTATGGTAACGCTATAGACGTCCGTTGGATAGTGGACTGCTACCTCCAAATGAGGTCGATTTTGAGCCGCCAAGTGCTGGGCGAAAGGCTAACATAACAGTTTTCCAACGCAGCCCGTTAAAGGACACACGTAATCCCAGGTGCCATTCATAGCATTCGTCTTTAGATCGTAACGCTTTCCTTAGCGAGAGGCAACACCTTCTTACCACACGTATAAAACTCATACTTGGCGTCCTTTGCATGGTCCTCTAGCACTGGGTTAGACACGCGAATGGCTTTAGCACCCCTCGTGATCATATCGTCGCGATACTCCGCGATGAGTTTGACTACATCCTCACTCTTTCCTCCAGCGTCCCGGATGCTGGTAATGGCGCGACCCAGTCTTAAACCATCTGTGATTGCGCATACGCCAGCCTCTCCTCGGACTGTGGAATTTGCTGTTAGCTGTGAAATCTTTATATGTTCACTGAAGCGGTCAAACTCACATGGTGTCATCGAATGTGCGGCGTCTCCAGCTAGAGTGATCCTCCCGGCGGGGAGCTGATCAACAGTCAACTCCACGCTCTGCAGCACAATGCCGGGCTGTCTGTATCTCTCGACCGGTACCTTGTCGACAAGTACGCGCAAATCGTCGGGGTATTGCTTGGTGCATTTCTTCGCAAATGCCATAAGCTCCTCCCCAGACGCCGTGTCAGTCCAGAACGGCTTCTCCTCGGTGCTCTTCGCTGCTTCCTCGTCGATCCAGTGGAGAATGAAGTAGAAATACCCAGTCTTCTTGTCCGGGCTGATTTTGTTCAAGGCGGCGAACAGGCTGACCTGGCTCGGCCCCTCATTCTGCGGCGTTGAGTCCAAAACGATGTAAGCCGAATGGCCCAGCTCGATCTGGTGCTTGAGCTCATCGCCAGTCAACTCGATCTCGCCAATCAGGGATCCGACGGGCAGCGGCTTCATGATCTCCTGTCCGCCCAAGATGTGTCTGCGCACCAAGCTCCGGCTTCCCTCTGCCCCGACGAGGATGTCGCCAGTCTCCGAGCTGCCATCCTCAAAGTGCGCCATAACCGTGTCGTCGCGTTCTTCCACGCGCACCAAGCGCTTGTTGAACTGCACAGTCAGGTGCTGGAGGAGCCAGTCCCGCAGACGCTGGCGATTCGCGCGGACAATCTTGCCGGTCTCATCATCTGTGACGCCAACTCTCCAGTCGGGCTTGCTGACATCGTAGAAGACGAATTGCGCTGGAATGTGATCCAGAGGGCTCAGGTGGTTGGTCTGCTCGATAGGTCCGAGATCCGCGGGCATCGAAGCTGAGACTTCGGCCAGCATGGGACCATGGAGTGCGATGGCCCAACCTTGCGCTCTGGCGTCAGCTCTGCTGTCACGCTCAAAAATCGAGAAGGAGATGTTGTTCTTGCGCAGTATCTGAGCAAGTGTCAGGCCGCTGAGTCCGGCGCCGACAATGAGGATATGGGGGTTAGGGTTCGACATCGTGTTGTATGTTTGGTAACTGAAGAAGATGGAACGATATTCGATGAGGAATTCTTCATGATCTTGGGCGCTTTTGTTCAAATATTTATACGTGAATGATATTGATACATTTATGTTGAACCGCTGCCATTCGCAATCGCTTTCATTCTGTCCGTTCCGTCAGTTACAACCTTACAGGGGTACGGCGTATTACTCCCGGTCGGATTCCAGCTTCATACATGAGGCACGACCTCACTGGTGGCCATTGTCCCGTGACCCCACATTGGTGATGCAGATCAGAACCACTTGTGTTCCCGAATGATACGTTTCCACTTTCGGACGCACTGACACTTTTCATGGGTTGAAATCATTAAGGTCTCTTGATCCCCCCCAGAAGTTGTGCCCAAGTTTCAATGGTTTCTTCGGCGTTGGCTTTTTCTGGTTTTCAGTTATTCTCTGGAAAGCATCAACTACTCAACCGATTACACAACAGGGGTAGGGGTGCCCCAACCGGCAAGGAACAATAATTCTTCAAAACTCTGCAAACTTTTATCCTTGCGGTTTGTCCCAAAAAGAAAATAGGGTGGACCTTGTCTCAAGAATTGCTGGGAGGGTCAGTGGTTTACTGATGTTTATTGCAGATTGAGTGAAAGCAGATGTATTCTTAGATCAACGCATGATACGGCCTGCAAACAAAAATGCCGATGCGCAAACACTCGAACATTCTGCTGCAGAGTCTTCAGTCACCGCTTTCCAGCACATGATGAAGAAGAATCTAGAAGGCCGTGACTAGCTCAACGACACCAAACGCTTCGGTGTATCCGTAGAAAGAACCGGTAGCCTCAACAAACCCTTCGTAAGCCGAGTCGATCAATGCCTTCTCGCCATACATTTCCTGGTCCGGACGCACAGAGTTAACAACTAAGTGGTCGCCGTTCTCAAAGGTGAGCTTCCAGCTAAGCGGGTATGTGAGCTTGGAGTTTGGGGATACCCAGGTGTTGGAGTAGTCGGGTGAAAGCTCGTAAGCAAGGACGTGGTACCCATTGCCCACCCTGATGGTTGCGAAGCGAGTGCTCTCGTCATCAACAAGGTCCCATGCCCAGATGCTTGCTTTGATGTCCGATCCTGGGAAGTGAAGTTCAAACCAGGTCCAATTCTTCGGGGCTCCGTGGGAGAGCTGTCTATCGTACCAGGTGAACGAGTTGCTGGTGTCGACGGAGATGGTCTTGTTGTTTAGCGTGATCGTGCCCGCGGTTCTTCCGTTGGGGATGCCCCATTCTGTGGCGTTGATCGGCACGTTGCCAAAGGGGATGATGCCACCCCCTCCATTGAGCATAACACGAGAGGTCAAGTTCCATTCCAGATCAATCGAGAAAGACTTCTCAGGGTGGGCGTAGGTGTACATCGTTGAAACGCTGTCGTTTGAAGTAGAACCAAAGCCATAGGTGCCATAATCAGCATTCAGGGGGAGACCGTTGTCGAAACCGCTGCCATCGGTGTTGTTGCAGTAGGTAAGGTCAACCCAGTAATCATTGGTCTGAAGATCTAGTATCGACGAGCGGCAGACAGAAGGTATGGTGGTAAGAAGATGGGACAGAGTCATGTACTGTCGACCATCATCCCCAGTGATAAAGGAGCTGGCCCAATAGGAGGACCCGGTGGTGATATCATACTGGCTCTCGGTGTAGTTCAAGAGAGCCGGGATGTTGGGCTTTGGTTTGTCAGACGTCAATTGAAAATACCAAGCTACGGGTCGCAGTATCTTACGTTTCTGAAGTCGGCTTGATCTTCTGGCTGGAAGATGTATCCATTTGCCAGGGACACAAAAGGCACAATAGCTGCGATCTTCATGTTGACCTGAGATTGAATTTCCGTAAACGAGAGTGTGTTTGATCCAATGGCACCTGAAAAAACGTGAACGACAATTGTATCAGTGCTGAAAAGACGAGGCGGCGGGTCGAATGATCCTATTCCTATAACCCTATTACCACCAGTCCATCTGCTCCCTTATATGCGTTTTCCCTTTCCGACCTTTCAACCTCCTGTTGACCTCACATCATCGTTGAAATTCAGTTGCAGCTCAAAATACATGCCCCTATTCAACAGTCACGCCACGATTGCGGCAATGACAATTTCGCCATAGCCCAGTGCGATTCTCCAGGAAGGGAATCAAAATCCCGAGGTTCGGAACCGCAGGTAAGAATCTCAGTGGGCCCCGATCCCTGAAAACAGAACTGCATGATGAGCTAGCTAGTCATCGAAGCAAAGAAACAAAAAGTGGAGATGAACTCGCTATGAATATCTTTTGATTGCCGGCAACGTAGTGACGTCCGTCGGCCTGCTACTCGCCCCGAAGTATCGGCATTCGGGAGCTTCCAATCAGTGGCTGAGCTAGACAAGACCGACGCCGACTGTCTACTTACGGTCGTTGTCATA
This sequence comes from Colletotrichum chrysophilum, assembly GCF_026319265.1. Taxonomy (NCBI): domain Eukaryota; kingdom Fungi; phylum Ascomycota; class Sordariomycetes; order Glomerellales; family Glomerellaceae; genus Colletotrichum; species Colletotrichum chrysophilum. The sequence continues at coordinate 70,946 of NW_026517300.1, read as the reverse complement.
TAAGGCATCAAAATGTCCTTGCTTGGACGGAGTCGGGATGCTATGAACCTTCTGGGCCCGATTCACCTATAACAGGCCTCCAATTGCGTGCTTTGGTGTCCGCATAGTCGTGTATAACGATGTAGATCTCTCGATTAACGGGGTCCGCGATCTCTCATACTACCAGCGCTGTTGAACGAACCTGAAAATCCAACTTGAATCAAGTATGATTCCCCACCAAATGGAGCTGGAAATTTTGTTCCCAAACCCTGAGGCCTTGGAACATCCGTAAATATACTGTTTTCCGTAGTTAGCTATCGACGGTTGCTAGACTTGATGAAACGGCTTGGTCAATTACCTTCTGGTGCGAGTTCCCTTGCCCTTGTGGTGTTTCCACTACCTGTCAGGGGGATCTAAACAGGCGGCAGGACCCCTTTTGAAGCCACTCAGACAACCACACATGCCTAGCTCGCTAACTTGACTCACCACAATGCCAGGTTGTAACGCAACGGATCGATCTACTACATGTGGAAAAAAGCTATGATAGGCACTTGCGAAGGAAATGATTCGCTTGGATGATCTATCGTCTACCTTATGCCGAAGAGAGATAGCATTGATTAAGCTACATTTTCAGGCTTTCCGTCTTCGGGAGGACTCCTTCGCTGCAGCGAAGCCCCAATATCACATCAACGCGTTGCTCCACTCATACTACCATCCCTCTATCGGGCCTTGTTTACCATTTTCGGGCTCTGTTGGCTACCGACCCGGGTGAAAGCCCGAGACTCCGACGGCACCACGCAGCTCTCGTGTAAACCTTGCCAAGAGCAACAATATTCCTATCAGATCGTCATCACAGGCGACATAGAGCAACAGCCAGTATGATAAAAGTATCTTTTCGAACAAAGCTTTGATCAAAGATACATGTCAAAATTGGTATATATAAAATGCCTCCATGCGCCAGATATAATCCCACAGAGCAGCCTAAACTCCATGCCATGCCATACAACTTCATCATACCAACACCATTATTTCAGATCTATCAGCCTTTTTAGGCATTCAAGAAACGCGTCTTTATCCACATTACATCTAAACCCTCTCCTGATGCGCAGCGCCATCTTGGTCCTTCGGCCTGACGCTCTTCTCGCCGGCAGCAGAGTCACTAGCGTTGGGGTCAAGCTCCGTGCCAGCCTGCTTGCGGATCTTGGCCATCTCCTCAGCGGAGGGGGGCACCCACTGGGTGCTCTTCCAGGGGGTGACGCGCTCGAGGTACATGGTGTCGATCTCCTCGAGGGTGCGGCCCTGGCCTTCGATAACAAAGAAGTAGACCAGACCAGCGGCGACAAGGTTGCATCCGGCAAAGACGTAGCCGTAGCGGAAGTCGATCGCCTTGGTGATGAAGGGGGAGAAGAAACCGATGAAGAAGTTCCAGGTCCAGTTGGAGGCGGTGGACAGAGCCATTGCCTTGGCACGGTAGCGGGAGGGGAACAGCTCGGCCTGGATGGTCCAGATCATGGGTCCCCAAGTGGTAGCAAAGCCCAAGATGAAGAGAGCAGCAAACACGATGAGGGCGATGCCGGCACCCTGGGTATTCTGCGGGTTGACCTGGTCAAGACTGAAGTGGCCAACCGAGGCAAAGATCATGAAGCAGATGAACATCCAGATAGCGCCCGTAATGAGGGACTTGCGGCGGCCGTAGTGCTCGACAATGTAGAGGCCAATGAAGGTCGTACCGAAGTTGATGGCGTTGAGAATGATCTGCGTGATGAACGAGTCGATGTTGACGGACGCGAAGATCGTGGTACCGTAGTAAAAGAAGTAGTTGGCACCTATCAGTACTTAGCAGGAGGGACCCCTTAGTCACATCTCTCATGTCTTACCTGTCAGCTGTTGGAACATCTGGAGCAACATTCCCAGAGCAATGCGGTATGCCATGCGAGGCGCCTTGAACATTCCGGTGAACTCGCTGACGGCACTTCCCTTGATCTGTGACTCGGCGCGCAGCTTGCTCTCAATCTCCTCAAGTTGGACGTGGATAGCATAGTGGTTCTCCGGAGCACCGTAGACACGGCATAGCGTGCGCTTGGCCTCTTCGACTTTGCCGATGCGGTAGTTGAAGCGAGGAGTCTCTGGGAACGCGAGGATACCAACACCGAGGATGATGGTCCACAGCCAGCCGAGGCCGATGACGATGCGCCAGGAAGCCGAGCTGTCCCTTTGGTGCGTCACAGTACCGTAGTTGAAGCACGCCGCGAGAAAAATGCCTTTGAACCAATTAGTCGGGCTATCAATTAGATCAGGAAGAAATGATTCGCACCAAGAGTGATGAAGAGTTGGTACGCGCAGACAAGAGCGCCACGAATCCAGGGCGGAGCAGTCTCGGCTTGGAACATTGGGACAATAAGACTCAACGCGCCAACTCCGAATCCTGCGACTAGACGACCGCCCATAATCTGTTCCCAATTGCGTTCGGCGGCGATCTGGATCACGAAACCGATGGACGTGATGACACACCAGAAGGAGATGGAGAGCCTGCGACCGAACTTGTCGGCGATGGGAGCGGCGACGAGGGCGCCGATGAGGGTACCGATGGAGAGGAGACCGACGATGAGGCCGGAGCGAACGTTGCTAAATTTGGGGGAGGCGTCCGGGGAATCGCGCTCGCCGAAGCGGTCGAGGAAGTCCGGCATCTCGAGGAATCCCGAGATCTGGCCAGTGTCATATCCGAAGCTGCGTTTTGTTAGTGTCCGTAAGCGCCCAGGTGCCGTCTAGCTAGAACTTACACCATGCCTCCCATGGAGATGAGGATACCCATTGCCCATGATCGCCCGGAGATGCGCTTGAGCGGGGAGTAGTCGAGATGCGCGAGGTCCTGGCGGGCATCGCTCGCCTTCTCGGAGGCGGGATTGTACTTGTCGAATTCTATCGTCGAGAAACCCATGTTGGGCGACGACGATGGCTGTGTTGATGTAGAGGTAGGTGTAGGTTGAGGAGGCTTCTGTGTGCCTTTTGGATGGTTCGTCCGAGACATGGAGAAGTATTCTTGGGGGACATGGCGGGGTGTATTATATGTGTGTTTCGTCGATCGACACACGAGCATTGAACGGTGCTCGCAAAGCTGGGCCGGAAACAACACGAGCAGTCGGTAGGGGGCGTCTCGCTAGTAAGGAGGCGTGACGTCAAGAGGAGGGCCGAGGGCCGCGTTGAGAGGTGTGAGTGAGTGCCCGATGACTTGGGATGGACAGGATGGCACCGAGGTGCAGCCGTCCGGGTTCTGGGGTCTCCAGGCGATGAAATCGGTCCGGTCCCCATCTGTTGGAAGCTCCTGGACGGGCTGCTTTGCTCCAGCAGGACATGGAGATTGGATGATTGGGGGACTGGAACCAGAGGCATGGGGCGGAGGTATTACCAATGCGGCTCTCGTGGTGATGGGATTTTGAAAATGTGGAGTTTGAAGGAGGGCATGGTGAATGACTGCGGGAGTCCCGTGGGTGGCTGGCCGGGGTCTGGGGTTCTGAGCCGGGGCGATTGACGATTGTTCCCTGGAACGCAGTCTCGAGATTGGTGAACGAGTGTATGACGTTCGTGGATAGCGGTGGGTCTGCGTGGGAAGCAGGCGTGGGATGATGTAAAGGTGAGAATAGCGAGGCGCCAACTGCTGTCGGAGCCGATGGTGGCCGTTGTGCCTGGTAACTTGGCTTTGTTTTTCCACCAGAAAGATACATGCGAGTGTCAGCTCTAATGAAGAGGGCGTGCCGGGTGAGCCGGGACAAGGGGTGTCAGGAACAAGCAGCAGTTGGCTCGCATGCTAGCTTGTCTTGTCTTCTCTCTTTTCGGGGTGCCCATGGGGTTGACAGCAGACAGTAAAAAGTAGAGCCCGTGGAGTTTGAAGAAGCATAATCATCTGTTCGCCTCTAGATTGAGTTAGCTGAGCTGTCAGGCGCTCTTTTGTTCTAAGTTTCTGTGTTGTGATTCTTCTTCTAGAAGCTGGCATGAACATTAAAAACATCCATCGTGACACAGTCCGTTTAGTAAAAGTAAGTATTTCCCAACTGAATTTCTATGACAGGGTACACCGAGTCAGCCCCCAAACCCGATGACGGCATCCTTCCGCGGGCTGCAGCAAGCCCTGTCCTAATTAATCTCCAGTTCCTCTTCCCACTGCTTGTACATACTTCTATCCATCGCCTGCCTGCACCTCTCTTCTCTGCCGCTTCGCCAATCACGCCAAGTAAGCTCCCGACCGGGTGGATCGGATCTGACCTGCGCCAAGCGCCGTTGTTCCCAGTTCCGATCACCGAACAAGTGTCTTGGAAACCACAGACAAGCACCTGTTTCCAAGCCGCCAAATAACTCTTGATTGAACCACCACCGACCGTGTCGCGTGTTGTGCCTCCGTCGAAGGATTCCGGTGATCAGTCGAAAACAGACATCAAATCCAAAAGATCGGCTCCCCCGCGTAACCCGCCCGCCCCCGTCAGATGACGTCGCCCGCCAGCTCCGGTTTTCTTTTTTATTTCCTTCACGTTACCGCGGCCATGGCCTCTCTTCGGCCCTTCTCTCCTCGCGATCCTCCAGAGTCTCCAGCCAAGCCCCAGACATTCTCCAGAAATCTCCAGTCTTTTGCTGTCGTGTCCTGCCTGTCTTCCCCAAACTTCCACCTCACTTGCCAGATTCTACAGGTCTAACCGGCCTGTCGGTCGCCGTCCGAAGGTGCACGCCCGCACAAGTTCCCCGAGGGGCACCCGGATTCTCGTCTTTGGGCGGTGCTATCTTTTTCGTTGGGTCACTCGGGGAGTCGGGGCCCCTTCTGGGGGAAGAGAGACGCAGAAAAGGGGTCTCGAGTTGAGACCTGACAGAAAAAAATCAAGAGAGAGGGAGACCCGTTGTTTCGGCCTCCGCCATGGACCCCGATGCCGCCCAATCACATCATCACCACGCCGTCTCCGGCTTCTTCACCCCTTTCGATTGTCGTGAGAGGTGATTGAGGCTCCCACGGGGTTCGGCGGTGGTCTGGCATCTACGGGCATCCGCGACGGGCTCCGCTTTTCATCAGTCACACAATCATCCATTCCGCGTCTGCGCTGCCTCGGCCGGAGACAGAAGTCGGCACTGAGCCTCAATTCCTCACAAGCGTAGGAGATAACCGGAACACGCGATGCCCAACTGCTCCACCCGCATCACGCGTCTCTTCTAGAATTACCGTTTTTATTTTCGTCGCACGAGACGCGAAACACTGGAGCCCATTGATGAGAAATCGAGCCCATTGATGAGAAATCGAAACTCGGAAAATCAGGGGATTATGTTCTTCCTCTTACTTGCTCCCTCCACCTATCGGGGATAACGCTCCACGCCAGCGGTCCTTGAATGAAGAGGAGACTGACTGTTGGTACAGCCACGTGAATCAACACCGCCATCCGACATCCGGCCGTTACCATCAATCTTCGATCTGCCGTGTTATTGGTACGCATACAGATATCTTGCTAATCAATTCTCATCCACTTTTCTCGGTCGCACCGCGGAATATTTCCCCATTGCTAATGCGCAAGCTATCTGCAAGGAACATCACCCACACGACAGAAAAAGGCAAAGACGCACAGATCAAATACACCAGTGTCTCTACCGCCACCCCCGTGCCCAACTAGTCAACTGGGTTACTGAACGAAAGTTGCGGGAACGCAAAGGCCCGTCGACTTTCATTCCCGCAAAAACCGTTCTTCCCGTTTCAACTCCCGGAGCTTCCATGGCATTTCCCTGGTCTACAAGCAAGCAGAGACTTCAGAGTCATCCGAGTTGCGAACCCAATCATTACGAGATCTGTGTGTAACGGACCGAATGCCAGTCATGCTGCGGCTCACCACGTGGATTCCAGACCGTTCACCCCCGTTGGCTTGTCTGCCAGCGTCGTGATACGGAACCCGTGGCGCAGACCCTCTTGCGGGTTGTGGACGTTGTAGTCCGAGATGGCCGTGTGCGCCGTCACGCGGTTGTCCCAGAGGGCGACGGTGCCCTCTTCCCACTTGATGCGGACCTGGAAGTCCTGGCCCAGCGTGATGTGCTGGTTTTGTTCCTGGTCAGTATTGGATTCGTGAGTAGAGGATAGGTGTCGAACCTTGAAGAGGAGCTTTAGGAGAGCATCCGACTCCTCATCACGAAGGCCGATAATCTTCTTCGTGAAGCCAGGATTGATGAACAGCGCCTTCTGGCCAGTTGCCTGTCCCTCGGTAAGTATAGAACTATTCTCATCATCTCACAAATCTGTCAAAACATACCGGGTGAATCCGGACCACCGGATGCTCCGACTTAACCGGCTCCCTCCTCACAAACTTCCCATCGCGCCTCGCGTTCTCCGCCTGAGGGTGACCACTATGCTCTGCCCTCAAACCCTCCAGCAAGGTCTGGATAGGCCTCGAAAGTCGCGCATACGCCGCCGTCTGCGACACCCACGCAGTATCGCCACCGGTCTCCGGGACGGAGAGCAGCGTCAGGATCGTGACGCCCGGCGACTGGTGCTCGTACGAGACGTCCGAGTGGTATCCGATCGTGGAGAGCTTGTTGCTCTTGCTGCGGTTGCGGTACTCGTTGTCGGGGCCGAGGTAGATGTTGTGCAGTTCGAGGTGGTTTTTGATGTGTGCTCCGACGGGCTGGTTGCAGCTCTTGTCAGTATGGTTTCTTGCCGAGAGAAGAAAGATGCTTACGTGGATGTGGAGAGGTCCAAAGTAACTCCCAAACTCCTTCTGCTTCTCGATACTAATGTCCTTGAAGTCTTGGTCTCGGAAGACCACGACGCCGCGATCGGCGATGAGAAGGGCAAGTTCGTCCTTTTGGCGGTCGTCGAGTTTAGAGAGTTGCAGGCCTCGGATCTCAGTGCCGATTACTGGAGTCAACTTGGTGGCCTTGATGGTCGAGTTATCTTTGGGGAAAAGATTGAGCTTCTCCTTGTGGGCTACGAGTCCGCGGTCATTGAATTCAAATGGCTGGAGAGGAGGGAACGATGTCTTCTCGTCGTAGACAGGCAAGTATTGTGAGTATTTGTACTGTCGTCATTGTCAGTGTCTTTCATTCATCCAGCAATGGTATGTGTGATACCTGGTCATGGATCTTGTCATCGTAGGCCAAGGTCAACTTGATGGGCGCCTGTTCGGCTTCAGCCGTAGTCGTTGTTGTCGTGGACATGATTAAGTGTATCACAGGAGGTCTGTGCGATGCCTTTCAGTGATCTGAGCACGAAGCAGTCCAAGTGGTTTGCTTCGGGTGTTATAATACCGTTCGGTCCAGGACATAGTTCCCTCATCAATGGGCTCCATCACGTCAATGGAACCCAAATGACGAGCCTTCGAGCCATCATTCCTGTGTTTCACGCAATCGGCACTCGCATGCGGGGAAGCTTCAGATAAGACTACCGGCTTGATTACTACGTTGATTCTACTGGACGCGATATCCGTAGGTCATGCATGCCACTCGTAACTCTACACACGCAGTGTTGGGGATTCTCCCTTAGTTCAGTAGTATTAGGATGATAGCGGTAAGTATATTGAGATGAGATTGGTATTTCCTGCACCTCTGTATCGCTGTCCAGCCGTTGTCGTGATTCGGATGGGAATGGCATCAGCCGTGCTGACCAACAAAAGTCGCCGGCGGCACCGGTTCGGCGAGAAACCCCGCACATGGGCGCCGAGGTAGGTCCACTTCGGGCCCGAAGCTGCGGCGACGAAGGCAGGAAGCTGCCATCCTACACTGTGAACTTTCTTTTGTGCATCAATGTCACTGTTTCGGTGTATGGATTAGCCCAGGTGTAACAAAACAAAGCTAGATAGACGAGAGTAGCTTAGCGAAGCCTACGCCGTCTTGCAAATGTATGACTATATCATCCTATAGCTTCATACAATACAAGACTTCTTGGTTTTTCTTTTTTTACACGATTATCTTTCACAGAATTGACCGGCAACCATGTTTTCACTAGATAGGCGGTCGTGATTTGCGATATTCAGACCAGATGAATGTCGGAGCCGCTTCCCAAATCCACACATCATCTGCTTCTCCAAAGTAATCTGAGACCTCGTCGATCCAACTTCCAGGGACCTTGTAGTGCTGGTTGTCGATCATATCCCAAAAGTCTGCAGAGTACTCGTAATTCTCATTCGTGACCCAGAGGCTCCATTGCTCTGGCAGAGCGCCGTATGTAATTCCCATGATCGAAAACCGCATTGCTCCACGTTCGAGACAGCACCTAGCCCCAAGAAACTTCTGTACAATGGTAGTCGTCCCTTCAGCATGTAGATTTCGTTCTTTCCGTCCGTATGCCAGAAGATCTATCCCAGATGAAGCAGCTGTGTCAACCCAGAGTCGGAATGCTGACTCTAATGATGTCCAAGTTATGTCTGCTGGCAATTCGTTCACCACAATGCTGTCGATACAATTGAGAACCCAGCCAGATATCATCGCTGAAAGAGGTGTGCAGATCATTGCACCGCTTTCAGTCCAATGCTCATCCAGATGATGCAGCCCCGAAGGGTCCAGCCGAAAGCAAACGCCTAGCACACGCTTCCAAAGACCATTTTCGTCAGAGCCCCATTCTCTTCTTGCGTGACAGTGAACCAGGCCAAGGGCCAAGCTATGAACCAACGACGCGTGACTTTCAGGCTTTGAAATTTTCAGAATTTGTGCGTCTGGAATTCTGCCTTCAGGTAGCAAATAAAGCAGTTACTCCAGTGCCCAGGCCTTGGTCAACGTCCCGCTGCTGACTACGTTGCGAAAGTGATGAAGCCTTTCCAAAATGGGCAGACTCTTATAATCGAAGCAACATATTTCTGTTAAAGCCCGGAACCCCACGAAGGGTATACCACCGAGCGTAACACCAAAAAGATTGAAATGATTATGGAGGAGATCATCCAAACCGAGGTCTCCAAACATTTCAATGAATCGGCTACCGGGGCCATCGAGGCCGGACTCGAAACAAAGCCCTAGAGAAATGAGGATCCATGGAACGCTAATGGATCGGGTCAGCGAATTGAATCAGCTCTTCGGGATGAACTGTAGTAGGAATTGTACCCGTAAATTCCTCCACTGGAAGTCTCAAAGGCGTACATCTCAAGGCCTCGATCGAGGAATGCCCCTGTCAAATCAACGGCTCCTTTGTCCACGGCTGCCTGTCCCATGTTCATTAGCACGATATTGAACAGCCGACACTCGCCCGGTGGGAATAATCTTACCTGAAGCAAGGTTCCTCCCTTTCTAGTCCGAACGAAAGGCGACATTCTGTGTTCCTCTAGATACCTATAAACGCCTTGAACATCGTCTTGTTTCATCAGTTGCTCGAGATCCCAGTCAAAGTCCGTAACTACATCATATGCTCTTAGATGAAACCGCCAGCCGGCTGTTGCTCTATGGGCCAAGATGGAGTACACGGAACTGGCAATCCAGCTAGGTGTCTGAACTGCAACTTGGAAACACCCATCGGCTGAACTGGCGAATTGAAATCGTCCAAAAATGGTTGGCTGGTGTGATATCTGGAGAATCCCAGATTGCGGTGTTTGAGGTGTTCGGTGGGTTCGATTTTCCGTAGCGTTTAAACCATGCGCGACTTCGGACACATCTAAAGCTTTCTTCCCATCATTGCTTGACAATTCTAGAGTGCTGGCTGTCGTAGAATAAACTACCATGGCTCTGAAATAGTTCAGTGAGTGTTAAGATTTATGCCCGCATGGACGTGGTTGGCTTACAGAATGTACTGGTCCTGGACTAATCTATACAGCCGGATCGCTTCATCAAGCTTCGACTCCAGGGCCTCTATATCTTCCTTACGAAGCACAGCTTTTGTCAAAGCGAGCTTCTGGCGTAGTTTTGTTGGATGCATGAGTCGGGATTGAGTTTGATCAACCATATTCCTGAGCTCATTCAACACAGAGCGACAACTGACGATCTGACTTTCGAGAAGACTTCCATCCCAAGTAGACTTTGGCACTACTGTCTTTGACAGCATGTCTTCCGCATACGTAAGGAAATGTTCAAGGAATTTGATTTTGTCGGTCTTCGCTCGTAGCTCGATCGGGATTTGCTTGGCTGCATTCAAAAGACTGACAATCTTGAAATAAGTGCTGGTCACCTTGACCGCCACATCTACCACCCCAAACACGCTTGCTGCTAATCCCAAGGCCTCGGCCATGTTGAGTGATGATGTGATACTTGATAGAATATCCGATGAAGGGTCATTCGTCCGGAGCGATTCTCGTAAAGATATTTGGCTGGGAACTGTCACTGTTCTCAATCTGGTAAATTGAGTGGTATTCAACGTGGCAGGGCCCGATGCAGCTTTATCAATTTGAGAATTAGTGCACGTGGGCTGTGCCTCGGGTTACTGGTCCAAATTGAGATGCATGCAGGAAAGCGGGCTTAAGTGCGCACATCTTTTTCCATTGCCGGACCGTGTCTCTCGTCGCTTCAGCTCAGCCTGACGCTGGGGTGACACTACCCACACAACGAATGGCTAGCGAGTGAGAAGCCTGCTGACGTGAGAAATCAGGAGCTTCTGGTGGTTGCCAGTTCTAGATAAATCCGAAAATCTCAAACTGACATGGTCAATCTTTAAATCTTCCCATAGGTTTGAAGCGACCTGCATGGTATCGAACTGAAAATGCAGCGTTGGTGCATGGCGATCTTGCAGACAATCGATGCTCCACAGGGACGCCCCGAATACGTTCGGCGCTCTCTTCTGCACTGATCAAGAGGTCCCTTTATTTGTTCGATAATATATAGCATCATTGTATCAATGATAGATGGCGCTGGCTGTATAAGCGGTCCGGTTGAGAGCTGTCATTGCCCGATTCATGGCCGACTTTGATCGATGGATTCATATTCAGAGCCTGGGAAGGAGGTTACGAGGAGCCCAGGATCTTGTCTTTCGAATAAGCGGTCAAACTAGCCTACCAAGCTGCAGGTCTTATGTCAAGGACGTCTAACAATCACGTTTGAGTCCACCAGTCGATAAGATAGCAAAGCTCGAGATCTCTAGGGCCACTGAAGACATGAGCGACGAGTTTTCTTACTCAGTTATCAGCAGACCGTGCTGAACATTAGGTCGTGAACACACGATGCTGACGATTGGCTCATGTTCAATCATTGTATGGAGAAAGAGCCACCTACATGTCTGCGTTATAGGTCAGGAACGAAGTGACCAAATATCCGGCCTGGAAGGCTGCACGTTTTCAATACTACAGTACAGTGCAACAGAAAAGTTGCAATCCACTGGCTTCCTCCAGTCAGGAAGTCTCAAGAAACCAACCGTGAGGCTGGGTTGCGCGCGCCTACCTTTAGCCTCCCTTACTCTAAGGCGCAGATCTTTCGTGAAATTGGAGCTTTACGCCCCTGGTGAACCTAGAAACCAGTCAAAGTCTGAGAGCCGAGGAAGATGGCGAGCTTGAAGGCTAGACTGGCTCGCGTTCATGTCCAAGTTTCGGGTATTTCAGTCCAATGAACATCACCCAAAGTGCTTCAATCAATGCTGTTCTTCGACTTTATATCGCGAGCATAGTAGAGCTAGAAGCTTGGCAAGTGAAGCAGACATGACCGCTGGCTGACAACGTATTGTGATCAGGGAGATACGACCAATGAAGTGTGCAGATGGAGCAAGTATCCCAAGCAAGCACGCATCGCCACACTGCATGTCTCAATTGCCTTAGGCCACGTCAGTCGGGAATTCGAAAAGCTCCCCCTCGCACATAAATACGTGGACATTGACCACGCTTGCGCATGTAAGCCTGAACCCCCTCACTCTCATAGTTTCTGAAATCGACATCCGCTAGTGTGCATCGACCACGACAAACTTGAGATTCTCATGGCCTCAGCACTCCAAAAATCAATAAAGACATCCATTTAAAGACATGGAGGCTCCGGGCAACGTCCCATCTAATCTTTGGGATATTGCGAGGAAGCGATTGACACATGACGAGGAGGCTCAGCTTGCCAAAGTGGTTGTTGAAAACAACACTCTTTCTCAGCAGCTCCTCGAGCTGGTATATGCGAAACAACAACAATGCATGGATCGAAGATTGAAGTTCAAACGCTCAAACGGCGATGTCATCGTACTCAGAGACATCTTTGAGAAGGTGGTCAAATGGCTTCAAAAGTTCAAGGAGGTCGGCGATGTCGCGACCCAGTACGACCCCGCCCACGCCGCACTTCCTTGGGCCGGAGTGCGGATGCTGCTTCAGATAGCAATCAACGATACGGAGACTCTTGGTGCCATTGCAGAGGGCATCGAGACGATTTCCCACCTCATAGCTCGTTGCGCCATTTACGAGGGGCTATACCTTACCCCGCGCAGCTTTCCATTACGACAACCCCACACCATGCTCCGTGATGCTTTGGTGTCACTATACGCAGTCATATTGGAATGGCTTTCGAAGGCTGGTGTGTACTACGCCAAGCCAGTTGGCAGACGTTGCTTGGCTGCGATCATGTCACCAGCTCCGACATTGACATCCATTTCACAGAAAGAGCAAGCGGTGCTCCAACTCGCTACCGCCATACAAGACCAAACGGTTTCGACAATGGCCGGTGTATTGGAGACTATGGACGCAAACTTCATTTCTTTGTTGGCTATTTTAAAAGATTTGGAGCAGCCAATCGTGAGAATCATCGGTACGCTCGATCTCATCGCAAACAACATGAAAGCCAAGGAACAAGCGCGTCTCGCCATATGGTTGTCAAGGATTCGTCACGAGTACGTACACAAGCAAGTGCACCGCCTGGTTCCAGATACGGGCCAGTGGCTGCTTAGAAAAAAGGAGTACATTGAATGGCGCGATTCGAGTTGTTCTTCCACCCTGTGGCTCCACGGCGTACCTGGCTGCGGCAAAAGCAAGCTCTCGTCTTTAGTAGTGCAGCAGCACCGCGATCGTGTTTCTTGCAATGCGAACGCTGCACCGGTGGCTTTCTGTTACTGCTCCAGGTCGGGCATCGACGGAAGTCCACCTACTCCTCCCATAATCATGGGCTCCATTTTGAAGCAGTTGGCCTTTTTTGGGCCGGAACGAGGCGTCTATCACTCAGTGCGGGATGAGTTTTGCCGCCGAGTGAATGACGCACAAGGACTGGAGCCGATCCCCCTGTCTCTGGACGATTGCCAGGAGCTTATTATCTTGATCACGGCCGATTACCCGGTAACAATCATCGTCGACGGGTTGGACGAGGCCCAGGGAGAAATTCGTGATCTCCTCGACACTCTCCAGCGCATCATGGAGGAATCACAAAACATCGTGAAACTTTTTGTTTCAAGTCGTGCGGAGACGCCGGTTGACATTCATTTACAGCAGAGTTTCAAATCGATCCAAGTCACGTCCGCTGACATTGCTCAAGATATCTCTACCTTTGTCAAGGACAAGGTCAACGCAGCCGTGCGGTACAAAAGGCTGCTCGGGGGACAACAAGTATGTCAAGAGCTAGAGAGTCGCGTCATCGAAGCGTTGATTAGTGTCTCATACGGGATGTTCCTGTGGGCATCTCTAAACCTAGAACAGCTCTGTGGTCCAGAATTCGCGCTCAAAGCCGATGTAGACGAGGAGCTTGAGACGTTACGTGCGCCGACTTCTATCATGAACATCTTGGAGGAGATGTATCAGCGCGTACTCAAATATCGACCGAGGGCAAAAGCTATCACGAATACTGTATTTGGGTGCCTTCTCATCTCCGAACGTCGGATCTCCCAGTCGGAACTTTTAGACATGATTTCGGTATCAACATATAGCGAGACACATGATGACTTCATAGGTGTAGGTCAAATCAAACTTTCACAACCCTTACTTCAGCTAAAGAAATATCCAGGAAAATACTCTCAATCTAGAGGACGTCAGAAATCTTTGCCGTGGGTTCGTTGACTTTACGGACCCCTGCTCCTTCTCATTTGCCCATGACACCATTCGAGAATACATTGCTAGACGCGAAGAGTTTCAGCCATCTGACTTGCATCATGTAGCAATGTCACGATGTCTGAAGTACCTGACCAGGCAATATCGCGATTTGAGGCTATTTTCGCCCGGCAACCCATCGCGCTCGGCGGGGACGGCTATTCCCGATAACATTCGATTATTTGCTAGAGACGCGGATAACGATGAGCAAGATACTGTGCCAGTTTCGTTTTGGTTCTATGCCGTATGCTACTGGCCGCGCCACTACTCGATGATAGAATGCGTCGAACGGAGGTCAAAGGCTGAGGCAGAGGTTCTCCAATTTGTCTTCGGCGATCAAGGATACAGGCACAATATGTGGCTCGAAGATGTGCTCAAGCTCATTTACCAGCCGTCCAGGGCGTCGAAGCCTAGCGCGGTCACACATTTGTGGTGGGAGCTGAATGACTGCCAGTCACCCAGTCACTCCCCAATCTTTGTGGCTTCAGTTTACGGGATTACTGGTATAACAAGGCAGCTCGCAAAGAAGTCCGATGAAATCGACTGGAATATGAGGAATAAAGATGGAGTTTCAGCGGTTACCCTGAGTGCTTCGTGGGGACGGGACGATACACTCGAATTTCTTCTCATGCAAGGCGCATCTGTCAACACAACTGAGGGACACTACGGAACGCCCATCCAGGCCGCATCATTCCATGGCAATACCCGAGCTGTTCAAGTTCTGATGGAAAACGGTGCTGATCCGTTGGCAAAGGGCTTTTTCGATACGGCGCTCCACGCGGCGTTCTCTGGAGGGCATGAGCCAACGATTCAGTTGCTAGTCGACAATGATACATGCCATAAATCGACCAATCTGGGGACATTGATTAGAGCAGCTTCATACAATGGATACCATGGAGCTTTGAAGTCTCTTCTCCAACGATATTTTGACGATCCAGGGAAGTCACAGGATATTCTACCCGATTGTAAGTGTCTTAGCCCCCTTTCACCAACACTTCTTGGGCTAATGATGCTACGAAGCACACCTAGAAAAAAATGACGCTCTTCAAGCAGCTCTTTACACGGGCGAGCCCGCGGGAAGAATCAAGTCTCTTCTAGAGGCAATGCCAGATGTGAACGAGCAAGGTGGGCTGTTTGGAAATCCTTTGCAGGCAGCCTGTCTTGGGGGATCAGTCCGGTGGGTGCGTGTTCTCCTCCAGCGAGGGGCTGATCCTCTTTCCATTGGTCATTGCGGCTCGGCCCTCAGAGCTGCGTCATTAGGCGGCCATGATAAAGTTGTCGGGTTGCTCCTCGAAAAGCCCGTGGTTCTGGGCCCCGGGGATCAAGATGCGTTAGAGGCCTGCGCACTCTGGGATCGACGGTCAACCATGAGAAAATTGATCAAGCACTTTGGTCTTGAGAAGACATCTGATTATGCAGAGAGCAAGCGGAATTTCTACGGGGCAATGCGTATGGCGCGGTTGAATCACAATAACCGGATCATCAAGCTTTTGGTGAAAAGCGGCGCACGCTGGGATGGATTAACAAGGTGCGCCTCCAGGCTGCAAACTGCGAAGGAAAAGGTTGCACCGAAGAAGGCTGCTACTCTTACAAATGACGCAGTTGCGGTGAAGCGAAAGCTGTCCGTGGGTCTTCTCGACGCATTTATTAATGACACAACATACATACCAGATCGCTTGTCCAATGCTCCCCCTCCAAAGCAGCAAAAAACAAAAGGCTGGCCATAGACCAGCCATTTATGTATCATGTCACGAGCTGATACACAGCTGGAGAGTTCGCTAGCAATATAGAAGTCTGATTAAGGCCGCAAGTGTGTTTAACACGGTTCATTGGTTGCGTCATAGTTCGGAAGAAATTACTCATTCTGCCATAACATCACTAAGCAAACAAAACCGTTTCACCAACTATTTCGGTGAACGGGCTGATTACTTTTATATGCCAACACAACTACTTGGGCACTGCCGCGCGATGTCATGGTCACTTGACCAGACGTTGCGCTGAGGAGAAGCTCCGTCGTGATCAGGATTGTTACACAAACTCGTTAGCTGTTACATCCTTCTCGTAGACAACCCAAACATTACTCAGTCCGATACTTGGCATCCAAAAGTCGGTCGGGGCTCCTCATTCGCGCCGGGCAGCAATGCGTTTGACATGCTATGGTTCGAGTCAACGACGCCGCAATCCAGCGAGTCGGTTCCGTCGCCATGCGAGGTCCCGCCCGTCGTGGTAGCATCCGATCACAGCAGACGCCCACCTGAAAGCTGCAGCGACGGACAAGCAAGCAAGCTGTACGGCCCGTTTGTTTCAGCGTCGCTCGTTCTGTCATGCAGCAGGTGGCGCGGGTGCAACCAGCTCATTCCGGGTAAGGACGTGAGAGGAGAATGGAGGGTGCAAGAGTACTTCAAAGTAACGGAGCAAACAAGATGAAAGATGGGATTGCAGTTGCAGCGGTTCTGGAGGATCCCAGATTGGGGAGTCCCAGTATTCCAGAGTTCCGAGCTGCAGCTGCCAACCTGGAAGGTAGCTATGGAATTGGGGGCGGTTCGCAACCACAAACCGGAAAGTAATTTGCGCATGGGGAAAAGTTGAGGGCAAACGAGCGGTCCTTTGTGGTTCTTGGGACCGATGTTGGGATGGCCCTTGCATTCAATGAGCGAGGACGTGCGGAGGCCGACGGGACGCGGCGATGACGGCATGCTTTGCCGGGTTGCACGGAGCGTCGACGCGCCGAGAAGGATTGTGGAGGAGTGTCGCATCGGATTGAAGACCTTTGAAGATCGGATTCTTCAGTAGACGAGCGGTGGTTGATCTTCAGATCGACGCCGGCCATGGCAAATGATTGGCATCCTCGGAGATCGAAACGTGTTTGCTTGGACTGGCCCCAATGCCGCATGTGCTATTCTGGACGACCAGAGCACAGCCTAGCAAATGGTTGTTGGTTATCGCGATAACGTCTTCATTTCGCCTAGGCACCCTTTCTCCAGGAGATTGGCGCATCGCAGCCGCGTGCTCAGAAAACATTCATGTATGATTAGCTCCAGGAGAGGAGTGTTGCGCAGGGCAAACGGGCCAGAGGCGCGTGTGGTGGCTGAAGAAATGTTCGTCATGTTTCTCGTGCAATGGCAACGGTTCGCGCTTTGACGCACATGACCCTTAACTTGACGTCGGAATAGAAGGTTCGTTTAACGATGGAACGATGGCGGGGAGGTTGTCTACATGGAAGCTTGTCGGTGTGTTTTGGGTTTCGTAGAGTTAGTGCGGGCAAATTCAGGATGGGGGCCGCCGGTGTTGGAGATTGAGTCGCTAGAAGGCGGGTTTGGATAGAAGCGGGAATAGGGGCCGAGCTCACCCTTAACTCGAACGGGGAACTGTTGGTCAGTGACGGCCTCCTGTCCCGCAAATTGCAGGCGGAACCGTTGGCATGCGTTTGGAACCGGTCTATGATCGCGGGGAGAAACCGCCACTGGTGGTGTAGCCGGGACGCCATGGCCCGCCGAGGTGTATGCAGTTTGCAAGGCATCTGGACCACTGAAAGGCAGTGGTTGGTGGTGAACCAACGTGTTGCGGACTCATCAGAGGCATCTGGGCGAGGCGATTGGCAGAGCTTATGACGGTTGGTCATCCCCGGACCAAAGGTGGTCAGCACCGCGTCGGTAGAGTGGGAGCGTGTCGCAGAACTGACTGCGGACAATTAATGCCCCTCACTAAGACACCGGCACTTGATGGCCTCGACTATTGGCATTCGGACGGATATCATTCTGGAAACGGCAGATTGGCCACTGGGATCCAGACAGCCAGTGGCCCTCATGCTGAAATTTAGGACCGTTTTCTCCGTTGACGATGCGCCGTTTGGCATGACAATCATTCCTCAAACCAGTCGCTAGGCGCTGGGCCTCTCAGGGTGTCGGACGGTGGCCCAGAGGTTGTTCCATCCCGCCATCCTGTAATCCCACAGCAGGTCCTCAGTCATGGCGACTGACAAGGAGGGCGGCGGACGGTGGAACTGTTGCCTCTGAGCGCGCCGGCGCGGAAAGAGCCCGGAGGATGGTGGTGGTGTCGTCGGCGGTCGGGAGGGTGTCGAGGCGGGCGAATGAGCAGCAAGAAGAAAGCGGGCAGCGAGTCGCGCAATTGCACGGACCTCTGGTTGCTAAGTTGGTGTCTGCAGCAATTCAGGGGAAGCCATGGGTGTCTGCATGCAAGTGCTTCCAGGTGGGCGCAAATGAGTGGGCGCTTTCAAGTCGACGACGGCGCACTCGTTGGATGGCACGATTGGACCAGCTGGAACCGTGATTTCAACGGCCTTGATAAGGCGATTGGGGAAATGGGCGTCCCTTTCTCGCTGACCGAGTCTTGACGATTCGGACCCGAGGTGGTGACCAAGCATCACGCCGGTGAGCAGCAGAGCGGGAGGAGCGTGGCATTTGGTGGCTGCCTTGGTTGCACCGGAGGGCGGATCGATGGGGGCGGCCGGCCTGCCACGCGTGGTAATTGTCCGCCGTCGGTTGGCTGTGGAGGCTTGTTCTTCTGGAAACCGAGCGTATCTTGGGTCGGTTTCCGTGACCCGTTTCCGTTGTCCGGCTCTGGACTCGTGGGCAGCGTTGTTGGTTGAGCGAATGAGAAGCGTGGCGGTCGAGAATGTTGATTTTGACAAACACAGCGCAACGAGGGTCCTCTAGGATCTTCTGGGGGCCCCTGGAAGTGACTGCTCGTTTTGGACAAGAACCCTGGCGAGATGGCTGCATCTTGCATTCCCCCTGCAGCCCTGTCCCCTCTTGTCCCTTTTTGGAGCCGGGATGTGGCCTGTCAAAAGGGGGGGCTAGTCGAGGGCGGCAAGCCAGCCGTCGGGCGTGTGTCTGGCGCCTGGTGTCTCGTGTGTCTTGGAGGTCCGGCCGCCGTGTGTCTTGCGGTAGTGCAGACGCCGGCGGGAAATGTCTTGCAGTGGCTGGCGATGATTGGGATGGATCGGTGATGGGAATTGCGTGGGCGTTTCGCGAGCAGATTGGCCGTGATGGTGGTGGTGATGACGATGAGATCCGACGGGCGACTCGTGGAAAAACAATATTGAAATCATTTTATTTCTTGCTAGTAGAGCAGCGGCAGAATTTCTGGACGCAGAAGCAAGCCGTAGAAGAACGCGGAAAAAAAGGGGGAAACCCTGCATGATGAGCGGACTCTATCCGGTTTAGGCGCAGTGGCAGCAAAAAAGAGTCAAGGGCAACCGCCAACCGCAGAGCAGATGGACAAGGTTGCAGGGTCCGGACTATGTGTCTCGAGGCCCGTGAAGCTCTGGGGACGGAGTTTGGGGGCAGGGAGCTGGTGAAGACGTTTAATGCGTGGCTACTTTGCATGTGTCGGGGGTGTGTTTATTCGGTTGACGAAATGATGTTTGTCAGGAAGGAGTCACCGGCTGAGGTAAGGTATTCGTACCTTCGGTAAGGCCAGGCAGATGAGAGAGTAGCAAAAAGGTGACGAGAATTAACGGCAAGAAGGAGGCAGCTGGAGGACGGGAGCACCTGCATCTTGCATCTTGCAGTACGGGTGTTCCTGAACAAAATGGAAGCAGCGGCTGCCCTGGCAGCAGGATGCAGCTGCCGGAAAGGAAAGAGGCTCCCCCACCCGGACTGCACCTCAGTCTGCAGGAACGGCAAGAGATGGCAAGAGCAACAGCAACGGCAACAGGCAACTGCCCTTTAGGTGAGGTGGAGTGCGCCGTGACTGCTGACTGCCCGCTGCTTCCACCTCAGTCCAGTGGTGTTCCATGCATCCAGGCATCGTTCCTGCCCCAACCCGCTGCAACGGATCCCCCCATCCATGAGAGTGATCCAGAAGGCCCATTTGTGCCCCCATCGTCCGGTCTTGCTTTCCCTTCTTTTTTTTCTCTGCCGTGCCCACATCTGCTTCTCATCCAAGGACGGCCATGTTTCTGCCGTCCGTGCAGCAGTTGCGTGCATTTATTATTGTTATGAGGGTCGTCTCGTCTGGTGTTTCTGGCTGGTGAACCGTGAACCCAGCGGCAGCGGCAGACGAGCCGGTCGCATCCTCCACTACATGTCTTCTAATACATGATAATGATGGTGATGATGATCTTGCCTAATTGCCAAATGCACTTCAGACTGCCGTCAGGAGACTTGGAAGCTGCCGGAGAATACAGACTACTACTGCCGACTGCTGAGCTGCATATTGTCAGACAGCTAGTGCACAACACAGACGCTAAAATTAAGGCATTGCAGAGCCGACAGCTGCTGCTGCAGACATTTCAGCATTTTGACACTGACACAGAGACACGAGGGAGAGACGAGAGACATGTTCAACGGGCACAGACAACCGTCACTTCCACCTTGATCCTCCTTCCTTCCTGCCTGCCTGCCTGCCTGCCTGCGTATTCGGTATTCGGACGGATGACTTCACTTTTCTTTGTTTGTTTTTTCCTCCCTCCAGGTTGTCCCTGCTCCACCATCGTGCTCGTCCCGTCTTGACCATTTCGGATGCCCCATGTCATAACGCCGGGCAGTCGGTCATACTTGAGAGTTCCTGGTGCAATATTGCTCATTGTTATTGCTTCCAGCCGAGAGCTAGTTCCTTACAGCACTTTACGGATCCCGTAACACACACTGCGTACGAATACGTGTTGCTGGTGCTGGTGCTGGCCCCGAGTCCGTGACGGGTGCGCCGCCCATCATTGCCTGTTGCTGCTGTCATTGCCATTGTCACAGCAATTCGAATCTCCATTTCCCGCGTGTCCAATATTCCATAACCCACAATCTTCCATTTCCAACGCACATCCATCCACGACGACGGGTCCCCCTGGCCGCAGCTCCCATTTCCCAGGTCCCCAGCATTAGGTTGGTTGATTGATTGATTGATTGCTTCTGCTGCTGCTGCTGCTTCTTCCCAGTTGCCAGGCCACGCCACGCACATCACTCGCAGCAGAGCACAGCAAGCAGGCACGGCAGACGGGCGCTCATCAATTAACCCAATTCTTCTTCCCCGTCTTCTCTTCCATTCCGCTTCTTTTCCTTCTTTGACTCTCCACGCGTGTTTCATGGCGCATCGCACATGAACAAATCCTCCAACACCGCTTCTTCTCCGACTCTTCGTGCCTCAGCAGCCCGTCCGCCCCCAACCACCCCAGAACCCAGTTCGCATTTCACTTCTTTCGGGACGCTGGCCGACTAGACCACTCACACACTGGACGCTCACCCTCACACACTCTCTCGTGCATGCACCCACATATCAAGAGGACGACCAACGACTGGCCTCGACGCTAATAATACACGACCCGGACCCCTCGACGGATACTCTGGACGCTATTATTTCACCTGCTTGCTTGCCTGCTTGCTTACTCGTCCCGTCATCGTCTACTTGTACCTGCGCTACCTACCTACCTACGCAATACAGACCCAAAACCTCCCCAGAGACCCCATCACCACGTCGTCTGCCGTCAAGGTCAGGGGAGCATCGAGGGTTGCATTCGTCGCCTCTTTCGGAACACGATTCAATACAAAATACCCGTACCCAGCACAACTACCACCGCAGCATATTAATACATAATAAACCCGCCCACGCACAATATTAACATTCCCGCTCCCCGTGGCACCTGTTGGCTTTTACTGCCCGCCCACCCTGCAAAAGGCCAGTCCGATTGAGGGAAAACGGCAGGAGGAAAAGCAAGAGGAAGCAATCCAAAAAGTCAATCCCACGCCGAGAAAAAGAAACACTGCAACGTCGCCCGCCCCAAAGAGGACGACCTGCCTGCATTCAATCTCGGCTGCCAGTTACCTTGGTTAGCCTCCATTCGTTCATCGGGACAAAGCCCGTCTACCGCTTGGCCGCCTTCGCCTGCGCCTTCGCCGATTCCTACCAAACGCTACCACACCGCCTGCCTCTTGTCCCCCCCTACGAGAGACATTGAGAGAAAGAAACTGAGAGAGAGCGTACGACCTTGCCGGACTACGTATGAGGCCAGGCCTGCGTGTGTGTGTGCGCGCCCTACTCTGTAGAGCCTACGGCCTAGCCCACCCCCCTCGCTCGCTCGATTTCGATTTCGAACCCGGCGCTGTGGACATTGCGACGCCGAATTAGCCTCTCGGTTTGACTCGACTGCGGCGCTGCCATCACCCCTCGGATTGGATCGCTTTGCCTTGGGTCGCATTGGTTTGCTGCAGTGGACTGCTGAGCGGCACTTTGGTCCTGCACCAGCAGCACCATAACCCACATCATTCACCACTCCGTCTCCATACTGCTGCTCCTGCGCGCGCAATACGGAGTGCGCCTGCTGCATCTGGGCCTACCTAGTCCCAGACCTGGACCTTGACCTGAACCTGAACCTGGGTCGTGCCTGTGCCTGTTGTCGGCCTTGTTGGATTCGAAAGCTGGAAATGACTTGAAAACCCTTCCGACCCCCACGATACCCCGTCCCGACCCCCTTCACCATGTACGCCGACATTCCTCGACGTTCGAGCCGTCGTCGTCCGGACCTTAACATCGACACCTCTCCTCCCACCGGCCACTCCAGGTCGCCTGTCGCGTCGCGAGGTCGAAGCCGAGAACCAGCTCCTGCCGCCGTCCCCCAGACGCCGCCAAGCAACAGGAACAAGCTGCCGCCACCCACCTCGCTTTCCAATCGCAAAGCCAGCTCGCGGGCGCTTAGAGGCCCCTCCCTCACTCGCAATGCCGACGACTCTTTTCTAGACAACTCCGATTCTCCCGATAGCTTCGACATGTCCGAGAACAAGGAGAACGACAACCCAGATCTACCTCGACCGCGCGATTCCCACGACCTGTCATTGTCCCCGCGCAATGTTACACGCGACTCTCTCATGACGAACATGCTCATATCCCTCGACCAATTTTCCATGGGAGGACCTGTTGGCGGTGATTTCGGAAACGGAAGGTCCATGTTTGGCGACCCGTCCCAACATAACCCGTACGACACAGACGACAACATGCCGAGACCAGTTCGCGGCGGCCGGTCAAACGGCCACGGCTACTCTTACAGCTCCGACTTCGACGCCGACGACGCGAGCAGGATATCATCTCGTGGACGGAGAAGCAATAGTAGCTCCAACTTCCAGAGCGGCCTGCATCGCATCAGCAGTATGCGCGAGTCGATGCGGAGCACACCTGGCACACCACGCCACATGCATTCCAGGGGTGGCAAGGGGAGCACCAAGAGCAGCAGCTCCAATAGTATCGACGCTGGCTACGCTCAGGTTCTCAGCAGCACGAGGTGGGCGTCCGGCTTCGGTGGTCGATCCTCGAGCTTCGACTACGGCCATCGTCCACCCGCTGCCCTGCAGGCCACCCAGCAACAGCAGCAGCAGCAGCAACAGCAACAACATTACCAGCCTCAACCTCAACAACAGGGCCAAGCACCCTGGCACATTGAATTTTCAAATACCTTTTTCAACGACGACTACGATGCGGCCCCCACGCCGACGGTGCCTGGAGGGCCAAGACGCATCGTGCCCCAGACACCCCCGACCGCCACGTACCCACGATCGCCTGTAGCCGCTCCCGTGGCTGATGACGAGCTGGAGCCGCCCGCCGTCATTCTCGAGCGCAAATCAACGAATCGATCAGCCAAAAGCACGGCAACGAGCCGCAAGGCCGACCATAAACCTAATAACAATCACGAAGAGGTGCCGCCATTACCCGCAGCCGCGCCCGTTACCGAGCCCTCTCCCGTCCCCGCGCTCGACATTGGCTCGGCACCCGCGCCACATGTGGGCTACGGCAAGACAAAAGAGGCCGTGCACGGAGCTCCGATTCCGACACATACACCGTCACAAACAAAAGAAAAACCGGGGTTTTTCAGGCGAGTGTTTGGTTCGTCCAGAAACAATGCCTCTAATAACCCGCCCGAGACTCAAAATTCCTCGGGCGTAACGTCGTCAACATCTGTGGATACGGCCGATCACAGATCAGGGAATCGATCCCTCCACGTTTCCAACCAGATGAAGCCCTCCACCTCCGCCCCGCCCTCGAGGGACACATCTTCGTCCCATTCCCATCATCACGTGCTGCAGAAGAAACCGAGCTCTTTCTTCCGTCGCAGAAAGAAGTCTGTGTCCGCCGACGAAGTGCCTCCCGTGCCAGCTCCAGCTGCTCTCGAGCCGCCCATGCCCCCTCTCGTCGCTCCCATTCAGCTGCCCATTACTAAGGACAAGCTTTCCGCGAAACCTGAGCCCAGCCCAATCAGCAGCTTGCGAAGGGTCATGAACCCGTACCTTAAAGGCAGCCCTTTGACTCCAAACACGCCCATCACTCCTCAATCTGCTCCTGTACAAGCTACTGATTTCGAAATGGCTCCTGACCCGCACGACGAGGGATCAGCAGAGGAGCACCCCCGCTCTTTCTCCCCCGAGTACGACCCAAGTCCCAACGCACGTATTCGACAGGTCAGGTCTCGCTCTCGTGGCGAGGACCGCTCTCCCTCCGATCATGAACGCCGCACCGATACTCCAACTCGACCGCCGCCTGAGCCTCCCGTATCCAACGAGAAGAGGAATAACTCATTCCTTGACATCGATGGCAGCGATAACGAAGCCGATACCGAGTCGAGACAACGGGGTAAGACAAGGAAAGAGAAGGGCCACAGGCAAGACAAGCCGTCCAAGGAATCCTCTCCCTCGAGAAGGCCGTCCCAAAGAAGGGATGACACCACTATCAGAGGCAGGAAGACCAACCGTCTCACCGTCGACACGACGGATTCTGATGACGAGGGCAACAAATCTGGACTGATTCTGCCAATCGAGGGCACTAGGTCTGCCAGCAGGACGTCAGGATCTACCACTACCGACTACAAGTCTGCTGCTAGTGCTGCCCCAAGCGTTAGAGTCGAACCCGACAACAGCCCGAAGGTTCTGGGTACCTTCGAGTCGATGAACGCGAAGCCCCTAGACGAGCCGGAGTTTGTCGTTGGAGACCCCACCGACGATGATCGCCAAAAGGCACAGAAAATCTTTGATGGTAACGAGGACTTCATCCAGAAGGAGAAGGCCGCT
Source organism: Colletotrichum chrysophilum (assembly GCF_026319265.1). NCBI lineage: Eukaryota > Fungi > Ascomycota > Sordariomycetes > Glomerellales > Glomerellaceae > Colletotrichum > Colletotrichum chrysophilum. The sequence continues at coordinate 46,060 of NW_026517300.1, read as the reverse complement.
GCATGGATGGGCGAGGAGGGCCCCATCCGCCAGAGAACCCTGCGTGCATACATGGATCTCTATGATTTTACCAACAAGAGCATTCTGCAGAGTCTTCGTTTGATCTGCGAGCGTCTGGTTTTCAGAGCAGAGACGCAGCAGGTAGATCGTATTCTGGTTGCGTTTTCCAAGCGTTGGTGTGATTGCAACACGAATCATGGGTTCAAAGCATCTGGTAAGCTTTTGTCGCTGACTAAAATCCTGAACTATGCTAACCAGACACAGATGTCATTCACACAATCTGCTATTCGATCATGTTGCTCAACACTGATTTGCACCTGGCTGACATCGACCAAAAGATGACGCGGAGCCAGTTCGTCAAAAATACCATGACTACGATCACTCAGGCGGTGGCCGAGTCAGCACCCGAAGCTTTCGAACGGCCAACCATTTTGCCCGGCAAGACCAACAGCTCTCTCGGAGGAGACGACTCCAGACCATCCATCGAGGAGAGGTTCGTTTCGCGCCGATTGTCGTTCCGACCGCCGCCGAGAAACGAGGACGGATCGTCAGAGTTCCACGACGAATGCGGACCGCTGGTGAAAGCACCGTTCGACGGCTCGATGCGTGCCTGGGAGAGCCAGGTCGAGATCGTGCTGAAGGACATTTACACCTCGATCCGTGACGAACGCTTGCCCCTCTTCGGTGCGGACCCGTCAAAGAACTTGACGCCCACCACGAATAGTCTGTCCGTGATCGGCATGCTGAAGCGAACGCCCAGCGTTCTGAGTAAGGCCCCGTCAGAAAGTCAGGCATCTATGCGAGGGCGCATAGCTGAACATGGTCGTGCCAATTCTTCCAGATGGAATTCGAAGAGCAGGTCACGACCTCGTATGGGCAATCCGGGATTCTCTTCGTCGAGAACGAGCTTCGAGGACGGAAATTCGATTTGGAGCCCTTCGGCTTCGTCGGCGACATGGAGCAAGCTCTCGCTGGGCAGAACGCAAACCTCGATGTCTGTGGATTCGCTCGGGTCGTCATTCAGAGGCGGAGACTATCAACAGTCCATCGGATTTGCCAACGCCCTTAGCCAGGCCATCATCCGTGACGATGAGTCAGCTTTCGGAAAGGCCGCCTCGATTATGAGCGACGAATTGAAGAGCGCTCAACTTCTCGAAGACGAGTCTCTCGAACTGGCCGGACCTCCATGGGTAAAGGAGGGTATCGTGATTCACAAACACCACCTGGACGGTATTGACAAGAAAGCAAAGGACAGGCACTGGAATGAGGTGTTTGCCGTCGTACAAAAGGGCCAGATGAGCATATTCTCATTCGGAACCGCCAAATCTTCGGTGGGACGCAAGAGCCGCGGTCGCAATGCCAAGGGCCCTGCTGTCGTTGGAGGTGGCAACTGGCAAGATAACGCTACTAACCTGGGCACCTTTAGCCTTCGACAGACCCTGGCATCTGCCCTTCCGCCCCCAGGATACTCCAGAGCTCGGCCTCACGTCTGGGCGCTGAGCCTTCCCAGCGGCGCTGTTCACCTTTTCCAGGTTGGTACCCCCGAAATCAGCAAGGAGTTCGTCACCACGGCCAACTATTGGAGTGCTCGCCTGAGCACCCATCCATTAGTCGGCGGTATCAGCAACATCGAATACGGATGGAGCGACGCCATCATCAACAACGCTCTGGTCACGGCCATCAACGAGCAAGCAACCGGCCAATCACCCGGTCGCAACTCGCGACCCGGCAGTAGCACCGCCAACCCACGACCGAGCTTTTCGAGTGGCACGTTCCGCTCCGGCTCAATCGACCACGGCTCAGGCGGCGCCTATGGTGCTAGCAGAGGTGCGAAGCTGCCCGGAGACAGGATCACCATCTCCGATTGGGCGCCGCCGGCGCAGTCCATGCGGCCCAGCAACCTTCCCGAGGAGGAGCAACTCGAAAGCCTCACGTCGTACGTCAAGGGCATCGAAGACGAGCTGCAGACGCACAACCAGTTGCGCAGCCCGATGCTTCTGGCCTTCACTCCTCGCGGCAACAACGCCAACAAGGCCATGGCCAACTGGGAACGCAAGAGCGCATACCTCCTGCGGGAGATTGTCAAGTTCCGCACCTACGTCGACTGCCTGCAGCAAGCCACGACCCGCAAGAACGAAATCTATTCGGAGAGAGACCTGGCTCGCAGGGCTGCCAGGGGAGAGCTGGACGAGGGAGAGATTGAGTTTGACGTCCCACACGACGCGACCATCAGGGCGTGAAGGGATAATTGAGATAAACAGAGGGGCGTAATAGGAAATTCACACACAAATGGCTGGGGTTCGTCACACGGGGAGAAGAAAAAATTCAGCCGAGCCCACGACGACATGACCACGTTGGACTCGAGGAGTTTGGGTGGGCAATATATATGGGGTGTTGCTGGCTTGGGAACATTGCACGTCACCTCCCTTTTTTTCTGCGTCTTCACTTCTTTTTTTCATTTGTACAAAGCTAGTTTGATACCCGGGCTTTTTTCTCTCTTCACTATTCTGGTTTTGTCGACCGCAAGCAACATTCGCACTCCCCTCTCTGGCTGTGTCTACGGGATGGACGGAAAAGAAGGAAACGTTTTTCTCATTATTCAAGGAGCGAGCGACTATACGCGGATTGCATGCATTCTTGGATTGGGGCAGGTTTTGGGATGTCCTCTGGCCTTTTGCTGCCGGCTTGGTCTGGCGGAGAGGTGCCGGGGGTAATTCGTAACTCTTTTTTCACTTTTATTCCGGTGTAAATAGTAATAGGAGACGGAGCAAGGATCAAAAGAAACCAAGGATTCTATTTTCAATATCGTGTGTATTGATGGTGACTTGACGTAGCTCTCTCATGGTGACAAAGGCGACACATAAGAGATGAGGGGGAATAGCTTTGCCCTCCCCTTGCCAGGTAAATTTCCTGTACGACTGGCTTCTGCTAATTGAGTTACATCTTACATCACCAAACAGAAAGACAGGTACGCATGCATTAAATGTGGTATTAGTAGTGTAATCTAGCAAAACTCCCATGGCCCACCAGGGCAGCACGCCTTCTTTCCGTCAATGGGCGTATACACACACAACGCGCCCGACCCTGTGAGCATATTTACATATTATCGATACAGGCCAGAACACCCCAAAGCGTCCGCGCTGAGGAACGACGCTATTCGCTCATATCCGAAGATCAAACCATCAAGGCGGCGAACATGGCCGCGGCACAAGCAGCGACGATGCCCCCTTGGACAGAGGATGCCGAGCCAGGAACCGGCTGGGATGTCGAGGTTGCGGAAGGACCGCTGCGAGTGGTCATGCCGGTTCCAGCGAGGCCGGTGCTGTTAGCAATGATGGGTCCCGGGGCGACGGAAGGAACGACCAGGCTAGATGTGGCGGTGATGAGGGAAGTGGCCGACTGTTCGCCGGTAGCGCGCTGTTGAGGCTGGTGCTCCTGCTGGTAGTTGTTGCCAGCACCGTCACTGTTTGAGCCTGCTCCGTTGACCTGAATGCTCTGCCAGGAGCCGTCGGAGCCGGGCTTGTACTCGTACGAGGTGGCGCCAGCCTTGTCACCACCGGCGTAGTCCCAAATCTTCACGGAGCGGTAGTAGGCGGCGAAGGGAGCCTTGTCCCACTCGGCCATACCGCCGGCCCAGTCGATGGTGCCCTGGTTGGGGCCCTTGCCCCCGACCCAGGTGCCGAGCTTCAGCTGCATAGGCGTCTGCGGGTAGTTGCCCTCGGCGGGGGTGGCTGTGCGGTACTCCTTGCCGTCGATGGAGAAGATGAGAGAGTCGCGGGTCCACTCCAAGGTGTAAGTGTGGAAGGTGGTCATGGGGTTGAAGTCGACCTCGTAGTACTTTGCGCGGGTGTAGTCGTTGATGCCGAGGGCGTAGAAGTTTGTCTGGACGTGGTTCTGGTCCGCGCCGACGAACTCCCAGTCGATCTCGTCAAGGGCGTCCGACTGCAGGACGATGCTGGTGACGATGCCGCGGCCAGGAGCAGCCTGGAGCTCGACTTCAACCTTGCCGAAGAAGAGGTAGTTCTTTGAGGTGAGTGTGGGAGCGTTTGCCTCCTCAAAGATGGTCATTTGGCCACCCGTGTCGTCGGAGAAGGACATGACCTTTGGGTTGTACTTGACGCCGCCGTCGACGATGAAGAAGGACTCGAGGTCATCGATGCTCTTCGCGTCGCGGAAGTTGTAGTTGCCCTCGCCGCCGAAGGCTGGGTTGGCAGGGCAAGCTGGGAAGTAGTTAGTATCATGCCACATCTATAAGATCGCAGGGCTAGGTGAAAAGAGGAACCTACTTTCACCCTTGACGGGGTTGCAGACGGAGAATGTCTGGGCAGAGGCCAGGCCAAGGGCCAGGGAGAGGGCAGCGTATCTCATCATCTCGACGGAAGAGAACGAGTGTGGTTTGTGGTTTGATGCGATTGATGCTTGGGATGAGGTTGAACTGAAGATGGAGAGTTGAGGGATGCATCAACGGCTTAAATGGAAGGAAAGTCAAAGACACAGCCCCCGAACAATGGGCAGAGTCCATGGCAGTGACTGCAAGGAGAAAGGAGAGGCGGTCGAGAGCGCTGAAGACAATGGCCAAGGCCACGGAAACGGCGACTGCGGTGAAGGCAGCGACGGCCCGCCTTGTCTTTCTCGTACTTGCCTTGTACTTGCCGCATTGGGAAGTGCTCTTCCTCGTTCCTTCTTCACCGTCGGCCAGCCCCACAACCGCTCTGTTTCTTTCTGCCTTGGAAGGTGCACCGCCAAAAGTCAAGTTTCCATTTACCATCAACACCGCCAACAGCAAGCCATTCGCACCCAAATCTCCGAAAGTTCTCTCATCTCAGCCAGATGGCGTTGACAGCCATCAAGGTCCCGTCCTTTCGTCGAGGGTAACGGTCCTCGTTGATGGCTGCTGTTGCTGTTGGCCTGTGCTTGCCGCATCCATCGCCGCCATCTGCTTCCGGATTCTGTCTCGAAAGCCGTTCTTCGTCGCCCTCGTTTTCCCCGGACTCGTCAACTCCCAGAAACGCATTCCAACGGCCGTTTCCTCCGCGAGTGACGTCGTCCGTCTTCCATTCCTCTCCCGTCCTCGGGGCAACCGCCAAGGCCCCGCCCCCCTTCGACACTCTGCGGTTGCCAATGTCTTCTGTCCAAACGGACACGAAGAGATTCTCTTGTCGCAGTCTCGGCGGGTTGGCGCAATTTCGGACTGTCTAGACTTGGTCGCGAACAGAATTAGCTCTTGGGGCCTGCTGAGAGACAGCCATAGCATCCACGGGTCAACCAGCTGCACCTTCAACATTGTCCCTGCCCCGCCCTGCAGCGTAGCCGAACGCGATCGCTTGTGGCGCCAAGAGCGTTGGCAATCCCGTATTTTTCTTACGCGAGACGAGACCCTGAAAGTTGCACCGAGATTGCCGACTGCGGCACTCAACGATCGACCCCAGAAAACGATTGCATCACGGCGGGCACAGAGGGGGCGGTGCATTCCATGGGACGCCGTGGGCGTGGTTTTGCTTTTGCGCCATTCTCATTAGAGGCAGTAAGAACCAAGACTCGCTATTCCACTAGCATCCATCTTTTGTCTCCCTTGGACGCACCTACACTATCAACAATGGCCTTGTTCTCCTGGCCCTCCCTAGCACCAATTCCGACAATCGTCATAAACCCTCTCAGGAGCGCCAAGTGACTACGTCTGCTCTCGGCAGTCTCGTGTTTCCATCGCTGCTGATCGCATGTGGACAAAGCCCTCTCGGGAAAAGATATTCAAGAAGAGAAGTAAATACAGTAGAAAAAACACCAATTGGTGGCTGGTTTGCTGACAATCATCAGACACGCAGTCACCAGCCCGCGTCAAATTTCATCGCTCGTATCCAAAACATCATGGTCGCGTCGCTTAGCAGGTGTTAAGCATGGTGGTGAGGGCAGTCTTCTCAGCGGAAGTGACGGAGAGGGCCCAGTAGGACTTGACCTGGACCCAAGCGCGAGCGTAGGTGCAGTGGAAGCTGGAGACAGAAGGCTTCCAGGAGTCGGGGCTCTTGTCGCTCTTGGACTGGTTCACGGAGTCGGTGACAGCCCACAGCTGGGGGCGGGTGAGGTCGTTGGCGAAGTCCTGGCGCTTGGAGGTGGTCCAGGAAGCGGCACCAGACTGTCATTCCGTGTTAGAGCTCCGTTTGTTCATGCACACGGAGAGGGAATATCACTTACAACCCAGGCGTTCTTCAGGGGGACCATGTGGTCAATGTCGACGTCGCTGGCGGCGGTCCAGGTGGCACCGTCGTAGGGGCTGACCCAGGTTCCGCTGGTGGCAGCGCAGGCGGAGCTGGTGACAACGTTGGTGCCGTCGCGCTTGAGGACGGTCTCACGGGTGTTGCAAGTGCCGGAGATGGTGATCCAGTGGGGGAAAAGATCACGGTCGTACGTGTCGGTGTTGGTCCAGGCACGGACGGTCAGGGCAGCAAGCTGGGTCTTGGCAGAGGCAGCAGTGGGAATGCCAGGCTGCGAATTGTCAGCGGAAAATCAACAAAATCGGCTTTAAAAGCTCGACTCACGGGAGTGGGCATCGGCATCGGCTCAGCGACCGGGTCCGGGACGGGAGCGGCGACGGCAGCGCCGGCGAGGGCGAGGATGGCAGCGGAAAACTTCATGTTGGCGACGGTGACCGGAGCGACGGACGGAGAACAGGGATGAAGGCTTAGAGGTGCTTATGAACGAAGGTCTTGGCACTGACTGTCGATGAGCTGAAACAGACGGCCCAGAGCGGGAGATCCGCCGTCAGTTTATATGTTTTCTTTGCCTCCTTCCTCTTTCTCTCGACACTCATCAAGAGACACTTTCGTCGGTGGGTCGCGATAGTACCAAGTCCACGTTTCCCTCTGTCTAACCACGACGCATCCCCACCTTTCCGCCTTTCCAGATGCCGTCGAGCCACTCACGATCCTTCCCGACCCCACGAACGCTCGACTTGCTTTGTTAATCTCCAGCCCGACCCTCCAGGAATCCGCCGACACAGCTACACTGAGACGATGAAACGGCGCGCTTCTCTGAAAAGAGGCACTCTGGCCGGCTGAAGTGTGACCCAAGGCGAACGTCTCATAGGGCTTCGCAGGGGGGACCACAGGGTTCAGCGGCCAAGCTGACAGCTGTGTGCCCCTTTATCTCTCTTCTTATTGGCGGAGTAATCTAATATTGCTCGCTTTGAGTGCCGATGCACGGCGGGCAACCTCTCATCCAAGGAGACTTTACTCCAAATCCAACTCCAAGCCAAGTCTTGGACCAGCCACTCATATCAGCCGGCACCGGCACGTTATCTTATCGGTCCCTGTCAATCACCCTGCAAACCTGCCAACATTGGCAGCAGGAGATGCGGTATCGAGCCTTCTCCGCTGCACGTCAACCCTCCAAAGACAGGGCCTTGATCGATGGTGCACGGGGCCTTCCACGAACCTTCCTCTTTGGGGGCCGGGTGCCGATCCTGCGTGATTTAGACGAGGTGCCTGACGATGATAGACCTCTCAGGGTCCCGCGACGGTGATCTCGGGCTGCACCACAGAAGCCTGATGTCTCACGCCAGGCACAGAGAGGCAGGTGGACGGAGAAGCGGCGCGTTGTGTCACCAAGGCAAAGCCCCGACGAGTCAACAATCAATGTCGACCACTGTGTGCAATGGGCCAAGCAAACGCTGATAGCGATCGACTCGTAAGCGGTGTACAACACCCATGGACGGTTGTCTTTCATTAAACATAGTTTCCACCATTTGCTTGAACCAGGCCCATATCTTCGCCCTCTCATTACTCGTGCAACTGGAAGCGAGCGGCCCTCCCCACGCCCTGTGGTTCCCACATCCCGACCTCCGATCGGACCTTGCGTCTGGACGGAATAAGCTTAAGCGGTAGCAAGTTGCGACTTCACACATTGATGACAGCACGTGTCAACAGACTCTGGCGGAGATATGGCTTGTCCCAGCCATGGGATATTGCAAAGTTACGTGCTGCCAAATCCCTACGACCCCGCGAATCCTGTACATCCGGACTTGCCGCCGAACCATGCGCTCTGTCACCTTGTCAGCGTCAAAAAGCCTCGGCAAAGATAAGACAAACTCCGAAAAGAAACAGGGCCATATTTCGCGCAGTACGAAAAGAGACACCGAGATATCAAGAGAATTGTCACTTACCCCAACACACCCGGCAGAACACATACCAAGCGTCTCCGAGCCGCATCCACCAGAACCACCACACGTGCCCGTGGCACAGCTCCCCACTGCCCCAGGCCCTGTGCTAACGAATCCAGGCGGGGACGGGTACATTTCACTCGTTGTTGTGGCAGCCAGACTCGCTGCCCACGGCCCTTGGACGGGAACCTCCTTGCCCCAGAAGCTCGCCATGTCCTCTCCCCTCGGTCCCATCCTCTTACCTTGATCTGCTTTGAACGTCTTGTTTGCCCTCTTCCGTGCCTTGGAATGCGTTTCCTCGAGCCTGTTCCTGTAGTCCAGTCGCAGCGGGCGCGTGTGAGCTCTCCGCGACGTCGTCTCGTTGGTATGTACCGCCGGGTGCGACGAGACGTGCGCTGATTCGGCAGCGGGCGGGATGGGTACGTTTTTGGCTTCGGGGGAGGAGTGCCATGCTTCGAGGACTGGGGTGGGTGAGCCTCTTGGAGGGTTACACGACATAGATGCGGGGAGACGGCTGCATGCTTACGCTTTTCCTCCTTGCCTGAAGCGAACATCTTGGTTGCAGGAAGCGCCATCACCCTTACAGCTGATAGCGAATCAATGTCAGTCTTTCTCTCCTCACAAACCCGGAGACCGACGGACGGCGGCGGCGGCCGTATTTCTGCCATTATCTTCTATCTTGCGTCTCCAAGGGTTTGTGAAGCCATCGCGCTTTGTCACTATCTATCTCTCGTACGCGAGATGGAAGGGGGGTCGTATCAGAGGATATGTGAAAGGAAAACTTACTCTCGCAGTACCAGCACTTGCATTCTGAGTACACCTCGCCAAACCGTTCCTGGTAGGTCTTACACGTCCACTCGAAGGCGGTGCTGAGCTTGTCCTCGTCGACCTTATCGTTGTGGTCGACAAAGGCGGCCGTCTCCGCGACGGTGTAGTCGTAGTAGGATCGGGGGCTAAGCTGGTGCGTGTGCCAGGCGAGGTCGACGTCGACGGTGGGCACGGCGACACGGTCCTTTGTGGACGACGCGAGGGAGACCATGGCCATGAAGCGGGTGTACTTCGTGAGGAGGGCGGTCATTGTTTGCTGGGCTGTTGGGAGGGACAGCCAGTTGATCTGTTGCCGACCGTTGATTAACATCACCGCGTCTGAGACGAGTAATCTTACTCGGCCCAAAGGTTTGGCATAGAAAGGTCACGAGGGGAGGAGCTGACCTTGCACATCTTTTCAGTAAACACGCCCTGCCTCATCACGGAGCCCACGAGATCAATTCCCAACAGACTGGCGTTCTCCCAGTATCGCGACATCATCTTCCGTGTCTGCCGTCGACCTTCCAGGCTCAGCCTGAACTCCGTGACCTTCTTGTGCCCGTGCCGCGACATGACCTCCCGCAGATTCTTCGGGTCCGCGAACTTACCCGTGAAGGTCTCCTCCATCACGTCGCGGACGGCAGTCATGGACGCGGGCGTCGGGGAGCCGGGGATCAGAAGGGAGAGCACAGGGGAGAGAAGACCGCGACGGGCGAGGTGCGATGGGAACAGCTGGTCTGGGATCGGGGAAGACGTGCTGCTCGAGGAGGCGGATGAAAGGAGCTTCGGCATTCCGCTCTGCAGGTCGAGAATCGTGCCTGGCATCGCGTGGCCTTGCTTTATCGACGCTTGGATGTCTGCGAGGAATTTGGCGGTTCGCAGGGCTTGGTGAGTTATGGTGAAGGTACAGGGGCAGGTTTGCGAGAGGTGGCCGTCTGCGAGGCCGGAGCCTGAGAGGCCGGGGCGGCTGTGTTTGTGTTAGTTTGGTTCATGCGTGATACGTTTCTCATTCTGACGGCAAAGACGGCTCTGGAAAGTTCCAGTCGGAGTGTGGAGATGATGTGAACAAGAACTGCGGGTTCACGTACTGACTCCCCTGATAACCCTCCTCCTGCCCGCACGTCGTCCACGGGACTGAGACCGTCGCAGCGCAGCTTGGACACTTGATCTCTTTCGTGTCTGGGTCGTCTTCGTTCCTCCAGGCGAGGTTCGTCCGCGACGTCCAGTGGGCGACGCACGTCTCCGAGACGACGTACTCGAACGCCGGCCCGCGGATGGCGGCATTGACAATCGCCCAGGGCATGCCCGCCGCCCAGAGCGCGGCGTGACCGTAGCGGAGGCAGTCTTCGAGGTAGATTCTGGGGTTGAGCATGTGTGCGTGCCAGACGAGGAGGACGTCTGCGTTAGGTGTCAGCGATTGCAGTTCATCAGAAAGCAGAGAAAGGGGGAGGGAGAACCCAGTGGCGGCAGCATGTCCGCGTTCCACACCATGCCTTCGCGTGTCACGAATCCCTCATACCGATCCCTCCGTCCCTCGTCTGGGTCGAGCATGTCTTTCTCGAGGAGCATGTCCGGGACGAAGGAAGACCACCACGCTTCGTAGCGCGAGACTGCGCGCGCGACGTAGACGGCCCATCGCTTCTCGCGGAGCTTGACGAGGATATCTATATTGGGTTCAGCGGGGTCCGGGATCGCGGCGCTTTTCCCGTTGGTGGCTGAGGCCTGGGGTCCCGCACGGGAGTCGAAGATGTTCCAGAGGCCGTTGCGGTAGCCTGTCTCCGTCTTGAGGCGGTTGAAGGCGCAGAGGAGGCGGAGGTGTGCGAGGCAGTGCGCCTCTGTTGGAACTGCGGTGGGAGACTGGGAGATGGACAGGTTTTCCAGGGTGTCGGTGAGGGAGGATGGGGGGTCAGAGGTGTAGGCGGGAGGAGCGGGGCCGGCGGAGATGGGACCTGAGCCGGTGCTGGGCCCGGGGTAGGCGTATTGTGGGGTCTTGGTCTTGTTCTTTTTCCACATGGCGACAACTGTTGAAGTGGGAGAATATTGGGTTGTGGTTCACTGAGACAAAAAGACGTCGACCTGATCCTGGCCTTCGCGAATAAGATACGACAAGTTGAGATGGCTCCTCGCCGTTTGAGCTGAACAAAGCCTCGCCTCAACGACGACAACCTCGTGATCCCGGTTTGTCGGCGCGGGGCGACGCGGGATGCCGGGCCCGGGCGCCGGAGGATTTTGCCCTGCTTAGCTGATCTTCGACGCCCTGAAGAGCGGTTTCTGAGTGTGCTATGCTGTGCCGCTCAGCCTTTGATTTCGCCAGTCATCCGGTGGCGGCGCCAAAAGTAAATAAGAAGTAGTGAGGAACTTTTCTTCACCGAAACTGCGAGGTTGACTTTACGGTGAGCGTGAGAGTCGGAGGCAGGAGGGTAGGCCACGCGGCTTGCAATGAGCCGCTCATGATGAGAGACCTGATGATTGAAAGGGGCTGTGTGTGCTCTAGCGCGCCCATAATTGAGTGATGATGTAGCCGATGCGACGCTCCGCCAGTCGCGTCTTGTCTGCTTATCCTTTCCCCCGCGTTCATCACGTTGCGGGGTCTGAGGAGCAATCGCCAATGGGATTAATCCAATTCTGATGGGCTTGATGACCTTGCCCTGGAACTGAGTATGTGTAGGATCGTTGCTGACAATGCCTCAAGACGGCTTCGACGTCTGCCATTAAGTTGAATCGAGCAAAATCTTTCTCATGATTGATTCAATCAAAACTTCAATCGCAATTGGTTTGAGGCGCTACTTGATTTCAAAATGCCTCATGTTGAGCTCGTCGAGAATGTCCCGTTTACTGGTCACTATGTAATGAAGTTGAACTTAGTTGCGTACGCTTAGTTGAAGAATCTCAAGGTTCGAACGATCATGGAAGTTTCAAACCCCACTTTACTGGCTGCGGTCCAAATTATTCGAATGGCTGAAATTTGAACCACCTTGTGGGCCCAAGAACATCTGTCTTTGTAGAACCCAAGCGGTCTCCGCTAGAATGGAATTTCTAATGAAAGTCTCTTTTGTCTGATGAAGGATTTGCAAACACTCTGTAGTAGATCAACTTACCCACGCAATACTTTCTTCGGGACGACGACACTGGCAAACATCAAACAAAGATGGCGGCTACCACTTTCCACCGCTTCCCTGACCTACCAACAGAGCTCCGACTGCATATTTGGGAGTTGGCCGGCTGTGCTATGGCAAAGCCTCGAATTCACTTTTTGCCTATTGAGTCGTCCAGACAAGAGACATTCGGCAGGCGCTTGATCCCTGATGGATTGGATTTACGTGGATTGGATTCAAAAGTGCCAGGCTACTGCTGCAGTGTGGAAGTCATGCCGAGGGCCGAACGCTCGTGGGTCAAAGACAACGAGTCAGACTACCTTATTGACGCTGGAATGTGGACCGCCTGCAAAGAATCTGCTTGGGTGCTCATGAAGAAGAGGCTGAGTAGGGCTAGGCCGTACAATATCCGATTCGGAACTTTCCGAGACGGTAGTGATGACTGGGTATTTGATGTTGATGTTAGTAGAGACCTCTTCTGCTTTCATTTCTCCAACAATGCATACTGGAGTCTCCATACCGAATGGGAATTACTGCCATTCTGGAACACTTCGAGACGAGACGGCTTTGTCAGCGTTGCCGTTGAATTCGATTCTTCCTGATCTGTCGGTATCGAGCCAGATATGGATGTCGGTACGCTGGAAAGAATGGTCAATGAGCCAGGGGCTCGTGGCTTCTTCTTGAGTCTTATCAAGAAAGAGATGAATGGGGAGTCGTATGTACCCCAGATATGTCTGATTGACAGGAGCATACGTCGGAGCCAATATGAAAGACCCAGTTCATACTCGGAATTTCATTCCATGGGGCGCGCGTTCGGGTTCGTGGTTGGCGAGTACACAGTTGTCGAAGACGATCTGACACCGGAGATGGAACCGGAGATGGATGCCTTTGACTTTTTGAGAGCTATCGATTCAGTGGGAGACTATTGGAAGGCACTTGGCCTTTCATACGACCGCTCTTATGAGGACGGAGAGCTCGTGGAGTTTAGAACATGGTCCCGTACCTCCGTTAAAGCGTACGTCTCGGTGTTAGCTCAAGAGGAAGAAGACGATATGGAGTCTCCGGGAAAAGAATACGAAGGCACTGAAGTTTAGTCGAAGGAATGTAGACGGGGCGAAGAGAGTTAGTAGGGACCTCAGAAAGGGTTGGTCAATTGAAATGCATCTGCATCAGGGGATATAGAAACAGCAGAACCTACTAGTCAGTCAGCCTATGGCCTCACGCCATGTGTTAGATGTTCCAGAAGGCGGTTCGCCAATCGTTTTATTTGATGGAGATGATTTGAATTCCACCACTGATCTAAAGATAGGAAATTTCAACGTCTTCTGCAGCTAACTTGCGATGTAAGAGTGTATTGCTTGATTGTAATATTCAATCCGTGAATAGATGCAGGCCCTTAGCGAAACACGTTTGAAGCTAGACATGCTTATACTTATACATCCAGATACATACCTTACTGGTTGAATAACCTTGATGATTGTTTGTAAGCACAACCTTCTAGCCGAATCGACACTAACGTTGGAATTCCCATCAGGGCAGCGCCCACCTCAAGGCAATCAATCAAGTTTGACGGCCAAACTTGACTTAATTACTTCGCGATAGCTTCATAATTGATTGATTGATTGATTGAACTTGACAAGTTTACTTGCTTGCGGGGGGCGCTGCATCAGGGTAGGTTCCAAAAGGGTTCTTACGCACATTCATCCGGACAGAAAGAGAGGCAATAGCTTTTGAACTCTATTTGACAAATAAACTTTCTGTTCACCTCCAAACACACCAGCTCACTTGGAAACACCTGTCTGGGTGTTTGTGTACCTGTCTACATCATTGCCGCTTTGGAAGGCCAGGATGTACACCACCAACAAGGTCAGTCAAGTTCATGATAAAATATAACCGCACCGTCTGACTGTGTGCAAAATCTTCCGACCAACACAACCAACTCTTGTTTCCCTTCGGGCTCACAAGACACGACTTGACTTTCGCTCTGAAGTTCCCCCCAAATATCGTCAACAATGTCGGCCAAGACCCAGTTAACCTTCGCCGACCTCCCAGCGGAATTGAGGATGATGATTTGGGAGCTCGCTGCTTCAGTCCGTACATCCCGACCAGGATTGCACTTCATTCCAGTGAGCTCTGTTCCGCAAAACCCACCCCCACGCCCCCCCAAACGTTTGAAATATACTCAGAGTTACATTGGCAATACGCCCTACCCTGTCACAGTTAAGGATGTCGATGTTTCGTCGATAGCTGGGAACGGGTCCGAGTACTTTCTCGACGCTGGTCTGTGGACTGCATGCAGAGACTCCAGGGAAGCAATGAAAAAGAAGTGGAAGGAGGTAAAGAGGAAGTACGTTCATAATGGTGGTCCTATCAGAAGAGACCTTACTCCTTCAAGAATCGGTCTTATCTGCGAAGGTGACAAGACATACGGTTTCTCAGTAAATCCTTTGGAAGACCTGCTCTGTTTACAAATACCCCAAGATGCAACTTACAACAACTTTGAATCGCGGATCAAGCTCCCATTTTGGAACGACTATTGGTACGGACAGAGAGGCTATTGCAGCATTGCTTTTGAGTTCGATAGCTCTTGGGCTTTTGATCCGAGCAAGAAAACTATAGCGGAGTTGCGACAGACGCCCGGCCCGAGAGCGTGCTTTCTAAACCTCTTGATGGATATGACTGCGCGCTCTGAGGATGATGGAAGGGGCGAAGCCTTCGACACATTAAGTTTGGTCGACCGAAGCGTTCTAAGAAGGCCAGATTGCCGCAAGTACTGGGGAGAAAGAGTATTCCATGCCCAGAACCGCAAGTTTGGAAGAGTATACGATCACAGTGACGTGGTAAGAGAATCCCCAACCTCTTCAATGAACGCACTCGAGTTCGTCAATATACTCAAAGAAGAAATCCCGCATCTTTGGGTCAAGATAAGGTGCGATATTGCGGTATTTGCCCGCAATTCCAAGCTGAAGTCCAAGCCGAGGCCCAATCATAGGCCGAAGCGTGTTAAGACAGGCAAAGTTTGGGTCGAACGAATCTAGACGATAAAAGCTACTACAGGATATTTCGTTGCATATTAACATCAGGCAGACCAGCTCACCTGTTCGTTATTGCGTGTGGGGTATTCGCTACGACAATATTGAAGAAGGCGAGGTTTCTGGGGGTTGGGGCCAGGAGAGATCGTCATTCTACCCAAAGATATAGTTAATTTCTTAGATCTACAAACATCCCTTCTAAGAGACCGCCGTTTGTAGAAGTGCAAAATGGCCTCCGTCAACTGCAGATCACCTTTTATGATGATTAACCAATGTCATCATAACAAGCCTAGGAGTTAAATCTGCTCTGAAAAGCCAGAACTAGCCGGAGGCCAATTACGGTTCGTAGCTGACTTCATGTCCATTGGGATCACCAGGGAAAGCATGTTTCTCAAGCCATCTGTAAGCTTTCAAAACTGCGAGCCAGCCCTCCGACGAATGATCACGACTTGCATCACAGATGTGAGGCGCGTCTGGCACTAGAACCAAGGATACGTCGATGCCCCGGGTTCTCATCTCTTCGGCTGTGCGACTGGACTGTTGCCATGGGATGAGATCGTCGGCTGTTCCGTGTATAAAGAATGTGGGAGTCTGGAAACAGCCGTTCTTTACTTGGGCCAGCGGACTACACCGTCGGATCTCCTCTGTCGAAGGCTGTGGCAGGTTGTTCCAGTCCGTCACCTCGGCTCTTTTGGAAGCTGCGAGTTTTCTGCTGGGTAAACCATCAATGATGATTGGTAGCGTTTGGGCTTTCCAATTCATGTGTAAGATAATACGAGAACGAGGATCAGTGCGAATTCGGGGATCCGAAAGGGGCTCCCAAGCACCGATGGTTCCATAGTTGGCAATCTGTATCACATGATAGAAGTCAGTAACAACTCGCCTTTTACGGCTTAAGGTAGTTGAATGAGGTGGTCAGGGAAGCTTACAGGCTCATCTTGGACGGCCTCTAGAACGTCATATTCTTCACCCAAGTCCTCTGCTCCAACGGGTTGAATGGGAGATTGCCACCCTGTACTTGCAGATCAGCATTCATACACAAGACGCAAGCAACATGTTCAACTCACAGGCATCCTCATAGTCAGTAGGACAGTAGAAAGCCAAGATGGCATTTGGCGGTCGAAGCCCTCTCTCTGGTGCCGTCCATCCAGTCGACAATGCCAGCTGCCCTCCGGAGGACCATCCCACAACCACGATGTTGTCTGGATCAGGTCTAATGTCGGGGTTCCTCAGTTTGATGTACGGCAGTATCTTTTGAGCCCATTCAAGTGCATCGCATACATCAACCATGGGACCGTCAGCAAGTCGGGACTCTGGGCATAGCCGATGGTCGAGGCTGACTGGCAAAAGCCCCATGTCAATCATGATGCGCGTCTGCGGAGGTCTGATATCCTTGCGGGAGAAAATGATGTGACTTCCTCCATGTATCATCAGAGCTGATCGCTTCATGTTAGAAATTCCCCGTTTCCAAGCACCTGCTGGGCTCTGAGCAACCCACCGATCGGCATCTTCTTGGCTGGGTTTGCCACTTGAGGATAATAAATATCCGCGTGAATCTGTTGGGACCCAACTGTTTTGTAGACCACTTCCTGCACGTCAATCTCTACCTGACCGCGTTCGATTTTGTCGGCACCTGTGTCAAGTCGGGTAGACCCAGGCTTCTGAAACCCACATATCACTCTGACAGTCTTGGCCTCGAGCGACTGTCCATCAGACCATTGTACATCTGCAAAGCCTGCGCTTGAAAAAGCCTGTTGCCAATGTTCCGCATCAGCCAAGGCATGGGAACGACCATCGTTAAAAAGCCACCAGCCCTCCAGCAGACCGACGATTATATCAAAGACGTACAGCTGCCGAGTTGGCGTCATCTCAATCAGGGCAAGGGCACCATCTTCACGGAGCATCTTGCGCAGATTGGCCAGGCTTGAGGTTATGTTCCTAGTTGCGTGGATGCAATTCGTTGATATGATGACGTGGAACGCCTCAGTGAGCTCAGCAGTCGGCTCGCTCTCGATGTCCAAAATCCCAAAGGTCATGCCGCTGATTCCTGCGAAAGAAGTCTTGGCCTTTTGGACAAGTGATGCAGATAGGTCGGTGAAATGGTACTCGAAAGGGATTCCGGCTTTGACCAGTAAGTCGACGACATGGCGCGTTGTTCCTCCTGTGCCAGCTCCAACTTCTAGGATGCGGAATGGGCCAGAACCGCTACTATGACTGAATGATCGACACAAGAAATCGCCCAGCAGATGAGTGGCTGTTACTAACATGGGCCACTCTCGATAAAGATCGTCGAGCCACTTCTTGTTTGCTCGGTTGCCGAAGAGCACTTGGAGGGCGTCATAATCTCCAACGAGGCACGCAGCAAGATGCGGCCCTACAGCTCTTAGCAGGTGACGAATTGGACCGTTTAGGGGGTGCTTGTCTATGATATCCTGGAAAACCTGTTCTCCTGATGTCGTTTCCATAGACTTGGTAGTCCTAATGAAAATTTCCCCTGAAGACTCTATGATGTTTTCGTCTTCCAGAAAACGGTACAGCCGACGGACTAGCTGTTGATGACGGGGCAGAATGCTTGCTATAATCGGCACCTTATCTCCAGGACTGAGCGCCTGTAGATTGCACCCTAACGTCTTGAAAGCCTGTGATACGTAGGCCAGGACCAGACGAACATCGCCGGGGTGGATCTCAGACCAATAGTCGAGAGCGTTCCTCGACGCCCCGAACCGGTCAAAGTTGAGCCGCACCTCATCAAAAGATTCGTGAATGGAATTGATGGTTGGCAGTTCTTCTGTCTTCGCATGGGACCCACCGCATGACCCTGGTGTGTCTTTGAACTCCCTCGGGGGTCGTTCCGCAGACCGTTGGATTGGTAAGCTTGACTGGCTTTGCGACCCTCCATTTCCTGTCGATGGCTCTGGAAAAATTTGAGATGCTGCGCTATCCTCGTTCGCAGACTTTAAGCCTAGCTCTCTATCAACATGAGAAACGATGGCGTTGATATCGGTAAACAGTAAAAACGTAGATAAATCAATTGTCACATTCAGTGCCGAGGCAATATCACCAATCATCTCAGTAGCCCCCAAGGAGTCAATGCCAACATCAGGAAGAGCCTCTTTGCCGGAAAGGTCGTCGATAGGAATGTCAGCGATACTAGCCGCGATCTTGAGTACCTCCAATCGTTTGCTAGTAGGCCGGCCCTTGTTTCTGATGCTGGCCTCTCCGGACGTATTAGTCTCAGATGGGAGAGTTGTCTCCTCTTTGGAAATGACGGATGACGAGGTTGAGTCCTTAGAGGAGCCACGTAAAATCCTTGTGAGGGATGTTCGAGATATCTTCGTAAATCCCATACCAAATGCGACGAGGACCATCTTCTTGGTCTGTGCCTCAGAAACATAAACATCGACGGACACGTTCTCATCGTTTTCGGGAGTCATATTCGCAAGAACAACCCAATCTTTGACATCCGGTGAGAAAGCGGGACCGAGCTGCAAACGCTGGATTCGATGGCAGACCAACAGGCTGTCGATGGTTGTTGTTGTACTGAAGTAGTTGACTAGGAAGCCACCGAATTGCAAGAAGCTGTCAATCATTGGCGTGTCGACAAGCCGCTGATCGAGCGTCGTATGGCTGTCGGACGAGATTCTTACCACACCTGCGGCTTCGGTCCCCAAGCTGGCGATGGCCTTTATCCCCTTGAAGGCATCTGAGTACTGTACGACTCCCTGAAATGCTCTGTAGATATGCTTCCCTTGCATGGCCTCCGCATCAGAATGCTCCATGATGTTTTGCCAGCGACAGTCTCCGATTAGCGATTCAAATCGGCGGAACTCTTGTGTGACTCTAGGGTCGTTTCGCTCTCTGATGTGCACCATGCCAGTCGTTGTCTCCTGCGCCTCAACCTTGCTTTCGCCAGCCTTCTGTGTGGGCTCCACTGTAATAGAGAAGACCCATGACGGCCAAGAGTTGTCCACGCGTCGCATACTTAGAAGAATTTCAGGAGGCTCTTCGTCCGATTTCAAAACAACCGGTGCCTTCATAGTGAGATCTTCGACTGTGGGCCTCCATACGGCGAGGTCCAAATTTTGAAGCTTCAGAGCAGCTCTGGAGACGGCCTCAATGTACGCCGAAGCCGGCATGCTCGCATAGTCGCACATGATGTGTCCCTTCACCAAGGATTGAAAGCGCTCACTTTTGGCTGATATCCTGAAGTAGCTCTCCGTCGAACCGTCACCTTTGATGAGAGACAGAAACTCCTCAGGTTCCGGATCTTCTGTCGAAGGCCGAGCCGGACTTTCTGCGCCGTATTTTAGACCGATATAAGGTAACCAATGTCGAGTCTTCTGAAACTGGTACGGCGGCAAGCTGAGAGATTGGTATTGGTGTCTCTGACGTCGGTGGAATGGCCAGTATTGCACACTGTGCCCTTCCTTCCACAACTTGATCGCGACATCAACGAGAGAAACTTGAGCAGACGAGGCAGTCAACTGTGGGCCCACGAAAGAGTGACCGTTTTGAGTTTGAATGCATGACCGAACGAGCTGAGTGGCGGAGGTCCCTCGTCCAGCCTCAATCCAAGTAGCTCGGGGATGTTTCTGTACAAGCCGTTCAATCGCATGATGGAAACATACTGGGCCTCTCATATGTTCCACGACAAGATGCGCATCAGGCATATTATCATCATGTTTGTCGCTGCACACTTCAAGGGGAATCGTTGGAGTCTTCCAGCAGAGACTCTCCGCAAGCTCCAAAAGCTGTTGAAGCAAGGGTTCTGTGAGGGCCGAATGAAATCCGTGGGTGACATCCAAAGTCTGACAACGAACCAAGCCACGCATCATCTCATCACGAGTGATCAAAGTTTCTGCGTCCCGGATAGCCTTAGCAGAACCAACGACAACGTGGTTTCTGGGTCCGTTGAAACATGCCACCTCAAGACCCTCGACTTGTCTAAGTAGACGAGTGACGTGCTCTCGATCAGCGTTCAATGCAAGCATTGAGCCTGGCTCAGGACCCCAACACTTCTCCACAAGGAATGCCCTGCCTGCCACTAACTTCAAAGTGTCGCTCAGTGACAAAGCCCCAGAGATGCAAAGTGCTGTGAGTTGGCCGAAGCTGTGACCCACAACTGCCTCTATCTTGAGCCCACAGTCCATCCATGCTCTGGCTGAGGAGTACTGAATTGCGAACAAAGCAGTGTGTAGCGTTACAAGGTCTGAGATTGGGGTTCGCTGGAAGATCGCTGGAAAAATGCCCTCGAGTCCGAGGTTCAGACAGACGTGCTGGCAACTGTCCAGATGGTGTCGTAATATTTGCGATGATTTGTACACATCTTCTGAGAGACCAACATAGCGACCGTCTTGGCCACCAAAGACGAGGATGGTCGGCGGCGGCGATACAACTTTTGTTATCAAGCTACACCCTGAAGCCACCTGGGAGAGAATCATCTCGAGCTCTTTCATATCAGACACCGTTGTCGAAACGACAATTTTAAGAGCATGATTGGCACGTTGGGCCAAGTGAAAGAGAATGTCTGGAAGATCGAAAGCTGATGGCTTCGCTGAACCCATGCGTCGCACCAAATCAAGTACTTCCTGGGCATATTCCGACAGCGATTCTTCAGTCGAAGCGGATAGGATGAGCGGCCATTTTGATGGTGCAACTGGCTGCTCATCTAGTGACCCCAAGTCTGACTCATTTCTAGGGGCATTGCGGATCATCACAACTGAGTTGCTTCCAGCGGCGCCATAGTTGTTGACACAAGCGATTCGATCTCTTGTGTCCCATGGAGTTAGTTGTCGGGGAATCTCCATCTTATCAGGAGCCAGTGTCGGTATGTTGGGGTTCAATGATTGAAAACTAGCCTGCGGGGGTATGAGGCTATTTTTCAACATGAGAAGCGTTTTGATCAAGCCGGCCGCACCAGAAGCTGCTTCAGCGTGGCCAATACTCCCCTTGATAGAAGAGAAATACAGCTTCGACGTTCTGGAGGCCCCACCGAAAGCTTCTCGCAGACTGGAAACCTCGATCGGATCACCAACGCTTGTGCCGGTGCCATGGGCTTCGACGTACGACACATCCTCACGTGTAACGTTCGCCAAGTCCATGACTTTTCTCAGAAGACTCGCCTGAGACTTTGCACTCGGCACCACTATGGGCCCTCCTTCATGGTTCTGGTTGGTAGCAGAGCCGATAACAACTCCAAGAATATTATCGTCTTCTTCGAGAGCAGCGAATAAAGATTTCAAGACGACAACACCGACGCCTTCGCCACGACAGTATCCGTCGGCATGGGCATCAAACGGCTTACATTGACCGTTGGGACTCAGAAACCCCGCTGCCTTCAGATCCCGGTAGTCATGCGGGCAGGTGATGATATTCGCGCCTCCTGCGACCGCACGGCTGCATTCTCCGGACGCAATGGCACGGCAAGCGGTATGTATAGCCACAAGCGAAGACGAACAAGCCGTATCAATAGTCATGGCTGGTCCGCTCCAGCCGAAGTGATGACTGATGGCACCACTCAGATAGGATCTACCAGTGCCCGTCGTTGCATATGCCGTAGGAGGGTGGCAGCTTAGGTTCTCGGCATAGTTGTTCATCACGGCTCCGATGTAACATCCGTAGTCTTGTGGATCCGAATGCGTCTCTGGACTGAGTTGCCCTGACGATGATAGAGCTTCGTACACGACCTCAAGCAGCTTTCTCTGCTGCGGATCACAAGCCGTCGCCTGTCGGGTCGACTTATCGAAGAACTTGTGATCGAATGTATCGTGTTGGTCAATGAAGTTACCCCACCATTTGACCTTGGAGACGTCTTCGGCAAGTTGGTCTAGTCCAACTCGTTCAGGTGCAGGAACAACTGTTGATCGCCCGGCCGATATGAGATCCCACAACTCATCGACCGATTTGGCGCCGGGAAATATCCCAGCCATACCAACGACTGCGACAGCGTGTGGCGGGAACTCAGACAGTGTACGCTTTCTTTTCGCGTCTGAAAGTGATTCGTAGTCGCAATTTAGACCTGTTGCTCCCTCACCGCCGATGCTACCTGGTGGGGTATTGGGAGGTGTCTGCATTTGTGAATATGTTGCTTTCCCTTTCTTGGCGAACCCATCATGAGCCGGTCTCGCGGAAAGTCCAGGCGGATGTCGCAAGCTCAAAAAGCGAAGATCCAGATATCCAACCAAGGATGGAGGGAAGTGCTGTGAGACGCCTGCCACCGCGACGCAGATTTGTCCCGGTGGCAGAGAACCAATTGCGACTTTGAGCGTCCGATACCAGTCTACAGGCAATAATAGGGTATTATTCAATATTGCTCGAACGAGACTGTCTCCAGTGACGAACCTCCCATCATTTGTGGATCTGACTGGGACGTGTAGCCGGTCTGGATAAGGAAATCGTAGGTCGAGCTCCTGTTCGAAAAAGTGGACGAGTCGTTCTACTTCGAGAGCATATATAGGAGAATGAAATCGTCCTCTAATCGGGACGTCAGCGACGAGCCCAACTGTTGTGAGGGAATCTTTTAGACTCGACAGGCTATGCCGGGGTGTTGTGAGTGTGACGGAAGCCTCGTCGGTAGTCGCAGAAACATAAGTCTGATCAATTAGCTCCTTGATTCCGCGGGTCGGAGCGAGCGAAATGGTGCATACCTCGGGAAACTTGCGAAGTATCTTCTCAATCGTCTCCTTATCCTGGGGTACATTCTTTCTCCCCCTGATTGAGACACAGCCTGACTCAAATCGGACCCTGTCCCTTTCAACGTAGGCACCCACACAGACTGCTAGCTGCAAGGCACGGATGGTAATATCAAGAAGCGCCTCTTCAGTCTGAGAAGCTGCCACAGTGACAGCACAGAGAAAACCAACACAGAAGCCGCAAATCCCCCCTGTCTGGAGCTTTGGTAGTATGGCCAACTGGAAATCTCCACTACCCAGCTGCCTTGCAAACAGAATGTATTGGATCATTTGTACAAGGAAATTAATTGGAAAAGCGATCATAGGGGGAAGCCCCCCCTCATCACAAGGGAGCAACCCATCGTTGGTGAGCCATCCTGTCAAAGATTGCAAATATGACTCCCCTTCAACTTGCAACAACTCAGAGTCGAATTTCGTCAACCTGGGCCAGATTGAGGGTAGTTTGTGAATGGCTGTAACAATTTTCGCGAGCTGTGGAGTGGAATTGAGGAGACGGCGTAGCTCATAAAGATCCTCGTGGGGCACTCGTCCTTGAGGCCCAAACGCCAGCATAGAAGGAACTGATTTGCGAATTTGGTTCATTGCGAGGCTGTTTGACCCGGTTGAGCTGTTGCAAAAATCGATGGTTTTCAAAGCCTGTTGGCCGACTTACAAATAGAGAGGTTCAATTTCGACGAGGAGTTCCTCTGCCGACAGTCCCATCAGGAACGACCAGCTGAGGTTTTCCGGACCGCGTGAACGCCATGCTGAGCGGAGCTTGGATCAAGAGACGCAAGGAGCTTTGACCGTCAATTGCGCATGGATAGAACTTCAAAGTGAGCTCATAGATCAGCCCGTTCGTGATTCATGAGAACTAACCGACATGCTTGCCAGCATCGGTGTTTGACGCCGAATGCGACTCCATCGTATACAAACAAAGTAAGAATCCGGATACCACACTCCAAACTTTTCACGCATTACATGACTCCGCTAATGTTCTCACCGGCAGCTATGATGGTGGTGGGATGCCGGAAACCTTGCATTGCAGCCTTTTACCTTTGTGTTTGCTCAGCTAAACTCTCCTCCACGCAACGGTCTCATTTCCTATGCATGTGCACTGCAATATTCTGCCGTGTGGATGGGATCGTCCCGAGCTGCCACCGCGGAAGGAAAGCAGAAATTCCTTTGGGTCAGCGGGTTGCATCCATGACACGTGCGACCTGTTTCACCGGGTCGTTGGTCTGAAGATCCAGGAGGGTCGCCGGCATGTCTTCCTTGCCGCGCAAGCGAGAATTGGAGTACGAACTTTATTGCCCAAATCGACCAACTAACTACCATTCTAGAATCCTGTGACTTGCGCAGCAATTTCTCTGTGCACTCCTGCAGCACCTCCATGGCGCTTGGGATGGTGTCCCTCTGGTGCAATGTATGTCGTAACCTGCAGTTTGCCCCCTCTGATCATCATCGACAGCCACATGTGAACACCGCGAGAGTCCTTCAGCTCCCTGTGCGGTATGATGTCGCGAAGAGAATCCCAGTAGGCGTCCACATATTGACCTCGACCATTATCTACCATCCATTTGGTGATTGCCTCTGCAATCGCCTGATCCTCTGCGCCGTAGTGACATACTGGAATGTAAAACTTGACGTCGGGTAACTCTTGTTGACGAAGCCCGATGTCAAAGTAGTACGCAAAGGTCCCCCAAAGGCCTGCAGTGTCAACGCCGTCGGTTGAAACGTTATATCGGGGTGCTTTCGGGAGATCTTGATCCTGAGGGAAGTCTGCAGGGAGATTGCAAACAGCCTTCATCAGCTCCCAGGCCTTTCCAAGTAGATCTCTGGGGACTTCAATCCTGCCTCCCATCGTTAGAATGGACTTGACACTTTCGAACGACGTGCGAGCCTCGACGCAGTAGAGCTTGAGGCGCGCATCCGCTGGACGGACAACGTCGATGCCCAACCAAAGCGGTGTGAGTGTCAAGCCCAGGTCTGGCGCCTCTCCTTTGACAAATGAGAAAACGGTGCCGATGGTTGGTGTATCGGGGACCGCAGAGGTGATAGCATCTTCCCAGACGGCCATGGGAGTAAGACCGACTTGACCGAGCTTGCGCGGGAAGAAGTATGCCTTGGGGAGGATCTCGTTCCCCAGAAACTCGAACCCGAGACATACATTTGTCATGATTGGGCGTTCATTAGTCTCCAGGTACTTGTGTTGTGCTGCGTCGTAAAACTTCCCGATGAAATGATTAAACAAGCTCATGTCGAGAGACGGAATTTGGGGTGCCATGGAGTACAGCATCTCCGTCGCTGGTTTGATGTTCAGAGGATCCATATACGTGCCCGCAAATCGACTGAATGGCTCCATAACCATACGAATTTCAGGCTTCGTGCCGGGCTCATTCCATCTCCAGCTGTACTCGATGTGTGTTCCATCCAGAGAAAGTCCGCTGTCACCCTTTGCTGAGCCCAATGCAAGCACGCGAGGAGACGATCCCAGTCGCGGGGCTACCTGGTGATAGATGAAAAGGAGAAATTCATATTGGGCCTCCAGACTGTAGTCCGCGTTGCGAAAAAGCGCAGCGAAATGAGGCCCAACCATGCTCCACCAGTAGTCGCTGTGCTCGTCCCTCGGTGGCAGCCATTTCGACACTGATAATAGCGCCGATTTGGTGACTAGGCTGTTCTGCAAGTTTCCGTTCGTATTGATCTTAGTTCTGCTAACTCGAGACTTCGTTTTGTCTTTGAATGGCTGATTATTGCGTTCAGCAGCCAAGCTTGTCACGATATTTGATATAACTCACCGAGTCCCAAAGTGGCATCCTGACTACTGAAGCTGATTCCATCTTTGTCGTCGCGAATCGAAGTAAGTTTTCACTACTACAAGCGAGTTGTGATGATCCTCCCAAAGTGTTTTGTGTGGGTCGCGTTGTTTAGAGAGAAGAAGTTGATTCAAAGGTTCTACCAAAGAGTGTCTGACGCGATCGGCGGGATCCCACGCGTGAGGTCGGCTGAGCCATTACCTGATCCGGTCCTCGCGTACTACGGACCTGGTCCTGGAAGGATCTGTTCTAGCTGTTAAACTGGAAGTCTCTCGAGTCAAGAGCGCTGAACGAAGTTGTTGCTTTGCGAAACCTCCGAATAATTTGGGTTGATGTCGTGATTTCTTGAAGTTCTCAGGGTTTCGGATATTGCTAATACCATTCGACCACGGATTAGTCCGCGGTTGTGATATTACGTTATGATGTTGTAGAACCTACGCTCGTTCCCCATCTCAGTGGTGTACACACAGAAAGTATTCTGCCCGACAAATGCTCGGTAGCTAGCTCATGAGGCCATGTTCGGAGTGATAGAATTCTGTTTGCCGGAAATCTAACTAGATCTGGAAGTTCTTTCAGATGATTTGCAAGGTTTCCCAAGGCTTTCCATCCCAACACTGGTCGTCAAACTTTAGTTCTTGTTGGATTAGCTTCATCCCGGCTTGTGTGGGAGGCACGCGATGGCCACGGAGCTGTTCGTTCGGTTGGCCTCTGCCGTGCATCAATGCGAGTAATGTTTTGATCCATGTTTGCACCCCACCTTGGGTAGCAAAGAGCACCCAAGCGATGATGGCAAATGTGCTAGACTAGATGTCTAGATTGTGTCTGAGGTGAATAGATCGCTCCTTCGTTGTACGCAAACTAGGTGATCTGCACTTGCAGGACTTTAGCCAAGAGCCTACCTTCTGTCTCTAAGACATCGCCGGCAAGCCTCGAATCTAACTTCAAAACTGTTTTTCTTTATTCTCAGTCTCTTGGTGAGAAGACCACCCGTCATGGAGTTCTCTATGAAGTGTGATAAAATCGATGGCGCAATTGTCGATGGTGAGAGTCAGTCGCGGAGCTGTCGTAGGGACCGAGCTTCGATCGTGGCCCCAGCTTCACGACCAGCTCGTTGGTCCCTCGTTGGGTCGATTTTCACCATCTTTATGCTGATTTGGTGGACTTTTTGGCCTGTCAGTCACCACAACGAACTTATCTCGGACGCGAGCGTACACTCGCATGTCAAATCCGCCGAGCAAATAATTAGACGGTACAATCTTACTGTTGGGGCTCGATGGCTGAATCTAGGTTCGTTTTCTGAAATTCACGGTACCATGTGACATATCTCTGATGCATTTGTTCAGATGGTGGTTTTTGGAGAGGTTTCTATGTTTGCAATGGAGAGACACCATGCCCAACCCTCTATGCCGAGGAGGGGGATATCGTTGAGTTGAACGTCCATAACGACCTGTTTGCTCAGGTGTCTATCCATTGGTCGGGAATGAATCATCGAAAGTAGGCTGGCGATTTCTTCAAATGATGGTGTATGTCATGAACTAGACTGAATTATTTGGGCAGATTCGGCTTCTGGAACGACGGAACTGGAGGCCTGAACCAAGTAAGATGAAAACTTGTACTCTCTCGTCTACCTCTTCTGCGCTGACCAAACCGATAGTATGGACTCCTACAACGAGGGAACTTCACCTCCCGTTATGATACCACAGGACATTGGGGATTGAACTGGTATGCCGACCATACTGGTCTGGGAATCATGGACGGTGCTCACGGACTGACTTACGTCGCGCCGGCACCTTCGCGCCCTCGTCCTTATCACGAAATAACTTCGTCTCCTACAGAGTTATCCCTCATTCACGAGGCAGAACGGAATGCACAACACATGCTGGTTTATAACTACTATCGACGAGATGCTGGATGGCGGGTTATGGAGTTGAAAGGGGAAGGGACAAACTTGAATTGCTACGATTCTATCCTCGTTAACTCCAAAGGTCGACGACACTGCCGTCATCCCGACTTCACTGAACTGGACGGAAAGCTATTGGATGCGTCAGGGTGTGTGATTGAAAAAGGGAATGATGGAGTTCGCTGCACTCCCAGTAAGGCTGACTACGAGGTAAAGTGCTTTGGCCTTCAGCTGCGCATACAATAGCTCTTCGTTTACTTACAGCGATTGCAGGTGATCGAAACCCACGGGCGACCTTGGATTATGCTCAATATTCTCAACATTGGATTCGAACATGCCGTATACTTCAGCATTGACGACCACAAGATGTGGATTGTTGCAAACGACGGCGGTTTCATCAGGCCTAAGCTCGTCGACGTTCTCTACATCACGAACGGCGCCCGCTACACTGTATTGATAAAGCTGGATCAACCAGGCGACGACTACACGATGCGACTCGTATCGACCAGCAAATTTCAAAACCTCCATGGGTATTCGATTCTGAGATATCCCGTTAGTTTACTCCATCAAACATCATTTCAGCAAGGCTAACATACAGTCTCCAAGGCGTTGCGCTACCCAGCTCATGGGGCGCCGATGGAAATTCAGAATCCACCAAGCGGCTCGCCGCCATGTGTAAGACCCGATGGCGTGGTCGCACCCTCATGCAAAATGGCGTCGACGGCATCTATGGCACCATACGCGCTCGTTGCATCCCCAAAGGCTAATCGCACTCTTCACTTCAAGATTGACCAGCAGCCTTCGCGGTACGAGAGATACGTTACCGAATTCTTTCTGAACCAGAAGCCTTGGCAACTGTACCACTCACAGATGGGACCGCTGCTATTCGTTGAAAACGTCTCGGCCGTGGAGCCCCCTGTGGTGGGTGGTTTGCCGTGGGGAACCACAGTCGACGTGATCGTCCAGAACACAGTCGACGAAGTGATGCCACTCTACAAGCACGGCGACCCCATGTTCCTTGTCGGTTCTCAGCCCAACGCAACCTGGAAATGGGACACCGTGGAACATGCGCTCGCAGCCGGAGTAAAGCACCTCAATGTCCGAGATCCCCCTTTGCAGCTGGTTCATGATGTGCCACCCCTGGGTTGGGCAGTACTCCGGTGGCAGATTCGGGTCCGTGGGGCCACCATGCTACACTCCAACAAGTTCAAATACTACGCGGTGAGTTCGGCCTTTCTCCTATTCTCCTTCTACGCGACCCCGGCCCCGGCTGACCCCGCATTCAGATGGGCATGTCTGTACCCCTGCTGGAGGGCATGAATTCAAGTATGCGGGACGAGGTGCCAGACCATGTGAAGCACATGCCGCATGTTGAATTCGCGCCGAAGAATGATGGAGTGTTTGGTTAAGCTTGGGCACACGGGGCAATTTGCCTAGAATAGTGCTGTTTTAGGTAGTTAAACGCCGAATTCTTTCTGCCCGCGCCCGCCTCGTGTCAATAAGCTTCCAGCTAGTTTATGTTGGACGTGAAGTGCTACAACCTCGAATTGTGAGACGCTCGAAGTTGATTTCGCACAGCCCAATGGACAACAACATTATTAGGCGCTTACTTTACCTCGAATGGTTTGATCGATACGCAACGTAAAGTCAAAGGAAGCTGGCTCGATGGGTGATTGCATAGTTGGACGTAAACCAAACGAAATAAAGTTCCTCGGAGCCATCCGACTGGCTCATAATGCGGTGCGTGTTTTGCGGCGTCCCTTCGGCATCCCATCGGTTTCCATGACACGCAGGCCATCATTTTCGACACCTTATGTATGACTCAAGAACTTCAACTGCAAAGCCCAACGATAGTTTTCATTTGTCCCTTCTGACAAAGAGTTTTTGGTTGATTTTATGATCATCGATCTTTTCGTGAAAACTTACCGCCTGTATTTAGTTTTGGTAGAGGGTGGATTAATATTCGTCGTAATAGAATGTTGCACGATTATTCGCTTGCATGCAGTCTACGACTTTATTCAGGCTCGGATGACTTCTGCTGGAATATACTTTCTGCCTCTGATCATATGGAAGAACCTTAATGCTCATGATGTGCCCCTACTGACACGAAAAATACGATAGTATCGCTTCTCGAATCACTGACATGAACCTTGTTCACTGCAAACAGTAGCTCTACGCCGTAACAGTCCCTAAAGCATATCGACAAAGATAGTCGAGTTTTCCAGGAAACAACCATCTGTCACTCATTACAAACATCAAAACAGACCACAAGACGTTCCCATTACCCAGGTTTCTCACCCGAGCCACTTACTGAACAATTATCTCCGTTGGGCTATCCACTACCAGTATGCTTCCCACCTACGTCCCTGTCCAGAAGGTCGAGGCGAAGAATGGCATTGTCTATGCCTATCGACGACTTGGTCCCGCCGAGGGTATCCCTCTCGTGTTGCACATGCATGTGAGTGGCACTCGCTCGATCCAGGACCGATAGCTGATGATTTTCAGGTGAGGGCCTCGATGGGTTACTGGGATCCCGTGTTCATACGCCCTCTTGCTATGAAGCGCCCGGTCATCATGTTCGACCCGCCGGCAGTTGGACAGACCACTGGCGACACCCAACGCTCTCCAATCGACAGTATGTGCTCCTCTACCTTGATCATTAATAAAGCCGTCAGCTGATCCATGCTCCCTAGTAAATATCATGGGAGATGATTTGAACGCATTCCTTGATGCCTTGTCTCTCGATTACATTGACTTGCTTGGCTTCTCCATCGGAAGCATGGCCTGCCAAATGGCAACGCTATCAAAGCCAGATAGAGTGAGGCGCCTGATCCTAGTCGGAGCTGATCCCTCCGGGCCAACGCCAGGGGACCACTTTTGGCCCCGGACCGACCCGAACCTGGATCGTTTCCTGTCCTTGCAGCGCAGTGCCTCTGAGGCGGACTGGCAGGCCGCTTACACTCTGACTTTCTTTCGCAATGATGACTAAGGCAGAGCGGCCGCCGACTCTTACTTCAAACGCCTGCGACAGAGTGAGTTCAACGAAAATGCTGCCGATGGAGCACTCCCAACCTTCAACGACGTGGAAAGCTTCATGATACAGTTGTCGTGTATCAAGAACTGGTGTGCGCCGGGTGACAAAAACAAACATTCGTACTATAGGCTTCACGAGCTAACAATGCCCGTGCTCGTTATGACGGGCGACGATGACTACCTGGTCCCTACTCCAAGGAGCTATGAGCTTCTGGATGGGATACCCAACTGCATGCTAGTCATTTGGCCTCGTGCTGGACACGCGTCCATCTGGCAGTATGCTGAGAATAACGCGGCCAGGGTTAATGAGTTCTTGGACAGCAACCCTGACAATTACGTGGAGCCACGCTTGTGACAGTTTGTTCATGAAAGGTTGCTGGGATAGGATTTTGAAAGTCTCCTTGGGTCACAACACCGCTCACTCAATGTAAAGTCCGAAGGACTCGGAAATACTAGTTTCGAACAATGAAACAATGTAGTTGCGATGGTTTCCCAGAATGGCACTTACTGAACCTCGCTTGTCCCCCCGCATGAACACTGCTACTCCCTGGATTACTCCACAGCTTGGATCCCTACCCCGGGGAGTACTCGGGTTCCGTGCCGGTACGAATGACTCGGACCTGAAGCTTCATCCCGGAGCTAGTGGGATTGTCGTCAATGCACCGGCACCTGATGGGCCGGGATGGAGATTACTGATCTAGAGAGATTGGTATAGTTGACGCGGATCTCTAAGAAGCTATCGGAGGTTCGACTGTGAGTTGGGGGCCGACCGTGTGGTGCAGGTAGTATGGCCAGAACCACAGCAGAGGCTCGACTTACACCGGTGCCAAACATCCTACAGGGAATTTTGAGTCCATCCTACTATCGCCCTCATCAGGCTCTTCCAAAAGGTGCCAGGACATTTTGTGAATGAGATTGAAGTAGCGTTTTTGACATGATGCATGTCAGAGTCGTGGGTTTCTTTCTGTCAGCGCTTGCTGTGGTCGTGAGCAAGGAAGTCCGAAGATATAATCTCACATTAACGTATGCTTGGGATAAACAAGGTGCGACCTGACTGACACTGTTCAGTTATTCTTTCTGACTGAGACGCAGATGGTCATGGTCGTCCGACCTATCTAATCAACGGAGACACTCCTGGGCCCATACTTACTGTTGAAGAAGGAGAAACCCTCGAAGCGTTCGTGGACAATCAACTACCAATTGAAACCACAATTCACTGGTATACTCTTGTGCAGACTATTTTTCGTGAAATAAGACAATATCTAAGGTCACACAGGCACGGTATCTACCAAATTCACGAGCCCTGGAACGATGGCGTACCAGGCGTTACCCAGGTAAGCATTCCCTTAAACATCACCTGCGTCAGTCACCGGTCATCTAATAATACGAAGTGGGCCACCGAGCCCAGAGACAACTACACCTATCGATTCACACCTGAAGGGCAGTATGGAAGCTACTTCTATCATGGGCACTTTGGCCCCGCCTTCTCTGATGTAAGTGGTACTTATTATCGCTTGAAACTCGTCGATCAGCCTGACCTGGATGTAATCAGGGCCAAAGGGGTCCGATCTGGATTGTGCCAGCTGCCTGGCGTCCTCGACCGTACCATCTCATATCTGATAATGAGCACGATATCCGGGCCATGCGAGCAGCGGAGAGCAATCCACGACACGTCATAGTTGCCGACTGGAATGATCAGCCGATGGACATGTATCTCATCCGCTTCCGTGATACCGGATATATCCCAATTTGTGCCAACAGTCTGACTCTCAACGGGAGGGGTGGTACGCGATGCGAGTCTGGTCGTGATCTCGAAGATGCTGGCGGACCTGGGCGCAATGAGCGGGGCTGTCGCTACATGATTCCTGGCCATGAGTACACCAACCCTGAATACTGCACCGAGACACATCCAGAACTGGAAGTCATCCAAGCTAATCCCGGAGAAGAATGGATCTGGATCAATTTCATCCATTCTGGTGCTCATCATTCTTTGGCTATCAGTATTGACGAGCATGAATTCTGGGTTGTAGGGGCTGATGGCGAATTTGTTCATCCGCAGAAAGTGGTTAGAACTCATGTCAATCTCGGCGAAAGAACGAGGTGAGCCCCAAACCATGCGCTTCACTCACATTCTGCTTCGAATTACTGATCCGTGTCCTATGCAGCATTCTAGTCAAATTGGACAAGCCTGCTGGAGACTATGCGTTGAGATTGCATTCTTTACGATCTGAGCAAATGATCCAGGGAGCCGGTATCCTGCGGTATGCAGCTACAAAGGTTAGATGGAATCGACATGGAAGCTCATGAGTTTTGGGAGAAATCAGTCAAGCTGACAAGAACTTCTCTCAGGATCTATCCAAGGCCTCCAATCGAACAGTCCCCAACACCAAACCGTGGCTACATCTGAACGGTAGTCTTGTGGATCCTGCGAATAAGGCCATGGAAGAAACCAGGCTATCTCCATTCCCACCTCGACCGCCCCCTCAGAAAGCGGATTTCACGCTGAAATTCACAGTCAACAACACGGGACCATCGACATGGGTTCTCAATGCAGCCCCACATGAGTTCTTCCGTCAGAATGTCCCTCCCATTTTGTGGAACGAAAAGTCGCGCGGCGAAACGTCATGGGGGAATCCACATGGATTTCTCAAGAACGGATCCGTCGTCGATTTGATCATTGAGAATGGAGCCAAAGTCGACGCCAGCCACCCTTTCCACAAGCACAACCACAAGGTCTTCATCATCGGACAGGGGCAAGGCGGCTTTCCTTGGAAAGATGTCGACGACGCCATTAAGCACGGGGGCGGAAAATACTTCAACCTAGATAATCCGCCTTACCGAGACGGATTTACTTTGCAAGCGGGGGAAGGAAAGTTCGTCGTGGTCCGCTACAAGATTTATTTTCCCGCTGTCAGCATGCTGCATTGTCACATGATCCATCATTTCGCGGTAAGCCTTAATGTCTCAAGCTGTAAAGTCGCTCGGTCACTCACACGAACCCAATGGCAGAGCGGGCAACAGGTTATTTTGCTGGAGGGAATGGAGGTCATGCCTCCGGTGCCGGAGGAGTTGAAGAACAAACCCCATGTGGAGTTTCAGATGCCTCCGCGGTACGGGCCGCTGGACTGATCGGCTGCCTCAAAAGGTTGACGGCCGCTAGAATGGCTTATTGCAGCGGTCAACTTGATTCCAGTACAGTTTCCCTGATATTTCAGTACCTGTCTGGGTCGATACAATTGCTCAAGAAGGGTAGTCTAAAAATGTGTAGAAGAGTTCTTGCTGGTCTAGCCTTGAGTAGTGAAGATTGGGCTGCTGAACCTCAAGTTCCAGACTCAGCGGGTGTCCATGAGTAATGCATAAAAATATTGTCTTGGCCATTTGGGTCGAAGAATCCTTTGAAGTGTGCCGCGGATCTTGTCGAGGTTGTGCCGTTGCACTGCATGAGCTAGCGGTTAATAGCTCCTCGGGACCTGAACCTCGAACCTCGGCGTTGACTCAGATATGTCTAAGGTGATATCGATCCTCGACAATCAAATAACTTAGGCATTGGTTGCGTCTTATCGCCGAGACGAGTTAGATATTGCAACTTGTTCCAATGTGAGAAAGGTGTTGTGCTTTAATAGACATTCGCATCTCAACATTTCTCCGATCAATGTCTCTCTCTAGTTGCACGAGGCCGGCCATTTGACCAGGCCCCTTACAGATGAAGACCACACTCGGCTGCCCACGAGAGCATGAAAACAGTAAGCGCATCTCCAATGTTTCTCGTGTTTTTCATATCGCGCCCTACCCGGTGTGCGAGAACGAGCTTGGATTGACGTCGTCTGCTCCCGGCCCGAGTCAGACGCATCAAAACAACCCCTACCCCAAATCCACGCCAGTCGGAGGCCCCGCTACACCTAATTAACCTTGTCCCGGGCTGTCCTCGCTGCGCTGCCACTGTTCCTAGCTGTTTCTGGGTATTCCGAGGGAACATTTCGCCCATGTCACTCCACAAATAGCACCACAGAAAGGGGCATCATCTTGGCAATCTCAAAGAAAACGGCTTTTATATCCACAATAGGTGCAACCGAGGCACGCCTTTTTTTCTGCTAAGCTTTATTACCCAATGCAAAATGGTGTCAGCCGAGGAACCTGAGTGGCCTGGTAGTGTTTGTATATAGTGGACGGGAACCCCTCGGCCGATATGGGATTGTTTTGTTTACGCACGACACCGGCGTCACCACCAACTGCATTCACATTCTTTTTGAGCTTGCCGTGATGTCTGTCGTAACTCTTAATGACTCTCGGGTCAAGTACCAGACCGCCACGCTGAACGGCGTCGAGTACAACTACATCCTCGCAGAGCCGGCTTCAGGCAATGTCGTCGGCACGATTTTCCTCATCCACGGATGGCCTGATATGTCCTTGGGATGGCGCAACCAGATCCCTTACCTTCTTTCAAAGGGCCTTCGGGTTGTCGCTCCTGACATGATGGGCTACGGCGGTACGGATGCGCCGGAAGATGTTAGCTTCTAGTGAGTTGAGACTCATAACATGCTATGCTCTGGGAAGATGCTTACCGTTCCTGTCCAGCACCTTCAAGCGCGCCTCAGACGACATCGCCGCCCTCGCTAGCCATCTCGGCCTCTCCCGCATCATCCTCGGCGGCCACGACTGGGGCGGTGCCGTGGTCTACCGCGCCGCCCTCTGGCACCCCGAGCTGATCTCTGCCTTCTTCGTCATCAGCACGCCCTTCGCGGCCCCGCGCCTCACATACATTGACCAGGCCGTCGCGCTGCCCACACTGCACTACCAACAGCAGTTCCGCACCGATGCCGTCCAGGACTACATCGGCCTCCCCGACGCCCAGAACGCAACCCGCGTGCGCCAGATCCTGAACACTATCTACGGCGTCAGACCCCCCGGTGGGGGGTCGGCCTTCAACTCGAGCGGCGCGGGGTTCACGTTTGAGCTGCTCGACGAGGTGACGGAGGACACACCGCTGCTGACCGCGGAGGAGATGGACTACTACGTCGAAAACTACGTCAGCGACCCGTTCAACAGGACGCTTAACTGGTACCGCACCGGCGAGCTCAACTGGCAGGACGAGCTGGCGCTGGTGCCGGCGAATGCGTCATACACGGCTAAGTACACGCAGCCCGCGCTGTACATCGGTGGATCGCTGGATACGGCGCTGCCTCCGGTGCTGTCGACGGGTATGGAGACCTACTTTAACAGCCTGTCGCGGGGTGAGGTGAACGGCACTCACTGGGTGATGTGGGAGAAGCCTGAGGATGTGAACTCGTATCTTGGAAACTGGCTCGCCAGCTCCGTTCTGGGCAATATGACCATTGGCCTGAACCTGACTGCTGCGAGCGCTCTCCTTCACTAAAGTGTTCCAGTGTAGTACTCAAACCACTTAAGGGTTCCTAATAGTGTAGATATTCGAGCGATTAACACATGAATAATGAAGTTATTTCACACTCTCGTGAAAATGATTTGTAGGATATATATGCAGCGAAAGTAACGAGGAGATAATTGCGTCCATCACCACCAACTGCTATTTACGGCCCAACACATCTTTCAACTTCCCCTGTCTACTCTCTGTAAGCAGTTGCGTATTTCGCAAGCTGCCACATCGCCTACTATTGCCACAACTGAACAATTCAAGATTCAATGCGATTACTCAGGCTTGCGGATCCAAACGAGAAGATCCCCGTTGCCGTACGCAAACTCAGAACCCTGGACAGTGTTGTCCTTCAGAGTGCACGCATCCATGATATAGCCAGCACCACGGGCGACATCATTGCTAAACCAGGGGCAAACACCGTCAGCATATCTCTCCTTCTTCAGCCAAAATGCTCCTCAACTCGGGCCAAACATAGGAATTCTTAAGGTTTTGAGAGTGCAGGGGAAGGAGGATCCTACCAGGAAGAGGCTGCGGGAATGCTGCCCGAAGTGACGCCCGTGATCTGCGCATTGCCGATGGTGCAGAAGTGGCTCTTCGCGTTAGAGACAACGCACGATGTGCTGCCGAGGCCGGCGAGGTAGTTGATGCACGAGACGGCGTCGGCGACCTGTTATCAATCCAAAGAGTCAGTCATGTGGCCGCTTCGGGATTTTGAGAGGGCACTGCGAAGAATCGTACCGAAGCCTGGGTGCCGGCGATGGTGTTGCAGGTGGCACGCTTGCGAACCCGGCCGTAGTCCCAGTCAGGGGAAGCTGCCTCAGGGACCTCGTTACGCTTGCCGTAATCCCATTCCGGGGTAGCTCCTTCAGTGACATCGTCACGCTTGCGAGCGCGGCCGTAGTCCCAGTCCGGGGTAGCTGCCTCATCAGCATCATCACGCTTGCGAGCGCGGCCATAGTCCCAGTCAGGGGTAGCTGCCTCAGGGACCTCGTCACGCTTGCCGTAATCCCACTCCGGGGAAGCTCCTTCAGCGGCATCGTCACGCTTGCGAGCGCGGCCGTAGTCCCAGTCCAAGGAAGCCGCCTCGGAGGCGTTGACGGACTTGTAGTACGCCTCGACGGCCTCCTCGGGCGTGAGGTTGTCGCCGTACGGGTTGGCGATGATGCCGTCGACCCACTTTGCGAAGGAGAAGATCTCGGGGGCCGGAGTTGCGGCGGGTGCGGCGGCGGCGAGGGGGGCCACAGCGGCCAGGGTGGCGACGGCGCCGAGGACGAAGTTGACCATTGTGGAATTATAGATTAGAGGCAGGTAGTTGTGGACTTGAATTGGCTGAGCTGCTGAGGAGAGAGGAAAGGAAGGATGATGGATGATGGTCTCGAGCTGCTTTATATACGAGATTGTCTCGTCGTGGAGGACTAAGGCTTCAATTTTCGCAACTGGATATTGTAAGTACTTGCCCACAAAGTGTTATCTCCGCAAGAGGTCAGCACCAAAGTCCCGTGTTGAGCATCGCCCGCCCCGTGAGAGGATACACAGTAGGTGAATCCGGTAGGAGCACTTCGCCTTGTGCTTCGCCCAGTCACACGATCGCAGTATAAACACCAAAGTTCCATACTCAACGTACCGTATCCATCTTAAAATCCTGTCCGCAGCGACTAGACCTCACCGCGGCGTCCGGGCGGCCGACCTCGCCCTTGTAAAGCAGCAAGCGGTCAACCGCAGTAAGACCTAGCGAAGTCGTGACGAACCTCCAAGCCAGATGACAGACCCCGCCAAACAAGGCTCACGATCACCTAAGGGAACTGCCTCAATCGTCTCCCCCCAGCCCCGTAAGGCTAGCAGGGTCCCGAGGCCCAGATCGTGCACGGTACGGAAGCACGATGCAGGTCTGACGCGGCATCGTGGATGACTGTATTGCCGTTCCAGGGGTTCGCTGAGCCGCTTTCGCTAGTCGCAAGCGAGGAATAAAGGCTTGAACAAAAGATCCAAAAACGACTTGCTTGTTAGGGCCCAGCGCGAGCCAGTTTTTATATTGAAAAGCGGGACCGGGCCGAGAGCCAGGCGGGAATGTTGGTGTATCGGTGCCGTCTTGCAAGTGTCGAGACACCTTAGCAAAGTCCCGACTCATTGGAACGGCCAGCATAAGGTCGTCAGAGTCAGAAGAATACATTGATTAGTGTATCAGCCTGATTTCAAAGTACCATGCTGACAGTCCTCCAGGCAAATGGCTGAAGAGGCGCTCTGCCGCAGAATCCCATCACCTGTACAATACGCTGGACCTCTAAAAGCCTATCAAAAGTCCCATTCGGCAAAAATCTAGACCAAGGCTAGATTCAACTCCTCCGCCAATCCGAACCAAGCAAGCATCCCATAGATGTGAGAGTGAATCGTGGATCCGGTGAGTATTTGTTCATGGCAAGCACTTTGGTGCACTAAAATACAGTACTATGGATCAAATAGTCAGGATGTGATCTGACCTGGGGCGCTAGCTCAACTCCATACTGTGGCGGCCGATCCCTGTAACAGACCCCACGATGCGATCGTGCTAAGGATCCTCTGCTCTTGAGAATGGAGGCCTAGTCTGAGGCGGCCGATCCTTGCTTAGTATCGAAAGAGTTACTGACATTTCGAGGCGCGCATCTACCTGTTACTAGTCTAATTGCGCGAAAAAGGCACATAAGAACAAGACCTCAGAGATGAAAGCAAAATAAACAAGTACCAAGACGCATTTGCCGCCTCCTCTCTGTCTCTCTATTTTTCTCACAGGCCCCTTCAACTCTACCGTTGAAGTTAGGGAACTCCCAAACTCATATTCAACACTGGCACCTGCCAATGTTTCTACCGTCTCAAATATTCGTGTCAATTTCAAGAGGCTCTCACCGCGACCGAAAGTCGGGGAACCGAGGCCACAGATCAATATCCTCACAGTGCCTATCATTGCAGCGCGGGAATGACGCAGGAGTTGGCATCTATCATCCAAGTGAGAACCTGTGTACAATTAACCTAGGTCATCATACATGCGTGCAGGACACTGAGGAAGAGCCTCCAAGTCGCCTCTTTCGGAAGAACGAGCACCCGCAAGCTACACTCGCCGACCTCAGCATATCTCCCCAACTACGGCAGCAGGTGAACGAAGCTGCTGGCAATCCCCAGTTGATCACAGTAACTCGTGCATCCGCTCCAAAAGCCTACCTAGTGTACACAGAGCAGCCGATGCTATTTGCAAGCCAATGAATATGGAATAATTGCAAACAATCAACTGCAATAACGCACCAAGCCCGCTTGCTGAAACCCAACAAAAGTACGTCGATAGGAAAGCACTGACCAGATGAACGTGACCAAGTCATCTGATCCGCCAACTTCAGACGAGGCCAATCGCGGGGTGGTTCAACACGGGTGCTGGCCCTCCCTTCTCGGGACCGAGAGCCCTCGGACGTCTCCTCTCTTTTCAACAATATCTGTGCGCGGCGTAATCAACTCAACAATGGCATTATCGAGGATTCGAACCATGTATCATACGCTCAGGTGTAGATGCTACATGTGGGCGAATGCAGATGCTGTTATGCAGACGTGTCGTCTCGCAGGATTGCATGGGGAGCTGTGAGACATCACGCATGCCATGTTGGCAGGTCAAATGCGATTAGACCAGTCTGGGCATTGGTTGT
Organism: Colletotrichum chrysophilum; assembly: GCF_026319265.1. Lineage (NCBI taxonomy): Eukaryota > Fungi > Ascomycota > Sordariomycetes > Glomerellales > Glomerellaceae > Colletotrichum > Colletotrichum chrysophilum. Next base: position 6,495 of record NW_026517300.1, on the reverse strand, counting down.
TCACTAGCACGAGCTTTCAAAGTCTCGGCAGGTTGAATGAAACAGTGCGTTACGCTGTATTGGATATCTGCCAAGTGGAAAGTAAGGACAAAACTGTAGCAACGTAACCTACACTCCATATTAATGAAGCCCATCGCTCCAATCATCTCATGTACTGTCTTCGCTGTCGTTAGTAATCTCTATCCTTGGTATCGTCCCATCGAATATTTCATCGCTTTCTAAAGCGCCTAAGCCAAGCCATCCTCTAAGGGCGTCAATGGCCTTGTGATACTCCACCATGACACTCTCTTTTGGTGTAAATGGTGGCGGCTTATCCCATGCATGCTTTTCTGTGTCGACCACGCGAGTGCTGATCCGGCCTCCACGGGTCTGAACCCTTTCAGCAAACTTCTGTCCCTCCAATAGCAGCATATCGTATTCGCACATGCATAGGTGAATGGGTGGGAGCCGGTCTATCATCTCGTCTGACATCAGTCCCGGGGAAAGCCGCGGATCGTCGCGCTCAGACCTGGGCCGAGGAGGGTAGACATAGGATGCGTCAAAGAGATCGGTCATGCCCTTTGGCAGAGTCATGTCTGGCCTGCCACATGTCTCGCGCTTCATTGGCCTCGTGATTGTCCAATCGAGGAGCGGATAGAAGAGCACGATCCCGGAAATTTCGGGGACCGGGATTTTAAGCTCATAACCCCACCTCTCTGGCTCTTGCAGGAGGTTCCAACTGGCGAGGGCCAACGTGCCTCCGGCCGAAAAACCCGACACGAAGACTTTGGATTTGTCGAGGAGGAACTCATCTGCACGTGCAACGATCTGCAAGATGGAGTCGGCAGCATCCTCCACCGGGGTAGGGAAGGGAAAGCCCGGAGCCAGACGGTAGCTGACGGAGAAGACGACGGCGTTGAGTGCCGAAGCTACGGCGCCGGCCCATCGGGCGTCATCGGTTCCTTGTCCCAGGATGAAGCCTCCGCCATGAAAGTTGACGACGGCAGGGAAGTTCCCGGTGGCCTTGCCAGCCTTCGTGTGAGGAGGAAGGTAGACATCGACCCTGATCTTCTCTGGACCAGACCATTCTGACAATGTTGAGTCTAGCCAGATGATCCTATTTGCAGCGGGAGGAACGGGAGCGGACAGGTTCTGCAGCCCGAAGGCAAAGGCGGCCCCGGAGCGCAGTGCGACCGCGTTGGCGGTCAGGCGCCAACGAGCGATGTTCTCCAGTGGATTTTCATATTCACCGTCGGGAGTACCGGCTCTGCTGGTAGCGGCGCTATTGACCTTACTGTTGGCCTTGCTCCCGTTCTTGCTGCCGTTCTTGCTAGACTTGGACAGGTTCGATATGTTGGAGACGGTGCGTGTGAGCCTGTTAGACTTCATTGGGAGTGCGGAATGCGCGGAAGCGATGCAGCTGCAGGTGACGGGTTGGTGGCCGGTGGGTGCTGAGAAATTCGGACTATCGGACGCAAATCAAAAGAACATTGTCGAACGACGGATGCGGTGAGGCCAATGGGGGCCGCTGTCGTCCGGGTCCGACGGAAACAGAGGACGATTGATAATGGATGGAAGGAGTGAGAAGGAGGGAAGATGGAGACGGGTTGACAAATCAAGAGCTCGATAGGAAGCTTTTGGTGGCACCCGGAGAGGTAAAAGGTCGGCGGGCTACTGGCGGCTCCGGGCTGGTGGTGGAGGTTGGGCGTCAGGTGTCGTTGACGTTGAAAGTTGGTTGGACTTGGCGGAGGTGCCCTGCGGCAGCCGGGACAGCCTTGGCAGATGAGATCGGGGTCTCTTATTCGAGTTGGAGGGGAGGATCAGCCTGGCGAGGTAGCCTGTTTGGGCGATGAGGGTGTTGATGTCGGCACGTCGAGCCTTTAGTGTGCGGCACAAAAGCGTGTTGGATGCGTCGTGGTATTGGATAGCTGCGGCTTGTCTAGAGACGAAAACCTGCCAGCCTGAGACCGGGACAGTGACTAGAGCAGTGTCGGGGTGTTGCAATGACAACGGCAGAGCGGTAGCAGGAAAACGGCGCGGCGGATGAGCTGGAAGAGCGACTGTCGACCTGGTTCGAGAATGTGACTCGATGGGAAGGTGGCAGACGTGGCTAGACAGCGACGGGGTTCGACGGGTGCCGGCGATCTGACGTCAGTAGAGGCTCACCAGGTGCAGCAGAGGGCAGGTGTGGGGCCGTACCTTCCGGGATGTGATCGGAGCTACCTGCGGGATGCAGATGTCGCGGTTTCCAGACGATGCCAGAAGACGGGAAGCAGCGGAGACGACCTTGCCTTCCACCACACTACCAGCAGACTAGAGTGTGAGTACTGCATAGTAAGGTGTAGGGCATCAGGGATCTGCCCCGGAGCAAACGGTCCTCGACTGGCCGCTGCAATATGATATCAGCCAGTCATGAGCGTGGTTTCGCCGTCCGTGACCTTCCCTTGCCCCTTCCACCTTCCCCGGCCCTTTGCTGTTTCCTCTCTTCCCGTGCCTCTGGCGGTACGTACCGCAGTGCACGTGCCATGTCCCACACCAAATGACGCTGCACTGACACCACATGGTCGCCGCGGCAGGAAGGCGAGGAAACTTCTCACTCTAAAAAAAAAAGAGTGAGGAAGTCACGACGTGAGTTCGCGTCTTGCCAGGGAAGGGACCACCGGGGGCCACCACCCAGTGTTGTCCGATGCACCTGCGATCGATCCATTGCTCCTGCCTTTCTCCGTTGCTTTCGGCAAACTTTTTTCGACTCGTGCCTGCCCTGTCCGCAACGGCACAATAGAGGTAGAGGTAGGGCAGGTACTCCTTCCCGCAGTTACCGTGTACTTCGTCGCTGCCCTTGGCGCCCTGACGTATTTTCACCACCACCCGAACGTCAGTCTGGAACATGCCCGCCCTGCCGTCCTGCCGTGTAAGCGTCTTGGTCGCCGCCCGGAACCAAGACTTGCGCGGTCTGAAGTCGCGGCTGCTTGATCATGGCCAAGTCACACGTACCTGATGCCCAATGTAAAGGGCTGAAGCTTTGGACGGGTATTGCAGGTAGCAACAGCGTTCCTCCCGGGCGGAGAGCCTTGTCCGCCGCGGACTCTGATGTGCGCCGAGTGCCCTCATCATGACTGTTGTCGGTGTCCTTCTTGTCCATGCCACCCTTTTTATTTTTGTCATCCACCCTCCCCAGCTCCCGTTCGTTCTGCTTCTTGCTCATTCGTCCTCAAAGTCCCGTGTGTCCAGACTGGTACCTGCAGTGATCTACCCATATATCCCCTCCTCCCCCAAAACTTGTCTTGGCTTTTCTCACGACGTATTCTTCCTAATACCCGTTGCCCAGAAACCAACGGCATCTACACACATCATACACCCGAAATTCGCCAAGGGGCGGCGACAGTGACACACCAACATCAATATGATGGAATCAGAGACCCCAAGGGCACCGCCCTCGACGAACCCCCTGTCGCGTATTGCGCACAGGTTGTCGATGAAAAGCAACTCGGACCAGTCCACCCCGTCCACCACCAAGACGACCGTATACGAGAAGCAGACGCCGAGGTCGAGTAAGACTAGTCAATCGAGTGGTTCAAGCAAGTCTAGCTACGGAAGAAGCCCGACGAGGAGTGGCGAGCTGAAGAGGATGGAACGGGGCCAGAAGCAGGAGCGTCGGGAGCAGCTGGAGCGCGAGCTGGAAGAGCGCAGGAGGCGAGAATACGAGGAGGCTCGCAAGATCGAAGACGACGAGACGAAAGCCCGCTACGGCGAGGGAAGCGAGGAAAACTACCCAACCGAACTCAACACCATCGCCGAGGTGGGCCAACTAGGTGTTGGTTCCAAAGTCACCTTCCGCGCCCGAATCCACACACAGCGCAACATCTCCAAGCACCTCGACTTTATTCTGTTTCGCGACCAGACCGATACCATCCAGGGCGTACTGCATGACGTGACGCCAAACATGGTGAAGTGGGTGCAACGGCTGCACCCTGAGTCCATCGTCCAGGTTTCCGGTTCTCTGAAGAAACCCGTCGAGGATGTCAAGTCAGCGTATCACCATGATGTTGAGGTCGACATCTACTCCATCCACCTACTCAACCCCGCGCAGGCGCCTCCTTTCAGTAATTACCAACCGCCTGAGAGCATGAACAATAGGCTTAACAACCGCGTCCTCGACCTGCGACATCCCTCCAACCAAGCCCTCTTCCGTGTCCGTGCCATGATCACACGCAAGTTCCGCGAAACCCTCGACAACAATGGCTTCATTGAGATTCAAACACCCAAGCTGCAGCCAGCTGCTACAGAAAGCGGCGCAGAAGTCTTCAAGCTCAACTACTTTGGCCGTCGCGCCTTCTTGGCCCAGAGCCCCCAGTTGGCCAAGCAGATGGCAATTTCAGCCGACTTTGGCAAGGTCTACGAGGTATGCATCGCATTGAATGACACCTTGGGATGAACCGTTACTGACACCCGCAGGTTGGCCCTGTCTTCCGTGCCGAGAACTCCAACACCCACCGCCACTTGACAGAGTACACCGGCCTCGACATTGAGATGAAGATTCACAAGCATTACCACGAGCTTCTGAAGGTTCTCGACCAGGTTCTCAAGAACATTTTTACGGCAGTGCACGCCATGCCTGAGCTCAAAATCATCCGGGAGAGGTGGCCAAGTGAAGATCTCGTCTGGCTTGAGGAGACTCCCATCATCCCCTTCCCCGAGGGGCTGCAGATGCTGCGCGATGACGGCCGAGACGTCGCCGATGAAGACCTTTCAACTCGAGACGAGATCAGACTCGGAGAGTTAGTAAAGGAAAAGTACAAAACTGACTACTACATACTCGACAAATTTCCCGCCAACGCCCGTCCATTCTATACTCATAAAGCCGAGGACCCCTTCTGGACAAACTCTTTCGATATCTTCGTCCGAGGCCAGGAAATTTGCACTGGCGGCCAACGCATCAATAACCCGAAGGAACTGCGAAAGAGCATGGCCGAGAATGGAATCTCGGAAGACGAAATGTCTGAGTATCTCGAGGCATTCGACCTGGGCGCTCCCCAACACGGTGGTGCAGGTCTTGGTCTCGACCGCATCGTTTTCCTCCTTCTCAACTTGGGTGATATTCGATACGGCTCACTCTTCTACCGCGACCCTAAGTCCCTACCTCAACGCTCCTTCAACCTCCCCCACCCCAACGCAGACACCACCAAAATCTGGGCAGGCAGAGAAATGCCAGCTCTCGAAGAACTCATCGCTAACTATGGTGACGCCACCAACACATCCTGGCTGGACGAGCGCTTTGAGCTATGGCGCCATAGCAGCGGTGCGGCCGTCGGCTACGTCAAGCAAGGCAAGTTTGTCATGATCACTGGCGATCCGCTCTGCGACCGCGGCCAATACGAGGAAGTCATTCCTGCCTTTGTCGAATTCGTCACGAAGGAGCTCAAGCTCACGCCCGTGTGGATGCTTGTCTCCAACAAAGTCCAGGAAATTCTCGGTCGGCGCATCGGCTGGCGAACCATGTCCTGCACCGAAGAGCAACGCGCCGATGCCGACCAGCACACCGCCCCGGATAACCGCCTTGCTCGTCGCGTCAAACGTGAGGGTATCAAGATTCACGAGGTGAAGCCCAACGAAGACTTCATCAGCCGCGCCGACAAGTCCATCGCCGCATGGAAAGAGAAGCGCAAGGAGAAGAAGCAAGTCCACATGACGGAGATCCGCCCATGGATCGATCAGTCACACCGCCGCTACTTCTCGGCCGAAAAGGACGGCGAGGTCCTTTGCATGGTCGTACTCGCGCAGCTGGCGCCGCGGTACGGCTGGCAGGTGAAGTGGGCTCTCGACTTCCCAAACGCCCCGCACGGCACCATCGAGGTCCTCATTGAATACGCCCTCTCATGTATCTCGGGCCCCGTCACCTTTGGCGCCGGCGTCAGCGAGCGATTTGTCCCAGGGCAACACTTGCACGGCGCCCGGGCTAAGTTCCTCAGCAAAACGTACGCGGCCATCGTCAAGAGTCTCGGGCTTGGTAGGAAGGCCGAGTTCAGAGACAAGTTTGGCGTTCTCGGTGAGCAGGTGTATATCTGCTATCCACGCCGCGGCGTCACCCTGTTTGATTTGAAGGAGATTGTCAAGTTCTTCATGGACCAGGACGACTCGTGAACTTGATGTTCAGATGCGACTGTGAGCACGGCGCCAGGCGGGCGTAGGAGTTTTTGGTTTCTTATGAGTAGGGCTTTCCTACAATTCTTCATACCAGCACGCTCACGCATGTACGACAACAGCGATACCTTCATCTGTAGCCCTTTTTTTCTCCCTAGATTATTTGATACCAGCGTAGAACGCAATCTTTTTTGTCACACATATCGGCTCTAGGCATAAACTCAATTCCCTACTTAACGTATATGCATAGCGAGTCGCCCATCATAGCGAGCCGCCCACCTTTCACTACCCTCCAGCCATTTGTGTAAGTCAATTAAGCCACATCGTACGAAATCAATTGAAACTACTCATCACCCTCTTCTTCAGAGGTCTCCC